>NC_142642.1:1887500-2512500 GCF_053813885.1 Theobroma cacao
GTAAATATGAAAATAAAAAAATTCAAAATAAAATTTTTTCATGTTTTAGTGGGCCTTGGTCGATTTCCGGGACTTTTTATTTGGGCCTCGATTCGGACCGTAGAACAGTAAAGGCACAGCCCAGTTCTTCTATTTGCATTTTGCTTTTGTGTTCTTAGAAGCAAAGGGAGAACGAAGAATCAGAGAAGAGAGGAGCAGAGAAGCAAAAGGAGAGCTCTGAAAAGCAGTCGAAAATGGCGGATTACCATTTCATTTACAAAGATGTAGAAGGGGCTTCGACTCAATGGGACGATATCCAAAGAAAGCTTGGGAATTTACCTCCAAAACCACCACCGTTCAAACCTGATCCTTTCGAACCTGCACCCGACTCGGATTCAGCCCCGAAGGACAAGTCTTGGATCGATGAAAAGACTGAGGAAGAACTTGAAGACCTCGAAGATGATCTCGACGACGATCGATTCCTTGAAGAATACAGGTTTAATTTAATTTTTCTCGAATAAATTGGATTTTTTCGGATTTAATAAGTGGATTAAGATATTTCTGTTTTTTTTATTATATGGTCCGGGGATGATTTTTTTTCTTGAATTAGAAATATGGTTTTGGTTCATTTAAGTTCTAGAAGTTGTATAGCGGGTAAAATTTGGTGACCTTAACGATTAATTTCAGGTTAATTGTTATTTGTTCTTGATTTTGTACCAAATTCTTGACTATAAAAGGTCGAACTTTTGCCTGTGACTGGAATTACTTGTCTTTTCAAATTTTCATTGACATCTATGTTTCGGCCTTTTAATTGGAAAATGGTGTGGTTTTAATAGAAAGAAGAGGCTAGCTGAGATGAGGGAAGCAGTTAAGATTTCAAAGTACGGATCAGTGATACCGATTTCAGGATCCGATTTCGTGCGTGAAGTTTCACAAGCTCCTCAGGATGTCTGGGTGGTTGTCATTCTCTACAAAGAAGGGTATTTACATTTGAAAAAACTGCTTTCATTTCATGCAAATATACTAGTTATTCAAAATGTAACAAAGTCCTTTCTTTTTGTGTTGAGTAACATTGGCATCATGTAATCTTTACACGCATAATATAGTAACAACTATTTCTTATTCATTTTGAGTTTCACTCTTCAGTTATCGATTGGTATTTGGTGTTTTCTGCTTCACATTTGATGTGAATTATCTTATGGGTTTTAAATATTTTATTTTTCTTTTTTATTTATTTTTTATAACATTTAATCTAATAAAAATTATGCCGTTTTCCTTTCGTTGTACTATTTTATATGGATGTTGATGAAATTCGATAGCGATAGTGGTTGATGAAGAAATAACCATGACTTGTGAACCATGAAATTTGTAAATGCTGATGCTCATAGAGAAAAAGATGTGGGTGCTGTGCTGTTAAGTGCAAAACGTTTTACAGTTCCTTGTATTGATTGATTGTTGCTTTATTGGTATCTCTTATTAGATTCCCAGAGTGTGGGCTGCTTTTGCGGTGTTTGGAAGAATTGGCAGTTAAATACCCAGCAACAAAGTTTGTCAAGATAATATCTACTGATTGCATTCCTAACTACCCAGATCGTAACCTTCCCACTCTCTTGGTATATAACAATGGAGCAGTGAAAGCAAATTATGTGGGCTTGCATAGTTTTGGCAGGAGATGCACGCCTGAAGGTATGCTATATATGAATCTTGTCTCTTCTTTTTCTCATTTTCAAATAAATTTGACTTGGGGCAGTAGGGGAAGTATGAAGATGCTACTTGTCAATCTTGTGTTGTAGTCTTGGATGTAAAATATAATTATTTTGGGTGCACACCAAGATCCTTGAGGTGGGAGATGTTTTCGTACATTCTGTTGTCTTGTTTTGCTTTCAATGGTGTTGTTGACCTACTGCACCAACGTTTGCATGCGCTTTTTTTAATTGAAATTTATTAGATCAATGCCTTTATGATATTTTTGTTCTCTCTTAAAATATAGGTGTGGCCTTAGTCCTCTGCCAATCAGATCCTGTACTAAATGATGGCCAAAGTGGAAGCGATCCATCAAGAAAAGCCGTTCTTGAAGATGTTCAAAGGAGGTTCATAGAGAAAGTTGTTACAGAGCACGAAAATCATGATGATGATGGATCATCAAGTGATTAGAAGTTTGGTAAATTCTTCTGGTTTCTTTTGGTTAGAAACAGAAGCATTACCATTGACAGACAAACTGTAGTTCGTGCTCTCTTCCTACTGCTTTTTGTTTTTTTTCTTTGAAGTTTCTGTTCATCACCTGCTCAACAAAACATTCTAATTTTGATATTTGTCCATGTATTATAATTCTCCACTCTAGTTTCAATCCGTTCATGACATTTTTGTTTTTCCTTTGGGGTTTTAGTAATTGTCATCTCTATTGTTTAGCTTTTTCTTGATGTCTTGTTGTGAGGCTATCTTTAATGGAGCAAGGTGAGATGCATCACTGTCTAGAAATTCTTCATGATCTCTCTTAAAGCAGGAAAAGAAAATTAGTTTGGTTTATGCGTGTGCGTTCGGTTGGCTTGGTCTGAAAATTCCGGAAATTGAATTAGAATTTTTTTAAAAAAGATATTAAATCAAAATAACTGAAATTAAATTAAGTGGTTGGTTTGATTGATTCGGTCAATTATAAGTAATTCTCAACACTTAATTTTAGCAATATTTTCCAGAAAAAGATAAATAAAATTACTCATTTTCACATTCTAATAAAAAACAAATTCACCAGGTAAATAGGAGAAAACTATCCCTCCAACTTTCATTAAGAAACAAATAATCGGTGAACTATATATAACATTTTAATGTAATATATAGTGAAATTTTTTTAACTTAATACTATGAGGATCATAAAAATTTATTAATTAATCAAAATATTATTTAATCGATAAATTAATAATTTATTAATTTATTCATTAATTAATAATTTATTAATTATCAAGATATTTTTTATTTTGTTTCAGAATATCGAATTTAATACATGTATTATTTATTCTGATTATATGAATATTACTTAATTGTTGAATTACAAATTATTATTATTCGTAATGAGCAAATTATTGAGAACATAATGAGAATGATAAAGAAGATGAAGTTGAAGATGATAATTTTATACTGAAACTTGTCTAGCGCAAAAATTTACTCAAAGCAACAATCGCATTATATAACTTTCTCTTGTAATAAAAAAACACTACACCAAAAATTTTGAATGCACTAAGAAAAGTTTGAAGTGAGGTTCAAAGAGATCAATTTCAAAAAAAAAAAAAAACATTGGAGTAATCCTAATTGAGTCATATATATATATATAATTTTGATGCATAAGGTGGTTATTAATTTATAGATCATGTACAAATAGTTGATAATTAGTCCAATTATTGCATTTAGGTGTACAGATTTTTCAAAGTAAATCCAAAATATATAAGTTGGATGTATACTTTTAAAAAGGTTATTGGCAGGGCTACCAACATTTCTTAAAGAAGAAAAGGATAGTTTGACGTAAGGAAAATACTCGGTATCTTATAATTGAGTAACTTATATTATCTAATCCGATTAAATAAGATTAAGATATCTTATAATTAGATTTGAATAGTAAAATTATTACCCATGATCAAGAGTTTGGATAGTAATCTTTGTACATATCCACTTAAATTAGAATAACAATTATTTTGATATAAAGTATTAATTTTTTAATCGAATTTGAGTAAGATATGAATAGTTAAATTTATTAGATTTAGGTTTGAGTACTTCAAAATTAACAAATTACTTACTCGTTACCATTCATAGTTTCAAAATCATTTCGATACTAAATTGCCTTAAATTAGCATAACAATCTTGAATTGAATATGCTAATACCAAGAAAAAGTAAAAGTCTCCAATGCAATGCTCTTGATATTTTAATATTTCATGAGCAAAGGTGTGTATTCCAATGAATTGGTTTGCTAATTATTCCATGATAGTTGACTGAATTAGCAATCTAAACTCGACATGACTTCCCAAAAAATATATATGGGAAAGAAGAAATCAAGCAGCCGCGTAGCAAGGTGGGCAAGAACTTATATGCATCTATCAGGGTCAGGAAGAGAGTGAAGGAGATAGAAGGAATTCTTTGTAAATAAAATTTCAAGGATTTAAGCCGTTGAATGCTTCTTTGTGCTTTAATTTCTGCACGATTATACTAATCAAGGAATCATTAATGGATATTTAATTAAGATTGTAATTATTCCAATTCAGAGATCCCTTCTTCTAATTTTTTTTTATGACAAACCTGGAAAAGAAAAGGTCACTACCATTTTGCCAAGATTTGACTTTGTAGATTATAAATTAAATGGGAACTTTGATGATCCTTATGCAATTCTTCCAGTTTGATGCTGATACATATAATCAGAAAGAAGCAAAGAATTCTGCTATGGGATGTTAAGAATCTGTCTTTCCTTTTCTGTTGTGTGCTTCTAGGCATCAATCTCAGCACCGCCGGCCTCCTAAAATGCTATGATATCGGGAACTTCACCACTGATAGTACATTTGGCAAGAACCTTGATCTAATCCTCTCTTCTCTCCCAGGTAATGTACCAAGAAATGGAGGTTTCTACCGTACCACCATTGGCCAAGGCTCGAACATAGTATATGCCTTAGCTCTTTGCAGAGGAGATACTTGGTCCGATGCTTGTTCTAGCTGTGTCAATTTAAGAGTCAGAAAGATCAAAGCAAGCTGTCCCAACCAGACAGAAGCAATTTTATGGGAAGGAGAAGTTGCTTGTCTAGTACAATTTGACGGATGGCTTGATGGAAAGAGCTTCCAATGGCACGTCCATGCTCAAGTTTGCAACTGGACTATCAAATATGAACTTCAAAAAGATATATGCACTAATGCAGCGCACCCCAGATATACCTCAGAAAGATAGCAAATTGTGCTTAATTCAAACAGTTGATCAGTATCAAAGATGTTGCATTGGGCAGCAAGGAGGTTATGTCCTGACACCAAATTGTCAATTTCGATGGGATTTATATTCCTTCTTTAATTCTTCAGCTGATACTCTAAATTTAAATCCTCCACCTCAACATATTAGTCCTCCATATTAAGCTACAAATAATAGTACAAATAGAGAAGGCGGGTATTTATCTCCCTAGATATGAGCAATGACATGAGGAAGAATGCAAAACAAAAAAATCATCTCTATTACAATTCGCAAAATTTCAGGACATATCAGAGAATTATTTACGTTCACGTTTCTGGCTTGTGCAGATAATGGAGGCCTTGAATCCCAAGCTGTCGTAATCATTGTTGTTCCAATCATTACTTTAGTGGCAATATTGGCACTTGCTTGTATTCTTATTCGAAAAAGGAAGAACAGAAAGCAGAAGAATTGTAAGTATGTTACTTGTCATTAATTGTTTAACTCTTGTTTGTTGTCACCTAGGACAACTCAAGGCTGGTCTTGTACGACTAACAAACTTTTCCATCTTAGCAGATAATTGCTGGTCTTGTATTTAATTTTTCTCCAGCAAATTATGATGTAGCTATGTAGTCACAAAGTCAAATGGCATAAAGGGTGATAGGGAATTTCGTGTGTTAACTCCACTTTCTTGGTTAAGATGCAGACAACAGTAATAGTTTGGAATCATTGCTCCTCAACTTCAGCGCAATAAAAGTATCAACAGATAATTTCGCTGAGAATAACAAACTTGGACAAGGGGGATTTGGTTCTGTTTATAAGGTAATTAGAGATTGAGTGAAGCCTTCAATTTAATGGCCTCTCCAATTCCTATATACCAGTAAAACTTCATTCTTCTGTCAAGATGTGTTAAGACAAGTTACTAATATTCTTAATCTTCTTTAATTTCTGGTTTTGATAAATACTGTTTCGGGGTAGGCTTTATGATGGACAAGATATAGCTGTGAAGAGATTGTCTGACAATTCTGTGCACGGAGATTTGGAATGTAAGAATGAAATTCTGTTAATGGCAAAGCTTCAGCACAGGAAACTTGGTTAGGCTGCTAGGCTTTTCCTTGGAAGGAAAAGAAAGGCCTTTTATTTATGAGTTTCTGCCAAATTCAAGCCTCGACCGTTTCCTATTCAGTATGGTTGCAATTCATTTTTGTTTAAAATTAAATTTCTCTTAGTTTTATTTAGGATAATCTTGTTGGCAGATCACACACTCGATGCCTATATATGAGTAACTTTATTTGTAATGCATTTGTGTTACAATGTCATGAATTTCTAGATCCAGTCAGGCGCTTACAACTAGATTGGGAATAGAGACAAAATTATAACAGGAATAGCTCGAGGGATACTTTACCTTCACCAAGATTCTCGATATCGAATTGTTCATCGTGATCTAAAAGCTGCTAACAGAAGGTATGATTTGGTGAGAGTGACACATTATTGAATATTTGCAGGCATGGAAAAGTTGGAAAAGAGGAACAGTCATGAATATGTTAGATCCGGCTTTGATGTTTATTTATTAAATCTCCACCTGCTTGGAAGACTTTACTTGCTGCACTGCTGGCAGTCAATTTTACAAATTAAATAGTAGGTAACGTATGTCCCACAAGCCTTCTTTATGTTACAGACTCAAGGCAGGTAAAGTTGCTTTGCTAAAGACTTGACTTGCTGCATTGCTGTCAGTCAATTGCATAGTAAGATTCTCAACATAATTAGTAATATTTTGATGCTAAAGTAACTTCTCAAGATTTCATAATTCTCAAAATTCTAAAACTCAACTATCTAGTCCTTTGCTAAATGTAAATAAATGAATAAGTTCTTATAACTCAATAAGCATAACCATATACATCTTATCGAATCAAACATAATTTCATTACACACAAATGCTCGTATATATCACGTAAAATCATCCACAAATATCAATTAATTCATAAATTATGTTGTTAAAATAGTTTCTTTTTAAAGGTATGTTGTTACAATAGTTAAAGAATTATAATAATAACAATGGATGATCTAATAAGTTCATAAATCATTGACTACAACATATCATTCTTCAAATATTGTATCAAAAGATTCATAAATCAATCTCACCTTTTCTCTCTTACTTTCTGCACAAGAACAAGTTTCTTTACACCGTTAATAACCATTTATTAGAAAAGTTCACCACTTCTGTGACGTCCCAAAACTGAGTCATGACACGGTCATATATCTTGAGACTAGGTCCCAAAGTAACATGAAGCTTCTCCTTTTCTCATTCTTATAATAATCCACAATTCAAGTTATAATAATCCACAATTGAAGTCATAATAATAATTCTATTATAACATATCTGCATAATTAATTATTAAAATCCAACTAAAGTCTGCAAGAAAATAAATAAACATCTAGAAACTTAAATATCCATTACACATAATATGCGTTTCAAAGTAGTTAACAATGTCTTAACACTATGACAAACTTCTCAAATTATTCTCTTAGCTCCCATGATCCTATGCCTCTTATCTTTAATCACCTTCAAAATATAATAAAGGAATGAGCAAACCATAGCATAGCCACATACACCTTACCAGATCAAACATCGTTTTCCATACATCATATAGTTCATTCAAGAGCATTTCAATAAATTATACTTTCAAAAAGTTAAACAAATTATTATGTCCAAAACGAGGAATTTTATAAGTTTATAAATCATTGATCATTAAATATCATTCTTGAAATATCATTCAAGCAAATCATAGATTCAATCTTTCAAACTCATAAAGTTTTATCATCTTAGCTACAGTCACTATTGAATCCCATGACAAGGGCCGTACCATCTAATCATTCTCATGATCATTACTAACTATTATATCTTGTTAACAGGACTATGTGCTAACTATTATATCCCGTTAGTAGGATTGTAGAACTAGTTTTAATGTTGATTATCACACTTCCTAAGGATCATTTCGTAGCTCTTAAAATATTTTTTAAAGATGATCAAATATTTCATTTCATTTATAAATTGACATTCATCATAAGAATCAACCAAAACATTCATAAAACAATATTCGTCATATATATAAATCAAATCATTTGTAAATCCATTTTTCATCACATGAGCAATCAAATCATTCATCAATCATTGTTAATCATATTATTAAGCTCATAGTAGAAAATAACCATATGCTTGACCCTATTTTTATATACTGAAACTAATGAAATGAAATATTTGATTCTTTCAAGAAATATACATATACGATAGTTTTGAAATAAACAAAATGTGTGAGGATATACTTACCTTCCTTCATTCTAACAAACTCGTTTCCTTCCAAAATAATCAAAAGCCTAGTAACAATCATTTAAACATATTAGAAACAAAATAACTCTCTAAAATCTATATATCACCTGAAACTACACAAAATAACCCAAACTCTTTTAAATCATAAATTTAGATAGCTCGCACATCATTCACTAAAATGACCATATCTTAAGCTATGAAACTCAAAATTGATATTCGTTTGATGCATTGGAAACTAGACTTAATAAGCTTTCTATCCATGTAAATCTCAACATTTAGTTCACTATAGAAAAAAAGCAGAAAATTTTCGAAATTTCCCTTGGCGTTGCTACTAAGCAGTTTACATTGTCTTTACAACAAAAAAAAATCATATCTTTACGTAAGAAGGTCAAAACCCACTTTTGTTTAGTTCATTAGAAAATAGACTCATGTAGGTTTCCAACAAAATATAACTCAAATAGAAAAAACCTACATAAATCAGTACAAAACTAGACTTAAAATGAAGGTACAATATAAGATACTTGATTCTTCAAGTAGATTTTCTTTTCAATTGTAATTCAAATCCATCTAAATCACTCAAATATGTTTCATCGATCTAAATGAAGGTTTTTACTCACCTTGTGATGATAGATCCAGTAATAGCCTTGATTGTTTATTCTTCAAGTTGATCTTGAAAATCCTTAAATCTTACACAAAAGTATACTCGTGAAATTTTCTTCTTAGCTTTATGTTTTCTTCACTAAGGTGGCTGCCTATGTTTAAATAATATGTTTATATTAACCCTAATTGTATTTTAATAAACTTCAGCATAAATAAATAATTTAGGCCCAATTATTTATAAGGGTCTATTTTATACATTTTGGATATGTTAATACTGTAATCCAAATATTATTTAGGCTGAGGTATTACATTTTCCCCACCTTGTAAAAAGTTTCATCCTCAAAACTTAACTTACCTTCATTTCTCAATAAGTTTGGATATCGTTTCTTCATATCCTCTTCAATTTCCCAAGTTGCTTCCCTTGGCATATGGTTGCTCTATTGGACTTATACAAAGGGAATGATTTGACACCTCAAGACTTGTTTTTTCTGATCAACAATTCGATTAGGATATTCCATATATGTTAAATCTTCCTACACTTGTAAAGGCCCATATTACAACACATGATTCAGGTCAAAGGTGTACTTCCTTAACATAGATACATGAAACACATTGTGAATGCTCGATAGTTGTGGTGGTAAAGCTATTTGATACGCAACTTCTCCAACCTTATCAAGAATTTCAAATGGTCCTACATAACATGGACTTAACGTGTCTCATTTCCTAAATCTCATAACACTTTTAGTAAGTGATACTTTTAGACAGACATAATCCCCTTGCTGAAAATTTAAGTCCTTTTGCTGCTTATCTGCCCAACTATTTTAACGATCTTGTGCAATTTTAAGTCTCTCCTTAATGATTATAATCTTCTCCACCGCCATCTGCACCAATTTTGGTCCCAAAAGCTTCCTTTCACCAACATCATCCTAACATAAAAGAGATCTGCATTTCTTTCAATACAACACTTCGAAAGGAGCTATTCCGAATCTAGATTGATAATTATTATTATAAGCAAGTTCTGCCAAAGGTAAATAATTATCCCAAATACTCTTAAATCAATTACACAAACTTGAAGCATGTTTTCCAAAATCTGATTTGTTCTCTTTGTCTGTCCATCAGTTTGAGGGTGAAAGGTTGTACTTAATTTTGAGTTTGTTGCCATAGCATGTTGTAAGCTAGGCAAATCTTTTTTTTTTTTAAGTTAAGAAAAGGTTTATTCATATGAAAAGGGATGAACCCAAATAAACAAAAAGGAGAAGGAACCTGGCAAAGAAATCCTAGGATCCAACTCAAAGGCTGGCATTGCAAAAAATGGCCAACAGAACATAATCTATACAAAAAGATTGACAAGCACAAGTACAAACAGCCCTGAACAAAAAGCAGGGGAAAAGCAAGAAGAGGAAACATGATCGTTGAGGATGTTTCTTCCTCTTGCAAATTAGTCTAAGTCATTCCCTAAAGTGGTCCATGTCTAACCATAAAGACAAACGATTAACATAAATTCTCAACCATTAAGGACCCTCATCAAGAGCATAAAAGTAGAAAATAACAGGCAAAGGAGACATTCCACAGCTGAATCTATGAGACCTCAATCTCTATAGGCTTGTAACTAAGAATAGATGTAATAATACGAGCCAAGGGTAGTTTCGTCATTTTCTCTAATAAGCTTCCAGAAGAAAGTTTTATGATATTTTAAGGCTTAAATGGGTATAAGACTGCATAAATGATGTGTGCTGATGAAAACACGAAGAAAACTAGAAGTTTCAACAATTTTCATAACAGGGGCAAAATGGTCAGTTTTCACCTCGAGTTAAAATTTTAAGTTTTTATGAACCTGAACATGTCTAGACCATTATGGATCTTGTCATAGTGTTAAAAGAGAAAAAAGATTGCATAAAAGATTGGAGGAGAATAAGTTAATTGGTGGAGGGGCATTTTCGTAATTTTAAGGGAAAGGATAAGATTGCCTATAAATATCTTGAATTTCCAGCAGCTTCTAGAGATTTTTCAGCAGTTGGCCTTCTTCTTCTTTTCCTCTCTCACGTTTCTTCAAAACTCCATGGAAGCTTGATTTGAAGCTTGAATGATTTTCTCTCTCTAGCTCTAGTTTTCACACCTTTGAACCCTTTTGACTGGAACCTTTGAATTCTTTCATCCTCTCACTTCAAAACCCTTGATAAAGCTTATTTCCAAACTTTCTCTCATTAGTTGGGCGTTCTAGAGAGAGAAAGAGATAATTACTCTATTGATTTAGAAGCAATTGGAAGAGAATTTGACTACAAAGGAGCCCTAGGGTAAGTAATGAACTAAGCTCGATTTTTAGCTGCAGAAAATGGCTAGTAATTGGGATTTATCAGTTGTTTTATTGTTGACTATGTTCATTACTTTTTAGTGATTAAGATAGTGAACATAGATAGCCATTTAATGTGGCAATTGAAAACTAGCTAAGAGATAGCTTTTAGAGTTCATAGTGTGTAAATTGATCTATTGTTTATGTTAATGTGATCCTAGGTTTTAAGGAAGCACCATCATTCCAATTGGATCATTAGGGGAATTTGAGTCAACTAAAGGTTCTACAATCAATTGGTGAGTGGACTGCCTTCAAAATTTATTTTGGGAATATAATGTATTTGACAAGCGTTTGAATGATTTTATATGATTTTTCATGAAAATGAATGCCTTGGGAACAAGCTCTTGAGAAATGATTTATGTTATGATATGTGGTTATTATGGATTTCTATGTAGCTGCATTATGTTGATATACATATATGCTTGAATATAATGTTGTGTAATTATATTGACTCGGTTATGTGCGAGTAGGGAGTGCGCATAAGCCGAAGATGACCCAGTTATGTGTGAGTAGGGAGTGCGCATGAGCCGGTGATGATGATGATGGGATGGTGTGATGATGATGATGGGTATATGCATATATATATATATATATATATATATATATATATATATATATATACATATGTAAATATGTGTGTTATAGGAAATTAATGGATAATGGTTTATGATTATAATGCATGTGAAACTTGACATGTAAAACCTTGAGAAATTGTTATGTGTTTCATATTGGTTTTGAACATTTCAAGCAGGGTGGATTTCTTTGGGAGAAAGGGAAATTTTCATTTGATGCCTTGTATTTCGCTGCAGTGAGAATAATTCTCGTTGCAGTGAGAAACTCTTGGGTTTTAAACAGGTAGGCTGGCCGAAAACTGGCTGCAGTGAAGATGCATTTTCGCTGCAGTGAGAATGACACTGTAGCCTCTCGCTGCAGCGAGAAACATTTTGTTTCTGGGATACAATTTCGCTGCAGCGAGATTCAATCTCGCTGTAGCGAAAAACTTTCTGTTTTGGTCTCCTATCTTGTTTAATTGCTGTCCTATCTTTCACTTCTTTGTTATCATATCAGAGCATGGACTTCCAACATTAAAGATTAAATGAGTTAAGTTTAAAATGAGAAGGTTTAGTGAGAAATCCTTGGCCAGTTGAGAAACCTACGTTCGGTTAATAACTAAATCCCAACGTCGCTGCAACGAAAATTCATTCTCGTTGCAGCTACGCTGCAGCGAGAATACCTTTCCGCTGTAGTGAAGATTCGTTGTCGTATTTGACTTACTTGTGTGATATTGAAGCTTTTATTCTTCAAATGGTTCGTTATGTATGGGTTAATGATTTTCAAATGATTAATTATTTAAGGGCTTGATGAGGGGTTTTTAATAAGAATAGAAACAAATTGCATTGTTTTGAAAAAGAATGCATCATGATTTCATTAAAGATTCCTTATGGTATGTTTGTTCCCTTCCTTGTTCACTCACTGGGTTTATACTCACCCTTTTTAAATTCATGTTTTCAGATCACAAGGCAACTGGTAACTAGGACGAGGTGTCCTTGTAGACCTGTGTCCATCTTTTGGTAAGTGTCTCGGCATTCAGTAGTTGTACATTCATCCGAGTCCCTCCATTGGAAGTCGAGTATTATTTGTTATGTATAGACAAACTTAATGTAAATTATTAGAATTCATGTTGCAGACTTTGTATGTAAATTTTTAATGAGTAATGCCAGTACGAGTTGTCAATGTATATCACTATTTTGATTCAAAGTTATGAAATATGACTTAGTGATATTAGATGAAATTATAAGTAAGATAAATAATAGGCTTGCTTGGGTTTAGTGGATTATGTCCATTGGAACCTTGCGCCAGTCATGGCTCGGAATTTAGGTCGTGACAGAATCACACACAAGTAGCCCTTGTAACAATTAGGGGTAAAGGCGTAAAAGATCATGAGTTCTGTCAACTCCTAATTTGACAAGACTATCAACAGTCTCATTACCTGACCTTGAAATATGCTTGATCAGTCATCCACCTGCATCTTTGTTTTTAAGTGAATGGATCTGGAGGATGAGTTGTCGTAGCCGCCACGGGGCTTTACTAGGATTGGATACCCAAGACACAACATTTTTAGAGTTAGATTCGATGATGATGTTGCTAGAGTTCACCCATGAAGAGGCAATAAACAAGACCATGGCCTCTCTGACTGCTAGGACCTCTGCAAGGTTGGCGTCACCTCAACCAGCGTTTTTATAAAAAATAAGCTTAGCAGCACCTGTTTCATCTCGTAACACCCTTCTAATGCCAAGATAACCTGGACAGCCCCTAGCAGCTTCGTCAGTATTGAATTTGAACCAATCAATAGGCGGACACTCCCATGAAACCTTATACTTAGTTTGCTTCCTTGAGGTGGGAGCTAAGGTAGAGGAAGGAGCACGAATATAATCTGTGATGGAGGTGTTATAGTCAGGCCATTTAGATTTGGCCTACCATGCTAGTCGCAATTTAATGATATCCAACACATTCGTAGGATCCTAAATTTTCCCATCAAAGATCATTTCATTTCGAAAAAGATAAGCTAGACAAATCTAAAATCCCTATATTTTAATTTACAATACTCATTGGAACTCCATGCATCCGAATAATTTCATCCATATATAATTTTGCCAATTTATCAATTGAAGTAGTTGACTTGATAGGTAGAAAGTGAGCTAATTTTGTGAGTCTATCAATAATCACAAATTCCAAGGAGATATGCTCCCATTTCCATTTTGGTATCTCTAAAGGTTGTAGTAGTTTTGATCGTCTTTGATGTTTAGCCTTAGCTTGTTGACATACTAAACATTGCACCATGAATTAAGCTATTTCTTGCTTCATATTGTTCCACTAGAAATTTTCCTTGAAGTCCTTATACATCTTAGTGCCTCTAGGATGTATAGTGAAATGAGACCCATGTGTCTCTTCTCATATCTCCTGTTTTTGTTCAAGGTCGCTAGTTACACATAATCTATTTTCAAATAGTAAGGTGCCATCATCATAGATCCCAAACTCAAATCGTAATCATTTTTTAACATCCTCCTTAATTTTACACAATTCTTCAACATTCTTTTGTGCAACTTTTATCTTTTCAATCATGGTTGGCTTAACCAAGAGATTAGCCAATACCATACATTCACCCTGTATAATCACTTCAATTTGTTTTGTGTCAAGTTCCTCTAATAATCTTCGTTGCGTGGTAAAGAAAGTGGCCATACTTCCAATGGATTTCCAATGGTAAATAAGAGCATCTGCAACTACATTAGCTTTACCTAGATGATAATTGATACTCAAATCATAGTCCTCGATTAATTCCAACCATCTTCTCTGTCTCATGTCAACTCCTTTTGTGTAAACAAGTACTTTAAACTTTTATGATCTGCATAAATTTCGCAAAGCTCTCCATATAAATAGTGTTGCCATATTTTCAAAGCAAATACAACTGCAGCTAACTCCAAGTCATGAGTAGGATAATTTTGTTTGTAGGGTTTTAGTTGCCTAGATGCATAAGCAATTACCTTGTCATTTTGCATCAACACACAACCTAATCCTTTCTTAGAAGCATCACTATAGATGGTGAAACTACCAGTATCAGAAGGCAAGGTAAGAATAGGCGCTGACACCAATAGTTGTTTCAACTATTGAAAACTTTCTTCACACTTTTCAATCCATTTGAATTCCTTTCCTTTTTAAGTTAAACGAGTTAAAGGAATAGTAATTCTAGAAAACCCACTAACAAAACCTCCTATAATAACTTGCCAAATGCATAAAACTCCTCATTTCAGAGACATTTACAGGACGAGACCAACTAACAATTGCTTCAATCTTCTTCAGATCAATAGAAATTCTATCTTTAAACACAACATGTCCTAGGAATGCAACATTTGGTAACCAAAATTCACATTTGCTAAACTTTATAAAAAGTTCTTTATCCCTTAAGGTTTGAAGTACCATTTTCAAATGTTTCTCATGCGCTTCCTCACTCTTAGAATAGACAAGATGTCATCAATAAAGACAACAACAAACTGGTCTCAATATTGCTTAAAGATCCTATTTATCAAATCCATAAATGCAGCAAGTGCATTCGTCAATCCAAAAGACATTTCAAAAAATTCATAGTAACCATACCTGGTTCGAGAAGTAGTCTTGGGTACATCATTTGCCTTAACTCTTAATTGGTGGCATCAAGATCTCATATCAATCTTTGAAAAGATTTGTGAACCTTGTTACTAAGCAATTAAGTCATACATATGAGGAAAATGATATTTGTTCTTCATAATCACTTTATTTAGTCTTTTATAGTCAATGCATAAACGCTAACTCCCATATTTCTTTTTCACAAATAATACTAGAGCTCCCTAACGAGATACATTAGGATGTATGAACCACTTATCTAATAATTCTTGAAGTTGTAATTTTAGTTCAAGCAACACTGGGGTCATGTAGTAAAGAGGTTTAGATATCGATCTAGTCCCAAAAGCAAGATCTTTTTCAAAATCAATTCTCAATCAAGGGGTAAACCAAATAGGTCATCAAGAAAAACATTTTAAAAATCCCTTATGTTTGGAGTGTCTTCTAACCTTGTGCCTTTATCTATTTGAGTGTCCTTCGTATAAGTAAGGTAACCTTAATAACCTTTTTGCAAAGATCACATAGCATGTAAGGTTGATATAACTCAGATTGGAGGTCTAACATGACTACCTTCATACACCAGTTCAGATTGTCCTGGACATTGAAACACTACTTTCTTCCCATGGCAATCAATAAATGCATGATAAGTAGACAACTAATTTATCCTTAAGATAACATCAAAGTCTTGTATCTTCAACTATATTAAATCAACTGCTAGTTCATGACCTCCTAAGTGTACAATACAATTTTTATTAACTCTATCAGCTTACACAATTTTCGTAACAGAAGTAGCAACATATAATGTTCATTTAACTTCTTAAATGCACAATTCAAAAATTTACAAATTTAGTAGACAATAAGCAATAAGAGGCACCAGAATTAAACAATACAGTAACATTATTAATAGGAATGGTACTTGTCACCACATTATCATTTAAGCTAGCATCTTGTTGAGTCAAGGCAAAGACTCGAGCATTACGTTTTTGTGTTTGCTTTTTTTCTTTAGTCTTAGCAACATCATTCTTCTTGTTCGAACAATCTCAAGCAATATGCCCGTGTTCCCCACACCCAAAATAAACACATGCTTTCTTAAGACATGGCCCATAATGGAATCAACTACAAAAATTACATTTCTCAAGCTTAGCATTAGTTTCCCCTCCCTCCAACCTCTTACTTTCATTGCTCTTAGTGTTTTTCTAGTGGTTACTTTGACCTCCATTGATCCTTGGTCATTTCTTATCACCTTTTTCTTGCTTATAATGCTTCATATCAAACACAATCTTTAATGCCTTCTGCAACACATCCTTACAATTGTCAATGATGTGAGAAGACAAATAAGATCGAATGCTTGGTTTCAACCCATGCTCAAACCGTATAGCCTTGTTTTTATCTGAATTAATAATGTGAGTGCAAAAATGTCACAGTTTATTAAAC
Source organism: Theobroma cacao (assembly GCF_053813885.1). Classification (NCBI taxonomy): domain Eukaryota; kingdom Viridiplantae; phylum Streptophyta; class Magnoliopsida; order Malvales; family Malvaceae; genus Theobroma; species Theobroma cacao. The sequence continues at coordinate 1,904,257 of NC_142642.1, forward strand.
TTATTAGCATACTACAACACAAACATATCAGGCTTTTGTTACAGTTGTAAAAATTCATTCTCTTTCTTCACCTTCACATATTTTGGAAAATATTGATTGAAGAAAATTTCTTTGCATTGCACCCAAGTTAAAGGCTCATTTGAATCCTCATAAATAGGCTTCGTAGTATCCTACCAATACTCTGCATTCCCTTTTAATTAGTTGGAAAATTACCAAGCTCAACTTCAAATCCTCAAATATCTAAATAGCTACAAAGCATTTTTCTAACTCTTTTATCTAAGTCTCAGCAACTAAAAAGTCAGCTTCGCCTTCAAATTGAGGTGGGTTAACTTTTCAAAATTACTAATAAGTTGTCTCATGTTGTCGTACGCCTACTTTCGCCTGATTTTGCTATTGTAGTAAGTTAGCTATCACTTGAGATACATTTGCTAAATCAACTTGTGTCACCGGAGCATTACGAGCATTTCCAAAAGTATTTGGATCTACTCAATCATTGCTCATTCCAAAGCCATTTCTCCTATTTTTTCTGTTATGCCTACCAATAAGATTCATCAAAGTTTCTCTTTTGTCACTCATTTTTGCATATATTTAATATCAACAAAAGTAGCTTCGTAGATAGTCAAAATGGATAAACAAATCTTATCGAATCAAACAATACTAAGAATATTAAATTCTACACTAACTATGCTTAAACTCTTTCTTTCTTAGATCTTAAATCTAAGCTCTGATACCATTATATGTCATGCTCCAAAATCGAGCCATAACATGACCATATTAGCTTGAAACTAGGTTCCAAAGTAATACGAAGCTTTTCTTTTTCTCATTCTTATAATAGTCCACAATTGAAGTCATAATAATAATTCTATTATAACATGCATAAATAATGATTAGGATCCGCTAAAGCCTCCAAGAAAATAAATAAACATCTAAAAACTTAAATATTCATTACATATAATAGGCGTATCAAAATAGCTAATAATGTGTTGACACTATACAGACTTCTCAAATTATATTTTTAGCTCCCATGATTCTATGGCTCTTATCTTTAATCATCTGCAAAATATAATAAAGGAATGAGCAAACCATAGTTTAGCAAATATAGCCGCACACCTCCTACTGGATTAAGCATCGTTGTTCATATGTCATATAGTTCATTTAAGAGCATTTCAATAAATCATGCTTTCAAACAGTTAAACAAATCATTATATGTAAAATGAGGAATTTCATAAGTTCATAAACCATTAATTATCAAATATCATTCTTGAAATATCATTTAAGCAAATCATAGATTCAATTTTTCGAACTCGTAATGTTTCATCATTTTAGCTACGGTCACTATTATATCCCATGACAAAGGCCATATCGACTAATCATTCTCCTGATAGTTACTAACTATTATATCTCATTGGCAGAACTGTATGCTAACTATTATATCTCGTTAGTAGGGTCATATAATTAGTTCTGGTGTCGATTATCCCACATCTTAGGGATCGTTTTGTAGCTCTTAAAACATTTTTAAAAATGATCAAAGATTTCATTTCATTCATAAATTGACACTTGTCATTTGAATCAACCAAAAACATTCATAAAACAACATTTGTCACGTGTATATCAAATCATTTGTAAATCCATTTTTCGTCACATGAGTAAACCAAATCATTCATAAATCATTGTTCATCATATTATTAAGCTCAAAACAACAAATAATCATATGCTCGACCCTATTTTCATATACTGAAAATAATGAAATAAAACATTTGATTCTTTAAAGAAATATACATATATAATAGTTTCGAAATAAGTATGGTGTATGAGGATATACTTGCTTTCCTTCGATCTAACAAACTTGCTTCCTTCCAAAATAATCAAAAGCCTAATAACAATCATTTAAACATATTAGAAACAATATAACTCTCTAAAATTTATTTATTATCTGAAATTACACAAAAAAACCCAAACTCTCCTAAATAAAAAATCTAGACACCTTGCAATTACAACATTACCTCTTCCTATTGCAAGAACTCTTTAGACGTTGAACAGTCTCCGCCGAGATTCAACAAAATTACATATTCAAACAGCAATTCCCAATTCTGTCTCCTGCTCAATTTTCCACACGGTAAATATCAATTCCAAATTATGTGTCTTGCTCAATTCTATTAATGCGCGGCAAAAGTCTAGTCTTGGATTAATTGGTACGCTTTCTTTCGCAAACCTTGGCTGTGTCGGCCAAATGTGTGTCTTGACTTGTTCGGGGTCCACCTCCTCTCATTATGCTTAATGCGCATTCCAGTTGACATGTTTCTCCATTCTTTGTCAAGTATTTAATGATGTAGTAGTTGCGCGGAAATGGTCGGGGAGAAACCTAGTAAAAAGTCTCGTTTCATTTGTCTGTTTTGTTTATACACGCTACTTTTTCTTTCCTTCTTCTTTTGGCTTTGCTCATACCAAAGTGGAAGAAAAAAAAGGAATTCTGTGCATTATGAGGCAGAGAGGTCACTTCCCTTTTCCCAAAATTTGAGTTTGGAGATTATATATTAAAGGGAATTGATGCAAACAAGGTAGGAAAATTTGAATCATGTTTATCTAACTGGGGATTCAATTCCTCCAGTTTGATGCTGATACATGTAATCAGAAACTAGCAAAGAATTCTGCTATGGATGTTAAGAATCTGTCTTTCCATTTTAGTTGCGTGATTCTGGGCATCAATCTCAGCACGGCCGGCCTCCTAAAATGCTATGATACCGGAAACTTCACCACGAATAGTACATATGGCAAGAACCTTGATCTATTCCTCTCTTCTCTCCCAGCTAATGTATCAAGAAATGGTGGTTTCTACCGTACCACCATTGGCCAAGGCTCCAACGTAGTTCATGGCTTAGCTCTTTGCAGAGGAGATACTTCGTCTGAAGCTTGTTCTAACTGTGTCAATTTAAGAGTCAAAGAAATCAAAGCAAGCTGTCCCAACCAGACAGAAGCACTTTTATGGGAAGGGGACGTTGTTTGTCTGGTACGCTATGCAAACCGCTCTATCTTCGAAACACTGGAGCTGGAGCCTTCACAAGCAGGCTACAATACGGGAAACATTTTGGGTGTCACATGGAATGTAACACCATTTTATCACATATGGGCCAATTTGATGGATGGCTTGGTGGAAAGAGCTTCCAACGGCACATCCAGCCTCAAGTTTGCAACCGGAATAGCAAATGTGGAATTAGAAAAGATATATGCACTAATGCAGTGCACCCCAGATATATCTCAGAAAGATTGCAAAGCGTGCTTAAATCAAACAGTTGATCAGTATCAAAGATGTTGCCTTGGGCAGCGAGGTGGTTATGTCCTCACACCAAACTGTCATTTTCGATGGGATTTATATCCCTTCTTTGATTCTTCAGATGATACTCTAAATTTAAATCCTCCACCTCCACATATTAGTCCTCCACTTTCAGCTACAAATAACAGTACAAATAGAGGAGGTGAGTACTTATCTCCCTAGAAATGAGCAATGACATGAGAAAGGATGCAAAACAAAGTCATCTCTATTACAATTCACAAATTTCAGGACATATCAGAGAATTATTTATATTCGCATTTCTGGCTTATGCAGATAATGGAGGCCTTGGATCCCAAGCTGTTGTAATCATTGTTGTTCCAATCATTATTTTAGTGGCAATATCGGCACTTGCTTGTATTCTTCTTCGAAAAAGGAAGAACAGAAAGCAGGAGAATAAAAGTAAGTCAATTGTCATTAATTGTTTAACTCTTGTTTGTTGTCACCTAGGATAACTCAAGGCTGGACTTGTACAACTAACAAACTTTTCCATCTTAGCAGATAATTGCTGGTCTTGTACTTAATTTTTTTCTAGCAAATTATGATGTAGCTATGTAGTCAGAAAGTCAAATGGCATAAAGGTTGAAAGGGCATTTCGTGTGTTAACTCACTTTCTTGGTGAAGGTGCAGATAATAATAATAGTTTGGAATCACTGCGATTCAACTTCAGTGCAATAAAAGTATCAACAGATAATTTCTCTGAGAATAACAAACTTGGACAAGGTGGATTTGGTTCTGTTTATAAGGTAATTAGAGATTGAGTGAAGCATTCAATTTAATGGCCTCTCCAGTTCTCATATACCAGAAAAACTTCATTCTTCTGTCAAGATATGTTAAAACAAGTGTTACTAATATCTTAATCTTTTCTAATTTCTCGTTATGATAAATACTGTTTCAGGGTAGGCTTTATGATGGACAAGATATAGCTGTGAAGAGACTGTCTGACAATTCTGTGCAAGGAGATTTGGAATTTAAGAATGAAGTCCTGTTAATGGCAAAGCTTCAGCACAGGAATTTGGTTAGGCTGCTAGGCTTTTCCTTCGAAGGAAAAGAAAGGCTTCTTATTTATGAGTTTCTTCCAAATTCAAGCCTCGACCATTTCTTATTCAGTATAGTTACCGTCCATTTCTGTTTAAATAGTTTTATTTTGGGATAATTATGTTGGCAGAATGCACTCAATGCCTATGAGTAACTGTATTTGTAATGCATTTATGTTATAATGCCATGAATTTCTAGATCCCGTTAGGCGCTTACAACTAGATTGGGAAAAGAGACACAAAATCATAACAGGAATAGCTCGAGGGATACGCTACCTTCATGAAGATTCTCAACATTGAATTGTTCATCGTGATTTAAAAGCTGCTAACATTTTGTTAGATGATGATATAAACCCTAAAATAGCAGATTTTGGATTGGCTAGGTTGTTTTCAGTGGATCAAACACATGATGCTACAAGCAAACCTGCTGGAACCTTGTAAGTAGAAGAGTAATCTTACATTCATGTGTAGCTCAAGTATAATTGTAATTGAGAATGATTTGTCTGTTAATTGCATGTAGTGGATATATGCCTCCAGAATACATCAGATACGGAACATATTCAGTTAAATCTGATGTTTATAGCTTCGGTGTGCTAGTTTTGGAAATCATCATTGGTGAAAAGATAAGTTGTTTCCGCAGTGAGGAAGGAGAGGATCTTCTAACCTATGTAAGTGGAAATAATGCATATATATAGCAACATTTCCCTCGTGGATGAAATTAATGAGGCAAAACCATTATAGTGCTGACACATTGTTGGATATTTGCAGGCATGGCAGAGTTGGAAAAGAGGAACAGAAATGAATATGATAGATCCGGCTTTGAAGGATGGTCCAAGGATAGAAATGATGAGATGTATCCACGTTGGGTTGCTATGTGTTCAAGCAATTGATTCTAACAGACCAAACATGACCTCTGTAGTGTTAATGCTTAGCAACTACTCCATGTCTCTTCCATTGCCCTCAAGACCTGCCTTCGTAGACTCCACCATGGAACCACTCCAACTCACAGTCAATGAGGCATCCATTTCTGAGTTAGATCCTAGATGAAATTTGAGTCCTTTCTACTAATTCTACTAAGGGTACTGTTCTTGATTCTTAAAGGGAAAAATAAATGATAGTGTTGAAACTAAGTTTTGTCCAGTATCAACTTCAACATCGGAAAGAAACAATCTATATTTCAAATTTGAACAGGTTTCAAGTGATTTATTTGATTGTACATGAAGAAACAGCTTTTAGTTTGTGAATATAGGACATTAACATACGAAAAGGAGTTCTGTCCTGGATTGGACCCCCTGCAATACCAAATGACAACTTGACTTCACAATTTACAAGCTAGAGAACTGCTAGACGAGGCTATATCTTTTCTGTTTTTATGGTGATCTGCAAAATTTGATAGAACTTTACATTTTTGAATTGTTTGCAGAGGAAAACTCAAACGTCCTATTGTCTTGTTTTGTTTCATTTCATTTGTTTGTTTTTTTTGTGGTCCACCTCCTATTGTCTGTTTCTTTTCTTCTTCTTTTGGCGTTGTTTATACCAAGTGGAAGAAATAAAGGAATCCTGTACAGTTTGAGACAGAAAGCGGAAAGCCAGAAACATCTGTAACTGGGAGTCAAAGCCTCCAATTGATGGTAATCACATAATCAGAAACAAGCAAAGAATACAGCTATGTGTGTTAAAAATCTGGTTTATCTTTTCTGTCATGTGCTTCTAGGTATCAATCTTTGCACGGTCAGCCTCGTAAAAATGGGATAGTTCAATGGATGGCTTGGTGAAAGCAGCTTTCGTGGGCATTTCCAGGCTTAGTTTGCAACGGGAATAGCAGATGTACCATTTCAAGGATTACCAACTGGGATATTTACATTATATCACTTATATTTAAAAAAAATGGTTATGTTTATATACATGATGAATAAAAGGTACTTACCACAAAAAGCCTGCTCTCTAATATATTTACAGAGTCACTTCGGTTTTAGCTTTTCTCTCTCTCTCTCTCACCCTCACCCTCCCCCCCCCCCCCCCCCCCCCCCCCCCTCCCCCCTCCTCCCTTCTCTTCTACTGCTGCTATAGTCTCAACATGTCACTCAGAATCACTTGCGGCAGAAGCACAGCAGTCTCTAGGTCTTCAGTTCGTAGTTGGATAGTCTTCTTGTGACGTTGTCCTGAGCTGTTGGCACTTTTTCCTGAGTACTCAGCATCCTGTTCTTGCTCTTCAGCCTTCTTTTGAGCTCGAATCAAGGCTGTTCTTGCACGGGGCCTCATTTCTCGTACTTTTTGGGGAGGCATCACAAATGGCTCAAGCGGCCGATCACCAAAGGGGTGCTCACTACCAGCATATATCCTCAAGTTTCGATCCCTATCCTACAATTAGTAGCAATAATATAAGATAATCCAGCTTTGAATATCTCAGGCCAATTAAAGAATGAAAAGAGAAATATGGATGGATTTCCTCAATGAACACAGAATTGGTTAAACTCAACAGAACACAAGCAGACCAATGGGGTTGTTTTCCTTCTGGGAAGGGAATTGGAAAGGGAAAGGTAAACAAAGTGCAGAAAATCAAGCAGATCAAATAAGCGTAGCAAACACACGAGAAGTTTCATTAGGCCTAAACACTCACATCATGCAATTTGTTCCTTGGAAGCATGTGCAGGACTGCTTTGCGAATAACTTCTGTCGAGTCCTTAGCCATCTGATCTTTTAAACTTCTTTCTTTGAGGTTGCCCACGTATCTAAATCAGTAAGATTCACCATTAGAAAGAAGCATAAATAAACAGTTACAGTGGTTCGGTATCAAGAACAAACCATTTAAGAATTATGAGTAGAGAAATTAGGAATGCACATGATAAGAAAATCAAGTTAGTTCCTTCTTCTTTTGACAAAATATGAAAAAGAGGGCCCATTTTGATTTCTGTAACACCTAATACCAGCATAAGTTCTCTTAACATCTAAATGGACATCGGTTCAAGCAGGAACTATCCAAGATTTATGTTTAGTGGGGGAAAAGGGACATTAGATAATTTATGTTCAAGCAGGAACTATCCAAGATTTTACATTATATTCCGTAATATAAATGAACTAAAATTTTTAGCTATCTCCATAATATAATCAAAGGGACGTTAGGATCTCAGGGGGCAATTGCCTCCATTGCCCCCACTCTGGGTTCAAGTTTTAATGAAGGACCAAGCATTCAACAGAAGTAGAGTTGCAATGGAGACTCACTTGACTAAAATTTAACAAAAAACTCTAATCTCTCAACTGATAGGAAAACAGAACTTTTCCAATAAACAAACAACTTCAGACCATAAAATGTAAAAGCAAAAAATGGGAGTGTTTACCCTGTATGCCAGTGATAAAACTTATTTGTAAGTTTTCTTCCTGTAACGCATACATCCTTGGCATTAATAACAATGCACATATCACCATCATCACGATTCAGAGCATATGTTGGCTTGTCCTTGCCTTGAATCACACTAGAAATTTGAGATGCTAGTCTTCCAAGAACCTATGAAAAGAAGCATCTTATTTCATTCTTTTTTTTGCAGACTGAAAGACCCTCAAGAGCGTGGGAAAACAATGTTATTACATCAAAAGTTCAAGCTCAATACAATTAAAAGCATAAAAACAAACTTTGCATTAAGAAACTAGGATCTTGAGCAAACCATAAAACCCAACTTTCAGATGTTTGAAGGTTAAAGGGGCAACAGAGTACCGGCCCCAAAAGCTTTAGTTTCCAGGACAGAGTTTCTTAAAACAATGGCCTCATCTTTGCAATACAAAAGCGATCTTCTAACTCAAATATCTATCAAAAGAAAATATGGAGAAAAAAGGATTGTCTGAAACCTGACCTTTGGCGTCCAATACTCTCCACCGTAAACCTTCCAAATTGATACGCCTCGGGCCAGCTAGTGCTTTCTGCATTGAATTCCAAAAACAAAACAGTTTAAGACTTAAGATTTGAGGGTTTAAGGATGATCATTCAATCAAACCTGGGATTTTCTTCTCAAAAAAAACAAAAAAAGAAATTGAGAATTTAACCATCAATAGCTACAAGGAATAATCAATCCCCCCCATCCCAATTGCCCACCATCACTGGAACTTATAATATTTTAAATCACAATTTTAGCAAACTAATAAACTAAATGATTGAACTTAAGTTAACAATAAAGACTAAACTGAAAAATGAAATGGCTAATTTAAAAAAAAAATGAAAAATGAAAAAAAGGTAAAAGGAATTGCCTTTAAGTTGCCATTGAAAGTAGTTGCTGCTTGAGACGCCATTTCTCTGGGGGGAAAATGAACCCCTTTTTTTAGTAAATTGAATCAATCAGTTGTATTTTTATAATCAGAATCAAGAGGAAATTTTAAATGAAAAATTAAAGGGTAAACATGTTTTTCTCAGAAAAGTAAGGACCTGTAACTAAAACCCTGAAGATCGGGGTTTAGCGATTGGAGCAAGAAGAAATTTTGCACTTAGGGCTTTCAAAATGGGCCCTCTAATTAATTAGAACCAGCCCATGAACAAATTCAGAAAAAGCCCAAAGTTAATCAAAATGGGAGGTACTAATTAGGGATGTTAACGTGTACTTTGTTACTAGATACCCTACATTATTCTATTCGATTAAGTAAAATTAAGATATCTCATAATTAACTTGAGGTAATAAAACTATCACCTATCACGAGATCAGGTAGGGTTTGGGTCTAATAATATTAAGATATCTATCTTGAACTCGATTATAGATAATAATTTTAATATTAAATTTTAATTGTTTATCAAAATAATATTAAATTTTAATTTTATATATTATATTTATACTTATAAATTTTTTATAATTAATTTAATATTTACTATAATTCATTAATTATTCTAAATATGATTTTAAACTTTAACGTTTTTTATGAAGTAATATTATTTTTTTAATTTAATTTTCAGTAATAATATACATAAAAAATATTTTAGATTTATTTTAATCAAAAATCTAATGGATACAGATATTTAACAAGTACTGTACCTAAGATATTAGTGTACATGTAATAAGTTAAAAATTTTATTGGGTACTTATAGGGTTCTGGTAACCTATCAAATAATAAGGTTCGGATCAAAGTATCTCAAAAACAGCAGGCACCCTATCTGGAGACAATCCTAATTTTAATATAATCTTTTAATTCTATACACCATGTGATGAGGTTATTAAAAAAATTAAATTAAATTTCATTAAATAAATTAGGCATTTTAATTGTTTTGATATGTATTAGATTAAGCATGTTAAATGAAATGGTCTGATTCTGTTTAATGTCTACCAGTTTAAAATTAGCTAAAAGTTTGAATAGGTTAGGTTGTAACCAGAAGAACTGATTGACCCACCATGGATCATGTTAGTTGACTTCATACCAGAAAGGAGAAATGAAATGCATGATGAAGTTCTATTCTTTGTAAAAGAAAATTGCCCCTTTTTCTTAGTTTATATGTAAACAATCAAGTATCATGCCAAATATTTGATGAGGAAAGAAGCAAATTTTACAATAGAGTTTATTGAGGATCAAGCTGAAAGGATCATTAGTTCATTCTTATAGTATTAATCTTTGCTGCCTTGTGTCTCAGCTTCCTCTTTCTTCAGGAAATACCTGTGGAAAAGAACCATTGTAAATTAGAAGCATTTCCATGGCAGTTTCTTGGAAAAGATCCTTGCACAATGAAAAAAAGTACTTGGAGTGAGGTTATTAACTATCATCACCCCAATTCCAAGACTTTAGGATTTGAGATTTAACGAAATAGTGATAAAAAAATCACACATTAGTTAAATTATATATATTTTAAAATCTTAAAATATAATAAAAATTTCATCACTTATAAATTGGTTTTAGTTTAGATATCTATACTAAAAATTTCAACAATGTATCTAAGCAAACGTTACTCAATTCGTTGGTTCTTTCTTAATCTTTTCATGATTCATGTCATATGATAAGTTTGTTGTCTCTGCACGTGATGAAGAGTATTGAAATGATGATAAAAGAAATCTTATACAATTAAATGAAGGATATCTTAAACATTTATATATAACTCAATGGTTTTAGGTTGATTTCTGTCCTATAAAATCTAACAAGATTTATCCATACAGATGAGTAGGTAACATTGGATGGTACAAGAAGAAGAAGGCAACTAACTAGTTATCCTTTGCCAGGCGAAAGAGTTTTTATGAATTCGATCCAGGTTGAAACCATAAGCCAAAAGATTAAAACAGAAGCCAATGGAAAAAGCCTGTTTAGCTGATTACTTACTCTTGAGCCTTGATCCAACGAGAGAGCTGATACAGCTGCACAGTCTCGTTCGAGGCATGACATACGAGAAGATGGAGGTTACGTGGCTGTACCATCCATGCAAACCTCATGAACAATGCAGAATAACCGCACATGACTGCAAGATTCCAATTAGCAGCTGTAACTCTGTAATCCAACATGGAAAAGAACAAAAGAAGAGAAGATAGTCGTGTTTTGAGATCAAACATTTTTGCAGACCTGCAGTCATGTTGCCAGATATCATTTCCGGGGGTTTCTTTGTGTCTAAAAGCGCCTGGTAAAGAAAAACACTCTGGGTTATTGTTATAATTAATATCAGAGAAATGTCATGTAACAGCGGTGAATTATGTTTAGATTTTCAACAGGATGATTCATCGATTTGACATACTGCAATAGGGATGCTCCAGTTGAAAACAGGTCCCCAGAAATGAGTTGTTTTGGGACCTATAGGACTGTTCCAAAAACCTCTTAAGATTTCCATTCCTCCTCCTGCAAATTTTAAACCTTCCAAGCCAAAATAAGCTTCAGGAATAGGCCAGGTACAAATGAAATAGAGTTACTTTGAAACAGATAGACAAGACGCAAGCTAACAGTATCATAACCGCATCGTAATCTACTCTGACGAATTTAGCTTACGATCGATGCAACTTCTATAATTACGTTAACAAATCAGTTGGAAAACTTTTGGTCTTTTATACAAAGTATAGTACTGCTGTAAGATTTGAGAGGAGGGGAGAAGATGAAATGGATAATCTGAAGTTCCTTAAGCTTAATTGAAATGAATCTGAGTAACAGAGTATTTATACTTTGGTCCTTCGCTAACTAAACAAACCAACCAATCAGAAAAGGTAATAAGATTTCGAATTCAGTTAACCTTAACTAACTCACTAAAACGGTAACAGTAAAACAGTAACTAATAAATAACATGTGAATCCACGTGCTTTGCTCCTCACTCCTCTGCTAAGCCTTTCAACCTGGATCTCATCAATTTCTTCTCTTGATCTTCAACTATCTCCCTATCAGGTTGATAACTGCTAAATGTTTGGTTGATTTAAATCACTATTATTCATATATCTATCGATCTAATTTTAGTTACCTTGTTGATTTATAGAAAAAAAAAAAAGATACCATCTTGTTTATGCACAGAACAGAAAGCCATGTTCTTCTCAAAGAATAACCAGGGGAAGAAGCTGGGGAAAACGCTCAATTATCTTCAATATAGCTTTTTTGTTTCATGGTTTTAGTTAAAGGGGTTGTTGACATAATCAAATAAAGCATAACGTAGACTCAAATCTTGATCTTGGAAACAAAAAATTAAGACAAGAAAGATTAGACAACCATGAGAATTGTTGTTCATGAGTTATTTCTTTATATTATTAAAAAATTCATTAGTACTAATCCTGAGTAAAAAGATTAAAACCAGCAAATCTTACCAAGATATAACCAGTGCAGCAGTTGATGAACTCGAACTTGGAATGGCTCAAGACACCAGTCAGAAGTAGTATCAGTATTGCAAAAGTCAGAAAACAAGAAATGTTTCCATGGAATTTGAAGGATCTTAGCAAAGAGGAAAGGATTCAATAGATTCGATTTGGCCTTCAGGTCAAAGAACTGTCCAACAAGCAAGCATGCATATCCTACAACAATATTGATTTAGATTCCATCATGCTACTTGCTCTTTATATTTTAATCAAAGTAACTAATACCTTCTTGCCCGCCATCCAACACCCTTTCACGTTACGTTCCTTGAGATGGTCGTGACTCTTTTGATTACTTCTAGATACTTGAAAATGACTTCATTTTATATTATTCAACATATTTCCAAGAATTGTTAAAGCTAGAAATTCTTAAACAAAACAGTCCTGTGTCACGGTTAGTTGGGAGCCATTAATCCCACATCAGGAAAGATGTCATGGTCCCAATGAGGAGCCATGAATCTCATATGATGACATGGTCCAAAATAAGAACCATAAATCCTACATTGGTTGTAGACTAAAGTGAGACTAATCATTTAAAGGTTCACATCATCTTTAATTTTTGAAGTGCAATTTGTTGGGACAAAGTCGTGAGTTCACCGAGTCAAAACGGCAGTTGTTATTAGAGAGAGCTCACTTGTTAGAGTGGGGGAAGATGGGGTTGAGCATTGTTAGGGGTTAGAGTGATGGAAGATAAGGGCTTTAAGAGTAAGAAAGATTAAGCATTGTTAGAGTAAGGGAAGATGTCATGGTCCCAAAAGAGACTCTAAGAGTAAGATTGAGCCATTGTTAGAGTGGGAGAAGATGTTATTGTCCCAAAAGGGGCTTTAAGAGTAAAATAAAGTATTGTTAGAGTGGGGAAGATGTCATGGTCCCAAAAAGGGCTTTGAGAGTAAGATTGAGCATTGTTAAAGTGGGAGAAGATGAGGGCTCTCAGCTTAAGAAAGATTAAGCATTATTAGAGTGGGGGAAAGATGTCATGGTCCCAAGAGGGGCTCTTAGAGTGAGATTGAGCATTGTTAAAGTGGGATAAAGATGTCATGGTCCCAAAAGGGGTTCTGATAGTAAGATTGAGCATTGATAAAGTAAGGGAAGATGGGAGTTCTATGAATAAGAAAGATTAAGCATTGTTAGAGTGGGGGAAAGATGTCATGGTCCCAAAAAGGGCTTTGAGAGTAAGATTGCGCATTGTTAAAGTGAGGGAAGCCCTTTGAGAGTAAGATTGAGTATCATTGTTAGAGTGGGGCAAGATGTCATTGTCCCAAAGGGGCTTTAAGAGTAAAATGAATCATTGTTAGAGTGGGGGAAGACGTCATGATCCCAAAAAGGGCTCTAAGAGTAAGATTAACCATTGTTAAAATGGGAGAAGATGGGGGCTCTGAGCTTAAGAAAGATTAAGCATTATTAGAGTGGGGGAAAGATGTCATGGTCCCAAAAGGGACTCTAAGAGTAAGATTGAGCATTGTTAAAGTGGGGGAAGATGGGGGCTTTGAGCTTAAGCAAGATTAAGCATTATTAAAGTGGGAGAAAGATGTCATGGTCCTAAAAGGGGCTCTGAGAGTAAGATTGAGCATTATTAAAGTGAGGGAAATATGTCATGGTCCCAAAAGGGGTTCTGATAATAAGATTGAGCATTATTAAAGTGAGGGAAATATGTCATGGTCCCAAAAGGGGTTTTGATAATAAGATTGAGCATTGATAAAGTAAGGGAAGATGAGAGTTCTATGAATAAGAAAGGTTAAGCATTGTTATAGTGGGAGAAAGATGTCATGGTCCTAAAGGGGGCTCTAAGAGTAAGATTGCACATTGTTAAAGTGAGGGAAGCCCTTTGAGAGTAAGATTGAGCATCATTGTTAGAGTGGGGCAAGATGTTATTGTCCCAAATGAGGCTTTAAGAGTAAGAAAGATTAAGCATTATTAAAGTGGGGGGAAGCCCTTTGAGAGTAAGATTTAGTATTGTTAAAGTAAGGGAATATGTCATGATCCCAAAAGGGGCTTTAAGAGTAAGAAAGATTAAGAATTGTTATAGTGAGGAAAGATGAGGGCTTTGAGAGTAAGAAAGATTAAGCATTGTTAGAGTTAGGGGAAAATGTCATGATCCTAGAGAGGGCTCTAAGAGTAAGATTGAGCATTGTCCCAAAAGGGGCTCTGAGAGTAAGATTGAGTATTTTTAGAATAAAGGAAAATGGGGACTCTGAGAGTAAGAAAGATTAAGCATTAAGCCCTCTGAGAGTAAGATTGAGCATTGTCCCAAAAAGGGCTCTGAGAGTAAGATTGAGTATTTTTAGAATAAGGGAAAATGGGGACTCTAAGAGTAAGAAAGATTAAGCATTGTTAAAGTGGGGGAAGCCCTCTGAGAGTAAGATTGAGCATTGTCCCAAAAGGGGCTCTAAGAGTAAGATTGAGTATTTTTAGAATAAGGAAAAATGACGACTCTAAGAGTAAGAAAGATTAAGCATTGTTAAAGTGGGGGAAGCCCTCTGAGAGTAAGATTGAAGCCCTCTGAGAGTAAGATTGAGCATTGTCCCAAAAGGGGCTCTGAGAGTAAGATTGAGTATTTTTAGAATAAGGAAAAATGGCGACTCTAAGAGTAAGAAAGATTAAGCATTGTTAAAGTGGGGGAAGCCTTCTGAGAGTAAGATTGAGCATTGTTAGAGTGGGAGAAGATGTCCTGATCCAAAAGAGGGCTCTGAAAGTAAAAAAGACTAAATATTGTTAAAGTGAGGGAAGATATCATGGTTTTAGATGGGGCTGTAAGAGTAAGATTGAGTATTGTTAGAGTGGGGGAAAATGGGGGCTTTGAGAGTAAAATTAAGCATTATTAAAGTGGGAGAAGATGTCATGATCCCAGAGAGGGCTCTGAGAGCCAATATCGGCTATGTCATATTAATTATGTACTAAAGTGAGATTGAGCATTTAAAAATTTATACTATCTTCAACTCATGAGTCCCCAAGAGTTTTTTTTTTTTTTTTTACGGGGACAAAATTGTGATGTCAACAGAACAAAACAAATAATACCTTGAAGACAAAATCGTGAGTCTAATAGATCAAAATGAACAATATCTTACAGTTTGATATGAATGGTGACACCTTGGTACATGAAATTGAAGTTGGAATTCATTGCTTAATTCTTGTTAACCTTATCAAATTTATGAATAACTTTTTATCGTTAAATTGGATGATCAATTGTTTTAAAAGTTTAAGTTATAAAAATAGACTCAATTATCATATATAAATTTTAAAAGCGACCCTTCATATACAAATCGAATGAATTATTAATAAATTTACACGTGAATTAATTAAATATTATAAAATCTTACCAACGATGGACACAATAAAAGACACATTTTTTTAAAACTTGAATTCGGGGTTGCATGTTTAGTTGAGTGACCAATTATCTTAAAAATCTAAACTAATAGAAAAGAGTCAACATTCCGTGAGCTTGTAAAGTTTTGAGACAAGAATGTAGTAAAAAAGCAGTGCCTTGCTTTTAGAACCGCAAAAATTGCTCTATGGTTGTGGACATCCTTGTTAAATTTCTTATCAAGTGCTTTTATTGAGATCCGTTCTGAAAGCGACAGGAGACGACATTAATGTAGCGTGATCTCAGGTAAGTCCATGAATGTAGTCTTGCAGATTTGGAGTCATCGGCCATATGGTCCCTGGTATCGGAACATGATTCTCCAGGTCGGTCAATAAAGGACCCCTACACTTGATTTCTTGTTCTTCCTTCCATAAGCTGCAATAAAGTCCTGACATTTTTCCTCTTTTTTTTTCTCTTTTCGTTTGGCAATAAATTCAACCTTGTCTACCTTGGGGACAGTAAATTTTTCATGTTTTAGTTCATCGACGAGTGTTACCATGTCTGTCAGGAACTGAATACAATAAAGGGTGGCAGGTTCCACCTTGGGTCAATCTAATTGCCTTACATATTTGACTGTTTACTGACGCTGTTCAATCTTTCTCCGGAGCTGACTCTTGTAGCGAAAGATGTTTTGAGGGCAATTCATCAATGGCTTTTTCACCAAAATTCTTAGCTCACTGTCAATTCCAGATTAAAAACTGGAATGGGAAATCGAGACTTGGAGATATCTTTATATGAGAAAGCATTTACAAACTACTCGAGATCAAAATCTATACAGAGAAACAGTGAGTTTATATTACTTCAAGACGAAGTACTCCTCCATACATCTATACAATCATCTAACAATCGACTTCCGGACTCAATCTCTATCTATCCTTTTGGCTACCAAAAATAGCCTCCCTGGTAACAAGCTTTATTCCTCTCACCCATAGCTCAGCCATTTCAAACCCACCTTGACACACAAAATGGAACTCTTTGTTCTTGGTAGTCACAACCCGAAATACTCCAGGTTCGTTGGCATCGCCCTTGCTGCGCCTGTTCCTCTTAAAGGCTGGACTTGGTCCTAATTCTGCCTCTCGACATGTCACATTTCGTCGACTTGACTTTCCCCACTGCAGCACTCCGGCGGACCCCACCATTTTCACGTTTTTCCCGTGTGGCTTTCCCTTGCCTCCCCTGGTATGCTTCATTACAGGGGCACCACCAAGAACAAGCTTGCGAGCAAGCTCATCTAGAATCACACGTTCTGCATCATTTTTCAAGCCAGCAGTTTTTCTAGCAAGAGAGAGTGCGGTTTCCCCTTTAGCATTCCTAAAATCACAATTCGCTCCGTGTGAGATTAAGAGCTCACACATGGAACCGTGGCCTTCCCTAGCTGCTAACATAAGCGGAGTGTAGCCATCTCCATCAGGGACATTTACATCATAGCCCCTGCTTTTTAACAATTTGACAGCATCCAAATCTCCATGACGTGCTGCACAATGCAAAGCATAGAAGCCTCCAGCATTGCGGTTGCCCTTTTCAAGTGCAAAATCAAGCATCACCTTCTCAAACAGGTCACGATTCTGGTTCAGTTCAGACAAGGTAATTGCAGTCTCACCAGATTTGTTGCACAGCTTAACATCAGCCCCGGCATAAACCAGCAACCTGAATGCTTCAACATGACCCTTTAAGGCAGCAACCATGACTGCTGAGAAACCATTATCATCCTGATAATCAAGATCAACTTCTCTCCTTTCTATCAGAGCTTTTAGGGCATCAGCATCACCAGCTTGAGCAACAAACATTAAGGGAGAGAAAACTGAAACGTTGCTTGACTTGGGTATCTTTCCAACCTTGATTACGTCTAGCACTGCTTGCTGAAAACCAAGGGACCACCGGTTTGATTCAGCAATTGAAATAGCAGACTGACCAGAGACATTAACTAAGCCAAAGTCAGCACCAGCCCTGGTCAACACTTTAAGACATTCTTCATGCCTGTACTTTGCACAAACCATCAAAGCTGTGTCACCAATATCTGTCTTGGAATTTAGATCACAACCAGAATCAATGAGGGATTGAAGGGTTGCTGACAAGCCAAGACGGGCAGCCATGTGTATCGGACGGAACTCAGTTTTCATGGTTTTAACTGGGGATTCTACATTTGCGCCACAATTCAAGAGCACTTTGACAGCTGCAGCATTGCCACAAAGGATAGCATGGTGGAGGACGGTTCTTCCATAGTGAGGTGTCTCAAGGGTGAGGTGCTGAAGGAGCATGCGCAAGATGGCACCACTACCTTCAAAATATTCTACAGCACACCAACTGATAGCATAGGGTTCAGCCAGTCCTGCACCCACTCGAAACTCTTCACCTGTAGTCGTGTCCCACGACCATGCTCCCAGACTTACTTTAATATCGGTTGGGGTCCCAGCCTGCTTTATGTTTTTGGATGTGCAAGATAATGAGCTAAACTGGTTTAGAAGGTAAGAAACAAATAATAAAAACAATAACAGAGAAGGATTGCTCAAAGCATGTTACTTATTTTTTAATGCAACTCTTTAAACTCTCTTTGTTGACTTATCGGGGGAATATAAAACGCCATCTTGCTAAAATCAACTGTTCTTAAGGGAAATAAAGTACCACAAAGGTTGACCAGATCCAGATGTGATGCAACTATTATTTGAATATGCTAGAGATTTAGATGCTAGTCATAATGAGCATTCAGATTCCAAAATTGTACATCACACAGGTATTTCGTGGCATGAAGCATTTATTTCAGAGTTTTGGAAAATTGTGTAAAACATACAGTACACTAAAAGATTAGAAGGTCACCTGTAGAAGCAAGCAAACAACAGAGACCTGCCTACTAACAACAGCAGCCACAAGTGCTGTGCAGTCAACATTTGTGTGCAAAGAAGGTTTAGACGACCGGAGCAGCTGCCTATGACTTGCACTTGCATCAACACCACACTGTAATTGAGCAGGAGAGCCATTAGATTATCATGCAAAATCTAATATAAATAACACGTAATCAAAATTACATCACAAGCTTAATAGAATGGTGGATCAACTGAAAAACACCAGTAGAAATTAATTTATCATCTTTATGAGTTCTTGAATAATGTGGAAGTTATTATACTGCTGCCAAACTAGTAACAGATTAAAATCATCAAGAACTTATCTAATTGTCAAAAAGCCAAAGTTGGCTAAATCAGCAATAAGGGCATCAATACCAATAACCCAACTTACCATGAGGCCTAACAGAGCATGCAGGCCAACAGCAGGTAAAAGCCAGAATTACATGCCATTCTAATGGTTAAAACTGTTGACCTGCTCCATTGTTGTGTTTTATTATAGTGGGTTTTCGAGCCTTACTCATGTAAAATTTGAGGCTAAGTGGTGCATGTGATAAAGTATGATGGTTTTACCTTTATGAGGGTGTCCACCACTTCCACAAACCCCCTGCAGCATGCTGTGACGAGAGCATGAACAGCAACATGTGGCCGAATTAAATCAGAGCCCATGAGCAGTTCTGCAAGCCTTGCTTGCCCATGGCCGCTTGCCTCTAGAAGAGCTTCCTCACAAGCTGGCTGAGAAGCCCCAGCTTTAAGCAAGATTTCGAGAATCTCAAAGTGGCCCTCCCTCACTGCTACTGTTGTTGCAAAGCCTTTGAAGAGTTTCTGATTCACATCAGCTCCTATGCTCTGTCATTTGAAGTGTACCAACTTTAGTGCATAATATAAAGGGTTTTTTGTTTTCTTTTTGACAGTTTAAGTTGGGGTAAAAAGAATTTAAACTTGGCACTCATTTTTTGAGCTAATTTTACCATAAGCCTAATACTTTGGCCACAGTATAAAACACAACATGATATCATACTCTGTAAGTTTTCTTTTCTTTCTCCCCTTTTCTTAAAATCTTACAGAGGTCGATAAGAAGAAAATATTACCACTAGCATAGTGACTATTTTGGATTCTTCATCAGGTAACAAAATCTCACAGCTACAAACAGACAAAAATGGGGAACAACACTGATTGGTAGACAGAGAAGCGTAGAACTTTCTTCAAGAAATGCATGAAGATTTCAATCAAAAAAGGATATGGGGGATGCATCATGTAAGTGTACCGTTTTTTACTTCAAACTCAAGCCAATGCTCAGTGACAACCCAGTATGGGCGCTTGCAGAGCATATTTCCATAGAATAAATATGCAAGTCAATAAAACTTCCCGCTCTTACTTATTTTTGAATGCTATAACATCTATCTTCCTAGTTATATAATGGAAGACAAAATTTCGAATAACTTGATGCAAAAAAAAACCAGAAACTATAATGGCCTAACGGAACAAGAAAATCTCTAATGGATTTACTTCAGGAAAGAAAAACTATGTTTATGAATTAAAAACAGGAAAAAGGACAAATTAAATCGCACACATATTATTGAACACTAAATATCTTGGACTATATTATACTCTTATATTTTCACTTTAATCAATATAAGAGAAGTATAATTGGCAAACCAAACAAGTAACATATAAATGAATGAGGACCAAATCGAAAAATTTGGTCTACAGCAGCCAAGATTAACACTGCCAATCCAACTCTTGATCAAAGTCCAGAGACAGGATCATCTAATTTGACCAAAACAAAAGCTGAAAATGATTAAGTTTTTGTTAAAGCAAACTAAAATGATTTAATAGCCTACTAAAAGCTGTCTCAACTAAAAGATTAACAGCTCCCCAGAAAATGAAAATATTACATAGACCCTCGCCATAAACAATCAGGTAGACATATTCATTACGAATATTTCTCAAATAGACCATTGCATTTATTATTTCTAAATATATATGAAAGACATCGGTAGCGCATACATTTACTCATGTATTTAGTTTTTACAGTAAGAAAAGGCAGTAAATTTTGTGCTTCACAGGGGGGCACAAACCAAATATTCATACCAAGGAAAGTATGAAGTAACCAGAGCAGTAGTGTTGGTAGAGATTAAAGGCAAATATTAAATACATACGAATGAAAGATAATAAAATTTACCATACTGAATTAAAGAAGCTTACTTAACTCTGTACAAATTTTCATTTTCCATTATTATTATATGGTAATTCTTACCGTAGGTAATTCCGTAATTAAATTATGGGGACCAGAGCAGGGGAAAGCAATAAAGCGAGCAAAGACACAGTGAATCTTTCAAGATACGAAAAAGTTTTAGGTAGAAAAAGAACATTGATTTTCGAAGATTATGTCCGAGGAACATGTTAGATGTAACCTTAGCTTCCTCAATTTTTGAGAAAACCAAAAAGTTGAAAAAAGCGTAAGGAAGTAATTATTGATTAAAGAACAGAAAATTACGAGAAATAATAAATTAGCTTAAAATTCAAATAATTTGAGCACTTCGAAAAAGTAGAAGATCAGCAAACTTCTCAGTTGAGATTGAAATTTGAATTTGAAAAAAACTCGTTTCGAAGTGAGAATATCTTATCCTCTTACTTTTTCTCAGTAGCCAAACAGAGTATCACAGAGAGTGCATGTGAAACGCTCCAAAATCGACAAATCAACAGGTAAAGCCTTTGGTTTTTACTAAATTTTGGACAATGTCGTTAAAAATGGAGACTTCAAGAGCAACGATCTGATCCTCTTGGCCTAAAACATTGATTTTCAGTTCCAAGCTTATGATTTCGGAAATTTTCACTTATTCGAAAAAAAAAGAATAAATTATGGAAATACTTCTTAAAAAATAGTTAAAAATCAGTGCACGCAACTCAAAAGTTTAACTCTGATCACTGAAATCCAGAGTAGCGTAAAACGCGTGAGAATCACAAGCAAAACGACAATGGAAATGAGAAAAAATCGTAAATTTCAAGAAAAAAGAGAGAACAAAAAGATTTCAACTTTGATCATCAAAACGAGGAAAAAAATAACTGTAAAACGCGACGTTAATGAAACAGTTTGAATCACAAACCCGATCAAAACGAAAAAGCAAAAAGAGTAAAAAAACGAAACTTTTGTGTTGCATTACCAGTAGTTTCTTTACGAGAGCGACACTTCCAACATGAACAGCGAGGAAAAGAGCTGTGACGTCAGTTTTAAACTCTTCATACTCGACGCGCACCTCACTCGCCAATTCTTCTCGTAAAACGACTTCAGTCTTCCTCGTTTTCAAGCAGACGGCGCCGACGAAGTTGACGTCGACGAACGGATCGGCTATGCACTCGAGAGCGGACATCAGATCGCTGGATAACGAAGCTTCGAGCAGACGCTGGGAAACTTCAGCCTCGTAGTCGACGGGAACCACCTGTCTGCTGCCGGAAAACACCATCATTGTTACACTTGGCGGTTTGTTTAAGGTAGCACCAAAAGCCAATGTAACTTCAGGTGAGAGATGGCATACGAGGATACCGAGGCTCAAGGGAGAAGCTCTCAAGAAAAAGGACAACAAAAATTAAAAAGACAAAACTTGAAATAAGTGAGCGCCAGAGACTGAAGAGAGGATGGTGGCTTATTTATTGGAACGGTTTGTTTTTTACTTTTATTTTTTACTGCGGATAAAGATTTAGGCGGAGGATGTGAGGTGGGCCCGGGCTTTGTAAATTGTTGGCGTCAGACAGAAGACCACTTCGCTTGAATATCGGTAATAATCGTCCGTTTGAGATCTCAAATCAGGACCGTTTGATGGGCATTAATATTGATATCTGGACCATTTAAGTTTATTACCGATAAACGAATCTTTTAAACATTTAAGTTTTATTTGGTAAAAATTAAAAAAAAAAGCTTAACAAAATTTTTTAACTTTAATTGTTCACAAAAAGGGGTTGGTACCAAACGGACCTATTGAGACCAACAATTATGGTTAAATTAAGAATCTCTAACTAATTGATGTTGAGATAAGGCAGGGGATTTAAAATGGTAATATTTTAATTTGATTTCCTCTTTGATGCTGTTTTGCCTTATTACTTTCTTTTTGAACTTCTTTCCATGCAATTGTCAAATTTGATTGCAAACGTAATATAAACAAGAGATATAATTTCGATTAAAAATTTCAACTGCAATGAATTTGTTTTTAATCATAAAAGTATATAAATATCTCTGATTACTATTGTAATTATTTTTAATTGTAATAGCCGGTATCAAATCAGGGTCTTAATTGAACACTTGAACTTCAGTTTAAAATGAATTTTTATTTAACTTTTACCTATATTTCAAAATACAAAATTTCACTAGTAACTAATACAAGGTTTAAGATGCAAACAAGATTAAAAATTTACTCTCATGAAAAGAATTTTGTACTTAAAGTGGTACCAATCATGGACCTCTTTGTTAAGATATATCTCCTAATTGTCATTTGTCACTGAAACGAAGGGCAATTGGTTAAGTAGGCATTTAAACAAAATGCTAACATTTAATATTAGCATTTGTTTCGGTGTACAGAAAATATCTTAAAATGTTAATTAAGATCTCAACTTAAGTCTTATTATACGTTGAGTTTGGTCTAATTATATGTTGATTTGTTGATTGATTTATATATTTGATTA
Organism: Theobroma cacao; assembly: GCF_053813885.1. NCBI lineage: Eukaryota > Viridiplantae > Streptophyta > Magnoliopsida > Malvales > Malvaceae > Theobroma > Theobroma cacao. The sequence continues at coordinate 1,927,275 of NC_142642.1, forward strand.
ATTTAATTAATTTTTTATATAAGATTGTAATACTTCGTCATGCTTGTAATTTACACTTGCAATTAATAATTATAATTTCATAACAAAAATAAACTAGTAATAGTAAGTTCAACAAATTTCAAGTCTTAACCCCAAAAAAGACAAAAATCACATAGTATCATGAGTGGGAAAAGGGTAGTAATTGACAATTTTGCTAATTGGGTGACAAACAGAAGCAATGCCAGACAATTTTGCAGGGACGAGGGCATTCTTAGGAGTGATCATGGATGGTGCTGAAAGACTTAAAGAATTGTATTGGTCATCGGATTCTTTCTACTGAAATTATACCGGTTCTTGTCTTTTCTTTGGATCATTGACGAGACCAGAACAGCCGCGAACAACAACATGGAGACAGCCAACAAAAAATTTCGAAAAGAAAGAACAAGCAGTGACCTGCAACATGCCAAAGACATGCCATGCTGCATGCATTCAACACATGGCTGTCGGGTTTTTGTAGCATCACTGTTTTCCTATTTTAATAATTCACTGAGATTCATTGCTATCACCATTATTTTTCCATCTGCTTCTTCGATCCAAATTAGTTAACTGTCTTTTTCATTTTATTATTGTTAGTATTATTATGGTTAGCGTATGGATTATAGGTTAAATCAGTTCAAAGTAACAGAAGGTTTTCAAAAATCAAAATGAACAACTAGAAATAGAGATATTAGTATTAAATGACAACTTTGGTTTTATGATCATGGCATTATATCCTGAACTTGTAATGTACATTTAGTTATTTTTTCCTTTTTAATAGTATAATATTATAAATTAATACTTTTTTAAGCTATTTATCTCTTTATTGTCCAACTAATGTGTAACAACTATTTTTAAAAGCTTTTGGTATGAGATTGAGGAGTGGTATATAACATTAAAAGTAGTCAAAAACTTTAAAATTAAAAAAAGTTTGAAGAAATCAAATAATGATTAGGGGTAGTTACCATTAGGTGAAACACAAAGAAAGTTATGATTGAAAAACAGATTGGACAAAAGTTGATTTAACTCCTACCTCAATCAATAATTCAATAAGAAATCTTGAAAAAATTGAAGTTATGATCAAAGTTTAACAACTAAACACAATAATGATTTCATGTACGAGAAAAAAAAAAACAATTGAGATAGAAAAAATTATCCATTTTTCTAAATGCTTTGCATCATTGGCCAAAAGAAGGAAAAAAAACACTTGCATTATGAAGTATAGTAAATTTCATGTACTCGAGCATTTAATTCATTAATTAGTGTCTGAATTCCCTGTCTAAAGATTAGAGTTCAAATCTCCTTTACTCCAATTATAAAAAAAAAGTATAATAAATTCCATCTACATCTTTGCCTTGCAATCTTTTTTCAAAAATTAATCTAATCTTATGTAGATAAGTTCTATTATCAAAAGAGATTATATTTTTAATTTTTTTCTACCCAAAAAGTTAAATTGATAAGGTGTGTAACGTCACCACTAATAAGTCACCCAGGACTCCTATATCTACCTATGTGGAATTTTTGAAAGCACCTTGCTTATTTTTTTCTTAAGTGACTTATAAGCGATGGTGCTACACACTCATTAAGTTAACCTTTTGAGATTTATGGCTCTACCTGCAGCGTTTCTTTTCGCTGGATGCATATTATCTCGACAATGTTGGATTCATGTCCACGTGAGAACCGTGATATCTTCTCTCACTTCAACAAGGATCTATTGTCCTCGGTGGCACATTGCTAGTACTTAGAGTCCGATACTAATTGTCACAATACACACCAACCTTTGTTAGGTATTATCCGCTTTGGCTTTTTGGCTTCACGATTTTGTCTTTACGATGTGGGATTTATGTCCACGTTAGGACCGCGACATCCTCCCCCACTTCAACAAGGGTCTATTATCCTCAGTGATACATTATTTAGTATTTAGAGTCCATTCTGATACCAATTGTCACGGTCCACATTAATCCTTGTGAGGTATTGTCCGCTTTAACCTGATGGCCTCACAGTTTTGTCCCATAAAATACGCCTCACAAGTTGAAAATGGTGTGAACCCTTATATTTTCAGTATCATTCTAGTACATAGCTAATGTGGGACTCATGATTTTCTTTTCTAAGAATATGACATCCATCTTTACTCCGCGCTGAAAGTTCTTTTTAATGTAAAATTTTGTGGCTCTACTCACTGAAAGCTCATTATCTCGATGATGTAAGATTTACATCCACAAGAGAACCATTATACTTAACATTTCAAGAAAAAAGTAGGTAAGGTACTTTCAAAAATTTCATATTAAACAAGTAAAGGAGCCTTGAGTGATTTGTGATGGCATTGCACACCCCATAAGATTAGCTTGTTGGAAGAGTAATGATCTCGTAACATAAAACTCTAGTTAAAAAGTATAATATTAAAAAAAAGGTTAAAACCACTAAGATATATGCTATATCTATGGTAAAATTTAACATTAAAAAAATTATAAGCTTATAAAATTTAACATTACAAAAATTACATACTTGTAGCAAAGAATAAATACTCTGACAAAAGATAGTAGTACTAGTTGTTGACACAAGGTCAAAGACGTGTGCTGCCATACGATACTTCGCATATTTTACAAACAGTGAAAAAAGAAGAATAAAGTTTACTGCCAAATTCCAAAATACTCCGTAGTCAACACAAGTAATCAACAAGCAACCTTGTTTGACTCGCAGCCTTAGTCATATCTCTTTTGACCATCAAATATTTTTTTCTTTTCTTTTTTCACTTCAGTCATCCGATCAAGTGGCCAAGAATCACGATGCCCAAATATCTAAAAACCCTGTCCTTTGACTGCGTCACATCACCTGTGATCTTGACACGTGTCGGTTGTAATGGTGGTAAATCTGGAGTACGTCCCGATACATCTACATCACCGTGTGTGACCTGAGGTAGCTGCGGGTCCTGACGACTGAGATTTAGTGAGGGGTCCTTGGATAGTGCTGATATCAGCGTATAGCTGGATGTACTGAATCCTTACTACCGAACAGCATCCCGGGGGATCTTTTTGGTCCCGCTAAATCGCAGAAGATATTGTGATCTGTACGAGCGAAGCCTTGGGCAGCTTAGCTCCGCCGCAACTGCATGGTCAGCAATGAGGTTGTCTCAGCATCCCTTGCCACGTGTTATGTCACAATGGTAAGTCAGTACCCGGACTTACTACTTGTTTGGTAGCTTGACTTTGTAAGACATCAATCATCTTACAACTGCCGTACCCTTTCAACTTCTTCTTTTATTCTAGTAATATAATTAAAAAATCCATCCAAAAACCAAATTAAAAATAAAATTTTAATATGCATTGGAAAAGCAATAAAGAAAATTCTATTATATTTCTTCAACAAACAAAAATTAGTTTAAGATATTTTATATAGAATTATAACTTTAAATTCCTTTTAATATAAGAAATTTAATTTTATAAAATTTTTATTATCATATTTAAAATCGATTCAACACAATTTAATCATTACTACTCGCACAAAAATTGTTGCTTAACTCTTAATCACCCTTGCCATTTAGCCAAGTCTATAAGTCAAATTTGATATGCTTCCATGACTGAATAAAGATAAACTAATAATGAGGTCATGTTGGAGCTTTAACATGCAAGCCATCAATGGGAATTAACTTAAGAAATTAACTAAAAAGTACCAATCGAGTAGGCGAAGTTGAAGTCATGACAAATAAAAGTCTATTTTATAATTTTGTGCAATGTGTTTAATTTTATATTATAAAAAAATTAATTTTTAAATTAAAAAATTTTAATGATAAGAGTGAATTAATAAAAACAATTTATTAGATATGTGATATAAAATTATGAAAAAGATATAGCACCAAATGCAAATAGATAATTTTTGTTCAACCATGATTGGTGTAATTTATATTGACTTAAAGTTTTGTTTGATTGATATTTTCGTTATTAATTTTTCTTATCTTTTAAGTGTTATTTTTTTACAAAAAATAAATATGAAGTAGACAAAATTTTAATTTTTAAAATTTGCTTACAAGACAAAAGACGTCCTTCCATTGATCGAAGAAAGTGAATATAATATAGAGATTGCTGACAATGAATTAAAACAAGGTAGTAAATATAATCAGATAAAAGTATCATTAATCTTATATCATGTTATTTATGTTATTAATTCATAGTTGTAAAACAAGGAAAAAAGCATTACCTAGTTTTATTTATATTTTCTTGAGCCGGCCAAAACCCATGATCCGTTGATGTTGTCGAATCATTCAACATTTTGACTTCAACTTGATCCAGCTTTGAAGGGCATTAAATTCCAAGTTACTAAAACATGCGTACCGGCACTACAATAAATTTGGATTTTAACTAAATTTATTAAGTGTAACATATTTTTTATGCAATAAAATTTTAAAATGCAATGTCACTTAAATTTGACATAATATGTGAAAAAAAATTTAAATTATTTAATAAAAATTTAATTTAATTTATATATTTTTATTATATTTAATTAAAAATTATATTTTTATTTTAAATTAAATAATTTTTGATGATCAATAATTGATTAATTGTGATCAGTTAAAATATTATTTATTATTTTATATTTATATTATATTGATGTGAAGAGTGAAAATGTAACATGTTATCGTCATGTTATGTGATATAATATAATAAATGATATTTTGATTAATAATAATTAATTAAGTTATAAAAACGTATTTGATTTTAATAATAAATTTTATTAGAGTTTGATTAAAATAAAAAAAGTTTAATTAAAATTTTTAAAATATTATATAAAAACTAAAATTTATAAAGATTTGACTGTAACGAGGATTCATGCATGAAACAACCCTAAGTGGAGCACTCGTGCTGCCTCCTGGACGTGGAAAAACCAAAACAATAACGAAAATGGCGGGGCGGCATGGGGAAGGCCTTACACGTGTTTCTCGAATTCCATCTTCCTCACTCCTCGCCGTCCTTTTTTATCTCCTGAAGCAGCCCCCTTTTAAAAAAATAAAAAAAAAAAATACAAAGGAAAGAAAAGAAAAAGATTAGTTAAATTTACAGTGCTCGAGGCCAGCAGCGATTCATGTGCAGGTAATTAATGGCCGTTTCGAAGTTCCAAGAGACGATCTTTTCCCGTATCAGTTTGGACGAAGGGTACGGACACACACCACTACTTACTCGAGAATTCAATGGTGCATGGGTTTCCATTTGCTCTCTATTCAGCTTATGTCCTTTTACTTAATATGCCTCAATGGGTGGTCGGCTCCAGTGATGCTATATTAATACTGCAGTTTTTGCTGAAGACTTTTTCTACGACATATTTTAAAATTAATTAAAATATTATTATTATGTTTATATAAATACATAAATAATAATTTGTCAATTTCGAATCATGAATTTTATCATGTATTGTGATATTTGGATTAGTTTACTTTTGAGATTGGATTGTTTTGTTTATTGTGTCATTCGAGTTTTGAATTGTTTTAAATTAGACTAAAAAATTTATGTTCAATTAAAAAATATGTGATCAAATAAAAAAAAGTTTATTTGATCATAACCCAATGAAAGTAGCTAGCAATTTTGCATATTAACTATGTTGTGATTTTCCTTAATTCGAACTTCAAAGTTTTGTTCATCAGCCACCAAAGATTTTTCCTGTGGTTAGATCATGAAGAGGGCGCTTTTGTCATACAACTTGTTTACCTTTTCTTTTTCCTCCATTTTGTTCAAAAGGAGTGTAGTATTAAATTCTAAGAGTATTTTTTATGTTCTTAATTGTTGAATGGGTCATCTTTATCCATTAACCCACTGACCTTAAATCCCCCAACAATCTTGGGCCAGTGTACTTTGGTGGAGATCATTCCAATTGTCTACCACAGATGAGACAATGGAGAAACTTCTTACCAGTTTTACCACCCACCTTCGACCTTTTCCAACAATCTGAAAAAAATCAAACTCATTCCATTTTTCCTTTGGGAACAATTCATTTCCTTTCAAATTAAAACAAAACCCAAAGTTGAATACTAGGAGGGAGGGGCCATTGGCAGATCAGGTTCAACCTAAGTGGTCACCCAAAGAAAAGAATTCTTTCATTTCAAAATTTGAAAACCTTTCCAAGTCATAGCTCACAATCATTGTTTTGAGTTTAAATTGGCTTGGCACCCAAGGTTTTCTATCCCTCTCATGAGATTAATCCTCAGAACCCATCTTTTCCAACTGAAATTTTGCATGACTTAGAAGTATTTCAAGACTCCTAACTAACCCTGTTGAATTAATTTCATGTTGCTTGCAACTCAAAGTTTCTAAAAAAACTTAAAACTTGTGTGTTAATCTTCCAAACCTTAAGCAAATATGATATTTGTCTCATTCAACATTGATATCTTTTGGGACCATGTTTTTCTCCTTTTTGGTGGCCTATCCTTTAAATTATGCTTTGATTATTTCTTTCACTTAGCAAAAGAAAACAAAAGGAATTTGCTTTCATTCATGTGGCAGTTTGTTTATTTATCTTTTCCATTTGGCAGCTCAACTGCGCCCAAAATATAATTAGAAGCAATCAATAAAGTGCTTGAAGATTTTGATTACTGTTTTAGTTTAGATTGAATTATTATATATCAACCCAACAACTTTCTTATAAGTTTTACTTTAAAAAGGGGTGTATGTTAATTTCAAAGTTTTGATTAATTAAAGAGCAACCCCACTTACACGTATTTGGTTTTAACTTTTTCCATATAATACTGAATGATTTCTTTTTTCTTAATTAATACCCTATGAATGATTTCTATTCCGATTAAGGATTAAGTTGTTTATTTTATCCAGTAAAATTATAAAAAATATTTTCAAATATAAATAAATAAGTCAATTTTGAATTAAAAGTATTTTTGATAATTTTTGTATCAAAATTAAAAACTTGGTTTCTATGGAAACAAAAGTTATTCACGAAATACTAATTGAAAATAAAAAAACCACGCAACGCGAATTGAAACAATTACAAAATATTATATGAAAAAAGTTGAAATCGATGGTATTTATTGTTATTCAAAATTGAGATACCAAAATCTTTAATTGAGGGAAGAAAAATCATGGAAGAAGAATTTGGTGGGAAACCCATGTAAGGAAAAAGGTGAGAAACGCAATTCTTGGGAGTAAGCTTTTGGGTGGGGGTTGTCCATTGTATTTGCATATGCATAATAAAGATGTTGTTTGATCATTGCAAATCATTAGGGGAAACTTAAAGCACACATTGTTTCCAAAAGCTAAAGCTCATGGTTTTCTTCTCATTTCTTTTACTTAATATAATTCTTTTTTTTAATTATTTTTTATTTTGAGCAGGCTCCTCTTGTCCCCTCAAGCTTCATATAGAAGCTGCCTAACCAAGCCATGGTGCAAGAGTTTCGAGATTAAGCAGATCTGCCTGCTACAATGTGTTCGTGCAAATGATACATATAGCTCAAATCTATAGCTATAAAAGTTAACTCGTTAAAAGAAAATCTTTTTTGCGAAAAACCCTTTAATAATAAATTTAATAAATTTTAATTATTTAAATAAATTGAGAGAAATATTTTTGATTATTTGAATCAATGTATAAAAAAAATTTTCATGAATCATCTTTAAAATTTTTTGGGAGAGAGAAGGGTTGAGGGATAGGTTAAAGAGGGTGAAAAGTCTGTTTTTGAGAAATTGTCTTATCGTTTTAGAAGGTTTATGACAATTTTCTTAAATCAAGGAATTTAATTTTTGTTGATACGAAAATTTTTTACATCCATTATTGTATTTCTTTCATGTCAAATATGAGAAAATAATCCTTTTTTCTTTTTTTTTGAAAAGCATTGTCATGCTAATGCTGTCCGAACACATAGCTGGTACTATGATGCGAAACGGGCTTTAAGACTTTAAGATCTTCTTTGGACTTGTGTTTACGAGCCTAATTAAGTAACAAATGGTCTCATCCTTGTCCATGGACGGCCCAGATTCACAATAAAAAAGAGAGGATATTAGCCCAGTACTAACCAGGCCCAAAATGGGCCCAATATACTCCGAGATCCGACCAAGACCGTTAAATATCGCTTACGTGCTAGCAAGGCCTGGAATCCCGAAAAAGAAAATGGCGGCTGCGAAAATCAAAGACAAGCAGAGTACCCTTCTCTCTCTCTCTCTCTCAAATCTAAACGATAAAAAATTCATTAAAATTGAATTCCAAATTCGAATTTCACAATAATTGAGCTCATTTTCTTTTATTTTGTTTTTGATTATTTTTTATGTGTTTCTTTCTCAGCTTCTGCCAAAAGAGTGGCTGTCGTTGGCGCTGGTGTAAGGTACTACTTCGAATTTTACATTCCCTTCATTTCTTCCGGTTCTAATTTTTTGTTTGATTGTTTTTGACAATTTGATTGGAAGGAAAATTGCTGCATCGATGAGCATAAAGTTGAAAAATTTTAATGTTACGAGCTGATTTTTGTTTTGAAATTTGGAAGTGAGCTTTTCTTTCAACTAATTTTAAACGCATTTTATATTTTCTTTGGGACAAATGGACTATAATCAAGTGGACTCGCGGCGGCTTACAAGTTGAAATCACATGGTTTGAATGTTACGATGTTTGAAGCTGAAGGAAGGGCTGGAGGGAAGTTAAGAAGTGTTTCGCAGGAGGGTTTGATATGGGATGAAGGAGCAAATACAATGGTAATACTCTTTTATTTATTTTTTTATTTTTTTTTTAAATTTGGCTATAATTGCTTGTTTAGTTAAATAGATGGCGAATGTGGGTTGAAGTTTTAAAATGTAATGATGGTGTTGGTGTTGACACCAACTTTTAACTGATTAGTGCAGACTGAAAGTGAGATTGAAGTGAGAAGTTTGTTTGATGATCTTGGTATTCGGGATAAGCAGCAAGTTGTAAGTATAACTATAGCTATATCTTATGCATTTTTAAATGCTAATTTAGGAGTTATTAGTTGTGAGTTCATGCTTCAATACCACATTCTTTGCAAGTTTTCTGGTTACAGTTGAAAGCCTGGAAGCTACTTTTTTAAATAACTTGATTATTGGTGGCCTTTTGCAGCCGATCGCACAAAAGAAGCGGTATATTGTGAGAAATGGGGTGCCTGTATTAGTATGTTTTGCTTGTTCCATCTTTACTGCTATTTGAGTTTACATCTTATCCCAGTGAGACTCTTCACACCCTAAGATAGGTTGGTGTCTGGATCTGACTTTGTTCACAAACTCTACTTGATTTTTTCGTGCTAGATTCCCTCAAATCCCATTGCACTAATCACAAGCAACATTCTTTCAGCAAAATCAAAGGTTTGTTTATCAGAACTATTTTGGGTGCATCCAATGGATAAAAATTTTGGGTGTCTTATTTTAATCAATTAGCATACCATATTAGTTAAGCATGCAGGCTTTTGTGATATTATTTTAAGTATTGGTCGTGTGAAACTTTCTCATAACTTGAATCAACTAAAAGTGATATTGTAAAGCGGAGCTTACGTGGCTTCCTTTCCTCATTTTGCTTTTGTTCACATGCATTTGTTTTTGAAATAGTTATGATAGGCCTATATAGTTGGGGATTTGCTTTTGCAGTTTCAAATTATTTTGGAGCCTTTTTTGTGGAAGAAAAGTGACGCTTCAAAAGTATCTGATGCTTATAATCTGGAAAGGTGATAAACTCAATCCAGGTTTTCATAGTTATTAACATGCTTTTGTTCATCTGTTTCTCTTGCTTGTTGCTGCTTGATGTCTTGTTTCTTTACTGTATATTTTCAATTTTTACGCAGTGTGGGTGGATTCTTTCAGCGACATTTTGGGCAAGAGGTATGCTTTACTTTCTAATTCATTTTTAGCCCATGCTCTATCTTCCCAATCATAATGCCAAATATAACCCTTTATTTATTTATTTTTTTAACTTGGGTTCTGCATTGACTTCTGGAAACACTGATATTTAATGGTCTTGGGAAAAGAATTGCAAAAGATTGATGCCTTTGATGTCCATTTACTTATTGGTTCTATGTTATAAGGTTGTGGATTACCTCATCGACCCATTTGTTGCTGGGACCAGTGCTGGAGATCCTGAGTCTCTTTCTGTGAGTAATGCCTCATATCTTTGGACTAATCTGTTCAAGTCTTATGGAAGGAAGTATCAACCCGACTTTCCTTCTATATATATTAATAATTAGTGTGTCCGGCTACTTTCATGAGCTATGGCATTTAATGAGTTGTGAACTGGATCTTGTTGTTGATGGTTCATTATCGTTTTTTCGTAAATGTTGTTGATCACCTTGTCATGGTTAAAACAGATGCGCCATTCCTTTCCAGAGCTATGGGATCTTGAGAAAAGGTATTTCTTTTGTAACTTCTCTTCTATTCCTTTACATGAATTTTGCTGAATAAATTGAAAAATTTTCCTTTCAATCATTGAATTTGGCTTTGATGTCAATTTGTTTGCTTTGTCCTAGAGCCATTAAACTGCTAACCCTAAACTTAGGAGGAATTATAGGAAATTATTATTACTTTCCCAAGGCATTGGAAGACTGATCAGACATTATTACAAATACGACCTTGATACACTTTGCTTTTTCATTCTCTCTAAATTTCTGTATTCCTAGATCACTGCTGATGAAATCATGATGGGGGGCCTATTTTTTCAGTTTTGTGGTACTTCTTTCGCAATTTTAGAGCATTCTTTACATGTACAAACACTTGGTTGTGATACTCAATTCATAATTTTTGCCTATATGATATTTGTTAGAAGTTAGAATGAGCACATTAAAATTTGGACTAGGTGTATTGGTACTTCTACCCAAGATTGCCACTAATGTGTGTTAAAGAACTATATCTGGCTGTCAATTATTATGAATTGCCATTATTAGGATGCATTATATTCTTAAAAATAGTTAAGGTTTACTGCAATTTTAGTAGTGAATGAGCTATTACAGTCCCTTGAAAACTAAATAATGTCAATGGCATTCTTTCTTGTCAGGTTTGGCTCTATCATAGTTGGAGCAGTTAAATCTAAATTATCTGCCAAAAGGGAAAATCGTGGAGAAAGAAAAACTTCAGAGAAAAGGAAGCCTCTGCCCGGCCCATTTTCCTTTCAGGGCGGAATGCAGGTAAATGACTGATGGATAACTTTTTCTGCTCAAGAATTGTATTCGAAGTTCCTTGTGTGAAGATTGCTCCCTTCATCTATAAATGTAGGGATATATCTGAGTAATTGAATCTTTCTGCTGCCATAAAATTTGTTTCCTTTTTCATATATATTTCTTCGTGTTGGATTGGATCAACTTCTGAGACACTGTTTGACACATTTGAGCTTAATTTCTTTACCTTGGATGTTGCTCTGAGTAAAGCTTATTATCTTTATGTCACTTGCAAGGATGCTGTTTTACTTGATCTATTTAGCAGATTTAGATTTCCTATTCATTATAGAATTTACATATGGCACTGTTTTTACATCTTACAGTTCAATTCAATGTTCTTTAATAAAGATTATTAATCTTGCATGTTTCCCCCCATGGACATGTATTATTTTGGTACTGTTTTTTTGTTCTTTTACTTTAGAGAGAGCTTTATCTGAATTATCATGTAGAACCTTTTTTGACATACTTGACATAGTTTGACGGTTTGAGACATTAGGCAAGTTTACTTCTTCAAGTTGTACTATGGATAATGCCTGGAAAAATTTTCTGTGAAATGTATTCTAGAACTTTTCTATGACAGCTGTTACACATATCATGGAATTTGAACATTGCTATTGGCAGTTGTGGAAATATTTAACAAAAATCTCCATATCATTTGTATTTGCTATGTGAAAATGACAGCAATTTAGTACTTAATTCCGGCCACTTGTTTGCTTGCCCATTCCTTATCCTTCAGATTTTATTAGAGTTACAATTTTTATCAAAAGAAAGGTTACAGTGTCTGTTCTCTAAGCTTTACTTAAATGTGTTATTTCCTTTTCTTTTAGCATCAATAACTTGAACCTGATCTGGTCTTTTTAACTGATACTCTCATGATAATGCTGCAGACTTTTATCAATTAAATATGGTCCTTTATTTCTGGATGGCTTTTGCAGACACTTACTGATATGTTGTGCAAAGATCTTTCCAAAGATGAGCTTAAACTGAAATCAAAGGTTTTATCGTTATCTTACAGTCATGATGGGAAGTCTACATTAGAGAATTGGTCTCTCTCTTATGCTTCTGATCGTGACAAGCGCTCACAAGGTTCATCTTTTGATGCTGTAGTAATGACGGTTAGTTGGACTCCGTTTAGTAGTCAATTAAACTGTAGTAATTTTTCTTATTTGCTGCTGCAGAAAGAACATGTTGTGCGTTGACATGCATTTATGTTATGCTTTATGCTTATTTGTCCAAAGATATCATTGTTAACAAAAAGGTTCTTGTTTATTGCAGGCTCCCCTGTGCAACGTTAAAGAAATGAAAATTATGAAAGGAGGAAAGCTTTTTCCATTGAACTTTATCCCACAGGTATTTGCTTCTTCAATAGGAAAATCCTTACATTTAGATTGTGCCAGTTTACTTGTCAATTTCCATCGGATAACACAAATATTGTTGATTTATGAATGAGCAAAGGTACTTTTAATATCAGTTTAAGTTTATAGTCATTTTCTCTTGCCATCTAAAATGTAGGTGAGTTATATGCCACTATCCGTTATAATTACCACCTTTAAGAAGGAGAATGTCAAGAAGCCCCTAGAAGGATTTGGAGTTCTTGTACCTTCAAAGGAGCAACAAAATGGCTTAAAAACTCTGGGTAATGCTTGGCTATGGTACAGTGCATTAAAATGAACTTTAATTTTTTTTTTCCTTAGTGTGTTCATTGTATGTATTCACTCTCTGCAGGTACACTTTTTTCATCTATAATGTTTCCAGATCGTGCACCTAATAATTTGTATCTCTATACTACGTTTGTTGGGGGAAGTCGAAATAAGGAGCTGGCAAAAGCCTCAACGTATTGAAAACTTCGTTGGTTTATTTCTTTACCATACTTTTCTTACTTCATTGTATGTAAATTTGTTTTGCTAATAATTTTCATTGTTAATCATTGTTTTAGAGATGAGTTGAAGCATATTGTTACTTCTGACCTTCGGCAGTTGCTGGGAGTGGAGGGAGAACCCACATTCTTGAAGTACATGAACCATAACCTTAGCATTTTATTTTTTGTTACTGCTACTGTCTAATTGTAAAAATTTTGATAGTTATGTATGAGGTGTTTTGAATTAAAATGTGTAGCTGCATACATGATCTGACAACTTGAAATTTCCTAATGACAGTCATTTCTACTGGAGCAAGGCATTCCCGTTATATGGCCGTAACTATGCTTCAGTCTTGAAAGCAATTGAAAAGATGGAGACAGATCTTCCTGGATTCTTCTATGCGGGTAACTAACTGCGCTTTTACTTGGAAGTTTCTAATGTAATAACTCATTCACCTCAATCCTTTCCCACATAAAGAGTTTGACTATGCAAACACGTTATGAAATCCCAACAAAAACCTGGAAGACGTTGACTAGAGATTTTCGTTGCTGTCAACTGAATTCAGCGCATTTTCAACTTTCCTAACAAATGAATAAATATTGTATTCTACTGAGTGATGTAGAAGTTTAGATCTGATGTACTGATTGTTCCACAGAAGTGCTTTTGTCTGAATATAAAACGCCAAACAGGCACCATAATCAGTTTTTATAATCTTTACTTGTGTGAACTGTGTTGCTAGGTAACCACAAAGGCGGATTATCAGTTGGGAAAGCGATTGCCTCTGGGTGCAAAGCAGCTGACCTTGTAATCTCATATTTGGAATCTTCACATCAGAAGCTGCTCAAAGATTGAACGCCATCGAAGCAGGAATGATACTGTCTGTTAAGCATGAATGTAATCTTTCTGGTTTCTGCTTGAAATGGGCATCTATTCACAGAATGCTCAAACTATTTTCTAGAACAAACATTCAGCTATTATATAGTAACAAAATAGCAAGTCAATCTATTTTGATTAATCTGCCTTCTGGTTACTTAATGTTAGTTGGTATTTGTTGTTCATATGATTTAATGACATGATTATATAATAGTTCAGATGGTTATATCATCAAGTCATGTGACAGAGCATGAAAGTGAAGGAGGAAAAAATTCACTTCACCTATTACATGGTCGCGTGTCATGTTACGTGGATAAAAAATGTCAATTGAGATCGAGTCTGATGGTCGTATTTTTTGTTACGGACTAAGGATTCGTGTGGATATAATAAAAAAATTAAACATTTTTTGTTATATAAGAGAAAAATTAGAATGTTTTAGTATAAACAAAAAAGGAAAAGTGGGCCTGGGTTTATAAGTCACGAATTAATAATGTTTAAGTCCATGGAAATAGACAACAACCATTGTACCTATTTTCTCAAGGCCCAATCAAACTATTTGCTTTCCTCAGGGCCCAAACCAGCCATCCGACAACCAATTCTGTTTCGGGTGCTAACCGAAGACCAACGAACTTCTTAATCCAATCGAAAAGTCAAACGTTACCACCAAAGAGGAAAAAACGAAAATCGAAATCCACTTCCCACAGTTACTCTGGGATCAGGGATAGCTTCCATTGTCACCCACATCACCGTCGTCGATGCTGCTCTTTCCTCTTGTTCTGTTTCCCTTCCTTCTCCTCCTCCTTTACTTCATCGTCCGTCCCCGCCCCGTCAACATCCCTATCAAAAACCGCCACGTGTTCATTACAGGCGGGTCAAGCGGCATCGGGCTAGCCTTAGCCCACCAGGCCGCTTCCCAGGGAGCCCGTGTCTCCCTCCTAGCCCGCTCTCTTAGCAAGCTCGAAGAAGCGAAACAATCAATTCGACTTTCCTCCGGAGTTGACGTTTCGATCTTTGCTGCTGATGTTCGTGACTACGACGCCGTTCAGAAGGCGATCAACGATGCCGGGCCCATCGATGTGCTGGTGGTTAACCAGGGTGTTTTTGTGCCTCAGGAGCTGGAGAAGCAGGGATTGGAGGAGGTCAAGTTTATGATCGATGTGAATTTGATGGGAAGTTTTAATGTCATCAAAGCTGTTTTGCCGTTGATGAAGGAGAGGAAGGACCGTGGGCCGACCTCCATTGCTCTTATGTCTTCCCAAGCTGGTCAGGTCAGTAACCAAATCATTGAGTTAGTTAGATTTATAAAAAGGGCATTGCATTTGAGTTATTTTTATTAAAGAAAAAAATGTTTTGGAAAAGATATGAATGCTAAAAAGTAGTAGTAAGTAGTAATATTAACAATATTTGTTTGAATTTTTTTTAATAAAATTGTTCTTTAGTTATGAAGGATTTCTTTTGCTGCTATAATTACTCGCATTTTGTAATTTGGAATATAGGTGGGGGTTTATGGTTACACAGCTTACTCCGCGAGTAAATTTGGGCTAAGGGGATTAGCAGAAGCATTGCAGCAGGAGGTTATTGCGGATAATATTCATGTCACTCTCATATTTCCACCAGATACTGACACTCCTGGTTTTGAGCAAGGTTTCAGACCCTTTTCTTGAATATCTTATCATATTAAAGTTTTAGCTGGATTGCTTTTTTGTAACCTATATTTACTGGTTATTGGCTTGCTGGGTTTTGTAAAGGTGTGAGATGTTATCATTCTGCGTTAGAATTAATCATTTTGAGTTATTTTGGATGTGAAGAATAAATTAGATTGGTTGACTTTGATGGTTTATTGAATACGATTGTAGCTATCAATCTAAACAGGCATAGAGAAGTTTACTGAGACGGTAGTTATTTTTATCATCGTATTGTTAGTATTTCTTCATTGATTCCAGTCCAATCAAAAGGTTTTTTTTTTCCCCTTTGAGAAGCATAAGTTGGAAGTATATTTGAAATGGGAATTGTTGACAAATTAAAGTATGTTGGCTTCTTCTTTCCTAACTCCAATTGTGTTTCTCAATAGTAAATTGGAGTATGAGATAACTATAGCTCTTTGTGTTGCACCTGAGCATTTGGCTCATTGGTTGGTGCATGATCTTTCTGCTTAAAGAGTAGGACTTGAATCTCCCTTCCCCCAAAGTCCAAAAGAAAAAACCTATAGCTCGTTGTGTTGCGTATCAGGCATTTGCATTTATTTACTAAAAGCTGACCTTTTGCAGAAAGTAAAGTTAGACCAGAGCTCACAACGATTCTAGCAGGCTCCTCTGGTTCAATGAAAGCTGATAAAGTTGCCAAGAAAGCTTTAGATGGCATCAAATCCGGAAGTTTCATTGTCCCTTGCAACTTTGAGGGGCAGATGCTTGCCATAGCTACTGCCGGTTTGTCCCCTCAAAGATCATTCTTGATGGCATTCTTTGAGGTGGCTTTTATTGGTATATGTCGTCTTGTAGCTTTATTTTTCCAATGGAACTGGTATGGGAGCATAGAACAGTGGCATGCAAAGAAGAAAGGTAAGCATGCAATAAAAGATTTGCCTATTTATAACCAGATGAAAAGATACATTGCCCACCTTATTGAACTTATTTTTGTCTATTTATTTATTTTTAATTTGTTTCTCTCATGTATAGTTGAATGGTCAAGAACTTGAGTTTTATTTAATATCAAGGCATAGCATTTAGTTTTAATTAAGGTGTTTAGATTTTTCCTCTTAGGAATTGAGGCTATGAGAATATTGTGTCAGACTGAATCAATCAAATATTGACGAAGTTAAACTTTTGGCGTTTCCAGTTCTTTCAAGAATTAGGAGTTTGCATGAACAAAGCCCCAAAGAGGTTTTTCCTCTGTTTCTTTATTAAAAACTTATGGTTGATGGCAATTTAAACTACAGCATTGTGTTTGGACAAGTTCAATAAGGTTGATAGTTTTAACTTTCAAAAAAAAAGAAAGGTCCATGGTTTTGTTTTCAAGTTAGATTCTTTGCTAAAACTTAAAATGATAGTTTTCCCCTTCTAAATCCTGATAACCAAAAAACTAAGATTGTTAGTTTTATAATATCAGCAGGGGTATCTGCTCATTGGTAGAAGGTGAAGACTATTACAAATTAGAATATGACTCATATTTCCTCTAAGCATACCATGTTTGTTTCAATAAGGAAAATGGCAATTAGGTACTAAGTGTTGAAGCTATGTCAAAAGTATCGTAGAATCGCTTTTTTTCAGACATTATATGACAGTATGAGCCTTTCTTTGGAAAAGGTGTAAGTGCTTGATTGTTTTATTGGACACAGTTTTTTGTGCATGAGTATTACTCCTTTTATTGTGTCAAAACTGTAAGGAGCAATAATGTCATTATAAAATGTTTTCTGTTGGGTTTCTTGATTTCAGAGAAATAGAATTCCTTGTTGCTTGATATGAGTCAGCATTGCTTCTTCTGTCATCTATTACTTACTCCTAGGATCAATTGGATGTGGATCTTCGGCTAATAACAAGTTTCAGCATTCAGCATTCAGAAACTGAAGCTCTCCCGTACTCTGCATCTAAGTTTCAGCACATTTCAACTAATGCCATGTTGATCTAAAGATCAGATACCTCAAAATTTTTACATTCCAACGTTCAAATTAGCTATTGCTAGAAATGAAATGTAGCCAAATTTTAATACAATGAAGAGCTGCAACAATTATATGTTTGCATTGGAAAGTTATAATGTGAATTCGAACTTTTTACCAGAATCTTGAGATGTTTCCAAGAATTACAAGTTTTAATAGAGAAAACTGCCTTCTTTCTCAATAACCAAAATTTGGATATTTGCTCTTTATTTAATCCATGTCATTTGAATCACAGCAACTATGGTTATTCTTGTTGTACAAGTATGTTCCTTGGCAGAGCTGAAAGTTAAAATGGGAAAGTAAGATATGAAGTTTTGACATAAACTTGGGTTTATTGTCCCTCACAGATCTATCTATCTTAGATTTTGTTAAAGAATCTGGAGAAGTCAAAGGAGTTGAAGTGCCCAGCTGCAGAAATAAGAATCTGGAAAAATTTTATTCACTCACATGCTTTGTACAAATGACCAACAACCCCTATTTATAGTTGGTTACAAGTATTACAGAGAAAACTAATTCCTTAACGAACAGAGTAAAAATTAGCAACTCCTAATAACTGCAGTAACAACTAATAAATTACTGTATAAAGTTAAAACTAAAGCACGTGTCTTTAACTTGAAAACTTATTCTGCTCACGTGCCTATCTTCTCCTTTAACACTCCCCCTCAAGAGGTGTGTGAATGTTATGAACACACATCTTGTTAAGTAGACTGTGGAACTGCTTTGGTTGCAAAGCTTTTGTAAACAAATCTGCTACTTGTTCATTACTTGATACATACATAGGCTTTATCATTCCTGCTACTATCTTTTCTCAGATAAAATGACAGTCAAGTTCAATGTGCTTCGTTCGTTCATGAAATATGGGATTTCTACAAATGTGAATGGCAAATTGGTTATCACAATATAACTTGACTGCACCTTTATGTTCAAAACCAAAATCTGCCAACAAGGAATGTATCCATATCACCTCACAGCAAACAGATGCCATTGAACGACATTATGCTTCTGTTGAACTTCGTGCTATCACAGATTGCTTTTTAGACTTCCAACTCACCAATGAGTTGCCAATGAATACACTAAAACCTGTTACAGATCGTCTAGTGTCAGGGCATCCAGCCCAATCACTGTCAGAATAAGCTGTGATGCATAATTCTGAATCTGCTCTCGTCAAGATCCCTTGTCCAGGTGCTAACTTCAAGTATTTCAATACTCTGTATGCTGCCATCATATGCACATGTCCAGGTTTATCCATAAATTGGGATAAAACTTGAACTGCATAAGTTATATCTAGCTTGGTAAAAGTAAGATATAACAGTTTCCCAATCAGCTGTCGATATAGAGTAGGATTAACTAGCTTTTCCTCAGCTTCTACTTTTCTCAACTTATGATTGTAATCTATAGGAGTTGAAGTTGGTTTAGTCCCCAACATACCATGTTCTTCAAGCAAATCCAATGTATATTTTCTTTGACATAAAGAAATACCTTATGATGATCTTGCAATTTCCAGCCCAAGAAAATATTTCAACTTACCAAGATCCTTCAATTTAAATTTCAAACTCAAATACTTCTTCACTTCATCAACAGCTTGTAAAGATGAGCTACCAATGATAATGTCATCCACATAAACCAGTAGTGCCACAAAATCTCCATTAGTAGTTGTCATGGTAAACAAGGAATAATCAGACTTCGATTGACTGAAACCATATTGAATCAATGAAGCTGCAAATTTAGAATTCCACTGCCTAGAAGCTTGTTTAAGTCCATATAGTGACTTATGCAAATGACACACCATCTTAGTTCCTGGTGCACACTCCCCCTGAAAATGATAACCTTGAGGAAAATCCATATAAACTGTTTCTTCCAGATCTCCATTTAGAAAAGCATTGTTGATGTCCAACTGAGACAAAAACCAGATCTTAGCTGTTGCAAGTGCCAAAAATACCCTTACAGTGGTATGTTTTGAAACTAGACTGAAGGTTTCTTGATAGTCAAACCCTTCCACTTGACTATAACCTTTGGCTACCAAGCATGCCTTATATCTCTCCACAATACCATCTGCATTGATTTTGATTTTATAAACCCATTTACACCCTATTGCATGACAATCTTTAGGCAAAGGTACCACATTCCATGTACCATTATCTTCCAAGGCTTTCAATTCACTTTGCATTGCATCTCTCCATTGAGAATAATGTACAACTTGGTGATAGAATTAAGGTTCAGGTATTTGAGATAATGAAGCAGTAAAAATTCTGTGTTCATTGGAAAGCCTACTACTGGACAAATATCTAGAAATAGGGTGTGCTGTAACAATATTACTCTGTGAAGAAAGATTATGATCATAAACCTCTAGATACTTTGGTGGATGTCTAATTCTACTGCTTCTCCTAAGTAATGATTCAAGAGGAATATTTGAATCAGTTTGTACAGGAATAATAGAATCAACATTAGGGGAAACAATAGGTACATTACCAGAAGACACATTGTCTGAAGATAATAAAGGAAAATGGGAATTAGTTTCAACATTATAAACTGAAAAAGATGATGAAGAAGGTTCAAATGATCCTGATTCAAATGATGAAGGACTATGAGAGGCAAAATTTTTATCAAAAAGATCAAGGAATTGAAAATTAGATTCATGCAGATCAGGTGTTCGAGGAAATTCAAATGATTGAACAGAATCAGATTTGGACTTAAAGGGAAAAACATTCTCATTAAAAATCACATTTCTTGATATGAGGATCTTATGTGCATCAAGATCATAAACTTTATAACCCTTAATACCTACTGGATAACCAAGAAATACACACTTAGATTCTCTTTTATCAAACTTTTTCCTTGCATGTGTCAATGTGGAAGCAAAACATAAACACCCGAACACCTTAAAATAATCATATGAAAACGGTTTATGGAAAAGAACTTCATAAGGTGTTCTGTTATGAATCACACTAGAAGAAATTCTGTTAATGATATGAGCTGCAATAAGAATTGCATCTCCTTAGAACTTTGTAGGTAAACCTGATTGAAACAGCAATGACCGGGATACTACAAGTAAAGTTTGATGTTTCCTTTCCACAACACCATTCTGTTGTGGTGTTTTAACACAAGATAACTGGTGCACAATACCTTTTGAAGCATAAAATTCAAGTAAATTGAATTCAGGGCCATTGTCAGATCTTATTTGCTTGATTGAAGTGTTGAATTGATTTTGAATCAAATTATAAAAAGAAGGAATGATTGACAAAGTATCTGATTTGACTCCCATTAAAAAAATCCATGTAAATTTGCTGAAATCATCAACCACAGTTAAGAAATAATGATGTCCTCCTGTTGTACATGTAGTATATAGCCCCCATATATCTACATGTACTATTTCAAAAGGAAATTTAGCATTTGGAACATGTTTCGGGAAATGTAGCCTTTTTTGTTTAGCCAAATGACAAACTTCACACAAAAAATCCTGCTCACAAGAAATTACAGGAAATTGATTATGAAGCAATTTTATTTTGTCAACAAGCACATGACCAAGTCTGTAATGCCACAGATCAAAAATCTTAGAATCTGTTTTACAAGTATTAATGGAAGAAGTAAATGGAATCTTTACAGTCTTATCAAAACTAAACTGCTTAAGGTATTGTGCATCTTGATTATTCTACATGAAGTAAAGCCCTGATGAAACTTCAGCAACCCCAATCACAGTCCATGTGTTGAGGTCCTGAATCACACAACATGAATCAGTAAAAAATATGAAATGATTTTTAGACTTTGTAAGTTGATTGACCGAAATAAGGTTGAACTTGAAATCAGGAACATGAAGAACATTATGAAGAGTTAACAAAGGATTTAGCTTAACTGCTCCTATATGTGTGACAACAGCTTTAGCATTATTTGGTAAATGAACAAACACATTACTCACTAACTTATATGACACAAAATTATCAAGGGAACATGAAATATGATCTGATGCACCTGTGTCCACTACCCAAGAATTGTGTTTAATCATGACATTGTTTACAAAGCATTGACTATTTGAATGTTGATACAAGGTATTGAAACAATGATGATCAGAAATAATACCTGTAAGAGCTGAATTAACCAAAGAATGCCTAGTCTGCTGAGTGTTTGAGAAATTACCACCAACACTGTCAGAATCGTTCTCTTTGATGAGTGCAAGTAGTTTTTGAAACTGATTCCTTGTAAAAGACATCTGGGACATAGTGTTAGATCCTAAACTTTCTTCTTGATCATTTTGAGTATCATTAGCAGCTGAGACACTGTTGACTGATGAACTCCCAGAATTTCCTTTCTTAAAACCGGCTTTATTCTTATTGAACTTAAAATCCTCTGGAAATCTGATCAACTTATAACATTTTTCCTTAAGATGACCTTTTTTCCCACAATGACTACACAACATATCAGATTTTCCTTTCTTCTTTCCATCAACTGTTGCCACCATAGCAGATGACTCTGACAAAGGCTGTGATTGAATTAGTAGCTTCCTTTGTGCTTCCTCCCTTAAAATCAAGTTATATGCCTTATTCAGAGTTGGAAAAGGCTCCATAATGATTATCTGAGATCTCAAGGCTGCATAAGACTCATTGAGTCCATTGAGAAATCGGAAAACCATGTTTTTTTGGCATTGATCAACATATTTCTTGCAACAATTCTTAGTACAGCCTCCACAAGCACAATGTGGCATAGGACGATAGTTTCTAAGTTCCTCCCAAAGACTATTCAACTCAAAAAAATACATGTCAACTGATTTAGTCCCTTGTGTAAGATTACAAAGAGAAAATTGCAAATTACAAATGTGAGTATCATCTAGTTGTTCAAACCTTTGCTGCAAAGTACTCCAAATCTCAGCAGCAGAGTCCATGTAAAAAACCGTTGAGGCAATAGATGGTGTAATGGACTCTAGGAGCCAAGCTACTATCAAATTATTACAACGTTTCCAAGGTACATACATCTTATCTGTAATTCCTGGTTTTTCAATCGATCCATCCAGAAAACCTCCTTTATTCCTTATGGATAATGCTAACATAAAAGAACAACTCCATGAAACATAATTGTTTGAGGTCAATTTTGGATTAATGACAACTAATCCATAATGACCAGTATGATGAAGGTAAAAAGGTGAATTAGTATCCTCTGTCTGTATTGTTACAGATCTCGGATTGGAAGAATTCTCAGAGTCCTCCATATGTTCTTCTTCAAGATTCAAGATCCAACTATCAAGAACTAAAACTGCTTTGATACCATGTTAAAGAATCTGGAGAAGTCGAAGGAGTTGAAGTGCTCAGCTGCAGAAATAAGAATATGAAAAAAATTTATTCACTCCCATGCTCTGTACAAATGACCAACAACCCATATTTATAGTTGGTTACAAGTATTACAGAGAAAACTAATTCCTTAACGAACAGAGTAAAAATTAGCAACTCCTAATAACTACAGTAACAACTAATAAATTACTGTATAAAGTTAAAACTAAAGCACGTGTCTTTAACTTGAAAACTTATTCTGCTCACGTGCCTATCTTCTCCTTTAACAGATTTACTGGAGTTTCTAACCTCACTTTGCTTAACAGAGAGGCTGCCGCCATAAATTCAGTAAAGAACCATGTAATATTTGCAAGTTTTTTTAACAGTTTGTCACCTCACAACTCATGTGTGTTGTGCCCAGAAAAAGGTGTCTCAGCGTCAAAGTTGGGTCAAATTGACAAGCCACATAAAACAGATTCAGTTCCTTTGCTCTTAAGAAGTCATTGGTTCAAAAACTCTTGCAAATTTGATCTCTAAGCACCCACCTCTTATGTTCTGTAATCCAGAAAAATCTCTGAAAGTAAAAATTTGAGTTTTCCAATGTCAAAAGTTTTAGTGAAGGAAGGAAATCGGTACATCCAGGGCCTTTAGATAGGATCAAAAAGAATTTGAAGAAGAAGTTTGTGATTGCAAATGAGGATGATGTTCTGCTAATGTTACTTAGGGGCATACCAGGATGGGATGAGATTTGAAGCATTCAATAACCATTTGGTGAAATATAAATTGCGTTGAACAAAGGACTGAAGTATCAAAATGCCATGATTCACAATAACACAGATGAAATCAGATTGGTTTACTATGTCAGTGACCATTCTTTTAGCCTCTTTTTGTTCAGAACTTAGGGGTGTACGTCAATTGCCACTATTATGTCTAATCTTTGCAGTCTTACATCGTAGAAATAGAAGATTGTAACTTGGTAAGTGTAATTGGCAGTCACAAAAGTGTATGCCTGTTATTGTTTTTTGTGTCAGCGATCCAAGGTTTTCTCTATCATTTTGTTTGAGATGCTTCTCCTTCCTGTTTTTATGAGGAAACTACCAGAATTTGTCAGCACTGAAGGAGATTCAAAGAGGTGCCTTCATCTGTCTTTGGGGTTGGTTTGCAAGTTGCGACAGCCTTGGTATGGAATTGATGGCAAATTTAGTTGTTTTGGGACTTATTTGTTGAGAAGGTCGAATAGAGGTAGAGAATTTGGCGTGGGGAATGAGGCACTAGAAAAAGATAGTGAGCCAACCAAATTCCTCTTTTTGTTTCAAAACGTCTGATTCTATAGGTAAACTTTCTTCCATTCTGTTTTAATTATTGAACCTTGGAGTGGGTAGTGGAGACCTTGTGCTGGCCTTTTGGGTGGAAACTTAGAATCGCTGGCCTCTAGTTGGTGGGTTATGTGCCCTAAATAAAACAAAAGCATACTTTGAAATTTGAATGTCAGTCCCATTTCCTTTAGGACATATGCACCCTGACTCTGCAGGCGGTCCACCAAAAAACAAAAAGGATGCCACTAGAGAGATAAAGGTGAATCAGAATAGCAGAGTAGGACACAAAACTGCAAACAGTCCAGACCATGTGGAAGATTTGGGGGCTACAACAAGGTTCCTTTTCTGTCATTTTGGGAGCCTTAGGCCCTTTAAGCTGTGCATAGGGTAGGTTGGCACCTTCTGCAGTTGAACTAATTGAAGTTAACGGTGATTTCTGCCTCCATTCAAAGTTTACGAATCAAGAGCTACTGCAATTCTCGAAGAATAGACATGAAAATGAGTACATGAGAAGTAAATTATGTTAATAAACAAGAAACATTCTTTTATTCAATGGATGAGCTAACATTGGCAGCAGCCCTAACCCTTTCATTTTCATAAATTTATGACTGTTGAAAGTCAGTAAGGCTGTGCAGTAAATGCATGGGTGTAAACATTTCAAAACTTGTGCTGGTGGGATGTAGGTGCGGGATGGATTTAGGCAAAACATATTTGTGTCTGTGCAGCAGCTCTCACTGTCAGTGGTGGTCCCTTCGAAATCCTTGTCCCATTTTTTTAAACAAAACCTTTTTCTCTTCATCGCTTTCATGTTATTTAATCTTCTTTGCCTTACCCTAGGAAACTGAACGGTCTTATATGCAAAAGATGCCAATTTTCCACTAATAATAGTAGCATTATGTTGCCTAAAAATAAGAGTTCACTTTTCTTGCTGACTGTCTTTGTCTGTCTGTCATGGGGGTGGAATCTTATCTCCTTGAGTGCTGAGTGATTAACTGTTTGTTTTCCATTAATCATTTGCTAGGTAGGCTAATTAACAAGCTAAGCATCTCAAATTGCTTTTCTAGAAGCAGTTTATTTGCTAGGTAAAAATGTCTGCCTCTTGTCTGACAAGAAAAATCCCAAAGTCCTAAATACTTTCATCTCATCAGAAAAGGTCATTCTGATATCTGAACTTGCAAAACCTAATAAGTGGAAGCAGAGCTGCATTTTGCATCATCTCAGCCCAAAAGGTCCCATGAAAATCTGTACATGAACAGAAAGCTGGCTCATCTTTGAACTGGGAAGATATTTTTGCACTGATTTTTGTGAACTAGGATGCCTTGATTGAGTCAGATTTGCCACTATCCGAATCTGCAAATTCCATGCCAGGCTGCTTTGGCCCCCCCAGCCAACATATCTCTTCGTCTGGGCAACTCCCACCACCTCAAACCACTTTTAAGGGCGCGTGAATGGAATCAGTGTCCACAAACATGCAAAGATTCTCAGCATACTAATATAAACATATAACGTTTAAGACTAAAATCCATGATTCTGAAGTGGGATTTTGACGTTTGGTGATTCATATTTCAAAGCATGGGCAGTTGCGCGTGGTTAAAGTAAGGTGTTAGTGATCATGCTTGGGATTCCAAGGTTAATTTTGAAGTTAGCAGCATGGTCTTGCCTTCAAAACCGGCTGTCCAAAGGGGTCCCAAGATTAAAGGGGTGCGAAAGCTTCTAGCAGTTAGGCAGTAACCCAAGTTCCAATGATGATGCCTGATTTATTTTCCCTTTAAGCCCTTTCGTTTTAGACTTATTCTTACTAATTTTAGTTGGTGAAAGAACATTGAAATTGCTTTCATCTTTTTGCCATATTTGATGCTGCCTTGCTGATATTTCTCATTGTGCTCAGAGCAAAAGGTTTATCTATCAATTTCACCATATTTAGACTCGAAAATTATATACTGAATTATTGTATGACATAGGTCTTTGGGACTTGAACAAATTATTATCTTTTTTCAAGATTCTTCTCTAATTATCTGAAAATCCTAATTCAGGCTAAACAGCTAAAACAAGGGGTCAATTTAAGTAAGAAAAAAGGAAAGAAAACCAGAATCAGAGCCAAGTCAGTCACGCTCACATCAGTAAAAGAAACCACATAATGCAAATAAAGAGGATACAACCCAAAAGAAAAAAGAAAAACCAATGTGATGGCATTGTTATAAATATCCCAGAACTCCAAGGTCTCTTACAATCGTTCCCAACAGTAACAACTGCGGATACAGCACCAAAAAAGAAAGAGCTTTTTTTTTTTTTTAACACTATTCTCTCTTTGTCTCTGCATTTCTTAAGGACTCCTTCTCTGGTCACGTATAAAACAGTCCCCACTTACCTTTGTCCTCCAAGAAAAACAAAGATCATCCCATTAATGCACCTCCCTCTTAATTGCATTATCGATTATCTTTGATTGTTTCTCTCTTTTGTACGCCCTTTTCAACTACCACCTTCCATTATATTGCAGCTAAATAATACTTACACCTTAAAGAAGTCTAGCCAAAGTATATTCAAATTAAAACTAGCATTACTTTTAGCTTTTAGTTCATTTTTTTTACCTTGTTTTTGTTTCTGGGTTGTTGTTTAATTTCCTAGAAAGTAGATAGAGAGAGAGAGAGAGAGATAGAGACATGTTCATTGGATCATGAAAGTTGCTTGTTTGTTATTGTTCTCTTGTGTTTCTCTCCATTGGGTTTCTCTCTTCTTTGACCGAAGTTAGTTAAAGTGTTGAACTTTTCCTTGGGAAAAATACCATCTTTAATCTTCCCAAGTAAGAATATTTTTTTTTTCTGTTTTTCTTCCAGCATTTGCTTGAGTTTCAGCTTTTTATGCTTTTAAGTGTGCTCTTGAATTGGGGTAAGGCTGAATTACTGTCGAGAGACTAGTCTTAGCATATGAGCAGGATTTGGAGCTCTTTACTCCAGTGAAATTTCTCTTCTTGCGCTTGTAAAAGGTTCAACCTTCAGGTAAAGCATTGCTATGAAGCTTCCTTTTGTTAGGTATGTTTCAGTTTCTTTTGAATTTAACATTTCTGCTTTAATTCTAGGGCTTATATTCACCTCTTGAGACATCTGGAGTTTGTTGCTTCGCAAGCTTGTTCAATGGGATACTTTTACTTGTTCGTTCTAACATTGTTTTCTTGGAGTTATTTTATCCGACCTACTCATGGATTGCAAACTTATCACACTCAACTTCTGCTGCAAATAAGGATGCATTTAGAGTACCCTTCACAGTTGCAAATTCTGGATAATTACAATGGGGACCTCTGTAACTTGTCTGCAACAGGAGATGTGATGATATCTTGCCAGGACAATTTTGTCACCGAGCTTAAGATTAGGGGAGATAAGCTTGCCAATATTAGTGGATTCAATGGATATGCAATTCCTAATAAAACTTTGTCAGAGACTTTCTCCATTGATTCTTTGGTTACCACATTGACAAGGTTAACCAGTTTAAGGGTGCTTAGTTTAGTGTCTCTTGGGATTTGGGGGCCACTTCCTGATAAGATTCATAGGCTATATTCTCTTGAACTTTTAGACTTAAGCTCCAATTTCATGTTTGGCTCTATCCCACCACAGATATCTAGAATGGTTAAGCTTCAAACTCTAACATTGGATGGCAATTATTTTAATGATACTATTCCTGATACACTGGATTCCATATCAAATCTTACTGTTCTAAGTTTGAGGGGCAACCGGTTGGAGGGTCAGTTTCCTTCTTCAATATGCAGAATTTCAAGTCTAACGGATATTGCCTTGTGCCACAATAAGCTTTCAGGAGAATTGCCTGATTTGAGTTCCTTAACTCGCCTGCGTGTGTTGGATTTAAGAGAAAATCAGTTGGATTCCAAACTGCCTGGCATGCCCCAAGGATTGGTTACAGCTCTTCTTGCTAAGAACTTATTCTCTGGTGAAATTCCTGGGCAATTTGGCAAACTGAGTCATCTTCAGCACCTTGACTTATCATTCAATCATCTGAGTGGAACACCCCCCTCTGCCTTGTTTGATTTGCCAAGCACGACTTACTTGAATTTGGCATCAAATATGCTGAGTGGTTCACTTCCAGAGCATCTAACTTGCGGTAGCAAACTTGGGTTTGTGGATATTTCTAGTAACAAGTTGTCTGGTGAACTTCCTTCTTGCTTGGACAATATCTCAGATAAGAGAGTAGTTAAATTTGGTGGGAATTGCTTGTCAATTGATCGCCAACAGCAGCATCAAGCTTCACATTGTAAAGAAGCAAACACAAGGAAAAGTAGAAGAGAGATAGCTGTACTAATTGCTATTATTGTCGGATCTGTTCTCCTTTTGGTTCTTTTGGCATTTGGGGTTTATATTCTGTCTAGAAGATGCTGCCGAAGACGGACTTTTGAAACTCACATAAGGCAAAAGGTTGTTCAAGACAATCCAACAAACGGGGTTTCACCTGAAGTTCTTGCAAATGCCAGTAAGCAAATACATTTCTTTTGTTGTTTCCATCATCTCAAATTGACCTGAGATATGTCTGTACTTAATAAAGGTCAAGTCTGTATTTAGGAACTTATTAAAAGGGAGTTCATCTTGATTTCTTAACCCTGTTTTATAGTGCTTCAAAGGGAAATTTGAGTTATTATGATTGTTACTTATCATTATTTAATTTCATTCTTAGGATTTATTTCAGAAGTTGTTAAGTTAGGGACACAAGGTGCTCCAGTATGTCGACTGTTTCCTTTGGAAGAGTTGAAGGAAGCCACAAATAACTTTGATTCATCAATGTTTATGGGGGAAAGCTCCACTGGGAAGGTATTCTCAAAACTGATGTATTTATTACCTTTAGATGGTTTTGTATTGGCAGTAAACATGAAATCAGATATTAGAACTATTATTACACAATGGTGTTTTTATGACTTTCAGTTGTAATAATCACCCTGCTAATCTTTATCAATAAAGTATTTTGCAGAACTCAAGTTCACAAGTATTCCGCAGAACTAAGAATTTTGAATGGGAATAGTTGATGATCTTGGAAATTTTTATTAACACCATATTATTATAGCTTTAAATGATTATTATCCTTTTTAGAAAATTTGTTCTTTGATTTTCTTTTCTGGAAGCTTGTCAACTATGAAAATAGCTTGTGGGAGATAAGCTATCAAAAACAACTATACCTATTAAGTATATCCATTCGGTTTTGCCCTCATCAGCGAGCAGGCTAGATGTGGCAAATACTTGTTTGTATATTTGTGTATGCTATCACCAAAGACCTTTCTGACTTCATTTGTTACTCTTTTTCAGCTTTACAAAGGAAGATTGGAGAATGGGACCTATGTTGCCATTCGATCTTTGACTTTACTGAAGAAATATTCAATCCAAAATCTTAAAGTTAGGCTTGAGTTCTTCTCAAAGCTTCACCATCCACATTTAGTAGGCCTTTTGGGTCACTGTATTGATGGTGGTGTACAAGATGATCCCAGTGCAAACAAAGTCTTCCTTGTATATGACTATGTGCCTAATGGGAATTATCATATGCATCTATCAGGTCAGCGCTGCATTTAAACTTAAAACTATATTGGTACATGATAAGTGCACAGCTATAAATATATTTAAGTGTGCTTGCTTAGATATGTCTGTAGTGGAAGCCATGGCTATGAATGTCTTTAAGTTTATGTCTAAAACATATAAGCACAAATGCTAAATGGAGAGGATATGCATCTAGTTGAAACTGGTTAAATTGCTTTGTTGGGTTCATGGTGCACGCAAAAATTTGGACAGAGAGAGTTGACAATAATATTAAAGATTTAGATTGTGATGCTGTAAGATGCTGGTACATATTGAGCAAAAAAAAAAAAAAAAAAAACAGATGCTCATACATTTCTAAAAAGAATAGTGGAAAAAGGAAAACTTGATAGAGGTTTGCGTTATAGACAATATGGAGTGGCCTTGTTCAATCTGAACCCAGGGACTTGCAAGGGCATGGGTTTAGGTAACCCACTTACCTAGGGACTAACCTGAACACCCTCAGTTCTAACCATCTTCTAATCCTTAATGTCAGCTGGATTCTGACAACCTTAAATCTGGAAACATGATGCAGAAAATTGTCCGGAGAAGGTTCTTAAGTGGTCAGATAGGTTAGCGATTCTAATTGATGTTGCCAAGGCTGTACATTTTCTACATACTGGGGTTATTCCTGGTGTTTTTAATAACCGGTTGAAGACAAATAATATATTGCTGGATGAGCATCGAATAGCAAAACTGAGTGACTATGGGATGTCCATCATCATGGAAGAAAATGAAAAACTAGAGGTATGTTTTCTAGTTATTTAAATTTAACTTGTTACTTAGAAAGATATCATGGTCCTGAGTGGTTATCTGAAATATTTTTTGTTTTGCAGGCAAAGGGAGATGGCTTAAAGTCTAGGTATTGTCTGGACCAATTCTCAGCAGACTATCTGAAATTTTAGCTTACAACTATATTCATGAGATTAGAATTGGAATATCATCTTAATGCCTCTTTACATAAAATTATGGACATCCATTACTAACAAGAATTGTAGCGGATAGAAAATCATCATTTGATAAGAATTTATACTTGACAGTTAATACTATTCTGTATTCTCACTGGATGAGCCATTGCTTCTGCAGCTCCCACTTCCTTTCCCACTGTCGCAATTGCTGCACTACCAGCATTAGGACTTGTACCCCTCACCAACAACTCCGCCGTTACTGCTACCATCTCAACCATTCTCTTATCCAATTACCATCTACCTTTAAACATATTTTGTGATTTGCTGTCAACACCAGTTGGTTGCAGTCATTTTTTTCAATGATTGATTTCAACCATGTATCACCTTTTCTTTTGTTGCGCCTCTGATTGGTTCTCTTTTCCATTTCTAGCAGACAGTTCCACAACTAGCAGAATCATCTAGCTTTAATCACTTAATACTAATTTGAGTGAAACATGCTTATGGAAAATGGGGCCAAATAACAAATTTGCTGTCTGAACCAACAACGTATCAAAAATTTTGATTTTTTTATTGGATCACATTGTACGTACAAATTGTAGTTTATATAACTAAATCCCTTGCATTCTTTATTGCAGCCAAAGGAAAAATTTAGAGGATGATGTTTACAACTTTGGATTTATATTACTTGAGTCTCTTGTTGGGCCTATAGTGAGTGGCAAAGGAGAAACATTTCTTCTGAATGAAATGGTAAGCCACTGATTTTTTCTTTGATGAATTCCATTTAATACAATATAATCTTATGATAATGATTACCAGCTAAACAAATACAGTCAAAATGTGTTAGGTTCTAGAAGGCTTAGATTTTGAATTGAAATGTTAAGAAAAATCTTGCTTTCCATAAGAGTTGGAAACAGGTATAACCCGATGATCATGAATTACAATCACAGGCATCCTTTGGCAGCCAGGATGGTCGAAAGCAAATTGTGGATCCATCTGTGTTGACCACTTGCTCACAGGAGTCATTATCAATAGTGGTATCTATTACTGGCAAATGTATATGTCCTGAGCCATCATCTCGGCCTTCTTTTGAGGATGTTCTTTGGAACTTGCAGTATGCAGCTCAAGTCCAGGCTGCAGCCGATGTTGATCAGAAATCTGATTCTACATAATAGTCATTTGTATATGTTTAGTGCCACACCTGATCTTTAGTTTGTAGGACCCTGCAGACACTTCTCAGATAAAGCTCTTGGAAGGTGTTCTCACATAAAAATTGAGTTAGGTCTATATTGAGCTGCTTTTCCTGAGAAATGAGAGTTGTAAATGACATTTTTTTAGATCTTGAAATGGAACTTTTTGGTAAAACAGATATTTCTTGCGTACAGTTTTGTTATAAGAAAGTTGCTGCGGCCATTGGCAACAAGGAAATGACACCAAATACTGAATTTATAATCACTACTAACAGCTTAGTTGAGAGGTCTGTTCTGTTTCTTATCCCTTACTCTCCCTTTCAAAGACAGGCTTGCTATATGATGAGATTTTGGATTATGCTGATTTTTGCTATCCTAGATAATCATAACTGATTGACAATTGCCTTTGAAAGAATCTAACATCATTTCTTTAAAGGCGATTGAAGTACTTTCAATCATTATAAGCAAGTCCAGAGCTTCTTGATTACTTTCCAACTCCAAGTATCTGCATTAGTTATAACTAACAGTCTGACATGCCCTGCAACGTCCAAATGCTTCTGTGATTCCATCTTGCCTTGGAAGGACCTTCAAAATATACCCTAGCAGAAGCAGAAACCTTTTCATGACAATTATTATGCTTTCATTGCTTTCAAATTCAGGCAAAGTTCCCTAGCTTTGGTTTCTGGTATGCCTATCATTGTCTGCAACGCAATGGCTTGCCATTCCTAGTTGAAAATTACACATGCTTTACTAGCTTAAAGTTGCTCAGGGTACCCAAACAATCATCACCAAAAGCAAAGCTGTTGAAAGCTAGTCTTTTCTTTTATAATTGGAGGAGGAGGGATTCGAATCCTACTCTTTAAGCAGGGGATAATGCATCAATTAATGAGTCAAATGCTCGGGTGCTGTTGAAAGCTAGTTTGGTCATCAAAATGTTAATTGATTTTTCTTCACTTATTCATAGCCTCCCCAAGTGTTATGCCCCAATAATTTCTAGAGGCAAAGCCCACCGGAAGTAGTGATACACTGGTTAGACTTTGAAACCAGACAGGTTTCTTTTCTGTTGAATGTAGTTGGCACATCCCTGGCCTAATTCTATTGGATACAACCCATCATTGCCTATGGTTGATAGCTGTTAGTTAGTCCCTGAATCTTACAAAATAAGAGAAGGAATGAGAAGAGTCAAATCCTACCTGAAACATTGATAGTAGAATATCATAAACATAACCACAAATATATTCTACTGGCAGAAGGAACTTAATCCTCCTAATTATACTAATAAATAAATACTAGTAATATTATTATACAAGAATGATCTATCTAGCTGGACATTTGAAAACGCCCAACAAAGGATGACTAAATATCATATCACTCCTGTCTTCACCTAC
Source organism: Theobroma cacao (assembly GCF_053813885.1). NCBI lineage: Eukaryota > Viridiplantae > Streptophyta > Magnoliopsida > Malvales > Malvaceae > Theobroma > Theobroma cacao. The sequence continues at coordinate 1,960,417 of NC_142642.1, forward strand.
TACATTGGCCATATTTGCTTTTGATCAAGCTTCCTCTGGACTGAGACATCTCAACCCAACCTTTCTTCTCTCTTTCTCTTTCCCTTTGGTGAAAGTGTTTGTTTGCTTTGAGTTCAAGTTCATTTTTCTTGTGAAGCAAATAAGTAACTAACTACAAAACTTTACAATTCCATTACACTATTGGGTTGTTGCCTTTGTTGGTTAAAATCAAAAATTATTTTTGATGGGTATTTATTATTTAACAATTTTTCTCTGTAAAAAAAAAATAAAATTCAATGGGTGAAAATGGATAATGGGCTTGATTAGCCCATTGATTAAAAGCCCAAAGAGCGTGGGTCCACTTTCCTGGGGTGCGTGTGTTATTGACTGAAGAGTGAAAAACAACGGTACAATGTCGGCGAAACGAGACAACCCGAGACGAAAAACGACGCACTGTTCAACACATGTTCCACTTCGATCCCACCCGCAATTTCAGAGATTGACGCTGACGACGAAGAGCCCTTCCGAGCGTTTTGTCCACATTCCCTCTAATAGCGTGCTGAAATCTCTCCTTACGAAAAATGACGTCTTTGCGTATTTAACTAAGTGGAACCCATTTCCGCCAGCGCATCACAATCAAAACGGAAAACGACGCGACGAAACCTTGCGAAAACAGCAGCGTTTAGCCTTGACAGAATCAATAATTTATTTATAGAAACTCTCTTCCTTTTTTCTTTGATATAAGAAAAATAATTAATTAACCATTTCTTTCTATTTTTATCATTTATTTAATTTTTTGCCATTTTGTTCCAGGATCAGTAATCACTCAGAGCCAGCCAGCCTCAAAAAAATAGGCCTTATATATCTCAGCTTCTTTTATTCATCTTCCATGGAAGCAACCACTCCAAAGCGCAGCGTTTTAGCTTTACCATTCCTTCATTTCTTCTTCTTCTGCTAATTTTCCTGGTAATTTTTCCTGCCACATTCAATGTACCCAAAGTGAAATATTGGTTGCTTTTCTCAGTTTCCTATTTTCCTCCTCTTTTGGGCTAATTTTTATCTCTGCATTGCAAAGAATCTAGTTTTTCTCAGCATATTTGAGCTGAAAATTTAACATTTTTTCTGCATATTGTGTTTAAATGAGCTGGATCTGATGCTCAAGAACAATAACATGTCAGTTTAGTGGCATTTTTGTTTTTTTTTTTTTCATTGACTAACTTTTAATGAGCTTCAAAGTTTCTACATTTAGTTTCAATTATTTATATTTTATATAAATTTTTTGAGCTTAAATGGTTATTGCATGAATGAGCTCCAAGTTCCTTGGTCAATTTCATTCCTTTAATTCTTTTTTCTATTCCATCTGGAGCTATTTTTCTGTTTTGCATTATTTCTGTCTGCCTTAGTGGCTTAGCCTTTGATGATATCTTGCCAGGACATTTTTTACACTCTGTTTCATTTAATCTTTGTTCTTTTGAAAGCTACATCCCCTTATGTTTGGTTGTTGAGCAAATGCAGGAAAAACGTTTGTCTTTGGTTGTTGAGAAGGAGCAGGAAAAATTAGTCTTGTTAAGCTGAGTTGTCGTAGTTTCGTTTTTGCTCGATCCTTCGTGGTAAAATGTATTAGGATTTAGGATTACAAGCTTGGTCTTTACTAGTTCTGCATTTAGTACCTGATACAAAGTTTCCGTACTGAAATTAAATTGCTTTCTGAATTGTAGGAATTTAACTGTCTTGCGGATTGAATAGTTTAAACGCATCCTGGTAAAATACTAGTGTTTGTGCAACAATGGTTCTTGGTTTGAGCGCAAAGAACAGGAGAGGGCCTACGGTTCATGTTGATTATCTAATCCACATTCAGGAGATTAAACCTTGGCCACCATCACAGTCGCTGAGGTCACTTCGTTCTGTCCTGATTCAGTGGGAAAATGGTGAACGTAGTTCAGGGTCTACCAACACTGTTTCACCCACACTTGGTTCCATCGTTGGTGAGGGAAAGATTGAGTTTAATGAGTCATTTAAGTTACCTGTGAATCTAGTGAGGGACCTGTCTGTTAAAGGCAGGGATGCTGATGTGTTCCAGAAGAATTCCTTAGAATTTAACTTGTATGAGCCTCGGAGAGATAAGATCCAATTGTTGGCTACTGCCATTGTGGATTTGGCTGAATATGGTGCTATCAAAGAGACGTTAGACATTACTGTTCCAATGAACAGCAAGAGGAGCTTTAGTAACACTGCTCAGCCAATTTTGTTTATTAAAATTGATCGAATTTATAAGGGTCGGAACAGCTCTTCATCAAGAAGTGGCCTGTCAGAAGAGCACTCACTGGACAGGAAAGGAAGTGAGTCAGTTTCTGCTCTGATGGATGAAGAATATGCTGAGGAAGCTGAGGTTGCTTCATTCACTGATGATGATGTTTCCTCACACTCATCTCTGACTGTTTCTTCTTCGACTTTGGAATCTAATGGAAGTTCACTTCCTCGAAATGAAGAGGTAACTTTTAGTTATTTCCTAAGGGATCTTCAGATGGGGTTAATTCCTTCTTCTTTCCCTTTTATGTGCTGGGGCATTTCTTGAGGAAATGCTGAAACAATTCTATATGAGAGATAGAATTTTTTAGGTGTAATGTACCCTTTTCACACATCTCTTTGCGGGTGGATACAACATCTCCCATTCTGCCCTTAGATCATGATGCTGTTGTTCTGGGGCGTGGCCTTATGGTCAGCCTAATGGGATGCCTTGAATTTTCATTGGTATGTTAAATTGCACTAGCTAATATAGTAATTGGTACTAAATTGCAGAATGGATCAGTCACTGTAATTGGTGGCAAGGGAGAAGTTAAAGGGGAACATGCCTTGGCTTCAAAGTTGCACCTTGAAAGAACAAATGTGGTGACACAGATCACACAATGTGAAAACTCTAAGGGGAATTCATCGTGCTCGTCATCAGCAGACTTATCATCTGACTTTGAGAGCTCAGTAGATGCTCATGCTTCCACATCTAACTCTTATAGTTCCAGTTCACCTGTACGAGATAATGCTCTCACCCACAAGGTTTATTTGTCTTCCTCATCCTTGGCTAATGAAAATACACAGAATGAAAGCAACACCAGCATGAGAAGCAATGAACGTGAAGATTTATCTCAAAAGGTTCAGGAAAAGGTTGTCAATGGAGGAACCACAGTTAGGAGTGATGGTCAAAATAAGGAAGATACATCTGGTAGTTCGAAGGCTAAATTGGCATCCTCAGCTAATGGTCCTCAGATGGTTGATAGGCAGGACTCTAAAAGATTTTGTGATTCTCTAGTTGATGGAGAAGATGATAATAAAGCCCGAAGAAATGGCAAAACTTCCTCTGAGGAGGCTCCAGCTGCTGCTGATGCATATGATAATTCTTTGGAAGGAAACTCAGGATATGATTGCCTAGAAAATGGACATGAAGGACAATACGGGGAAGATAAAAGGTATTCTACTGAAGATGAACCATTGAATATCCATTCACCAGATAATTCTTTAAGCCAGGGGAATCTTGGAACAATAGGCAATGTCCTGAAAATTGACAGACTAAAGCATGTCAAGTCTGTTCGATCTTCATCGGACTCAGTTAGGAGCAATGGATTGTCTACCAATAACCAGCATGCAGAATTGAAGGAAGTTGGTGTTCTGGGGGATGCACCGCATGGGGGTGGAACCTTCAGAAGCAAATCAGGCAATGAAAGGAAAGATGCTAAGGTTTACCCCAAGGACACTAGAAGTGCCATTTTGGATAACAAAGTGCAGCAGTTGGAACTTAAGATAAAGATGCTTGAAGGGGAGTTGAGAGAAGCAGCTGCTGTCGAGGCTGCCCTGTACTCAGTAGTGGCTGAGCATGGAAGCTCCATGAGTAAGGTGCATGCTCCAGCTCGGCGCCTTTCTAGGCTGTATCTTCATGCTTTTAAGGAAGGCATCCAATCAAGGGGAGCAAGTGCAGCTAGAAGTGCTGTTTCTGGACTTGCTCTGGTTGCAAAAGCATGTGGAAATGATGTGCCGAGGTACATTCGAGTCATATTATCTTGAACATTCTTAACCATCAGTTTGCATCAACATTTTAAAGTACTTTTAATCTTATTTCTCAATTCTTCCCAAAACTTTTGGTTTTAATAACTAGGCTTTTTGATTTTCATGGGTGGGGCTGGGAATCATTGTTTTGTTGGGAAAAGAAAGGGGTGAGGGGAGTGGGAATGGCAGGGGAGGGAGCTATATCTGCATTTTTCCCAGAAATTCCATGAATTGAGAAGTGATATTTGAAAATTTCAGAGCCATTCTTCTTTAGATGTTTGAATTGGTGAAACTTGTGGTGATATCCCTTGCCAAGGCCAAACTTGGTGAATAATATAGTTGGTTAGAGGCTGGTCTATGTTGCTGTGTCTTGTGACTTGAAGCTTAAAATATGAAGCTATGATAAGTTCAAGGAAACTATTTTGACTCTCTAATGAACTCATATCATGTATGATGATTACAGGTTGACATTTTGGTTGTCAAACTCTGTGGTGTTGCGAGCAATTATAAGTGAAAGTATTGGAGATTCAGAGTTACCAATTTCTGCTGGACCCATGGAAAGAATAGGAGGTGGAATGGGGAAGAAACAGGTATCATCTCCGTTGAAATGGAAAGAATCCTCGTCTAGAAGAAAGGAAAATAAACTTATCTTATATGGAAGTTCTAGTGACTGGGACAACCCACATGCCTTTACTTCAGCCCTGGAAAGGGTTGAAGCATGGATCTTTTCCAGAATCGTTGAGTCTGTTTGGTGGCAGGTAATACATTCACTCTTTTTCTTCCCTTTTTCATCAAATTTTTTTATTAAAATACATGATGGCACACTGAATGTCACAAACTTGGATGGTCGTCTGACCAAATTATGTTCCTTATTTCCATCTCAGACTCTCACTCCACATATGCAGTCGGCAGATAGAAAGGAAATTGATAGAGGTATGGGCTCTGGCTCAAGTAAAAGCTATGGGAGGGTATCTAGTTCAAGTGATGAAGACCAAATGAACTTTTCATTAGACCATTGGAAGAAGGCTTTCAAGGATGCCTGTGAAAGACTTTGCCCAGTTCGAGCTGCGGGGCATGAATGTGGCTGCTTGCGTTTGCTGTCTAGATTGGTAATATTCGTTTTTGAAGGATTGATTAAATGGCACACAAGTATGACATACTAACAATTTATTTTGTAGTGGGAGGACGATGGCATTTGAAACTATCAGCTTTCTTGTTAGTATATTAGCATTTAAATGAGTATGAAGTTGTTTGTATAGGATAAGAGACTTTATAGAAGCATTAAAAGTAAAAATAATTATGAATTTCTAAAAGAGCTAAAGTGACTGTTGCTTTGCTTCTCACCCTGGTAACTGCTAATTAATTTAACTTTTTGGGTAATGGTTTTGATGGTTGCTTCGACTTCTTTATTGGTAACTGTCACTGGTCTTGTTCCCCTACCTGATGATATTTTTCTTCTTTTCAATTAAATATGTTATAATTCATCCTTATCATGCATCTAGATAATGGAGCAATGCGTGGCTAGATTAGATGTGGCTATGTTCAATGCCATTCTTCGTGATTCTGGTGATGAGATCCCTACTGATCCTGTGTCTGACCCCATTAGCAATCCTCTGGTGCTTCCTATTCCATCTGGGAAAACAAGTTTTGGTGCTGGCGCACAACTGAAAAATGCGGTAAGCAATGCAAATGTGGTAGTCTCTGAGGTTAATGTTTGAGTAAGATCATTTCCCTCTGGTGGTTAAATCTAAGTTTGCGAACTTCTAATATTACTTTTCCTTGTTGGTGTGGGGTGCCTGTGTGGGGGGTGTTTGACTTGACATGCATGGCTTTCCTCCTGACTCTTCTCAGGCCATTTGAAATTTTACATAGTTGATCATATTAAATTAGATTTTTTGTCCACTGAGGTTAAGGTGGTGACAGTTGTGTAAACCTTGGTTTTTCTCCTTCGAAGTAAAGCAATTCTTGTTGAATTATATTTTTGTGGATGTCAGATTGGAAACTGGTCTAGATGGTTGACTGACCTCTTTGGTATAGACGATGATGACTCAGTTGGAGATGAGAATGACCAGGATGACAGGGACGAGAGACAAGACACATCCTTAAAGTCTTTCCATCTCCTTAATGCATTGAGTGATCTCATGATGCTTCCCAAGGACATGCTCCTAAGTAGACCTATCAGGGAAGAGGTTTGACACCTTAACTTAAAGACCTTTTGTTTAATCTCCAGGCTTCATGGTCATTACTTTGCTGTTTATTCACAGAGCTTGATGTTTATTTACTAAGGTATGTCCGACATTTGGTGCATCATTGATCAAGAGAGTTCTTGACAACTATGTCCCTGACGAGTTTTGCCCTGATCGAGTTCCAGATGTTGTTCTTGAAGCCCTGGAGTCAGAGGTTAGTCATATAATCTGGACTCCTAAATTAGACTTTTACCATGTTCACCTGACTCAACCTCGAAGGTTAAGTCATAAATTATGATGTGTGTTTAATGTATCTACTCAGGGAAGAACTTTGGTAGAGTTGTAGGCTATGAAATGATTTCCTCCAATAGTACTAGTTGGTTTGATAACCTACAGCCCTTCAAAGATATGAAAAAAAACCTCTGTGCCTCTATTTTGCTTCAGGATCCTGTTGAAGCCAGGGAAGGGTCTGTTACAAACTTTCCATGTGTTGCATCTCCTCCAGTTTATTCAGCACCTTCAGCAACTTCTGTTGCTAGCATCATTGGAGAAATTGGAAGCCAATCTCAGCTGAGAAGAAGTGGATCCTCAGTCCTCAGAAAATCATACACAAGTGATGATGAGCTTGATGAATTGAATTCACCCTTGGCTTCAATCTTCATTGATGGCTTCCGATCATCGCCAATTCAATCAAAGCCTAACTGGATATCGAAGGGAAATGGCTATCAAAATGCTATCAGATATGAACTCCTACGGGATGTATGGATGAACTCTGAATGAATGTAGATTATGTGTTAATGAGTGTATAAATGATTGACACTGCCTTCTGCTTCCTTGAGCTGTAAATCTGTAGGTAAATTTTGGTTCGTTGTTCTATATTGGTGTATCTGTATAAAGAAAAGGTTGACCATTGTTGTACTTTTCACCTAAGTATAATTAATGGAGGGTCTTCTCGAAAATAACCTTTGAAGAAACGAAGATTGACCTTTCTCCTGCTTAATTTAGATGATTTGTCTGCATAGCAGTGGCGTCAACATTCGCTGCAGGCAGAGAATGATTGCAGAGGTAGCCCTAAAGGGTGAATAAAGAGAAATGCTACTGCATAATATGAAGTCCAAGAGAGAATATGACAACATCAGAGTTGTTAAAAAATACCATGATTTTGCTTGTACCGATTACCAAACTTGAGGCTGATACCGTCAGACAACATTGCACAAGCAAATCACAGATATAAAAAATGGGAAAAAAAGAGCAGTCACCAGATGGTTAAAACTCTTAATAACAACCTTCCAGGACCATTATCTTTACAATTTTTGGTACAGTAGGAGACAAAGAGGATATAAACTTGAAATTTCTTCTTCAAAATGAATAATCAACAGTTAGACCATGCCATGATCCACATGACGTGTTTTGGTTTACTAGATGGAAAGCATGATGCATGATGTGAGCATCCAAAAGAAGAAAACAAAAGATGTAAAAGTCAATGGAAATGAAGATGGAAATGAAAAGAAAATAATGCATCCGTTATATTATAAGTAGTCATACAGGCCAATGATATCATCTCTGCTCGGCTTCTCTAGCCAAAATTACGTTACACACTTTCAAAATGCCTAGTAACTCACAAAAAGGGAAACAAAAATTCTGAGGCAAATCCAACTTGGGGTGTTTGCCGCACTCAAAACTTATCTATCTCTCATCGTAAATATTTACTACCATGCCGGAATATCAATTTAAGCAAAGTAGGCACTGGATTTAAAGAATAACAAAGTTTATGCCGTCAGCTTATGTGATGAACTGAGAGCATTCACATGCTGGAGATGTAATGCTGCTAAAAGACCTTGCCATGAATCTCCTGGTGCACCAGCCACCTGATAGTTGAGAAGCTTCTTTTGCTTACTGTAGTAATCTTCCAATGACTTGGCCTATGAAGATGAAAATTATTTAGTTAGGAAAAATTTTGCACCTTCGGTGCTCATTTTATAGAATTGAATAGTTTTATCATGAAGTTTTATGTTACACATTTAAAAAGTCAAAGAATACTAAGAAGACTAATAAATAACAGGCATCGGACTGATGGATGATCTAGGGTAAGTTCCCAAAAGTATTATATGTTGAGAAAATGTGGAAATTCTTAACAGCCAGTTTAGAAGATGTTCAATGGATTACCTAAAACTACCTTGTAAACATTAGACAATAATATCAGACAGGAATATTACCTGCTCTGAGTATACATGGGCATTTTCCTTCCAGGAACTTCCTACATCCTTGGAGTTGCCTATGGGAAGAAACTCACTTTCTGAATTCTTCTTCAAACTGTACTCTTCAGTACATTTAAAGTTCACAACAAGATCAATATCAGCAATTTGGTCAAGAATCTCCTGAAAAGTTAATAAAACACAAGAGAACAAGCATTTCAATGACACATAAAAAACGGAAAAAAAAAATCTGTAGCAGACTGTTTCATTCAGCTTAAGAATCTTAGAACCAAAAAGAGATTGACTTTCCTCTAACCAAATCGCATTTGTAATCAGAGTATATAATCACGGAATAAAAAGTAGAAATGAAAAATATAAATGCCAGTCATAGATGACTTACAGCCTGCATCCTGGTACGAGGAATCCCTTCAAGAATAAAACCATTTTCACCTCCATAGTAACCTTCTTCAAGTCTCTTTGACAACAGAGCAAAAATTACATCCTCTGGGACAAGCTTCCCTTCGTTCACCGCATTTGCAATCTAATAAACCCAAATGACAGCAACCAATCAGAATTCTTCACACTATTATATATTGAAAAGTTTCTGTCATTTATAGAAGAATAAGAGTCCCTATTAATCAAACAGTAAATCTTCAAATTTCTAAGTCAAATTTCACATATAAAAACCAATCTTTTCCCATACCATAGGGAAGAATCCTTTAAAAGAAAATACCCACAATTCAAATAAAAATCACTGAAAATATATAAAGTTTTTCTAAATTAAAAAGAACCCAACTTTAAAAACGACCCAGATTTTTTCACAAAAAGAAATTCCTCAATAAGAAGAGATAAGAAAAAAGGACCTGTTTGTAAAGAGAAGAGTGAGGATTGAGCTCTTGTCTGACAAGGGTACCCATTGAAATATGAGGAACTTCTAGAAGCTTCGAAAGCCTCTCCGCATAAGCATGGCGTTTCACTCCTGGCTCCCCTATAAGCACCCACTGGACTCCCCTCTCCGGAGCCGAGCCACCCACATCAACCTTCAGCTGTGCCGGATGGCGATCCCGGTGAGCTTGCTCGTACTCGTAATATTCATAATCGTAATCAAGCTCCAAGGCGGCCGCTGATCCAAAGGCTCGGACTCCACGTCGAAGTGGGTTCACGAGAGCGGAAACGGCGGCGGTGGCAACTCGGAGTTTCGGAAGCCATGCCATGGTGGCGGTAGGGTTTTAAGGAGAGAAGGAGATGTTAGAGAAAGTTAAAGAAAGAGAGTCCTTTTTCACTTATTTTTTAGAGAGAGAAGAGAGATTTGGAAAATGCCACTGTTGAATTAGAAAATTACCGATGGTACCATCGACAGATGTCAGGTTTAATTTGTTTGTTGGGTACAGGCAAAAATCAGGTGGTTCTGAAACATAGAAATGTTGTGTTGTCACCGTCTGATTTGTGGTTCGGAAGAGGAAATTTCACGTGTGAATTGTCTGGACTTTGGGAGCCCGTGAGACATGGAGTAGTTGAAGGTTTAGAGCATGACACGTGGATCCCGACGCAGGAGTCAAAGCTCGGTGCTTTTTGGCGGGGATTATGATGCTTGCTTTTAATTCCGCCACGTAGACAGTCAGAATGGCCCAAATTCGGCAGCCCATTATGAACTAAGTAAGCCCAAAGGAAGTCGAGTGCCCAAACACAGTGGGCTTGCTCAATATGTTCCAGGAACTGGGCCACTTTAGCACTTTTGATATCAGAAATTAGAAGTGAGTACTAGTTCATGTAAATTGAAATAATTGATTGAAATTAATTAAATTTAATTAGTTTGATTTAATTTTTTCAGTTTTAATATTATCTGATTAAGAGAGATAATTTGTTCAATTCTTTCAGTCGATTTTTAGTATTTAAAATTTAAAATTAAATTAATTAAAAAATAAATTATTAATAATGTATATTTTAAATATTATATATAGACATGCACGCATATATACGATTAAATTGAAAACATTTAAGTTTTATCATTATAATAATATTGAAACATTAAGCAAAGTTTTTGAAATATATTTCATATATATTATTAATATTATTAATAATTAGAATTGACTGAACTAATCTAATCGATCAAAATAAATCAATTATGGTTATTTTCAATTTTAATATATAATTCAATAAATTTAGTTATTTTTAGTAATATTTTGATTAATTCGGTTTTTGAAATTTTAAAACCTAATCGACCTAACTTACCGAATATATTCTCACCCCTGTCAAAAATATCTAAGAAAAGTTGGCCAACAATACTAATATGGCTCCTTGTGGTATCCCGATGAAAAGCAATTTAATGTTAATTCTAAAATTACTATAATTTAATTAATTAGTGAATTTTAATGGGTTAAATTTGGTAGTGGAAAACACTTAAAAGTAGGAATTATTTTAGAATTTAGAATCTCCTTTTTTCCAAACTTTAACCATGGAACCTTTTGAAGCATATAGCAACAAGAATCCACAAACTAGTTTTCGAAGCATCTCTTGGATAAGCTGGCATTGATGCCTTTTGGACTATAAAGGATAGAGTAAAAGTTAGAAAGATTTATAATAATAATTACTTTTATTAATTAATTATCTTGTTACAACTCATGGAAAAAGGAACAATGGATTCTTCCTTAAAATATAGTTAAAGATGTTCCTGATTCTAAATGGGTTATAGCCAAAGATTGTTTAACCCAATCTGACCCTACCAATTACAAAAGTGATCTTTTTCCTTTATTCTAATGTCACATGAACAAACCCATTTCTCTCTAAGTTCAATCCATAATGCTAAACTTTGGCTAGTATTCTTATTCTTCAATGGATAACATGAGAATCAAGAATTCTATGAGGAAGTATACACATTACTTTATGTCAATACAAGGGTACCATTTACTTTATCAAAAATTCTTTTAGCATTTTTGTATGCATTTAAAAACATGATTAATTAATAATGTTAAGATTCTAAACACGTACAAAATACATTTATTAGATGTGTTATAAGATAAGACATAATTAATTAACAATTATTAAACAAGTGAATTAAATTTTATATGACATGATATGATTATGACACGAAAAATTCATTTGAACACTATTTACATTAATCTGTTTGTTTAAATGGGTATTCCAAACAAGTTAAACATGTCATGTTATATGAATTGATATAATAATATGATTAATTAAACAAGTTAAATGTGTTATATGTAAGTTAAGCGAGTTTAATTCTAATATCATGTTTTAAACGTGTCGACACGTTTAAAATACGAAATGCGATAATTTTAAATCCAAACTTACTTAACTCCTTATCGTTCTTGTGTCATTTTAACACATGATATTTAAAATTGTCAGATTATTGATGGAGATTGTGTTATTTTACTTTATATTCATGTTAATTTAGAATCAAAAGATTTACAAAAGGCTACTTTATATCTTTTGCTTTACCTTTATAATATTTTATTCCTTTAATCTGCTTTTTTCCCATTGAAGTATGATGCTGAACTATTGTTCTTCGGCTATACTTCAAATATATAAGGGACTAACCCCAACAGTTCTCACAAAGCTTTGCTCCTGAAGATGCAATAATGCTTGTTATTATATCTAATTTTTACCTTTTCTTGACCATAAATTTTCAGTACTAGCTCCATTATCCAACAGACTTTTGTCTGCAGATTTGAAGATTGAATCGAGAAGCTGAATTTTCTTTTGGGTGAGCACCTTAAACATCTTAACATTGTATTTTGGTATCCGTTACTATTTTTTTTTTCTTCTTTCTTCTGTTTTTATCAGAAAGGAATTCTGCCTGAGGAAAGAAAGGGAAAAAAATGAACAAGAACAGCACTATAAAGGCATTGGATGGAAGAGATCATGCTATTTCTATCAATTCTACCACTGAATCACTGGCATCTTCCCTGGAAAAATTGATGGGAGAGGATAGTACTTTCATGCCATCTAGGTGTTGCATCTTCAAGACACCAAGCATACTTTACAGGCACAAAGAACAAGCATACATCCCCAATGCATTTTCAATTGGGCCTTTTCACCATGGCAAACCAAACCTGACACACACGGAAAAGATCAAATTAAAGTATTTGCAAGGCCTTATCTCTCGATCGCATTCACAGGCAAGTTTGAGGCAGTGCTTTGATGTCATCCTGGAGGTCGAGGAAGAGGCTCGTGAGTGCTATGCAGGTACAATTGGCTTCAGCCCAGATGAATTTGTGAAAATTTTGGTGCTTGATGCTTGCTTTATTATTGAGCTGTTCCGTAAGGATGCTGGGTTGGCGGCCAAAGACGAGGATGACCCTGTATTCACCATGTCCTGTATGCTCCAATTTTTATATCATGACTTGATTTTGCTAGAAAACCAAATACCTTGGCTAGTGCTTGAGCGTGTATTTCGCTTGACTGCTAGTCCTAGTGAAAGCAAGTCCCTGGTTGAGCTTACCCTTGAATTCTTTGGTAACATTTTCTCATCCGATAAACATTCCATTGAACCTCACCTTTTTGCCAACCAGGAGATCAAACATATTCTGGACTTGTTGAGGAAGTCATTGCTTTTGCCATCCAGAGGTGAAGATAACCATCACTGCTTTGGATGGCAACCCTTTCCCTCTGCCACAAGTATCAAAGAAGCTGGAATCAAATTCAGGAAAGTTGCATCCAGTAGCATATTGGATATAAGATTTAGCAATGGCATCCTTGAAATGCCATCTTTGCTGATCCAAGAGACCACAGAAACCATCTTCAGGAATCTTATCAGTTTTGAGCAGTGTTATCCAAATTGTACTCCTAGAGTCACATCTTACGCCATAATTCTAAGCCACCTCATCAGCACACCCAAGGACATGGACATACTATGTGATAATGAAATTATAGATAATTGGCTGATTCCAGAGGACTCAGCCAAGTTCTTTAAGACTCTATATCATGATTCTTACGTGAAAGAGTTCCACTATTTGAGACTTTGTGAGCAAGTGAATGGATATTGCCATCATTGGTGGTCTAGGTGGCACGCTTCTTACAGGCATAACTATTTTGGTAAGCCGTGGGCTATTGTTTCTCTATTTGCTGCAGCTACCCTTTTGATTCTCACCTTCATACAAACCTACTATATCGTCTTCAAATAGAAGCCCTCCTCCATGGACTTGTATTGTAGAAGAGAAAGTGAAAATTGCCGTGTCATGTAATGTTTTTAGTACATGCTTGTTAGATGTTAAACTTTCATATATACCATGCTATATATATATTTTTATATAGAGAAAATTGTGAGAAATAACCCTCCTCATATGGTGATTTCAGAAATAACCACCCATATAAAGTTATTTGTTTTTATCTAAAAATAAGCATGAGTAAACCAAAATGCCTTTAAAAACATCCTGGCAAATTAAGCTCCCGATATCTCCCTCCCGCTATAGAGAAAATAGAAATAAATGCTCAGCTATTTCAGCTCGCTCATCTCTCTGAGCTGTATCAACTCTGTCAACTCTTTGTTGAGCACCATTATCATAAGCTCTTGTAATTCTCTCAACTATATCAGCTCTGTCAACTCTCTGTTGAGCACTATCATCATCGTGTTGAGGTTTATCTCTCGGCATCTGGTGATATTGTTGTCGATAAACATGCCCTATAGCAGAGATGATATCAAGGTATGTTATTGGGTTTATTGCTGCAACACATTAATTTTTGAAACTTTTTATGTAAATTAGAACATGGATTAGAAACATTGCCCAAAGTTGTTACACACCATGCATCTATAATGCACACGGCGTTTAAAAAATATATTGAAATAACATGTGTTAGCACATGGCGTGTAAGATTTTTATTGAACATGGCGTGTAACATGTTGTAAACATGGCATGCAACAATTTTTGAACTTGCGTGTAACATTTTTGAATATGGCGTGTAACATTTTTTGAACTTGCATGTAACATATTTGAACATAGCATGTAACATTTTTTAAACATGATGTGTAACATTTTTTTGAAAATGGCGTGTAACAACATAACTAACAAATTTTAGAACAATGCATGTAATGTGTAAAATGATTGACAAATTTTTTGTTTTCAAAATTTCAATGGGGTTCCAATTATGCGACTTGAGATAAGATACGGTGGTCAGTGCGTGGCTGGCATTTACAAGGGTGGTGAGTCAAAAATGTGAAGATTAGAAGTGATTTGTCATTTATGGGCTTGATGAAGCTGGTTGAAGATGTTGTTGGGGTAAACTCAGAAATTGACAAGATTGAGTTACATGCATTGATCAGTACACCCGGAGAGCTATCACGCCCAATTATCAAGGACAATGAGGATGTTGCATTAATTCTGCTAGAACAGAGGAATGTTCTGGTTGTGTATGTCACCATTAAGGAACGCCAAATAAATGTTATGTCACATGAAGAAGTTGAACAACATGGTGATTAGCTCAATCAAAATGAGATTTACAATGCTTCACATATACCACAACGTTCGGTCTGTAACCCACAACAATGGCAATTGATGTATGCACAAGAGTTTGTGTAGCTCGGTAGACACACGACATTCATAGAACAGTTGGCTGCACAATTCCGATCAAGATGTGCATCGGATCAATTACTTGCTTCTGTCCAACAAATGCAACGATCGGGTGAAACTGTAGAGGGTGTAATGTCATTTTCAAATGAGAAAACGACACTTGAAGACAACACTGTGATGTTAGAGGGTGACACTACGACTCTCGAGGATAATACTACATCTGATGAGGGAAATGAGGATTTGTTCCTTGCCGATGAAGATAGATTTGATGACAATTCAGATGATGGGCCTGATGAATGGCATGATGAGAGTTTAGACAATGACTGGCTTTATGACAATGACATTCTAATTTGCAATAATGTTGAAGGTGAAACGGAACATGTTAGAGGTGTTGATGTAAGAGATGTTCAATGTGATGACCCCTCATACAATAACCCCATCACTAGTGAAAACGGGATTCATTCCCTTGAGACATTGCTCGATGATAGTTATCAAGAAATGGGAAATGTAGGGATGTCTCATACGTGGCTAATTCCAAGTGCAGAAAGGTTCTCTTTCCAAACAATTACCATTGAGAAGTTGACATGTGCCGATGTTCGCTTATACAAAGGAAGAATGTTTTCCTTGAAAGCCGAGTTGAAACGATCTTTGAACATGTTGGCTCTAAAAGAGTAGTTTAGGATAAGAGTAAAAAGGTCATGTAAAGGTCTTTTTGAAGTTGGTTGCAAGGACAAGGCATGCAAGTTCGGTGTGTGTGCAACAAAATTACCTGAAGGAGAATATTAGTAAGTTCGGACGTTCCACAAGGTACACATGTGTATTGTCGATGGTTTGCAAGGGTGATTTCGAATCACGAGTGCGAAGATAATTGGTGAACTTATGTCACACAAGCTTTAGGCTAATGGAGTAGCATTGAGACTTAAGGACATAATTGGTGAGATGAGGGTTCAGTGGGAATTGGAATGCTTGTATGGTAAGGGCTGGAAAGCAAAAGAGTATGCAGAGAAGCTTGTTTTCGGTCCCCCGGAAGAGTCATTTCGACTATTACCCTTGTATTTTTATATGTTGGAACAAGAAAATCCCGGCACAGTCACTGTAGTGGCTATTGATGTGGCATAAAGATTCAAATATTATTTCTGCTCATATGAGGCTTGTATCCCGAGGTTTAGGGATGTAATGCGTCTTAAGATTGTAATTGATGTGATAAATCTAAAAGGTAGGTTCAAGGGTGTTCTGTTTGTCACTGTATGCAAAGATGCGAATGAGTGCGTATATCCAGTTGCATTTGGCATAGGCCATGTTAAGGACGAAGACTCGTGGATATGGTTTCTTAGCAAGCTGTGTGATGCGGTTGGTTGTCTTGAAAACACTATGTTCATTTCTAATCAGCATCTCGGCATTAAGAAAACAATCCAAAATGCATACCTAGAAGCACACCATGGTTTATGCGGTTACCACTTGAAGAAAAACTTTAAAAACAAGTTCAAGCGTGACAATGTTTCTATATTTTCACCCTTGCTCGAGATTGCTATAAGTTTTCGATTTCAATAGAAATATGAACCAGCTCAAGCAGATTCACGCGGGAGCTTACTTTGACCTTGTGAGAATAGGCCTTGAGAGATGGGCACGTGCACGTTCACCAACAAGGCGATACCAACTCATGACATCCAACATTGTAAAATGTGTTAACTCATGCTTGAAGCATGCAAGACAAATGCCAATCACTGTTTTGATTGAGTTCATCAGAGACATGTTCCAACGTTGGTTCCATAATTGGTGTGAGGAGACCGTCAAGGTGACCATGCCTTTTGGCCCTTGGGTTGCCAAACAATTGAGCAAACGGTTCAATGATGCACATCGCTTTGTAGTTAAACCTATCAATCGAGTGGAGTTCGAAGTTAAAGATGGGAATATGGACGAACTTGCAAACCTATCCAGGAAGACATGTTCATGTTGTGAGTTCCAAACAGATTTATTGCCATGCAACCATGCCATTGCAGCAATAAGGTCAAGATATCTTTGTTTCTTATTTGAACCTTAATTGACATAACATTTACATTATGCTTGAACAATGAGTTCATTATATTTTTCAGTAAATGTAAACGTGAAGCCGTTGAATTCTGCGCTAACTACTACAAGACAATCGTTTTGGTGGAGGGTTATACGGGGTCCATTCGCTCAGTAGGGCATCTTAGTGAGTGCGACATCCCCCTTCATGTGAAACAAATTGTCGTCTTGTCACCACCTTAGCAAGGCCAAACGGGAAGACCCAAGAGGAGAAAGATTCCATCGGCTCGTAAAGGCAGTCGAGCATGGAGATGCTCCCAATGCAAGAGGTATAAGCATAATAGACAGAATTGCCCATCCCATTTGCAATTCCATCCATAAATCTGGCACCATCTCTAAGTCAATCGGTGCCTCCACGAGTGCGACGATCGAAAGTATGTTCAACTTGTAGACAAATCGGTCACACACGCAACACTTGTCCAATACGAAGGACAATGTCTGAAAACGTAGGGTGTCTTGTAGATGAAGATAGCTTGTCGGCATAACTAAATGTGTGAGGCATGTGCAATACCTTTCTCACAATTTCTCTTGCAATTTCTTACATTCATTCATATTTTGTTTTTGTTTGTTTTCTCTTGTAGATGAGTCTTTATTTTTTTATTTATTTCGTAGATATGTTATTTGATTATTCATTTCATTTTGTCCCTGGTTTTGACCAGTGAATAGATTTACCAAGTCCCTATACTCTTCAAGTAGATTATTATTGATATACTTATTAATAAGCCAAATATTTAAGTGTAAAAGATTTATGGTGTTAAAAATATATATATATATATATATAAATATTTTTTATTTGATTATTTGATTCTAGAATATGTAAATTAATTTATCTTTTTTACAAAAATTAAGTTTAAATTCTTCTTCTATAAAAAATTTTTTAAAAAATTTCATATCTGAAGTCAAATTTTGATGAATAACTTGTATTACGTTAAAATAAAATAATATAAAATGACTAAATGAATTTTTTTTCTTCTATTTATAATAGTATAAAAATTTGAAATTTATTTAACTTAGTTTTCAACTTGAGCTAAATTCAAATAAGCAAAATATATTGATTTAGTTTTTTCTTTTAAAAAAATGAAAACCAAATATGGAGTTAGCGATGATTATAAAAGTAATTCCTCGTTCTGACTTGCTTAATTTGGCCATAACAAACCTTTTGTTACAACCATATAATCTGAGTTCCACCCTTTCAATTATTTATTTATTTTTTATGTTTTTATTTTGTTTAATATTTTAAGTTATATTTTTTATGTTGAAATTTCCTAGATTAAAAACTGTATTTATGGTTGATAAAGTTAAATATAACTGTAAATATTTGTTCCATCTTATTTTATTAATAAATTTTTTATAGATCCAAATTAAAAATTTATATTTAAATTTAGTAGAATTTGATTGTGATATTTGAATTTAAATAAAATTGTTTTATGAGAAATTTTGAGTAAATTTAAATAAAATGTAAATTGGGTAAGAGTTGAATAATTTCAAATGAATTGTATTTGTAAATTGTGAAAGTTGTAACTAAATGGTCAAAATATCTGGGCAGTCCCTGTACTCTCCCATTTTGTTTAATTTACTCATCCTACTTAAAATCAAAGCAATTTGGTCCCTTGATTTTGAGAATTTCTCCAAGTTAGTCCCTCCCTCTAATGACATCCATTTTTTCCATTAAGGGTTATAACTTCAGTGCTGATGTCACACTGATGTGGCAAACTTGGTTGACGTGGCAATGTATGTGTAACTGGCTAAATGATGTGGTAGTGCCATGTCGTCATATATGATGATGTGGTAGTGCCACATCACCTGATGTGATGATGTGGCAGTGCGACCTCATTGTATCAAACTGGGCATGGTAATGCCACACGACACTGTGATACTAAAGTGACACTGCCACGTCAACAGTGCCATGTGGTAGACAGCAAGAAAAAATGTTCCCACCCAAAAAAAGAAGGGATTGAAATGGAGAAAAATTTGTGTTATGGGACTGATTTGAAAAAAATTTCCATGTATGAGGATGAAAATGAATGAAAAAATATATTATGCTAATAAAAGAAATGCCACGTGGCAGTTTTGATCAGATGGTGTGGGGGGTGATATTTGGCTTTTGGGTTCCATTTCTCCTTAACCTCGATAATTATCTTTAAATAATGGCTAAAACCTAAACCTACAGTTATCCTCGATAAAGCCGTTAACCTTTGAAATTTTGACCACTTGAAATCAAGAGAGAACAAAAAACCCAGACTGAAACCTAGCCTAAACACTAAACCGAGATTGAAACTTAGCCAAAAAACTAAAGCTAAACCCTAAACCCAACCTATACACTAAATTAAGAGTGAAAAATTGAGAAACTTTGAAACCAAAAACCCACATAAAAGCTTGAAACCTAGCCTAAAACAAACAAACCTTGAAAGATTCCAAGCTTGAAACTAACAAACCTTGAAGCTTGAACGCTTGAATTCAGGGTCACTTGAAAGTTGAAATCGAGAAAGCTGATGGGTGGGAGCTTGGAAGAAGGAAGCAAATCGAGAAAAGGAAAGGGAAAGAAAAAGAAAAAGATTGTTTGTCTGGAAAAGAGTAGTACAGATTCATTTTGTTGCTTATAAATAGTATTAGGTTTTGTTTTTAATGTTGACTGAGATTGGGTTTTGGTGTTTCATTTTTTATTGTTGCTGATGTATTTGTTTATAGTATTAGGTTGTGTTTTTAATGTATGCTGATTTGGCTTTGGTTTTTTAATTTGCTATTGTTGCTGATGTATTAGATAAGACAAACAAAATATAGGAAAAAGTAATGCATTAAGATTCTCCTTGATTGGGTTTCCAACTTTGGCTGTTTAAATGACTTTATGTGGGTACTTTATGGTGGTTAGGGCACATAAAGAGGAGTATGATGTTGTTGGTAATAAATTATCCATTTTGAACGCATGATTGATAGCAATATCTCAAAGTGTGTATAGAACATTATGATATGACCCTCCAAACATACTGGTAAATGAAATTGACATGTGAGGATGTGATTGGAACAAAATTGATTAAATTCAGTAAATCAAATAATTTAGAATTCAATTAAACTAAGTTCTGTTCAATCGAGAAGAGTACAAAAACAATATAATATGAAGCCTCAATCATTTAGTTAGTGTTACTCGTATGATGAATTAAGAGGACTTTTAGTTAGTGTGATGTTTATAACACATGAGTTTTTTTTTTTCTAGACTTCATGGCATTTACATGTGTAGCATTTGTTTGGATTTGTTTACCTATAACTTTTAATTGGTCATGCCTAAGTCTATATATTGTTGAGCTGTAGTATATTCCTGTGTCTATTATTTTGATTACTTTTTTTCTACATTATTACTCAGCATTATATTCTCCACACAATTAATGGCACATGCAATTTTAATGTTCAATTCATAGTCAGATACTAGATTTGTAATTGTTTTAATGTATGCTGATTGAGTCTTTAAATTTTATCACGTAGATAAAAATTGCTATCAATTATGCTTTCATCATGGGGGGATCTTAGTTCATGAACCCAAGTTTGCATATAAGAGGGGGAAGAGAAAGATGGTTGATATACTGGATATCGATACCATCTGTTATTGGACTCTATTACAGATGGTAAAGGCTTTAAAATATGATATAGGATTGATTAAAGGCTTATATTATAAAGATGGGAATGGTTTAAGAGCAATTTTAGATGATAAAAGTGTGAATGGTTTGTGCAGATTACTTAAAGAGAAGGGTGTTCTTTCTGTTTATGTTGAGCATGGGGAAAAAACTCAACATGGTACTCCAATGCTTGAAACACTCAATGAGGATATGGAGTTTCTTTCATCAGATAATGAACTTGGAGATGAGGAACGTTTAAATGAAGATGAAGAAGGTTTAAATGAAGATTATTTTGATAAAACATGGTTAAGTGATGAAGGGGAGGATAAGTTGGCAATCGCTAGGGAGAAAATAAGAGAATTTAAGGCAAGCAGAGATAGGTTACTGGTTGTTACATCAGAAGAATTAGATGAGGAAGGGCCATCTGAATAAACAGCTGCAGGTCCATCTAAAGCTACTGAAGTCAATTTAAAGATGCTGGTAGCTCATGTGAAGTTGTTGAAGGCCCATTTAAATCTACTGGAGGCCCATCTAGAGTTGCTGGAGGTCAATTTAAAGTTGCTGGTGGCCTTTTTGAAGCTATTGGAGGCCCATTTGAAGCTATTGGAAATGATGGAGGCCCGGTTGTTGGACCATCAAGGGCAAAACATCATAGTGATTATATTGACTTTAGTGACCTAGGGAGTTACATTTCTATAAGCTCTGGGTTTGAAGCTGATGTGGCACAAAGGGTCAGGTCAAGTGGGAGGTTTTGTACTTTGGATCAGTCGATATTGAACTTCTTTGTGGGTCAATCTTTCAAGGATCCTGTACATTCCAAAGCTGTTTTGTGTAAGTATAGTATGACTAAGTGGTTTTCTTTCATTTTTTTTTTAAAAATGACAAGGTCAGAGTTAGAGCTAAATATGCTGGAATTGGTTACGGTGGGAGATACTAGCTTCAAAGCACAGGAATGATAATTCCTTCAGAGTGAAAACTTATCTTGGATCACACAATTGTCTGCCTATAATTAAGAACAAGAGAGTGACAGCAAGTGTTTTGACTAATAAGTTGAAAGATGATATTATCAAGATGCCATTCCTAAGGGTAAGACAAATCAAAGTGTTGGTGAGACAACAGCTAGGTATGGCAATTGGTCTGACAAAAGCTAGAAGAGTCAAGTTGAGAGTGATGAAGGAAGTGCGAGATAATTATGTCGATGAGTTCAGAAGATTAAAACAGTCTATTGATGAGCTTTTAGAGACAAATGAGGAGTCAACAATTAAAATAGAGGTGGATAGGTCTGCACTAAATGAGGCAGTAGTTTGTCATCGAATGTATATCTACTTTGGGCCATTAAAGAATAATTTTTTAAAAGGTTGTAGACCTATATTTGGATTGGATGGTTGTTTCTTGAAAGGTTTAGTGAAAGGACAACTTTTGGTTACTATGGGTCGAGATGGGAACAACCGAATGTTCCCTTTTGCATGAGTAGTGGTTAGTGGTGTTGAGAACAAGACCATTGGAAATGGTTTTGGGAGCTCTTATATGCTGATTTGGGTATTGAAGATGGAATGGGATGGACCATCATGAGCGACATGCAAAAGGTATTTTTTTAATAAAATAGTAAATAAGACTATTAAAATATTTTAAATATAATTTGATGTTATGTACTGTATGTATGTTTTGTATCTTTTGTATGAATCTTTTAATAATCACATGTTGGAAATTATGATATGAATTTAGTGTTATTCTCATGATAAAGTATGCTATTAATAGTAAAAGTCTTTACAACTTTTTATTATTCTCATCTAATATAGTATGCTATTTGCACTATTATTCTATAGTATGATATTTAATTAAGATTGAAAAAGTTGTAAATAAGGCATACAACCATATTTATTTTGTTGTTGTAGGGTCTTTTAAGTGCTATGTTTGAGCTTCTTTCCTTCGTTGAATAACGAATGTGTGCATGACACATGTACGCGAGGTGGGGGAAAAAGTTCAGAGATGAAGACTTAAAGTTCTAATTTTGGCACTATGCTAGATCCCTAAACCAACTAGAGTTCAAGAAGCAAATGGACTTTCTATGCTCCATGAATGAGGCTTTATACAATCACTTGATTGAGAACTGGGATGTCATGCATTGGTGTCAAGCATTCTTTTCCAATTTCTCCAAGTGCGATGTTCTTGAGAACAATATGTGTGAGACATTTAATGGAGTAATTATATAAGCAAGATGCAAAGTAGTCATCAGCATGCTTGAGGATATTAGACTTTATGTCATGAGACGATTGGTTAAGAACTGGGAATATGGCATGAAGTGGAATATTGAGTATGGCCTTTGTATACTCACCAAATTGAGAAGTCTAGGGGGCTGACAACAAAATGGGAAATGGATTGGAATAGGGCCCATTTGTATGAAGTCTTTTGGGAAAATCTTGACAAGTTGGTAAGGGAGACTTACACAGTATCTTTGCAGCATGGGACATGTAGTTGTCGAGCTTGGGACATCAGTGGAGTGCCATGCCAGCATGCCATCAATGCTATCAATTATGAGGGAGAGGACCCTACAAATTATTTAACAGATTATTTTAAAAAGACTGAATACCTTAAGGCTTATAAACAATTGCTTCATCCTGTTAGAGGCCCAAAGTTCTGGCCTCAACGAAATATGGAGGTTGTCTTACCTTCATACGTAAAGAGATTTGCTGGACGACCGAAGAAGGATAAGAGAAGAGAAGAAGGTGAAGGGCCAAAGAAAAAGATGTCAAGGGTTTGAAGGATAATGAAATCCTTGATTTACCGTCAAGAAAGACACAATAGGTCAAATTGTCCAACACAACATGTAAGTGTTATCTATTTTGTATCTTGTTGCTTGATTTAGTTATTATTTATATTACTAGTTACTTATTTTTTTAAATTTTTATGTCTAAGGTCAAACAAGCACACAAAAAAGTCAAAGTCAAAAAAGAAAATCTTTTGCTAGTAGAGCGAGTGAAACTGTTACTAGTGCACCAAGTGAAGCTGCTGTTGGTGCACCAAGTGAAGCTGTTGTTGGTGCAAGTGAACTTCTTTCTAATGCAAGTGAAGGTGCTACTAGGTCTACTGCTTCAATGGTTGTCAAAAAGTGGAAAAAATGAGGGGTATTAAAAGAAACCAATCTATTAGATGTTGGTCAAACTATTGTTAGCTTACAAACCTCTTGTAAAGGTTTTTGTACATTGTTTTGTATATATATATATAGCTGCCTTTCTTTCCTAAAAAGGTAGATGTTCTTGCTGTCTTTCATATTATAATAATAATTATAATTATATAGTTTCCTCAAGAAGGAGCTATTTATGGGAGTGATTTCCTTCATTTTAGGGTTGCTTTGCTTAATGGAATTTAGATTTTTACCTTTAAAAAAATATTTCTCAAACTCCCTTTGAAAGAAATGATCATAAAGCTAATATATGGCTTCATTTACTTTTGTTTTTAGTCTAATATATTTATTATTGAAATGATAGCAATAAGAAAAGATGCTTAATAATATGAAAAGTTTGTTAATTATATTTTTTTGGCTCAATTTAATCTCTTTATTTTCGTTCATTTTCGTCCTCATACCTTGAAATTTTATTCAAATTAGTCCCTGAACCGTAAATTTTTCTCAACTTTAGTCCTTCTTTTTTTTGGGCGGGAAAATTTTTCCTTCTTGTGTGCCATGAGGCACTGCCACTTCAAAGTGCCATGTCAGCATCACAGTGCCACGTGGCACTATCATGCCCAGTCTGATACGATGATGTGGCACTACCATGCCATCTCGTCGGGTGACACATTGAGTGGTAGTAGAATTATGGGGTGACACGCCACGGCTAAATTCCTAGATGTTGATGACATCTTGGGGTGACGCGTTAAGTGGTAGCGGATTTATGGGGTGACACGTTGAGTTATTGCAGTATTTGTGGGGTGACACGCCACACCTTAATTCTTAGATGTTGATGACATCTTGTGGTGACATGTTGAGTGGTAGCGGATTTATGGGGTGACACACTGAGTGGTAGCAGAATTATGAGGTGGCACGCTGAGTTGTTGCAGTATTGTGGGGTGAGACGTCATGCCCCAATTGTTAGATGTCGATGACATCTTGTGGTGACATGCCGAGTGATAGCAGATTTATGGGGTGACACGCTGAGTGGTGGCAGAATTTTGGGTGACACGCTGAGTTGTTGTAGTGTTGTGGGGTGACACGCCACGCCCCAATTCTTAGATGTCGATGACATCTTGTGGTGACACTCTGAATGGTCGCAAATTTATGAGGTGACACGCTGAGTGGTAGCAGAATTATGTGGTCACACGTTGAGTTGTTGCAGTATTGTGGGGTGACATGCCACGCCCCAATTGTTAGATGTCGATGACATCTTGTCGTGTCACGCTGAATGATAGTAGATTTATGGGGTGACAAGTTGAGTGGTAGCATAATTATGGGGTGACACGCCATGCCCCTATTAATTTAATTTACATAAGCTTCTGAAGATTATAGGCACTGTGTCTAAATTGAAAAATTAATGTATAAAATGTATGAATATTATTAAAATTAATAACATTAATTATGTCTACAAAAAAATCTACATACAACATTAGATATGTTCATGGCGCAAGAGTTTAGGGTTCGCTCTCACAACTATTGCTATAAATTTTCAGAGCGTATTGGCGACGGATATTAGCAATCATATTCTGCTTAACTTTGATTAGTTGCGATTGCAAATATCATCAATGTACCCTATGGTGAACATACTGCAGCTGACACTATTATTTTGACAATGCACTAATGCTTTTGGCAAATGAATTTCTAATGGCATCGGAGTCGAATCTCGTGTCTTTCGACCCATTTTTTGGAAATAACCGGATTGGTGGTAGATGATTGGTATCATTGTCGTAAGGGATGTCATCTGAGCCACATACACTCCGTTATCCTTAGTAGCCAAAGTTCTTGTGAAGTCCACCAGCTTGATCATCCACCTGATCAAGTTGATCTTCGCAACCACCCAATGCCCACCCACATTGCAAGGTGCGAAGATGAAATCGACATCTTCCCATTTTTTACTTCATGTCGGCCCTCACCCTCCACGTACCCTTGTAACTCATCTGGAATTTTCATAGTGAACAGTCCATCTTCTGTTGGATATGCAGTGTCAAGCATATGGATGCTGTCCCGTGAAACATGTATACATTAGCTTACATTTCATGCAATCTAAAACTTTAGTATTTTTAAAATTGAAAAATGTGCTAATAAACTTACGAAGAATATCGTATCAATCACGCATGCACAGGTGTTGTACAGCTTGGACTTTTGCCTTGTCATTCGTTTACACAGTACGCTGAGGCATGCGTTTATTTGTTCACTTGTCATTTTCTCTTTGGGATCTTCTAATGTTGTAAAAAAGTCAACCTCTTGATCCCCTAAGATCTAGACGTTATGCATGCACATGTAACAGAATGAATTTCAAAAGGGTTGGTGGATTAATGTTTCATTCAAAACAATATTCGCAATGTTATTTATGAGCTTACCTCTCAAACTCGTCTTTCTTGAAAGCTTCGTACGTTTCCACCATTGAGTTCTTCAGATCTCGACGGCTTATTGACGGATCGACGTACGGGCTTGCCATGTATTTGCTGGCCATTTTGACCCATGCCTATTCAGTTGAGTCTGAATTAAGTGCTTCATGATGATGGACATTATACAACTCTAGTGACGACACTCGTGACGCGTTGCTTTCAGGAGTGTTTTGAGGAACATGGTCCCCTTCCGCCTGAATTGATGCAAGGTTCCAATCCCCTCATACTACTGCCTCCATTACTGTATCAGCCTAAGGAAGATGGTCTCCTTCAGCCTCAACTGAGTGAAGGTCCCCCTCCCTTTTTGTAGATGCATTAACAACCGCATTAACCTCAAGAACATGGTCTCCTTCAGCATCAACTGATTGAAGGGTGACATCCTCTGCCACAGCATCATTGAGAACGTCATTGACATGATTTACATTCTCTCTGTCAGCACCAACAACATCATGGTGAATGTGAACACCAGGTTCATAATGCTGCCCATCATCAACATCATCGTGGTGCTCACCATCATGGTGAGATGAAGCACCGGCCTACAGAACGAGATAAATAGAAAAATCCATTAACTCACAAAAAACCACAAACCATAAATTGAGAATAAAAAATAAGACTACACCTGCTAAATGTAAACCATCAATATATGAGAGAAGATAGAATAACGTACTTGTGATTTCAGAACGTCTAGAATCTGACCAACAATACGGTCCTCAAACGTTTGCATTACGAGAGTCAATGACTAGATTGAAGCCTTCAGCTCCAACATGTCTTTTTTTATGCCTCCGCATGATCCGTCGCAGCTGACGTTTGGTGACTACTCTGTCATTGACTTTTATCGATTGAGTCAACTGCAATAACATATATTACTATGTTATTCATAATCATATATGAAATTGTTGAACATAAACCATTAGAATTTTAATATCCTTACCAGCAGCTTGTTAGCACTGTGCGATTGAACAGGATCGATCGATGGTTAAGGATATATTGTTGTCCCTGTCAACTGCAATAACAGAAATTACTGTATTACTTAATAAACATATGTGAAAATGTTGAACACAAACTATTAGAACTGATTTTACCGACGGCTCGTTAGCATTATGCGTCTGAGGAGGACCTCTTGGTGGTTGAGGAGCTGTCGTCGCATGGTCCAATTGTAAACACAGATATGTTATTCAATAATCACATATGGAATTGTTGAACACAAACCATTAGAACCGTCCTCACCGACTGTTCACTGACATTGCAATGGTCATCCCTTTCCTTCATTAACTCAAGGCCCGACAGCTCATCGTCTCCAGTAGTGGTGGTGTGCTTCTGCTTCATGGCACTAGTGGCTCTTTTTTCCTTCAAGTTTCTTTTATTTTCCCTAGCACCTAAACCCCAGTTTGCTCGATCCTCGATGTGCCCTATTGGCACGTATTGGTGACCCTCAGATAAGGGGACATCGATGTCCACAAAATACTCTCGTGTGGGCTCATCCAGGGTAGGCTCCAAGGTTTCGAGTGACCACAACTGCAAAATAGGTATTGTCATTAAATTTTAGAGAAAATTATTATACAAATTCACAACACAAATTAGTAGATATTTACTCACATGATGAGATGACTCCAATTTCTCAACCGCCTTGTAGAAGTCTTTCGGTTTTTAATTGCATTGCCATTTGCACATACGTGAGTGGACATTGTCCTTCGGAGTAGAAGGGGTAACTGTATTTTGGAAGGCAAGAATTGCCTCCATTGCTCAGAACTGCAAGTTAAATGTAACCATTATCAGACCGTAAATGACAAACGAGTGCAACCATAAATTATTATGTCAAAAGAAAACTGAAAAATGTTACATGACAGTACCTATATCACCCACGCGAATTTGTAAACGTTGTAGCGTAAACGAGTATCCTTCTGCAAGTTTGAGGCAAGCACTTCGAACCCTTTCAATAAGTAGTCCTTGGCCAACCTCCAAATATAGTGACCCTAGGGAAAGACATTCCAAGCATCGATGTCCTCCACCAATGAAAAGAGCAAAGGTGTCACCCGACTACGGTAATCTTGACTAAATAAAATGTTATTTGTGATCCAGACGAGTGCCATCTTGGTCGCATCTCCTAGTCGTTGAAAGTTGCCTCCTCGGAACATATCAAGCAATGCCTACAACTTAACACTCTGCTGCCGTTCCAGTATCTCACATGAATTCCATCAAGAACAACCTCTTATTGTCATGTGAATACATCGAGCATTCGACCAAACTTGAGTTCAATGATAAGGTAGAACTCTTAATTTGATATACGCGCCTTGCTCTTGCTAGTGACAAACCATAGTTCATGGTCTATTGACTTTGTCTCAGTGATTCGACAAATCATGATGTTATGCAGGAGACCAGCGCAAAAGTAGCCTTGTGGATATACATCCAGCAACATTTCGAAACACGTACGCTTGATTGCATCGTACTCCCTTTTCTCTTGGAGAGTCTTGTTCATGTAATGCAGTTACGACCACTTACAGTGGGTGTTAATAGAGACCTTGAATGCCTACTTCTCCCTCGGCACAACAAGCAAACTATCAAGATCATCATACTATCTCGATTGTATCTGCAAAACATGGCACACATGCACGAATGAGTTAACTCATAACGTGTAACACGGTATACTGAAGAAAGAAATAAATGTTGTTACACACTATGCATACCAAGTAAAATGTTGTTACATGCCATGCATATCAAGTAAGATGTTGTTACACGACATGTATATCAAGTAAAATATTGTTACACGCCATGCATATCAAGTCAAATGTTGTTACACGCCACCCCTGAGCGTTGTGGTGACATGCCAATTACTATAATTACTGTCTTGTTACATGAACTGTCCTAAAATACCCAATGTGGTGACAAACCAACCATGGCATGTCATGACACGTCAATAACTGTAATTACTGACTCGTTTCACGAACTGTCCTAAAATACCCAATGTGGTGACATGTTAAAAACCCTAGAAAATAAGCTAAAAACTCCAAAAACTAGTTAACCCACTACACGCCAGATCAAATGTTGTAGCTCGTGTTACACGATATGCAGACGCAGACCCACTTCAAAACTTTGGTAAACTATGTCAGCAAAAAAAATATATTAGTTCTCTATCTCCACAAATTACTCAAAAACCATTAGACTAGGAAGAAAATAATTAAAACATAACAAAGACAAAAACACGAACATATCATAGCAACCTAGCAAAAAAATGAACGAACAGAAGACAGTTTTAATTTGAGATTGACTGACCTTTTCACTGATAACCGACATTATTGCTGTGATGTCGTTAAGCTTGTAAAGAACGAAGTCGAATACTTTGGTCCATTTAGAAATGATGAATGAATCAAACTCTTTTAGTTCCTTCACACAAACATTTGCGAATTCTGAAAAATATATAATTAAAATGAATTGGCCTTATAATATTCATTCATTAAGTGAAAGTTTAAATGGTTTCCTTGTTATTTGTCTTCATTGTTTTTCTATTTCAAGCCATGGCGTGTCACATATTCAAGCCATGGCGTGTAACAAACTCTAAACCTTACTGTGTCACAGTTGTGTCACATATTCCTTCTATGGCGTGTCACAAACTCTGATCCTTGTCTTGTCACAGTTGTGTCACATATGCTTACCATGCCGTCTCACATATTCTCACCATGGCATGTCACAAACTCTAAACCCTGCCATGTCACATATTTTCACCGTGCCATCTCACACATTATCACCTTGTCGTATCACAGATTCCTCCTTGGCGTGTCACAATTTTTGAACCCTGTGGTGTCATAGCTGTGTCACATATGCTCACCATGTCGTCTCACATATTCTCATCATGGCGTGTCACATATTCACAACATGGCGTGCCACATTTTCACGCTAGCATGTCACATATTCTCACCATGTCATCTCACATATTCTTTCCAAGTCATGTCATATATTCTCACCCTGACGTGTTATATATTCTCTTCATGGTGTGCCATAAACTCTAAACCCTACCGTGTCACTTATTCTCACCATGACGTGTTACACATTCCCACCATGTCGTGTCACACATTCTCACCATGCCGTTTCACAAACTCCAAACCCTCCCGTGATACAACTGTGTCACATATGGCCTGTTGTAGCACGACCATTTTGTGCTTTGGATTCACATCTTTTTCCTTTCGATTCACCATCGAATCAGGGATTTCTAGTTTTACATCATTCTCGAAGCTTTGGATTCATCACGATCAATTTCTTATTCGGTTTAATATCACCCTTATCGTATTATCTGAATGCCATGTCAGAAATATTTGAAAAACCATCTCCTGCGGCATTATTTTGTTTTGCACAAGCTTCTCGAAAAAAAAAAGGATGTTTTGCACAAAATTAGAGGGAACAAATTCTTTGCAGATTTATTTTCCCCATTTTGCGTGTGTATGAGAGTGCGTGTTAATGAAGATGTCTTATTAAGGGCATTTTTGTCCCAAAATCTCTTATATTGACTTAAAACAGTTAAAATTATCTGAAGGGTTATTTTTCAAAAACACTTTATATTTAAAGACTAGATTTTATTTCCCATTTATATATATATATATATATACAATGCTAATGAAAAGGTTTTGCTGTGTCGAGTTTTCCTGCTTACTCTTATTTCCTAGCAACCTTTGTTGAAATACACAAATTTTGTTGAATTTTTAAGATGAACATTTAATTTAAAATCAATTGATATTATGCAGAGAGATGCTTGTTATATTTATGTTTTCAGATAGAATTAATTTAACTTATATGAGATTTCTTTTATCATCACTTCAATACTTTTTCTCATGTAAAGGGCAAGCATCCAACTTAAAACTAATTGACAATAAACGGAGAGAGTCTTATTATATTTATATTATCAGAATATCCCTAATTTAATTGATGTGGAGTTTCTGTTATAACCACTTTAATAAAGTTTCTTCTGTCAATTGCCGAGTAGATAATTGCTAGTCACTTGAAGTTTACTATAAGCTCATTTTTGGTCCCAATGTATTTGTATGCATGGTAGCTTTCATGACACAATCCATACCTAAAATGGGCTTTCTCATAAGTTATAAGTTATGCTGTTAATTCCCCTCTTAGCTAATTTTATTTACCCTCAGGTTGAAAAAAAAAAGTACTTGCTTTCTTCTGAGGTGATAACTTATTCACTAATTGAGCAAGGAATCATTGTGAACTGAAAGAAACTTGAAACCCTGAACCATTGTAAGTGAAGGGAAGAAAATGTTAAATTCTGATTTGCACCATTATTAGGAATTCTCACTCCGCAAGCAAATATATATAGTCCGGATTCTCTTTAACTGATGGTAAAAGAAAGAACAATCACGGTTGCTTTGTCAACCCATAAACAGGGAGAAAGTGATATACATATATTCTGATTCTGAGCAATCCTTGATCTGATGTCAGTAAGCATATCCATCTATTAGAGAATATCCTTTCCATGATGAGACTTAAAAACCATGCTAACATTTCTAAAACGAAATGCACTAGATCACTAGAAACTCACATTGATCACCTGCATTTGGGTGGATGAATAGCTCCATCAACTTGAAAGAATACAAGGAAACAAGCAATAAGAAAATTAGCGGTAAGTGTTAAGAGTTAAGAATTCCCTAAGGTCCTGTTTAGTAGAAACGATTCATAGTATTAATACAAAGACATTTCAATCTCCCAAATGCAGCAAATGGGTTACTGACGGGCAAGCTGTATTTTTTATACTTTTTGATTTTATTTAAGGTATTGATTCCACTTACCAAGAACCTAATTCTAGCTAATTGCGAGCGGACGTGATTGATGTTGCAATTTGCAGTGTGAGAATTCTGAATAAAAATCTGATTCGTGGAAGTCTTGATCAATAATGTCAAATTTGGATGCAAATTCAGGTCATACTTTGAATTGATCAGTCACAAATTGCAAAACAACCTTCAAGAAAACTCAGACTAAACAAGGCATATGCTTTTGAACTTGCAAAAAGAGGATATTTTGGAGAAATAACCTCTATAAAAACCCCCGCCCTGCCTAGACGTCATAAGGCAAAGCAAGCATATATTCTCCTGCACAGGTTTCTCCTATCCAGCACCTCCAGGCTCCATATTTCCTATGGCTCTGAGTGATGTGGATCGAACGTACGGAAGTGTTGGGGGTAATGGCACCTCGAAGCCTAAGCAGGCACCCGTGCCCTTATCTAAGGAACAATTGAAAGAAGCATTCAGGCGCTCTGACAGCAATAAAGATGGCCGCCTCAGCAAGGAAGAGCTTAAGAAAGCCTTCAACGACCTTGGTTCACGAGTCCCAGTCTTCCGAACTCTTGCAGCACTTCATCATGCTGATGAAAACGGAGATGGGTACGTAAGTGAGGATGAGTTGGACGCTCTGGTTCAATATGCTGTAGGACTTCGTTATGCAAAGTAAAATGGGGTAAGCTAAGTTTGGTATACACTTTGGTGGCAATAAATAATCGATTGGGAGTAAATCCCAGGATGGAATGATCTCTTTTCTTGTTATATACCAGCTTGATGGTTTGTTTATGTTTACTTTGGAGTAAAACAAACAAGTCCTTACATATATATGATGAATTACCAAGATGGATCAAGCCAGGCACAGTGTGCTCGGTGTGTACTCTCATCTCATTCTGTTTTGTCATCAGCATTTTGTTGGTTTGTTTGTACCCTTGCCTCCTTCAAGTTCAAGCAATCCTATGGATATACTTACCAAAATGTCTTTTTTCACTCTTTCTTGCCAGTGACAACTCATTGGATAAAACAAAAATCATGAATAATGGGGCACTTTGGAGTGTGCCTCAGAAATTGGAAATTTGGCACCCTCAGTTTCGGGTTCCCTTTTTCCTGTTTCCACTCTGCATATAAAAATTAATCCACTTTGATAAATTATACAAAGTGGGGGATTATAATTTGAATCATCTAAAAAAAATCAATAACCTGAATAATCCCATTGGCATAAAACAATAAATAACTCAATCCAAACTTGACTTGTTTGCTCTCATTAACCTTAATTAGGGAAATCCATTTAAGATTCAATGGTCTTTTATTTATGATGCTGCTAGCGAGTTCACAATGAATAAAACTGACACATTTTTTTTTGGAAGTAAAAGATGATTTCATTACTTCATCAAAATGAATTACATCTAAGACGTATAGAAGGAGACAATTACAGCTACTTAGAGTAACTTCAAAAAAACCTTCTCTATGCATGGTTAAAGAGTCACATAAAAACCTTTCTATGAAAAAATTTTAAGGGATAAAAACCATGAATAAAGGAAAATAAGTACCCTTTCAACCGTATAATCATCTGGAATACAAAAACCACCCCCAAGCTAACAACCTTCGGGAACACAAAAACCACTCCCAACCTAACAACCTTCAAATGAACTTCTAGACTCTCTCATGATAAGAAGTTGAATGTCATTAGGCATATGAGATATATCGAGCTAAGCCACCGCTTCCTCGCTTATGTCTTTTGCCCTTTTAGCCAACAAATGCATCACTTCATTACACTTCCTCGGACAATGGAGAACAGTATCACAATAAATGCTCACCATTAGATTGAGACAATCTTCTACAACATGGCCCAAGACACCCGACAAATGTCTTCCTTTAATCCAATCAACCACCGCCTCACAATCCAATTCAATCTCTCTTACCACAGTATTCTCCCTTTGGCAATAACGTCAAGACCAAACCAAGGCAGATAATTCAGCTGCTTCCACCGTTTGACTCGTAAGCATTCTTCTTGTGCCAGCTAATTCTACCTCCCCTGACATGTTACGAACAACGAAGTCAGCTCCCATCCACCTTTCAACTGCTATCTCAAATTTAGCTGCATCCACATTCAGTTTTCTTTCCCTTGACGTTCCCCACTTAGATGTACTTTGTTGGTGAGAGTTCATCCTCTTTATCCTTATCCCATTAACAGACCTGTATTGCTCTGTCAAATTGCCAGCCAATTCAGTAGCATTGGCTCAAGACTCTGGTTCTTGAATATCTTCATGTTTTGTGCTTTCCATAAGGCCCTTGGGACACTCACGATTTCCTCAATTTTCTTTTCTCCGTGATGTTGAATAAATGAAATATCCAATCTCGCAAAGAAGAGAAAATCACATCCATTTGCCTAAAACCCCATTTTGAGATTAACCAAACCGCCTCCATCTCAATATCACAAGAAGGGCAATTAACTTCAGTAATAATTTGCTGGGTTGGGAGAATACTGTTAATTGCCTTCTACAAAAACAAGATGACTTTCCTTGGTATGTTTAGATGCCAAATTTGTTTCCAAAAACCCATCATATTTCTACTCAAGCTATCATTATCGTATAACGACTATTATAACGTATGAGTCCTAAAATTCAGCTGTTTGACATAAAAGGAGTCACCATCAATGTTTTTTATTTAGGTACGATTGATCACGTAATTGAATCAATTTTCCTAATAAGGTCTTAGGCTTGACTTAAGTTTATTAAA
Source organism: Theobroma cacao (assembly GCF_053813885.1). NCBI lineage: Eukaryota > Viridiplantae > Streptophyta > Magnoliopsida > Malvales > Malvaceae > Theobroma > Theobroma cacao. The sequence continues at coordinate 1,995,098 of NC_142642.1, forward strand.
AAGATAAGTTTTGGTCTACGAAATTGATTAAGTTCAGAAGTACAATTACGGGGATTAGTACCCTCACAACGCCTAGGGGTGGAGCGTCCCTTTGGAATGGGGGGGCCATGGCCCCTCCAAAATTTTTGAAATTTTTTGTATATTATATATTTTTTAATGATTTTTTAAAATAATTTATTATTAAATAATTAATATAATTAAAAAATAATAAAATGATCTTACAATCTCTATTCAATTTTACTCAAAATTATTAAATTTTTTTAATTTTTTAAATTTCTTCACCTATCTTTTTCTTTTTCCTTTTTTATCCTTATATTGTGAAATTATAAAGAGGTAAAGTTTTTATTTAATTTTTTCTATTTATATTACTATTATTATTTATATTTATTTAGTTTTTTCAATTAATTACTCATATATTTTAAGTTTCTATAGATTTTTTATTTTAAATTTCTACGAATCATCAATCATATTCTTTTTTTTATTATATATGTTATATCTCCTACTTGTCATGGTTTTTTTCTGTTATATGGATTTTATTTTTAATGATTTTAATTTTAAAAATTAAAAAATTAATTATTGTATATGTAATTCTTAAATATAAGTTCAAGTGTTGCATTATTAGTTGTGGTTTAAAATTTCACTAATATATTATTTTTTATTAATCCTAATTATACAAGAAAAAATTATCTTAAGTATATGTTTTTAATGTGCTTTACATTTTATATTTAGTTGAAAGGAAATTATCTTGAGTATAAGAAGAAATTATTAATTCTATATATCATATTTAACTATTTATATTTTATGCATTTTAGTTTAATTTTTAGTATTATAAACTTAAATATAATAAAATAAGAATATTAGATGTTGATTATATTAATTTTTTAATTGTTTATATCGATAAAGACAAGATTTCAAAAAAAAAATGGATGATAAATTTTTTACAAATAATTTAGTTGTTTATATTTAAAAAGATATTACCGTCGTCGAACAAAACTTTCCTAAAGTACTATTATAAGTTTTTTTTATTTTTTTATTTACATGTTATATAAAATTATTGCCTATATTAAATCTTTTGATTATTAATGGTTAAGTTCAATATATTAATTTTAAAAATTTTTAACTTTTATTTTTCTTAGCCTTTGCCCCCCCCAATAAAAATTAGCTAACTCCGCCCCTGACAACTCCCATTAAAAATGGTACCTAATTAATTATGTGTTTTCTTTTTGACCTTAATAAATTAATTTACTTCGATATCTTAATTTATATTTCTTAATTATTTCTTCAATTTATTATTATTTTGAAATAAAAAAATGTCATTAAATATTAAGAATTCTATCTAAATTCCTCAACCCTTTTGGTAAAATTTAAAAAGATTTTCTCATCTAGAAAATTTCAAGAAAATTGTTCCTTAAAATATTCTTGAAATTCCATCATTGGAAGACTTCCATTTATTTTATATTAAGCATTCATTATGAAATTATATTTACAAAATTCAAATAATTTATTTATCTATGTTCTTATTAATTATTTATAAATAAATCTGTTTGGCAAAATATATTTATGGGATCCCCCCCAACCATTATGGTAAGGTCTCATAATTATTTTCATTCAACAAATTTTAAGAAAAATTGCCCGTTGCAACTTCCCTTAAAAATTTCATTTAAAAAGATTTATTTTTAAATAATTACAAATCTTCATTATTTTTTATTTATAATTTTATTCTACTAATTATGGTTGTAAGAATTTCATCCTAACCTAATTATGATTTAAAACAAAACCTTATTTTATTATATTTTATTTTTCATTAATACCAAAGATAAAATAAAAAAATAAATAAACATAATTAAATAAAATGAGTAACATGAAGGCTCAAGCCCATATTTGGTAGGTGGATGGTGGACCAACAATTAAATAGGAGCGGTTTTGGTCAAGTGGGCTGCAATCAAGTATCCCAGAATCCAAATAAGATGGGCTTGGATAACCTACTAATCTAACACCAACCCAAGAAGCAGGCTTGATGAGTGGGCTTAATCAAAATTGGCTCGTGGCAACTAACCCAAAGCCCAAATGCTCCATGACCAAAATTATGTTGATTCACTAAATCCTCTCTAAAAAAAAACCTAAGCCACTTTTTTTAATTTTTTTTCTCTCTTTAATGTTGATGCTCTCCTTCTCTCTCTAAAAAAAAAAAAAAGCCTCTCCTTTGCCTTCTTTTCTAAATTCTGATCGTTGGAATCTCACCGATCATCGCACACTCCACCGCTAGCCATAGTTCATCGATGTTGGAATCTCACCAAAATTCACCCTTAAAACCCTTTCAAGTCGATCTTTCTTTTAATCAGACTCATTTTCTCTAAAACTTTCTTGAAATTTCTAGATCTAAATTTAAAAATTTCAAAATCCAAAAAAAACCAAGAACACTTTTTTTGATTAGTTTTCTTGTGTATTTTTTTTCTTTTTTATCCTGTCAATTGTTGTGTTTTTTTGGGGTTTTTTGATAGGTGTTTTTTAGAATCTTGATTTAATTGCAAATCTTTGATTTTATTTTATTATGTGGGAGGATTTTTTGGTATAAAACCTTTCGATTTGTGGAAGGATTTTAGGGATTTCATCTATCTTTTTCCTTTTTTTAATTGATCTTTTTTTTTTTAATCTTCCTTTCCTTTTTTGTTGTTTTTTTTTTTTTCAATTTTTATGATTTTGATTTGCTTTCCTTTTTTGTTTTGTTTGCTCTTTGTTTATGTGTTCTTGTCTTATTTTTATTGTTTGTGGGCTTACCAACCCAACACCATTACCTTATTGAATTTTGATCCATTTGATTTATGAACCCATTTGGATTATTATAAACCCATCATAAGATTAATCAAAATAAAAATTGAAAGAAAAGAAAAGTAAATAAATAAATAAATAAAAATAAAAAATAAGTTAGTCTCGAAAAAATATGGTGTCTACAATGACATAAAGGAGTGAATAATTTTATACCTTGATTGCATAAAGTAATGGCCATGCCTATTATAGAACCGAACCTGTTTATTAGTAGGTCATTTATAACTCAATGGAATCGGCAAAATCAGGCCACCCTCATAAGGAGGGAATAATGTGGTGATTTTCTCTTTGTTCCAAGTCATGGTATTAGGATTAATCAACTTTGATACCTGCATACCATCATCAATTGAGTTAGCATAAAATGTGAAAAGCCTAGGTGACTCATACGACAACCAATTATCCTTTAAGACACTAATACTCTGACCATCATCTACTGTAATACCCTGTACTTTGATATGGTGGCTAATAAAGCTTATTGAATGCCAATTGAGGTTAATTAGAATGTTTAAAAGTTATGAAAAGTGAAAGGAATAGTTTAGAGAAAAATATGCCGCACGCGAAAAAATAATAATTAAATAATAATATTTTTTTATTAATTAGGATGAATTAGTGAGAAAAAAAGTGATTCAGAAGTGAATTGGGGCATAACAAGGTGTTTTGGGTGCCAAGGAGACAAGTGAAAAATTTTGAATTAAAATAATATTTTATTAATAAAATAATTATTAAAATATTAATATTTTATTCTGTGTCGAAATTTTTCATGAAAGAGGAATATATGGTTAATCTAAGTGGGGGAGAAGATGAACGAGAAAATTTTGAAAAAAAATGACGTTAATAGGGCCCGCGGGTCTTTATTAAAAAAAGATAGCACGGGTAAATAAATATTTTAAATATTATGAGGATACTGCGTTGGAGTACAAATTTTATATTTCTTTTGTACATGTGTAAAAGAAGATAATAGAAGGAAATTGGGATTTAAAAGAGGGTTGGGAGAACTAAATTGAAAGGATGGGAACCTAGGAGGGCAAAACGATAATTTTTTTATCAAGCTTTGACCCTTCATCCTTATCCTTGGCTGATCCTTATCTCTTCAAGATTATGTTTTTTCTTCTCCATCTTCTTCCTCCCACGCCATTTCCATACTCCCACCTCATTTTCACTTTACCCCATGTAATTGAAGAGAAAAATAGAGAGAATCGACTAAGGAAAGAAAGAAAAGAAAGGTGGAAGGCTTGGGTAGTAAGTGAGTCAAGAGAAATTGAAGAAATATAAAGTGGGTCTCAAGATTCAATAAACATAAGGTAAGGATTTTTGTGTTTACAGTTCATGGTTGGTTAAATCTTTGGAAAAATAATGTGTGAATCATTTTGTGGTAGCTATAGTGACCATAGGTGTGAGGAAATTATGGATTTTGTTGGGTGAAATTCAAGCTAAAACCAAGTGGTAAGCTTAATGCTACAATTTGAAGCTTATGATTGGTTTAATATTGTGAGACTGATTGTATGCATATGTAGTGTTATTGTGATGTCATGGATATGGTTGGAAGGCAATTATATTAATTGGAAGTTTGATGTGTAGATATGTGTTTTTAGGAAAGGTTTAAAAGGTTATGGATGTTGGTGTGCATGAATGAATATTAATGTTATGCTTGGTGGCAACATGTAAATGAGGATGGTGGTACATGTAGACTTAGAAAATATTTGATGGAAGTAAATTTATAGTTGTTGCCATATGCTAGGTAATTATTGTGGAAATGATGGATAAACTTGATAAATATCCTTAGACAAGATTTATATATGTGCTAGAGCCATAAATAAGTTGCTGGTATCCATAATCTAAAGAATTACGCAAGTAAAGGATAAAGGCTACTTTGGTAAAGAATGTGTCAAGATATAAGTTAGTTGAATAAGGATTCATGATTGAAGGAAAAAAAGAAGTGAAAATGAGGTACACTAAAGATATTGAATTTGGATTGTTGCTAGGAAGTACAAAAGTAAAGGTAATGTACTGTGACAGCGTGCCGGAGGAAATAATGAGCGACCAGCAAGTAGAAATAGCTAGATACGCCTTCGAACTAATAGTGATGTAACATCTCGCTATCGTAAGGTGAGTAAACTTGCATTAAAATGTTTTAGGATAAATGCATATGTGTTTAATTGAATCACCTGAAATGTTTTATCGGACTTTTCTTTAAAACATGCACGGGAACAAGCCCTCAATGAAACGTTTTTATGTAGTGAAATATGAATGTGATGAATTCATGTGTTTCCACATTATGTTGATGTGTATGTTATGCATTGAATGATACTATTGTGTGATAATTATGACCCAGCTATGTGCGGTGTATGAGTGCACATGAGCTGATGATGACCCAGCTATGTGCGGTGTGGTAGTGCACATGAGCTGATGATGACTTAACTATGTGCGGTGTGGGAGTACACATGAACTGATGATGACTCAGCTATGTGCGGTGTGGGAGTGCACATGAGCTGATGATGACCTAGTTATGTGCGGTGTGGGAGTGCACATGAGCTGAGGGAGAGTTGGGGTGATACCGGTGGTCGTATGTATGTTTATATATGTTATATATGGAGAGGTTATGGAAATTATATTATGCTTGCATTGATTATTGAATGTTAAAATTTGAGAAATGCTTTCCAATTGATTTTCACTACAGCAAAAATGGATTTTCGTTGTGACAAGAAATTAAGCTAAATTGCATTGTTTTCAACATAAGTGCATCATGTTTTCAAAATCTTTCCGTATCGTTTGCTTGTTCCCTTCCTATGTTCACTCACTGAGTTTATATTCATTATTTTCAACTTCATATTTTAGTTTTCAAGTTCGAAGGTAGTTGGATTCCTAGGCCAAGGTACTTCATTTTATCTATTTTTCAGTAGGTTGCCCTAACACTAAATGTAAGCACCCACGCCTAGAGTCACTCCGCTGACGGTTGAGGTCTTTGTATATGCACATATATGCTTAATGTGAATTGTTAAGATACATTTGACAAACTATCTATGTATATTTTGATTTATGGTGCCAATGTGAGTATTTACTTGGGTTCTATGAATTGCCTTCGAAGAAATTGGTATTTGAACCCTATTAAGTATAGATCTTAAAGAGATATGCATAATAGATGGACGAATATACAAGTTCATATAAAAAGGCTTGCTTAAGCCTAGTGGGCTGTGCCTATTGGGTCCTTGCGCCGGTCATAGCCCCAGAATTGGGCTGTGACATCCACTCTCCAAATTAAGCCCTTTCTAACAATTTGTTGACTCCCCCTCATGATTCTCCATAAATAGCTTGGGTTTGCACCAATTGGAGCATTTAAAAAATCTGTAATAGGAAAATATCTTACTTTAAGAACTCTGTAAGCAAGGGTAGGATCTTTCATTTGGAGACTCCAACCCTGCTTCACAAGCATGGCTAAATTGAAGCACTTCATATCTTTGAACCCCATTCCTCCTAAAACGTTGGATGAACACATCAATTTCCAATTCTTCCAATGAATTTTTTGATCCTTACTATTTCCACCCCATTAGAATTGTGCGATCATAGAGTCAATTTCATGAAAGATGGAATCTAGCATCTTGAAATAGCTCAAAATGTAAGTTGGAATTGCCCGTGCCACAGATTTAATAAGTATTTCTCTTCCAGCCATAAATAACGATTTATTTTTTTAGTTTGAGATGTGTTTAATAACCGGCTCTTTGACGTAACTGAATATTTGTTTTTTGGAACCTTCTGCAACTAAAGGCATTCCCAAATACATACCACTCCATTGTGTTTCATTAATACCGAGCATTTGCCTTACTAGTGCTTTATCCTCTATTGAAGTGTTTTTACTAAATAATAAACTAGATTTATCTAAGTTGATTTTCTAATCTAAAACAACTTCATATTTGTCAAAAATCTCTTTCAATACTAGTATTTCTTATCCATTGACCTTGCCGAAAATCATACCATTATTTGCAAATAGAAGATAAGTAATATTTGTCCATCTATGACATAACTTTATACCCAAGATACTCTTTGCTTCATTAGCCTCTGCAAATAGAAGATAAGTAATATTTGTCCATCTATGACATAACTTTATACCCAAGATACTCTTTGCTTCATTAGCCTCTGCAAATAGAAGATAAGTAATATTTGTCCATCTATGACATAACTTTATACCCAAGATACTTTTTGCCTCATTAGCCTTATTTAGTAGGCCAGAAAGGCCTTTTGACACACTTACAAAAAGAAAAAGAGAAAATGGGTCACATTGATGCAAACCTCTCGAGAGTACAAATCTCTATTGTGGTACATTGTTGATCAAATCCGAATATGACATTGTGGTTATGCTTCTCCAAATCATATCAATAAAGATTCCTTTAAAGCCCACTTTTCACATAATATCCTTAACATAAGTCCACTCCACCCTGTCATAGGCTTTGCTCATATCAAGTTTAAGAGCAAAATTACTTGCCTTCCCCAATCTTTTGTTATGTAAAGCATGGAGGATCTCTAGGGTGACAATGATGTTATTTGAGTATCAGCTTGCCTTGTATAAAGGCACTTTTATTTTTTGAAATGACACTTGGCAAGATATGTTTTAGTCTGTCAGTGAGAACTTTGGATGCAATTTTCTAAAAGGTGTTACACAGACTAATTGGATGAAATTGGCTCACTTATCTGGTTGATTGACTTTTGGAATGAGGACTATACGTGTATGATTAATATCTGGATCTTGGATCCTCCCTTCCAAAAATTCAACAACATAGTTATACACATCAATCTTCAAGGTTCTCCCAAAATTTTTGGAAGAATAATGCGGGGAGACGGTCGAGACCTGGGTCTTTTGTGGGGTGCATTTGGAACAATGCTAACCTTACGTCTTCCTTCAAAATTTTGCCATTCAATTGCTCATTCATCTCTAGCATTACCTTAGCTTGAATTTATGTCAAAATTTCTGCAATTCTCATTGGATTCAAGTTAGTAAATAATTGAGAGAAAAAGCTACTAACCTCTTGATAAAGCTCTTCTTGTGACTCTGTCCATGTATCATCTTCCTTATTTAGAGCCCATATCATGTTTTTTCTCATTCTCTCTTTAGCTCTCTAATGAAAGAATTTTGTATTCTTATCACCATCTCGTAGCCAATCAATTTGAAAAAGTTGTCGCCACATCACCTTTTCATATCGAGTAAAGCTATTTAACTCTGCTTCAGTATGTTTTAGTTTTTGCAAATTAACACCAGAAAAATGCATAGCTTAAATTTCTTCTTTTTTCTTCTTAATCTCCGCTTGCAGATTATTCAAGTGGTTTGGTTTTTGAGCCCGTAACCTATTTTTAATCATCCTTAATTTACCCATAAGTCCATATGAGCCACCTACCCAATTAGATAAAGCATCCAATATAGAAATCCTGATGTGGGAAAGATTACATTTACAAAAAAATTCACGACACAAAAGCAAGGATCCATACCTGGTTTTTTTTTTTTTCGGAAAGATAAGCAAGAATCCAAAATCAAAATTTTTGGACTCAAGCTTAATATTTTTAGTTGCTTTTTTTCTATACCACTTACAAAGTAAATAAAATTAAATTATAAAATATTAATAACATCATAGGCTTAATAACATTAAAATATTTCAACAAAAATAGTTAAAATTGTTAAAATGTTCTAATAAACATAAATGAAAGTACATTAAAATATATATACTCATATGCATTATAAATTAGTTAATAAAATTAACCAAAAAAATATTTTCAAAATCGAAACTAATCAAATTAATCAATTTAATAGCATTCACTTTCAAATTAATTTAATCATTTTAACAGATTTATTTGATTATATTTGAGCACCCGAGCATTTGGTTTATTAGTTGGGGCATGATCCCCTTGCCTAAAGAGCTGGGTTTGAATCCCCCCATCTCCCAATTATATAAAAAAAAATTGATTATATTTAATAACTACATACCCTTGCATTTTCGACATCTTTAGTTATATTCATTGCCTCTCCCATAAAACTTTGGTGAAAAAAAACATATTCCTATCATCATGTTAAATAGTTTTCTTTCTATCTAAAACAAAAAAAAAAAAATTTGTTGGGAGATTCAGGTAATAGATTTGCAATCGAAAGGAGAAAAGGGAAAGACAAAAATGCATCAAAATTGGTTATTTCTACTGATAAGTCTAGAACAGTTATGTCAATTTTGCAACTAATCTGAAGGGTGGTCTAAGTTATCATGCAATAATATGTTGTGACCATGGCAATACCTTATTACAATGGTCTTGTGCTCCCCAAGGCGTAAATACAGAGTTTATCTTGATAAAATATATATAAATATAAAATGTTTGTGCAGACATTTGATATTGGAGAAATAAGACTCTAAACAATAATATTTGAGCTTCGGAAACAAAAATGGCCATGGTGTTGAAATATTCAATGTTCTTCGAAAACCCTTAAGCATGGTGTTGACAAGGATTCCATGTTTCAGTATGGTTGTAATTCTCAAGTTTTGGTGGCTCTCATGTTATTATGCATCTCTTTTAATTACAAGCTTTTTGGTTTTGTCATACACCTTGTTTAGCTTGTGTGGTTCATGTCCACTAGCAAGAGCGTACTGCCTACAATTGTATATGTTGGTGGCTTTTATAGGCACCATGTAGTGCTTGTAAATAGTGTTTTTTTATGCAATTTATTAATGCAATCTATATCTTGGCTGAGCAAAAAAAAAAAAAATCTGCTTTATAAATTTTACTCGTGATACTAGTAAGATAAGATAAATCTTATGAGATTTTTTAACTGTGATGGTACACGAATATGATATTAAGGACATGAAGAAGTAAGATTTTAGATTGGCGGCCTTCTTTCTTCCTCCATCAGGCAGCGACTTAGTAGCAATTTTTGACTTAATAGCAATTTTCAAAAAACTTACATTTGGTGACATTGCAAATGCCACAGAATGCTTTAATGACAAGTACTTCATCAAAAAAAGAGGATTTGGGAGCTTTTACAAAGCTGTATCGCCCTCAGGTTAAGTAGCTGCAGTTAAAAAACTCAATTTGTCAGATTCTAGTTATATTCAAGTAACAAATTGTAGGAGTTTTGAGAATGAGATTCAAATGTTGACAGAAGTTAGGCATCGAAATATCATAAAGTTGTATGGGTATTGTTCTAGAGGGGGCGCATGTACTTGGTCTATGAATAGGTGGAGAGAGGTAGTTTGGGAAGTGTATTTTACGGAAAGCAAAGAGGAGTGGAGCTAGGATGGGCTACAAGGGTGAAAATTGTGCAAAGATTGGCTCATGCAATTTCTTACTTATGTCATGATTGCTCTCCACCTATTATTCATCGAGACATATCTTTGAATAACGCTCTTCTTGAGGAAGAATTTGAGCCTAGGTTCTCAAATTTTGGCATTGCAAGGTTGTTGAATTTGAATTCATCCAACTGGACCACAGTTGTAGGGTCTTATGGGTAGATGGCACCAGGTTAGCAAATAATTTACTTTTATGGAATTCTCTTAATTATGCTTCATTAGAAGTGCTGTCACAGTGGTTTTTCTTTTTTTTTTCTTTGTTCCTTAATTTTCCATTGCAATGTGATTGTTGACTTTGTTTAATTTCTTGGTCTTCAGAGCTTGCGCTCACAATGCGAGTCACAGCTAAATGTGATGTTTACAGCTTTGGAGTAGTGGCATTGGAGATTATGATGGGAAAGCACCTAAGAGAGCTCTTGAATTCCTTGTCATCGGCAACATTATTATCAAACAATAAAGAATTGCTTTTGAAAGATCTATTAGACGAACGACTTCCTCCTTCTAATGACCAAATAGTACAGGAAGTTGTATTTGTAGTTACCATGGGCTTAGCTTGCACACGTTCTGAATAGGAGGCACAACCCACCATGCATTTTGTGGCACAAGAATTAGCAGCAAGAACGCAGGCTTGCTTTGTTGAGCCATTGGGAACAATAACCATTAGCAAGCTAACTAGCTTTCAGAAATAGAACAAGACTTAAATAATAGGTAGGTTTTAATCTGGGAAGGCAAAGACTTTGTTCATGTAGCAGTTAGTTTTTATTCCATTTTTGTTACATATAAAGTAGATGTGCTTACGCCTTGTGTTATATGTTTTTTGTCATACAGAGAACAATCTGTAATCGATAATCGATAAGAAGGTCAGATTTGAGAGGATCGAAAGGTAATTGGCTGCAGAGCATTCCATGACGGGGACCAATATTCGCTAGCTATACATTTTCTCCATGTTTCATCTACCAATAACGAAATTGCAAGAGCAATATTCAACATTCTGGTACGTAAGCCCTTTTCTTTTTCTAGTGTGGAAAGAGTACATATTAAAGAATAGATGGTGGGGTAAGAGTTAGTATCACCTTTATTATTACAAAGAGGAGAAGAATAGAGGGATAACCCTTCATGCTTATCTTTTTTTTCTTGTTTGTTACGTGAGAGAGTGAAAATGTTGGAGAAGTAGAAAAAAGGTTATCGATGCTATATACCCTAACATATTAGAAGAAAAAACTTACTACCTCTTTGAAGAGAAATAGAACGAGCCCTCTTTTGGTCTAGACTCTGAAGGTTATGCATAGGACAATAGCTAATTGAAGGAACGTTACTCTAATCAACTCATAAAGAAAAACCCCTTCAGTTATTGCTTGCTTTTTATACATACTCTATTTTCTCTTTCTTGCTAGATTAATTATTAATTATAGCAGGTCATAATATATAGTGGTCCAAATAATTGAATGAGGAACTTAAACTCTTTTTATTTACGTGTCTTACAGAAGCACTAGTAATTTATTCAAAGTCTTAATAGTTTAGATATTGTGTTGTATAAGGATTAGTAATTTATTCAAAGTCTTAATAGTTTAGATATTATGTTGTACAAGGATTAGGAAAGTTAAGTGGATTTTCTGCTTATATAAAGAGTCTTATTCAAAACAAAAAAATCAAACTTGCTTCTTGTTGGATCTTGTTCTTAATTTTTTACTCCATGTTGATGCCGATGAAAGAAGAATTAGCAGAGGGGGAGAGTTTTCCACATTGGGCTAACATTGTAGGTGATATTTTACGATGCATTGTAGACAAGACTCATTCAGTTCAAGATCGTGTTCGGATGGGCGCAGTTTGTCGGTCTTGGCAAGCTTCACTTAAAGATAAAGAAATCATCTTTCTTGTTTGTTTGATTCTTGCAGAGAAAGAGGAGAGTGACAAATGTTGTTTTTATAATAAATCAGAAGAAATCTTCAGTGAGTTGGAATTGTCAGAGATCCAAGGAAAGAAGTGTTAAGGGTTTCCTTTTGGTTGGTTAATAACTTATGGGCTTGATTTCAAAATTCAATTGTTTAGTCCTTTATCAAGAGCCAACCTTGTCCTTCCTCCACTGCATATCTTCACCCATCAAGAAAATTGGCAAAATCAACTTTCTGAAAACTTGCATAATGATTATATATACAAACTCTTATTATCCTCAAATCTTGCTTTTCTCGATTGTATTGTTTTCACAATTTATTTTGAATTTAATTTATTAGCTTTTGCAAAGCTCGACGATAATAAAGCATGGACTCTTATTAATGCCACCCCTACCTCTATTGAAGCTACTCGTAGAATTCAATTTTGTGACGTCATTTGTTTCGATAGCAGTTTCTTTACTGTTCGAGACAATGGTCAACTTGTTTATGTCAAGACTTAGATGTATCTAAACCTAAAGTTGTAGAGTTTGCCTCGTGCCTCAAACGGTGTTTTCAACAGATGCTGCTTATACTAAATATCTCGTTGATATGGGTGGAAACCTTTGTATGGTATCCTGCATTATTTATCCATAGGGGTTTACTTTTGACAGCAAAGAAGAGATAGTAGAGAGCTATTTAGTAATAGAATTTGATATTTTTAAGTTGGATGTGCACACAAGGAATTGGGAGAAAATTTTGTCACTGGGTGATCGATCTTTATTTCTGAGAAATTACTACATTTTTTCTATCATTGCTGCTGATTACCATTGTTGTAGGTTTAACTGTATTTACTTCACTGATGATAATTCTGAAGGTTATGACTGAAGCGGTGGCTCCGATATAGGTATCTACAATTATGATAATAATCAAGAGGAGGAGGAGCCAAATAACGTGAAATATTTATGGTCTTCTGTTGTGAAAATTGCCTAAGAATCAACAAAGATGAAATCCAGAGAAAATAAGCAAATAGAAAAACACAAGAATTTACGTGGTTCGACCTCTTGCCTACGTCCACTGAGTGAAACTGTTCTTCTATTATTGAGAATTTAAAGTACAATAAATTGACCTTTATGGTTCCCCAAAACAACCCAAGATCCCTTGCACACTCTTCCTCAATAACCTCCCAAGAACATTTACTCAAACCACTCTAGCTCCACCTAGAGCAAAAGATAGAGTTACAAGATGTTCCCTCTCTAGAGCTCTCAAAGCACTACTTTCAATTCTAAAGCCTAGAAATCCACTTTTATAGTATAAAAGTTCAAAGTAGAATGTGATTAGGATTCGATGTGGAATAAGAAGTTTAAAACCATACAACTACTTAATATTGTATACAAACAAAAATCCTAATCAAATAAGATCTAGAATTCTAGTCAACCTAAAACTCAACAAATCTCCACCTTTGACTTGAGTTCAAACTCATTAAACCTCTTCCACTAGTCGCACCTAATTGCAACTTCCTAACTCCACCTACTTTTCCAACACCTTGAACAACTCTCCAAGCACAAGACTTTCTAAATCATTGGCCTTTATAATTACCACGACTACACATACCGAATCAAGCATGGTCCAACACTTGATTCCACAAAACGGCCAATGCACCTGTGTAGCCGTCAAGTTAATGGCACTAATTGACTTCGGAAAGGGACCTCGACGACCCTTCCAATTTACTACTAGCAAGATTTTTCGTCCTTTCACCATCGTCTACACCATGGGAACCTTTCATCACCTCCTCGGCAAATGAAATCTCACTTTGGTAGCTACCATCCCCTGTGCACTGTTCCCATCCTTTCGAGGCCTCACATTTTAGACGATACAAGCCATTATGCAAATTTCCCCTCATCAGGACCATGTCGCCTTGTGTGACTTTTACTACTCCATCACAAGCAGAATATCCATACCCTTTGGAGTCTAACAGGCTCAATGATATTAGATTCTTACGCATTTTTGGGACATAGGCCACACCACCCAAAGAGCGCACAACCCCATCAAACATTTTGATTTTCACTACTCCAATACCCATGACCTTCACTATTGACTTATTACCCAAAGTCAAATTCCCAACCACCCCTTCTTGAAGTAAATCAAAACAATCCTTTTGATAACATATGTGAGTAGCAGAAGCAGAATCTAAATACCAATCAAAATTTGCATCCATATTTTCTGAAATTGTAAGGACATCACAATCATCACCTTCAGCAACGAAAGCACACTCACCTTTGTTCTCGTTACTTTCATCCCCTTTTGTAGGACAATCCCTTTTAATATGCCCATACCCTTTGCATTTAAAGCATTGAACATTGTTGGATCTAGACTTGCCACCCTTAGATCCCTTACTAGTTGACTTTCTCCTATTAGCCTCAATTACTAATGCCAAGCCATTTGGATCTCTATCCCCTTCTTTACTTTTCTTTCGGGCTTCACGAGACATTAACGTTGCTTGTGCTTGTTCTAACGTTATTGTATCCATTCCACATATAAGAGATTCCACAAATACCTCATAGGAGTCTGGAAGCGAAGCTAGGAACAATAGTGCCTTTTCCTCTTCCTCCACCTTGACATCAACCTTCTTCAACTGATCAATGATTCCATTGAATTCATTCATATGCTTCATGAGGTCTCCATTCTCCTCCATCTTTAAGCGATACAACTTTCGCCTAAGCTGCAACTTGTTAGAAAGACTTTTTGCCAAGTAAATTTTCTCTAACTTTGCCCATAATCTTAGAGCAGAATCCTCATCAATAACATGATTAAACACATTATCTCCAATGCAAAGCCGAATAGTGCTCACACACCTTTGCTCCAACTCTGCCCATTCAACATCCTTCATGTTATCTGGTTGCCCTTCCTCTTTTCCTAGCAAGGGGCGCATTAAACCTTGCTGTACAAGGAGATCTTTCATCCTTCTTTGCCACTGCGTGAAACTAGTCTTCCCATCAAACTTCTCAATTGAAAAATTCGTAGAACTAGTAACTTTCGACATCCTTGTTAAATCTTGAATTTACCGAACCCGAAGCTCTGATACCAGTTTGTTGTGAAAATTGCCCAAGAATCAACAAAGATAAAATCCAGAGAAAATAAGCAAATAAAAAAACACAAGAATTTACGTGGTTCGGCCTCTTACCTACGTCCACTGAGTGAAACTGTTCTTCTATTATTGAGAATTTAAAGTACAATAAATTGACCTTTATGGTTCCCCAAAACAACCCAAGATCCCTTGCACACTCTTCCTCAATAACCTCCCAAGAACATTCACTCAAACCACTCTAGCTCCACCTAGAGCAAAAGATAGAGTTACAAGATGTTCCCTCTCTAGAGCTCTCAAAGCACTACTTTCAATTCTAAAGCCTAGAAATCCACTTTTATAGTATAAAAGTTCAAAGTAGAATATGATTAGGATTCGATGTGGAATAACAAGTTTAAAACCATACAATTACTTAATATTGTATACAAACAAAAATCCTAATCAAATAAGATCTAGAATTCTAGTCAACCTAAAACTCAACATCTTCATTCTCATCGCCATTATGGTTCATTCATTGCCTTCACTAACAGCAAGACATGACTTTCTGTATTTTCTATCCATCATCTTCAATTGTACATGTAATTTAGTTCAACTTATAATGGGGTTTGTAGCATAAAGAACCTTCCCAAGTGGCTCATAGAATATGCTAACACTAACACCTTCAAAACTACATAAAAGTTGTCTTGGTTTTTTTTTTTTTTGAAAGGCAATATAATGATTTACAATATCAAAAGAATGGGATAAGTATATCCTTGTATAAAAATTAGATTCACTGCCATAAAAAAACTACAGAGAATAAAAAAATAGTGTTTTCTATACATAAAATAGTGCCTAAATCAGTTTCCTATTTTAAGATCTTTTAGTCAAAAGAAATCAATTGAAAATAAACACACGAATGAACCGAAAATGCAACAGAAACAGAGGTTAGTCAGCTATAGGATTAACCTAGAAAAGTTCACTAGCTCGAGACACACTTTCTTTGGCCAGTTGATCTGCCTCCTTATTGGTAGAACGAGTTATATGTGTAATGTCACACTTGTTAATTTTGCCAAGAATTGTACAAATTTGGGTAATCAATTTCCTTAATCTCTAGGGAACATTTTAAGGATTGGTAATCCATTTAATAACATTGAAGTTGTCACATTCAAGGAGGAGAGACTAAGAAAAACACCACTTGGATGTAGTAAAACAAAATCATTGCTTTTTTAATCGTAAGTGTCACGATTCAAATTTCGGGCCATGACC
Source organism: Theobroma cacao (assembly GCF_053813885.1). NCBI lineage: Eukaryota > Viridiplantae > Streptophyta > Magnoliopsida > Malvales > Malvaceae > Theobroma > Theobroma cacao. Next base: position 2,011,435 of record NC_142642.1, read on the forward strand.
GATGCATGGGCCCAATGGACGTAGTCCACTAAGCCCAAGCAAGCCTATTAATCTGACATGTTCATCATTCCATCATAAACTACTAAGTCATCTATCATAACTTAGAATCAAAATAATATTAAGCATTGCCAATTCATACTGGCATACCAAAAAGGTGTATATACATTGTCTACACATGTATCTTAATAATTCACATTAGTTTCGTCTATACACAACAAAAGGAGACTCGATGTCCAGCGGAGAGACTCGGACGAATGTACAGCTACTGAATGTCGAGACACCTACCAAAAGATGGATACAAGTCCACGAGGACACCTCGTCCTAGTTACCGACTGTTTGTTAATCTGAAAACATGAAGTTGAAAGCGGTGAGCATAAACTCAGTGAGTGAACAAGAAGGGAACAAGCATACCATAAGGAATGTTTATCGAAATCATAATGCACTCATTTTCTCAAAATAATGCAATTTGTTTTAGTTCTTAGTAGAACCCCTCATGAGTAAATCACTTAAAAGATCCATACTCAACTATGGTACCAAAGAATTAAAAAATATCGCAAAACCTACAAGTTAGCCAAAATAGACAGAAAGTTTCTCGCTGTAGCGAACTTCATTCTCGCTGCAGCGAGAACCAGGTCAAGTAAAGGCCCTCAAACCTAAGAGTTTCTCACTACAGCAAGAGTCAGAACATCAAGGAAAAAGTCTCATTTTTCTTTAAAACAAGCCATCCTGCTAAAATAACAATAGCAACATGTAACACATGTAAACTCCCAATTTCAACAAATCAAATGCTCACATATTTGCATTTACAACCATATACCATATATGTATATATATATCAATCATCATGTACACCCTCCCATCATCATCATCTCATATGCAATGGATTATGTGCACTCCCACTCGCACATAGCCGAGTCAGCAACAGCTTATGTGCACTCCTACTCGCACATAGCCGGGTCAGCAATGGCTTATGTGCACTCCTACTCGCACATAGCCGGGTCCACATCAACATGCAAAGAAACATCCAATGCATATCATGCATTTTATCATATTATGATAACACATAAACCATTGTATAGTACATTTTCACAATATAAAATCATTTTACTAAAAGCTTGTTCCCAAGGTACATTTTCTAAGACAAGTTCGATAGAATCTTTCATATTCCCCAAAACAAGTTTGAAATGCAAGTCCACTCATCGGTATTCGTTGAGCCTTTAGCCGATTCTTAATTCCCCTAATGATCCAATTGGGGTGATGGGTCTTCGTTAGCACCTACTATCAAATTAACATTTCCATAATGTCAATTTACATACTATAAACCCTAAAAGCTATCTTTTAGCTAGCTTTCAATTGCCATTTAAATGGCCATCCATTTTCACTTTCCTATCACTCCAAAGTGAATTAACAATCTCAACTACAAAATATTCACAAATCAAATCTCTAGTCATTCTCAACACTTAAAACCCAATACTAGTTTACTACTCACCTTGATAGCTTTGTAACTTTGAACTTCTTTCCAAAAGCTCTCAAGCTATTAATAAAGCTTCCTCTTTCTCTCTCTAAAACACCTAACTAGTGAAATATTATGGAAACAAGATTTTCATCATTTTCAAGGGTTTTAAAGTGAGAGAGTGGAAGAATACAAGGGTTCTAGTCAAAAGGGCACCAGGGTATGAAAATTAGAGTTAGAGAGAGAAAGTTATGAAAGCTTCACATCAAGCTTCCATAGAGAAATTGAAGAAACGTGAGAGGGAGGGGAACAAGAAGAGGAAGTTGCTGAAAATCCCAAGAATCTACTGGAAAGAGAGGATATTTATGGCCAAGCTTATCCATTCCCTTAGAAATTACTAAAATGCCCTTCCACAAATTAGCTTAATCCTTGAAATCCCACACTTTTTCTTCAATTTTCCCACCTAAGGTTTGTGTTCTTTCCTTTCTTCTTCACTTCATGCTTTGGTCGGCCATATGGGTGAGACTAAGAAAGTTTTAAATAAATTTTACAAGGAAATTCTAGAATAATCCAAGCTTGACACATGACATGTTTTCATTGGTCCATGTGTAATACTTGTCCATTAAGCAATCTCTCTCCACCACATAAAATGTTTCAATTATCCACAATGTAAAATGTTAATGGCTGAAATTCATGGGTATGACAAGTGTCAGGTGGTGTAAAATTCTAAAAATTCTCATTTTGTCCTCGGGTGACAAAATTACCATTTTGCCCCTAAAACATGAACATCATCAAAATTTTTATTTCCTTGTCATTTCACCCATATTTTCATCATTCATTTATGCTTTATGCCTACTTAAGCCATAATATTGTTTAAAACTTACTTTTATGGGCTTATTGAGAAAATGACGAAATTACCTATAATTAGGGATATCGCGTATATTTCTATCTACGAGTCTATACAAGGTTTAGTACTTATAAGCTGATGCTAAATAGTAGCCTTTTTACCATTGAGAGCTTCAGCTCTTTTCCATGCATTTGCAAACATAGTACCAAAGCTATTCTCATTTAGTCAATGGTTAAAAAATCGAAAAGGTTTAGGTCCCCAATTATAACTTTTCAAGCTAATCATAACTGAATTATGATCGAAGATAGAACTAGAGAGACATTTCTCAACCAAGTTGGGGAATTTATCCAGAATTTCAATCGCAACTAGAAATCCATCGAAATTGCTGAATGTAGCATTTTCTCGGTTGCTACACCATGTAAATTTACTACCAGTTAAAGGAATGTACATCAACCCAGCCTCTTTAATAAAACACAGAAATGGGCCATTGATATATCCATAGTTTTATAGCTAGTTCCTTTTTCCATATTTCTAATAGCATTGAAATCACCACCTAAACACTAAATAGCTTCCCAAGTTCTCAAGTGACTAAGAAGGTTTTCCTAAAAAAAAAAATTGACCTTTCTTCTCATCATTAGGCGCATAAATATTCCCAAGACCATAGGTACCACTAAATCCTTGTATCTTGCCCACTACATGAACAAAACGTCTATTAGCAATCGAATGTTTTGTAATAAAATAATTTTGACAGTGGATGGTAATCAAGCCTCCAGATACACCAACTGAGTTAGGAACCAACCAATTACTGTTACCTCTTCCCTACAAACACCTAACAATACTATCACTAACATTATTTATTTTTGTTTCTTGCAAGAAAAGACTTTCGGCTTGCAACTAACTGAGAGGCATTTCATGGCTCACTTTTTTTCAAGCCTCCCAAGACCACAGATATTCCAAGTAATGATAGACATAGAGAAGATGGAAAAACAAAGCAAATAAGGAAAGGGCCAAAAGGTACCATACTTGGCTAGGGATTTTTGAGGTTGACCGCACCATGGGTCTCCTCCTCTAAGCCCAAGAAGATGCTAATTTAATCACTATCACAATGTGCAACCGCCATCTCAAAATCTTTCTTAACTGCTAAAGTATCTTTTGCCTTTTTGATAATTAGAGAATTCCGTCTAACAATATCGTTATTAGAAATTGGCTTAGTATTAATCTCGATATTTTCATTTGAAATTCTATAGGGATCGTTAGTCATAGACTTAGTCACTCGTTTGCTAGTCCCATACCAAGGATTCTTTCTCCTAGAATGTCTAATTGGAGCGTTTTCATCCACATTGCAATCCTCTGCTCGATTAGTATTTGGCATTGAGGCAACCAAAACATGCTTACTCATAAGGTCAATAACTTCATTTTTGGCGACATCTCTACTTCCATCTTTAACAACCTTTTTGTATTCATGATTCTTTTTTACAGCATCAAAACCAACAAAACATGAAAAGGCCAATCGAATTTTGTCATCTATGTGGTTCAAACTTTCTATTAGATAATCCCCGATTTCCATGGCAACCTTGTTGTAACTCCTAATTTCCATGGCTATTTCCCCCTCTTTCTTGGTTTGTTGGAACAAGAGGTGCCTTCTCTCGTATCTATCAACACTGTGGGCTTCAATAAAACAAGTTTTTTCGAAGCGGTAGAGGTCATTTTGGGTAATCTCCACTAACCTATCCTTAGTACCCAAAGGGTTGCTTTTAGTCACAAGCTTGGGAACAACTCAATTAGCCCAGGTTGATTACTGTTATGTTTGTTAGAAAGTGACATACTTTTGGTGGCTCAATTTCTTGGGTGTTGAGTTGAGGCTTGAGGAGTACTATGAACTTTATCAACCAAAGCGTAGCCCATTACCCCTGTTTGGAATTCAAAATTTGAATTTACCCATTCGAATGGTTCCATCATTACCGGTTCCATAGATTTTTCACCGGTGTTTTCTTGGAAGATGATTATTGGCAATTGGATCCATGTATAAGAAGCAGTCGAGAGCAGATTAGTTGCTGGATCCAACACCTGTGTGTCAACCTTGAGTCTTAGCACTATACAACATTTGTTAATGGAGAATTCTTTCCATTCAGGGATAATTCTTTGCTTATCAATCATGATTAAATCTCTTGCACTGTCAAACCTATGTCAGATAGTGCTACTAACCTTGATCACACAGCCCTAGAGTCCCCCTATACATTAAAATGTTGATTCACTTTAAAGGTAGAGAGGGAGATTTTCAATAGTTAAACAAACCGGTTTCTCACCTTTCTCCTCCACAAGATGATATGGGGTAACAGAAACAAACCAGTCAGAGAACAAATTAAAAAAATCATTTAGAGCGATTTTCATTTCCTCCACATCCCTAAAAGTTATTAGAGCCTTAAGAACTCCCTAAGTTCAAATTGTGATAGGGATTCTCTCTTGGAAAAGTCTAGCTTGAATGTTCCTGAGAGGGAAATACCTTTAATGTGGTAATAGAGGTTCTCTGTAACCATTCTGTGTCAGCTATCAGCATGTCAACATTTAAGTTCATAGGGTTAGCGAGGGGTTTGACCTTTCCAGGTGGTGGTTTGTTAGAAACACAACCATTCCTCGGAGTCATAATTACTTTAAATGTCTTTTTGCTTTGGACCTTGGCCTCAATTGTAGTTTCTTTAGAACATTCCATTTGCTTCAATGAGATAGCCCTATTCACCAACAACTTAAGCCCATCAAGAATCATCCTAGCACCTAATGAGATAGCTTGCTGCATTTTTTCAACCAAGCAATACCTAACAAAGCCAAAAACTGTCTTGCTATTTTGACCATTTGAACACGGCTTCCAGATGAAAGAGTGGACAACCACCCCGTAGACTTGAAAAGCATCAATGATTTGTTTCCAAGTTACTTGAGGACAAAGATTTGCAATAGACATCGATAATAGTTTATTTTTCCATTGTCTATTGTAGATCCTATTACTTTGTTTACCCTTGCATTTGCCGTTGTGTCGATCACCAACCTTTACCTTCACCATCCGTACTATTCTTCTACCCATTTCTCAATTTTTTTAAGAATTGGAATCTGGCTGTATATGGGATTGAATAGAGTTATGGTGTTTGTTTTTGTAAAGGAAGAATATAGGTTTATAGTGCAAGGTCCAAGGTGATCAAAGTTGTCTTGGGTTGTTAGGGTTCAAGTTTGTAACTTTTAAGTCCTCATTTTATTTTAACTCCAAAAAGCGAGCTCCACCAGTGTAAGTGTGTCTCCAAAACAGGGGCTGTAAACCAACTTGTGCCCATGTTTATTGTTAATTAGAATTTTCATTAGTTAAGTAGACATAACATTGCAAAGCCTTTTAACTCAGAAATTAGAATTTTCATTAGTTAAATAATATAGAGAGAGAAGGCATGAGAGATATAGACTAAGAAACAAAAAAAAGGGTAAAACATTTACTCCGGATTCGTTAATTGTGTATTTCCCAGAAAAGGCTCTTAGTCAAAATATAATTTTCGTTTGGACATAACTTCTCAAAAAAAGTGTTTTCTTACCTTCTTTCCCTCCCCTTCAACTCTTCGAAGAAAGAAAAAACAAGGGACAATTGAAAAGTGTTAATCATACATGTTAAAAGTTGCATATTTATGTATTCACATGAAAATGAGCGCATTATAGAATCATGGTGATGAGTTATGGTAGTAAAGCTGATATTACCTAGGCACCTGCATATACTATTAAGATATATTAAATAATTATTGTGTTAAACTCATATTACATAGGCATAAAAGCCACTCATTGTTGAATTTTGGGTGTATGTAAATACTAATAAAAGACTTACTGAACTTTAGGATAGTCATACATGCAAAGAGAGCTGACTTTGTCATCCCATAACCCTACTTCCTCATTTCTAAGATTCGAATTCGATATCTTAAATTAAAATGCCAAATTTTACCCGTTGAGCCTTTTTTTAATGACTAGGATGTATATTTTTCTGTATAGAAAAGTATTTATGTTGTCTATCTCCAAGTCTATTCCAAATCCAAGCTTAGAGTATGTAAATGTTTATGTAATTCATTAAACATGGTATCTGCTGCAACTTGAAATAAGAAATGAAGTTAATTTACGCACTTAAAACTTGTTTTGTGCAAAAAGATTTTCCCTTTTTCTTGGGCCAATCATATTAGCATTAATTTACTAGAAGTGGACTTAATTGATCATTAATTCAATCATTTCAAGCTTACCGTATTGATTGGCTTGCAAACTTTTTCGCCACTTTGATACCATAGAAAAGTAACCTTTTCGATGCCTCGCTTCTCAATTCCTTGCCCTTTAGGCCAATATAATACTTTTGAAAAACGATCACCGAGGCGATTCAAAGCAAATCCATTGGTTACAGTTGGAATTTCCTTTCATAGAGTCATTTTTAATTAACAGATCTTGGAAAACTAATTCGAGTAGCTTTAGCAAAAGTAGATGCTTAACATAATCCTTTTTTCCTCCCTTTTACATCATTTTGATTGTCATAGAAATGTCCGTGTAATGGGGCATATTGATGACAAACAGGTCTCGTCCAGATAGGACTGGTTATTATTTTAACCCCTTCTTACATTCTTGGTAACTTACAAGAAGTTTAGTCAAGACAATAATATTATTTTAGGGACAAGACATGGGGGAAAGTTTTTAGATGGAAATTGGTTAAACTTTTGAAAAAAATCGATTAAAATAAAAAATCAAAATTAATAGATCAATACATTTTAGATGGTTTACTAGTAAGGTAGAATAAGGACTGGGTATGTGGCATTTTGCTCCGTTGTTATTGTTTCTGTCCTGTCCTATGGTGATTGTGGTTTGAGTTTGAGTTTCTATGTAAGGTGTTTTTACTTCTGTTTGCAATCTGCTCTCGAAACCATTCTGGTTTCTGTATTGGTTGGTTGTAAAGTCTTGGATGAACCAGATTGACTGAGAAAAAAAAGAAGGGAAATCCATCTAAGATTCTGTTGGGAAATTGCGAAATTGTCTCTAAAGAATTGCCCAAGATCTAACCCAATCAATAGAGTAAAGAAAGAAAGAAATCAAGCACACTCACAAGAACACAAGAATTTACGTGGTTCGGTCTTTTGATGACCTACGTCCACGGGCACAGCAACAGAGAAAAATCCACTAAGAGGAAAAATCAAGAGATTACAAGAACAGTCTCAAACTCATAACCCTTATCCCACGTACACCTAAATCACTCTCTCTAAATCTAGGCGATCATTATTCTTTAACCCATAGGGTCCTTTTATAGTGCCAAATAAAATAACCTTATCCTAATGTAATTAGGAATCTTATCCTAATATAATTAGGAATTGTTATTTTAATATAACTAGATTTAAAGACTATTTTATAAGGTATACTAATTTAATTAGAATTAAACAATCCTAATTAAATCACAATTCAAGACTATCCTAGCAAATCTCCACCTTAGGCTTGAATTCACCAAGCTCCACCTTACGAACCAATCTCTGTCGACACCGCCAATGCCCCAAAGGGCCTCAAGCACTATGAACACCGATCAAGTCCAAGCAATGCTTGAACTTTATCCCAGAAACTGACTTAGTTAGCATATCTATCGGATTTTTATCTGTAGCTATTTTCTTTACTACAATGTCACCTTTAGAAATAATCTCTCGAACGAAGTTACACGTGACTTGGATGTGTTTGGTTCTCTCATGAAACATCTGATTTTTAGTCAAATGTATAACACTTTGACTATCACAAAACACAACTATTTGTGCTTGTTCAAAACCAAGATCACTAACCAAGCCTTTAAGCCACAAAGCCTCATTCACTGCCTCGGTCACAGCCATATATTCAGCTTCAGTTCTAGACAAAGCAACGGTTGATTGAAGAACTGCTTTCCAATTGATTGCAGATCCTGAGAGAGTGAACACATACCCCGTTCGAGATCTTTTACTATCTAGATCACCAGCAAAATCTGATTTGGAGAAGCCAACCATATTACGACTAATGTTTGCACCTCCTTCACACACTAAGCCAACTTCAATAGTAACTTTAGGTGTTTTCACAAGCTCCCATGTTTGATTCCAGTGTAGAGACTCAATCTTGTTAGAAGACTCGGCATATGTAATTTTCTCATGATAAAAGTAAGACTCATCAATCTCTACTTCCACAAATAAAACATAAGAATCAGAATCACCATCAATACAAGTAATGCTTCGTTGAGATACCAATTCTTGTACCTCTTGCAATTCTTTCTGGATTTCACTATCATCCCGCACTGTCACAAGAGCATTGATTACAAGCTCCACCTACTTGCCAACTTCTTGGTCTGATGTGTTTGCAATTCTAGACTTTATCCCACAAAGTAATGCAGACTTGTCAAAGGTAACATCCCGACTCGCCATAAACTTGGAGAACTTATAATCAGTACACCACAACCGATAACCCTTCATCTTATATTCATAGCCTAGGAATATGCACTCTGTCGCCCTCAACTCAAGTTTACCATCACTCACATGAACATGAACATGACAACTAAATACTCTCAATATAGAGTAATCAGTGGGCTTACCAAACCAACCTTCCTTGGGAGTCTTAAATTCAATTGCAGTTGATGGAGACCGATTTACCAAGTAGTAAGCCTTGTTGATAGCTTTTGTTCAGAATACTTTGGTTAGGCCAACATTAGAGAACACGTATTTTGCTCTCTCCAGAAGTGTTTTCTTCATCCATTCTATAATACCGTTTTGATGTGGTGTTTTGTCGACAGTGCGATGTCTAACGATTTTCTCATTCTTGTAGAATAGACTAAACTCACCTTTGCAAAATTCCAAACCTTTGTTTGTTCGAAAGCTCTCGATCCTTTTCTTAGTCTACTTCTCGATCAATACCTTCCAGTGCAAAAAGGTGGTTAACACTTCAGCCTTCACAAGATACGTCCACACCTTTCTTGAAAAATCATCAATAAAGATCCGCATGTATAATGATCCACCTTTTGATGCCACCGAAGAAGGACCCCACAAATCTGAATGGATGTAGTTTACTACACTCTTGGTTCGATGAGTTGTAGTGTTAAATTTCACTATATGTTGCTCACAGAAATCTAGCTTTTCACTCTTTTGACCACATAGCAAACTACGCTTACTCAGTTTTCTAATCCCTCTCTCGCTCATATGACCTAATCTCATATGCTATAAACGTGTAACATCATCATCAGGATCATGGGATGAGACTACAGAAGCAGTTCCAATAATCGTACTTCCCACTAGACGATAAAGGCCACCGGATAACTTACCTTTCATGATAGTTAAGGCTCCTTTAGATACCTTCAAGACACCATCTTGGCCATTATATTTGCAACCCTTCTTATTTAACAAACTCAAGGATATCAAATTCTTTTTCATGTTAGGTACATGTTTCACCTCAAGTGCCCTTACTATACCATCAAACATCTTGATTCGAATTGTGCCAATCCCAACAATTGAGAGAGAGAAATCATTTCCTAATTGTACAGTACCCATATCAACAGATTGATAAGTTGTAAACCAATCACGCCTAGGACATATGTGGAAGCAACAAGCAGAATCTAAGATCCATGTATCCTTCAGGTTACCATTAGTAACTGCAAGAACACTATCAGCTTCCTCAAAAGTATCAAAATCATCTTCAACTACGTTTGCAGTATTTTCAGACTTATTGATCTTTTCATCACCCTTGAATTTAGTACAGTCTTGACGAAAGTGACCTTTTTTACCACAGTTCCAACAAGTCTTTCCTCTTAATCTAGATTTACCTTTTCTATCTAAGCCTTTCTCTTTACCTCTACCTCTATTTACAACCAAACCTTCTGCTTGATTTTCATTCCGAATACCACCAACTTTCTTCTTTAATTCCTTGGAATTTAAAGATGCTCTTACATCCTCGAAAGTGAGAGTGTCTTGACCATATAATATAGTATTCACGAAGTTTTCATACGATGGAGGCAAATAACATAAAAGAATTAGGGCTAGGTCTTCATCCTCAATTTTAACATCGATATTCTTTAAATCAAGAATAACTCTATTAAATTCATTAATGTAGGTATTAACGGACGTACCTTCACTCATCTTGAGAGTATACAATCGTTGCTTCATATAAAGCCGATTCGTCAGGGATTTAGTCATATAAATACTTTCGAGTTTAAGCCACACTACAGCAGCAGATTCTTCATCTGTGACTTCTCTTAGCATCTCATCAAACAAAGCTAGGAGAATAGCACTATGTGCTTTCTCCATAAGGTCATCTTTCTCACCATCAGATAAATTCGAAGGAAGATACTTTTTTTCCTTCAGTGCCTTCAACAGTCCTTGTTGCACTAGCAATGCGCGCATCTTAACACGCCACAGGCTTAAATCGTTTCTTCCATTAAACTTTTCAATCTCATACTTGGTCGACGAAGTTGCCATATGAGATTCAAATTGACTTAAGATCTTGAAGCTCTGATACCAGTTTGTTGGGAAATTGTAAAATTGTCTCTAAAGAATTGCCCAAGATCTAACCCAATCAATAGAGTAAAGAAAGAAAGAAATCAAGCACACTCACAAGAACACAAGAATTTACGTGGTTCGGTCTTTTGATGACGTACGTCCACGGGCACAGCAACAGTGAAAAATCCACTAAGAGAAAAAATCAAGAGATTACAAGAACAGTCTCAAACTCATAACCCTTATCCCACGTACACCTAAATCACTTTCTCTAAATCTAGGTGATCATTATTCTTTAACCCATAGGGTCCTTTTATAGTGCCAAATACAATAACCTTATCCTAATGTAATTAGGAATCTTATCCTAATATAATTAGGAATTGTTATTCTAATATAACTAGATTTAAAGACTATTTTATAAGGTATACTAATTTAATTAGAATTAAACAATCCTAATTAAATCACAATTCAAGACTATCCTAACAGATTCAATTTATGATGTTGCTCAAAATTCATTGATGTATTCAATTAGCGATTTAGTAAATGTGAAATTGTCAAGAAATTCAATGTCAAATGGCAAATTCTTATTTGCACCAATCCTGCTCTTTGAATTTTATTGGATTTCTCAATCTGCAGAGCATATTCAACCTCAATTCTATATATATCAGATGGTAATAGAAGAAAATAGAGTAACTGGTAACAAGAACAAGAAATGAGAACCATGAAATTTCCTTCCTGGAAGGTGGATGAATCTACTTTTTCTATGATAAGAAAAAAAAAAATCACAAATTAACATGTTCCTTGAAAAGAGACATGTAGAAAATTAAAAACCTTTGAATTGAATGATTGCCCCATCTAATCAATCAGTGGAGTTAATCATAACTAAAGATACTGCTCAACCAAGTTCGACGTATAGTACATCCAATGAACACATCTTCACATGTGATAGCTTAGTCCTGAGATTCTCCCAGCACTGCGCATAAACATAAGGGAAGATTCATAAAAAATAATTAGGGAATTGTACAGGCTTATAAAACCACTCATTGTTGAATTTTGGGTGTATACATAACTATTAATAAAAGCATAGTTATCATTACGTACGATATTCGATACTATTGTACGATACGATATTAATAAAAAACAATACGTATCTATAATTATATTGCATTTAATCGAATATCGAAACGTATCATACAATGCAATAAATACACTTTTTATAAGCTTATATTCAATTAATTATTAAAAATTTTAATTTTTTATTATTTTTTGAATTGAAATATGAAAAATTATATTTTATGAGTTTCAATTTTTAGATTTAAAAAAATACTAAAAAATTGAATTCCTTTTTAATTGTAACATGATAATCTTTTTTAATTTTTAATTAATAACTTAATATGATGAAATGTATATTTTATTTAAAAATTTATATTATTAAAGAATATATTGAAAGTTTAAATTAAAAAAATAATTATCTTTTCAATTTACGTGCTATAAATTTCTGTTAAAAAATATAATATTTTTCAATTTTTTTCTTTATTTTATATATATAAATGTTATTTATAATTAATTTTAAAAGTTTTTTATTATATCTTGCGATACGATACAATACGATACTCGATATTCGATATTAAAAAATAAAATTTTGATAAACAATACATATTTAGATTTAACAACTATAAATAAAAGACTTATTGAATTCTAGGGTATACATACATGCAAAGAGAGGAGACTTCTTCATCCCATAATCCTACTTTCTCATTTCAAAGAGTCGAATTTAATACCTTTTAGTAAGAATGTCAAATTTTACTCATTGAGTATTCTTTTAAGGACTTCGATATATGTTTATATATATATATATATATATATATAAGTATTTTTATTGTTTGTCTCCAACTTCATTCCAAACCCAGGCTTAGATTATGTAAATGTTTATGTAATTCATTAAACATGATATCTATTGCAACTTGAAATAAAAAATGGACCTAACTACACACTCAAAAAACTTGTTCTGTGTAAAAAGATTTCCCCTTTTTCTTGGGCCCACCATATTAATATTAATTTACGATAAGTGGAGGGGACAATTGAACATTAATTTAATGATTTCAAGCTGACCGAGTTGATTGGCCTGCAAACTTTTTCTCCACTTTGATACCATAAAACAGTAATCACCGAGATGATTAAAAGAAACTCCATTGATTGCGGTTGGAATTTCCTTCCATATTGAGTCGTTTTTAATTAGTACATCTCTGGAAGACTAGTTCATTTGAGTAGCTTTAACATAAGTATATGCTTTATATATCCTTTTTCCTCCCTTTAACAACATTTAATTTTATCGTCAAAGAAATGTTAGTATAATGAGGGCATATTGGCGACAAACAGATTCCATCCACACAGGACTGATTATTTTAACCCTCTCCTCACATTCTTAGAAACTTACAAAAAGTTTAGTTAACACAATAATATTATTTCATGGACAAGACTTGGGGGGAAATTTGTAGATGGAAATTTGTAAAATTTTTGATAAAAACCAATTAAAATAGAAAATGAAAATTAATATATCGATAATATTTCAGATAGTAGATTCTAAATATATAAATTAATTTAGTGAATCAATAGTTAACGAAATGGGAAAAAATTATTATAATCTTTATATTAAAGTTCCAAAGAGGATAATATTTAAAGTTAAATATTTTCATTTTTCGTATAAATGGTTTACTCAACAAGCTCTATTCCGTGATTTATGAGTTGTGACGACTTCACTTTAACTTTAACTTTAAAATATTAATGCAACTGCACTCAAGTCTTTTCCTTATTTAACTTTAAAATATTAAAATATTTTAATAATAAATTTAAGCCGACCAACTCTTTCATCATATCAGATATCAGTATATCACACCCAGGAGTATCTTATAAGGTCATTGGAGACAAATATGCCATGAGTGTGAAACAGAACAAAGTGGACTTCACAAAGTTTAGGAAACAAATATATGTTTGGAATATGTTTTATAAAGTTGAAATCATTGACCTCACCATTACCTTTCAATGACTGCCACAGCTTGAGATCGCGGAGTGTGCAAACATAGACGTCCATCAATTTTCCAGATTCTGAAGCAAGGGATAACTTCCCAAGACAACATTTTTCTTTCCAACTTTTCTTATTTCCTTTATTCTTGGTGTCGACTTTAATTCCTTCCAGGTTTAGGTGATAATTAATAAGAGTTAAACATGCTTTATCTGTAGTTTAGATTCGTTTCCAAGAGAGTTGTGTCTTAGATTTATGTAGTTTTATATGCATGGATTCGTAATTTGTGTGGACCAAAGCAAATAACTTATGTACTGCTTTATGACAACACTTAATTAAAATATAAAATTAAAGTTTCATCTCCCAGGACCTTGTAGCTTGTATAGAAATGCATACCCAACGTTGTCTCGCCAAAAACATGATGAATAGAAGAAATTAACTCCGTCAGATGAGAGCCTCTTTCCAGAAGATATTTGCCACTGTCTAATTTTACTCAGCTTCTTGGCCATAATTTTCAGAGTAATTTCCCAAAGTTTCCTATCTTGAAAGAGTTGGAAATTTTATCATGCCAATTTTCTGCTGCTAACTCAGATTATATTGGATCTGTAAAAGTTCTTGATTTGTTGCAGGTTGCTGAGATACAGCAGATCACAAGCAATTCAAGATTGAAACTAGAAACTGAACCCAAGATAGCTGTTAGCTTGGAACTGGAACTAGTTACTTTTGAATTTGGTACGTTGATTTTCTGCCTATGATTTTCATTCACATGCTTGCTAAATTTATTTGAATTATTTATTAATTATTGCACTTTTTTTTTAGTCTGAAAGTTCAAATTATCAAAATCAATTCCAGATTCTCAAAAAGAATTTTTCCCAATAGGAAAAAGAAGTTGAAAATAATGGAACAAAGTGGAAGATCAGACGACAGTAGTGTTGCAACTAACATCGAACCACTGTTATCATCTCTGGAAGTTGATTTGAGCAATGCTCGTCTATCCATGCCACCAAGCTGCTGCATATTCGAAACACCAAGCATACTCTTAAGGCACAGAGAAAACGCATTTCTTCCCAATGGCTTTTCAATTGGGCCTAGGTACCATGGAAAAGAGAATTTGGCAGCCACAGGTAAAATCAAAATCAAGTACCTGAAAGGTCTTCTGTCCAGAGTAATTACATATAAAAGTCCGGGAACAATGTCCGAAGAAGATAGCAAGAGTGAGCAACAGAAGATTTTAACTGATTGCATTGCTACCGTAAAGTCGATTGAGAAAAAGGCTAGTGATTGCTATGCAGAACATGATTATGCAGCAGAATTAGGGGGTGAATTCGTAAAACTATTGGTGCTCGATGCTTGCTTCATTATTGAGCTATTCCGTAAGTATGCTGGAGAGATCGCCAAAGAGCAGGATGACCCAATTTTCTCTACGTCTTTTAGGCTCCAATACCTGCATCATGACTTGATTTTGCTAGGAAACCAGATACCCTGGTTTGTACTTGAAACCTTGTTTGAAAAAACCAAGCACCCTGCTGAAACCAAACCCCTGGTTGAACTTGCCCTTCATTTCTTTGCTAACGTGTTTTCATCTCGTCCACTTCCAAAAGAAACAAACCTTTTTAGGGACCAAGATATCAAGCATATTCTTGATTTGTTAAGGTTATCCTTAGTTTTAACCTCGGAAGAAATAAAAAACAACCCAGGATCTGGATGGCAACCTATTCATTCCGTCACTAGACTCAAAGAAGCAGGTGTGAAATTCGTGAAAGTTGAATCAAATAGGATCTTGGATATAAAGTTCAAAAACGGTTCTCTTGAAATTCCATCCCTGCTAATTCAAGAGACAACAGAAACAATCTTACGCAACCTGATCGCCTACGAGCAATGTTTGCCGAATTGTCGGCCAATTTTCACTTGCTACGCCAAGCTCTTGGATAACCTTATTGACACCACCAACGACATGGATATACTATGCAAGAAGGAAATTTTCGATAACTGGCTGAGTCCCGAGGATGCAACCCAGTTTTTCAATAAGCTGTACAATGACACTTACGTCAAGGAATTCTATTACTCTAAACTTTGCGATGACCTGAATCGTCATTGCAAACGGGGTTGGCCTAGATGGCGTGCTTACTATGTGCAGAACTATTTTACCAAGCCCTGGGCCATTGCTGCTCAAATTTACGCTGTCATCATGTTCGTTCTCACCTTGTGGCAAACCTATATCAAAAAGGGTTGATGATTTTCCCTTTGCCTTAAAAGTGTGTCTAAATTATTTAGTTGCTTGTTTTGATATGTAAACCAAATCTATTTTAATGCAAATTAGTCAAAAAGAGAAGAGGTCGTTGATTATAACAGTATCACAATCTCCTTATTTTCTAAATAAATTTAAGTGAAAAAATCACCCTATAAACAGAAAGATAGAACACATGAACAAAATAAAACAAAAATTTGGTGAAAAATTAATTAGTCATGCATGTGGCTAAATTAAATTTATGGCACCCAAAATTTTTCATCTTA
Source organism: Theobroma cacao (assembly GCF_053813885.1). Classification (NCBI taxonomy): domain Eukaryota; kingdom Viridiplantae; phylum Streptophyta; class Magnoliopsida; order Malvales; family Malvaceae; genus Theobroma; species Theobroma cacao. Next base: position 2,027,751 of record NC_142642.1, read on the forward strand.
TATCTCTCCTCCGCTTTCTCTTCTCTACATTATACAATGGATCATTTCCAGACTTCCTGTCAATAAATAGACAGAAGCCCCAAGTTAATATTTGCAAAGTCTCAGGTCCCAAGGACTTGGAATTGGATCTCTCTCAATTGTCAAAAGGGAATATTCGGGATGGGATGTCTGGGCTAATTCAAGCAAATTCTATATTGTAGACACCTAAAAAAATAAATAAATAAATTTAAATTATAATAAAACAAAATAAAATATATAAAAAAATAAATAAAGAAAATAATAAAAAATTAAAAAAAAAAAGAAGAGAGGTATGGCTGGGCGTACGCCCAGCCATCCCTTCCCCAACCACCATACGTGGTGTCAGAATCCCATTGTCGAGTTGTCCAAATTTTTAGATAACTTAACTGTTAAAATGGAACCTGCAAAACCAAAAAAAAGGAGAGAACTATATATCAAAAAATCTACCAACAACAAGCTACTTAAGCCACATAGAAAAAGATCCATCCACCAAAAAACACAAAAAAAACAGAGCAAAGAAAAAAAAAGAAGAAGGGGGAGAGAGAAGAGGAGAAGAGTGCGACGCCCCGGCAGGGAGAAAGAAGAGAAAGAGAAGGAGGAAGAAAGAAAGAGAAAAAAGAAAGGAGAGGCCAGCGGGGGAAAGAAAGGAGAAGAAAGAAAAAAAAGAAGAAAGAGAAAAGAAAAAGAAAGAGAGAAGAAGGGGGGAGCGGCTAGGAGAGAAAGAAAGAAAAAAGAGAAAGGAAAGGAAAGAAAGAAAGAAAAAAGAAAAAAAGAAAAAGGAGAAAGGAGGTGTGGGGGTTCTCACGTATTTTTTGGAGAAATTTTTGTATCTTGTTGTATCTTTGGTAGCTTGCCTTGGCCCACATAATTTTATCCTTTTTAGGTTAATCTAAACCTACACAAGGTAAGATCTAACTTACATGCCTTTTTACTTTAATTTTTTTATTTTTATTCATTGTGGTGGCTCAATTATTTATGTTAAAGACATATTATTAGAAGCATAAGGATAATAATTAAGACAAAAAATATATTATGTAGAGATTATGTGATATTTCAAAGTAGAAAAATAACAACAAAATATAAAGTGGTAGATGAAAATATGCGTAAATATTTGATAAAAAATGGATATAAACAAATATCCGAAAAAAAATATAAAAAAAAAATACTAAAAAGATGATAATGGTTGTAATAGTAAATATATATATATATATATAAGTGGGATCAATATTAATATTTAGATACTTGTAAATATAATATATATATATATATAAACAAAAAATAAAAATAAAAAAACAACGACATGATACAAATATAAAAAATTGTAAGAAAAATGAGATGATTGTTTGAGAAATTCCATCTAAGAAAGGTAAAGAGTTGCCTCTTTTAAGTGGATTTTTTTTTTTGGGTGCGAAGTTTGAGACGAATTTTTACCGAAGCGTCGGGATAAATCCGAACTCTAAACTCTAATACCCATTAAGTCAAATAGTCATTGTTAAAAAAAAAAATTTACATAATGTTGCATCCAAACTTAAATTAGTTAATTAGCTCAAATAAATATTACTAAATAAAGTTAATTTAATCGTTTGAAAAAATTAATTAATTGTTTACTTGATAAGTTATATAATCAAGTAAAAAATTAACCAACAACATTAATTAAAGGATATGGATTTAAATAGAAAACAAAAAAATATAAAATATAAAAAATAATAAATAATCCATAAAAAAATATTATTAAACACATAATTGGGTGAATTATAAACCACCTAAGTCAATAAACGCGTGCATTTAGATATCATCATTTTATCCTGTCATAGCATGCCACATTTATCTTGCAAATGGTGCGGGAGTTCCGATGATGGGATTTCCCCGAAGAGCTTGTAGAGACGAGTTCTTCCGGGGATATCTCTAGGTGAGGAGAATTTCGAGACTTTACCAAAGCGTTGGGATGGTCTTCGAATAATTTTTCAATAAAAGATTACCGACTCCATTATTTAAAATAAACAAGTCATAACATCATTTTACGTTTGCATCATGTGCATACGTAAAACCAAATGAAAAACTCAGTTTGTTAATTCAATAAAAATTTAATTAATAAAGTAGGGATTAAATTAAAAGTAGGCTATATAAAGATAACTTAAGATTAAATGGTACCGTTCGTGGAACGGGCGCCACGGAGGTGCTAACTCTTCTCCGTGCGTAACCGCACTCCCGAACCCATCTCTAAAAATGTGGACCAGTTCTCGTTCTTTCGACGAATCTAAAATTAATTTAGGACTTCGTCGATTAGAATCAGATTAATAGGTGACCAATCACACCTAGCTAAAAAAAAGATTGGTGGCGACTCCTAAACCGATTTATTTTTGCCCGCGTCTGGCGGACGGATTCCCGGACCCGCACGTTACGACATATATATGTAAGATAGAGGGGAAAAGGGAAATTGGATGGTTGTTTTAGGAACAAGGCATTCTATTTATGTGCGGATGGAATTTCTTGATTACCAACTAAATCAAAGTTATTTTATTTTAACAAAATATCAATTCATTGAAAAAGTAAAAATAAAAATACAGAGAAACAATGAATTTGTGCTGATTCATGAGTAATGGAATTCTTATTCTTTACTTTTTCTAATTTTTTTTTTTTTGCAAATTAACCATCACCATTAAAGTTATTTTTTTTTGCTAAGACATCAGTTTGTTGCTGCGTTAAACCAGTTAAAAGAGAGGACAAATTCTCCTATACGGTTCAAAGCAACAGCTACCAAATAAAGACAGAAAACAGAACATAGCCAGGGACAAAGATCTATAACAGAGAGCCCTTTGCTTTGCCCACGGTACCCTTGTACAATTCTCCAGCTTATCACTACTCAGGTACACAGCTAGTTGTCAATGCTTTGATAATCTCTAGTGTCGAGCTAAACTACTCTCAATCCGCCAGGTATAATCATAAAGACAATCATGTGAAACAGAATTGGTACCTGTTTTACTGTCCACAGTCCTCCGTCCTCCCCCTATGTGACGGTACTCCCCATAAGATCTCCTTACCCTTAACAAATCCATGCGACGAACAGCTCATCTCTATTTTTCCCAATTTTGGCGAGAGAATCTGCACAACTAATAATATTCCAGTAAAGAACACTACCAAAGTTTCGATGGCCCTTTGCAAGGTTCAGGACCCAATGAACTGCTACTATTGAGTCCGATGCGATGATAAGTGCTCTCTTACCCAAATGGTGACTGGCTGAAGACTTGGAGGCTGTTTTGGAAGCATAAAACAATGTACAAAACAATAACGTAAAGTATGAAGAGTGCAGCCCAAAAATGAAAGACTAAAACACCAAATTAACTTTACCACATATTACAGAACAAAAGAATTGCAAGCAAATTAAGAACATCGTAAACAAGATTAATGCAATTATATACACTTTTAGACCAAAAAGACAAATGTGTATACCATTTTAATTTTTGAAGATCCGAAGGCGTCTCATGTGATGCAAACCGTGTGTTAGACATTTTCAACAATAATAATTGAAGAATGAAAAGAAAAAAGTCCTTCGAACAATTTTGATTGTTCAAGAGTTATGTTTGTTCAAACAATTAAGTTTATTCAAATAATTATGGTGAAAAACAAACAATTAAATTTGTTGGAAAATAAACAATTGTTTTTGTTGAGAAGAGGCATCTTTGTCTACAAATAAACTTTCTTCTAAGATAAAACAGAATAGAGAAAACAACAATATCTCTTTCCTTTCTTAATATTTTCAAGATTTTTTTTATATTATTTTGCTGCAGAGAAATCTTATAAAAGTTTGATAATCTTTTCATACACCAGTAGATGTTCAGTGGATTAATTTCTTCAGTGTAAAACGTAGTTAATCACTAGGTTTCATTATATTTTTGAAGTTTATATACTGATAACTATTTTGTACACTATAAGTATGGGTGATTAAAACTTTAAAAACAATGACATTGTTACATGCCTTGGAAGGCATTTCTTGATTTTTTAATTTTGTGTTCTAACAAACTGGTCCTATAGATTTGCTTTCTTATGAGACTTGTCCATGGCTTGGTTGCTTGTCAAATACATGGGCTTGACTTGGCCCAAGTTGGGTTTTGGACAAAATATTTAAACTTTCGGTCCAATCCAAGATATTATTATATTAGTATAATTTTTTATTTAATATTTAATTTTAAAATATTAATATTTAATAATAAATTTATTCCTTTGAACTTTTTCATCATATTAAATGTTAGTATCACGCACGCCCACGAGTAATTTTTTTTTTGAAAGGCGAGTGAATTTTCATTGCATCTTTACCAAAATCAAGCAATGGCTAACAAAAATGGACCATTGCCTATACAACAAAAGAATATACCTAGCCAATTCCCACAATCACAAAAAGACAATAGTAATCGTATTCATAGAGACGTCAATATGGGTTGGTCCAGCCCAAGCCCTTATGGGTTGAGAAAATATGGGTTGGGCCTGGTCAGTCCATTTTTTACATGAGCCATCAAAGCTCCAACCCAGTCCACCCCTTGTTAACTTATGGGCAGGGTTGGGTCAGCCTATTTCTTTTTTTAAAAAAAAAATCATTTTTATAATTTCACATAACAAATTTTCTATCAATAAAATTGTTCTATGATTTAATCTAAAAATTGAATAATGAAAACATGTTACAAACATATAAATTACACCAAATATAAATAAATAAATAAATTATATAAATAAAGTTTAAATCTTTAATACAAACTACCATCCCATAAACATAAGTATATAATCAAATAATAGAAACTTCAAGACTCATTTATAACCTCCTCAATCCTCATCCTCAAGCAAAACATTTAAATCTTGTTTAGACTACAATGATATCTCAAAGTCTGAATCATTATCAATTTATCATTTAATATTCATTGTCATAAAAGAAAAAGAGATAATAAGTTTTAATTTAAACTAAAATTATTAATTTGACAAGTAAAGATTAAAGGCATTGAAATATATAAAATAAGTAATGCCATTGGTAACTAAATTATTAATTTTATATATTTTTTTTGGAGTGAAATATGATTTCATTATCTCATCAAATTGAATTACATCTGACATATAAATATATAAAGAGACAATCACTAATACTCACTATAACTAGGGACAATCACTAATACTCACTATAACTTAGGAAATCTTCCCTTTACATGGTTAAAGAGCCTCGTTAAAAACCTCTTAACGAAAAAACCTCTTCTCAAGATTTCTTCTTTTTTCTCAAATATTTCTAACAATTATGAGGTATTCTCTCCAAACTTTTTTCTCAAATATTTCTAACAATTATGAGGTATTCTCTCCAAACTTTTTTCTCAATTATTTCATAATGGAGACTGGGTTGGATTCAAGTGTAAAGGTTCACTTCCATAATTAGGAATGATTAAACTTGATAGGTTCGATGGAATGAATTTCACTAGATGGAGGGACAAGATGGTTTTCCTATTCACCACATTGAAAATTTATTATGTTCTTAAGATGGATCAACCATCAAATCCAAAAGAGATCACATTAGCAAAAGTAACATCTTCTGAAAACATCACTGCAACAACAACTGCTGACGCAACCACTACTGATATTAACACGGAGAAACGAAAACATGACTAGTTTATATGTCATGGATACATTCTCAATTCTCTTACTGATTGATTGAATGATCTTTTCATACATAAGATTCAACAAAGAAAATTTGAATTGCACTTGAAGAAACATACAGAAAAGAAAAAAAATACTAATAAATTTCTTGCATTGAGATACTTCGAGTTTACCATGACGGATACCAAACCAATTATGGATTAAGTACATGAGTTACGAATTCTAACCTCTAAATTAAACAAACTAGAATTCAAAATTCCTGACTTATTTCAAGTGGGAGCAATTCTGTCCAAACTTCCACTTTCTTGGAATAGATATAAGAAAATCAAAATTATTAAAACTTGTACATTCTGATATTTATGAACTAAATGGTTTACTAACAAAGGGAGGGAAAAGGTATTTTAAAACGTTCATAGATGATTATTCTCGTTTCACTCATGTTTATTTAATGAAAAACAAAAGATGATGCATTTGACAAATTTAAGGAATTTAAAATTGTTGTTGAAAATCAAAAAGAAAAAAAGGATTAAAATTCTTCAAAGTGATAGAGAAAGAGAATATTTTCCTGACTCATTTTTTCTATTTTGTAAAGAGAATGGAATAATTCATCAAAGAATAGCTCCTTATGCACCCTAACACAATGGATTATCTGAAAGAAAAAAAATAGAATGTTAGTAAAAATGGTAAATAGTATATTGTTAAATACAAAGACTCCTTTTAATCTTTGGGAGAAGCACTTTTGACAATATGTCATATAAGTAATAGAGTTCCTTTAAAGAAATTACTTATGGCACCATATGAATTATGAAATAATGGCAAAAAACCAAATTTGAATTATTTTAAAGTATATGGGTGTGTAGCATATTATAAAGTCATGGATCCTCATAAGACAAAATTAGGACCTAGAAGCATCAAAAGTATTTTTGTTTTTTTTTTAATAATTGGGGGAGCGGGGATTCGAGCCCTGCTCTTTAGGCAGGGAGATTATGCACCAACCAATGAGCCTGTAAAACCCGACCCTAAAAACACATGTCATGACATACATACACTGAGTAGCATGTTACTACGCTAGGAAAGTTCCTAAGAATAGACGAAACCCGGTATTGTACCTAACGATACACTTGAGTTGATTTAACCTCAAACTAGTTCAAATAGGAATCGTAGAATGAAATTTAATATTTCACAGTCCAGGAATGACTAAAAATGATTGTTCGAAGTTCGATGGTTCATTTGGGGAAAAATTAAAAATTTTGATGTTTAGGGGCAAAATCATCATTTTGCCACCTAAGATAATAATTTGATCATGGAGTGAAACTTTTGATCAAGATTAACTATTTGGAGTATAATTTAATGATAGGAAGTGAAAAATTTCAATTCCGGCAATTTTTGAAACATAGGGGCAAAACGGTAATTTTATCGCCTCTAGATAAAAACCGTAATTTGCACCACTCAAAACTTGTCAAAATTATAGGATTTATTTATTTTTGGTATGAATAACTATGGTATTTCAAGTGGTGAAAAATAGAAGTTTAATGGATGAAATTTTAAAAACGGGCCAATGGGAAAGTGACACATGGTACTTTTTAATGATTTAATATTTTTTTAAAGGAAAGTCAACCCATTTAAACCCCACATCAGGTGATGGCCAGCCATAAGGAGAGAACAAGAGAGAAAATAGAGAGGAAAGGAAGAAAAGAGAAAAACTAAAGGAAAACTAGAAAATTCAAAGGGGAAATCGAGTTTTTCGACCGTTTACGCGTCTAACGGTAAGATTTTTCGACTTTAGCATGATTTCTACCTTTCCTATGCCTTTGTTTCCATTTAGCATGCTTGAGGAGAGAGATCAAAAAGTGATACCAAGGCTGGCCGAATTTCAAGGGGGGGGGGATTTTGAATTTTTTAGGTTTGGATTTTTAGTTAAATTGATAGTTTTAGTTAGTTAAATGTGTATAGAAATCAAATTGGGCAAGAAAGCATGAAATTTTCATAATACCCACCCTTGGCCGAATCTTCAATAATGTACAATGATGAAGAACTGATTTTTATTCTAAGAGAAAATGATGAAAAATGGTTAAATGTGATAGAAAAACAAAGTGGAAAATTTACCTAGTTAATGTCCCATTTTTGGCCGAATTTTCCAAGGAGAAAAGTGAGCTGATTTTGGTGATTTTAGAGGATTATTGGCTGATTAATGGTTAGAAATGTTGGAGAGAAATGAAACAATTTAGAGCTAAAATATAGCGCGTTAGCAATTTATCGGGTAAAGTGTCAAAAATAAGTTAATACCGCGTTGAAGCCGTTTTAGGCTATTACATAGTGATTTAGCATCAATGTGGTAAATTGTGAAATTTTTGCAATGTGTCTAGGAGGAGAGCCTTCCGGTAAAGGCAAGGAAGTCATACCCGATGAACAGTGATCGGGGCACATCGAAAGCATTTAATTTGTACAAACGGTGAGTAAACCTATTATTATTGTAAATTATCTAGAGTTTATTTTTAAATGCTCTTCATGGATTTTATGAAACGAAAATGAGATTAAAATGGGATTTTTGATGTTTTAGAAATAAATGTGACAAATAAATATATTGTCTTGATTTTCTGAAATAAGAAACTATTGATTATAAAATTGAGTAATTGGAGGCTGTCAATTGTCTTGAAAAATATATTTTCTTATGAATGACTTATGATATATGAGTATATGTGGCTATATTTTATAATTGCATTGAGAATTTATGTAAGTTGTCTTTTACTAAGTAGGCTAGATAAATAAATAAAAGTCACGTTATACTGTCGAAATTTTATTAAAATTGGCAGGTTTAGTCACTGCAGTGACGGGTTTCTGTGGACTGCCTATTAGAGGGGCACGGTAAACTTGGTTATATAATTACTCTGGTTGTAGAGGCGAGGAGGGTAACTCCCGGGGTAGTGTTAGAGCTCACTTCACGTCGAATCCCCACGTGAATGTGTAACTCGGCCAACGCTAAGGAACGGCTTGTTTTCAAAACTAACATGTGTTTAACATGTAAATATCTTAACAACCTTGGCGGACTCGGTTAGATACCTCGACCAAGGTATCCCCAAGGACTAGTTTTGGCTTGAGCCCTGTTTTTAATAAAAGTTATAAGCCTTAACAACTGTTTTGGTAAGTTACAAATATTTTATGGTTTAAGAAATAAATTGAAAACCTTATGAAATGGTTTGTAATTTGTTGTTTAAACTTGCCTTCATTTTACTCGCTTTAGATATTTATGGTAATGTCTGTTTACTCATTGGATTACAAAATCTCACCCACCTCCTTTCCAAATATTTCAAGCCTGTGGTAGCTTGTAGATACCCGATTTGTCGAGGATTCCAGTTGACCCCTCTATCACACAAACAATAGGTTACTATCACCAACACTTGGTGTATTTATAGGCCACTTGTCATTGTAATTATTATTGTACATTATAACTTTGTAAATTATTGTATGTATGAATTTATTTTACTTCTAAGTTACAAAAGATTACTTACACGTGTTTTTATAAATATTATTTTATATAAAAATGCTATATTTTTGTCTTTTGATTTACTTGAGCCGGAAACGACTGAAAATTGTTTAAAACTGATATGTAAGCCTTGCAAGATTCCGATTGGTATTCCGGGTAATGAGTATCAATCGGGATGTTACGACGGTTGTCATGGGCCCGAGGGAGGTTCTGGGTCGTGACAGAGCCAAATGCTCGGTATATATTACTATTTAAAATGAAAGATTTGAATGAATTTGATACCATTTTGGGTATTAAAGTTAAGAAACATAATAATGGTTATGTTATTAATCAAAATCACTATATTAAGAAACTAATCAATAAATTTAAACATCTCAATATAAAAGAATTTAGTACTCCATATGACTCAAGTATGAAAATGCATGAGAATAGTGACCAAGTAATTGCACAACTCGAATTTGCTAGTGCTATTGGAAGCATTATGTATGCTATTGATAACTCTATGATATAGAGTTATTTGAGCTTAATTTTGATATTAATTTAGCTTAGTTCTTGTAGCAATGCATAGAAATTAGTAAGTTTTAGTTAAATTATTTTAGGTTAGTTAATTTAGGTGAGTCAATCTAATCTTAGTTAATTTTATGCTTAATTTGATGTTAATGTGATTAAGATAGGTTGTTATTAATTTATTTGTGCTTTTGTAGGTTTAATGAAGAATTTTAATGAAAGAAGGAGAGTAATTTCGAGGTGTAGACTTTCACTGCACATATTTTGATATTTTGACATAACTCTCCCTACTGAACTATAAATAAGAAGATTCTTAAACCATTAGAAAGATAAGAGAAAAAGATACAACTTTTATATTTACCACTTGGCCCAGTTCAATTTGAAAAGTGGTCAACAATCTTGTCGAAATTGGAGCACTGTAGCAATTCTAGAGCAATTATGATTTCTACTATTTAAATAGTTAAGGCCGTAACTTTGGAGGAGGTAGGTCACAGTTCACGTAGTTTGATGAGTAAATCCTAATTTGAAGTGACTTCTTTCTTCACCCAACTTGGCCCAACTTCAAAATACTATAAAAACAATCTTTCAAAGGACTTTTAAATGAGAGCGAAACACCATATTAACAATTGAGAATTAAGTTGCAAAGTCATTGAAGCTAAGAAGAATTTGAGGAATTCAAGAAGAATTGGAAGATCAAGATTATAAATTCTTAGGTTCTATCATCTTTTTGTTATTCTCTTATTTTTCTTAGTTTGTTCTGAATGTTTAAATTTTATTTGATGATGATGTGTGACTTAATGAGGAACTAAATTATTTATCTAAGATTATGATTGAACTCAATGCGTAGTCTAATTTATTTATCTCTCTTTTGCTTATATTTGATGGATTTAAGTTATTTATTTTATTCTATTCTAAATGCTTCTAGTTGATTGGCCACCAATTAGATTGAATTGAAAACCTAGGTTAAACCTTGATGAAAGAGATTTAGGTAGACCTTAAATAAAATAACGTATGATCGAATGCACTTAGTTGATTAGGTAGTTTGATTTGCATATATGGTAGACATACACCTATAAGCCATACGTAGCCAATATTAGAGCACAAACTTAATGAATCTTTCTTCAATCTAATTTGCATAGACATATAGTAAATTAATTGGGAAAGATATTTTATGAGAAATTCGACAGAGATTTGTAAATAATTTAGGACTCTAGGTTAGCAACTTAATCCATTAAGCTAAGTTAAAGGAAAGAGACAATAATCAGATGAAGTATTGAGGGACATCATAATCTTAGGTCTAAAAATTAATCAGGTTTAGAAAAGTAATTTTGTTGAGTAAATTTAGAGTAGTTTTAGCTTTTAAGTTGTACTTTTTAATTCAATTTTTAGTGTTTGAATAAAATTAGGGTGTGTAATTTTAGTAATTAATAGTAAGAATTAATTTAATTCCCTGTGAGATCGACACTCTACTCATCATTATATTATCTTTGCGATACATATACTTGTGTGAGTAGTAAATTGAACAACAACTATGCATTGTACTAGGCTAGGTATTGTATTTGCAGTTTGTAAATTATTAATATATACAAGTAGGCCTAGTAAAATTCATTGGAAAGCTACTGAGAGAGTTGTTGGATATCTTAAAAGAACTAAAAATTTTGGCTTACATTATTCAAACTATCCAAGAGTATTAGAAGGATACTCCAATGCAAGTTGGATTACAAGTGCAAATGATAATAAGTCCACTTCAAGTTGGATTTTTACATTAGGAGGTGGTGCCATTAGTTGAGCTTTTAAGAAACAAACTTGCATCTCATATTCAACAATGAAGTCTGAGTTTATAGCTTTAGCTGCAGCAGGAAAGGAAGCTGAATGGTTGAGAAATTTGTTATTGGATATAGAGTTGTGGTCGTAACCAATGCCAACCATTTCCTTATATTGTGATAGTGCTGCTACAATGTTTAAAGTATATAGTGATGTCTATAATAGAAAATCTAGACATATTAGTTTAAGATGTGATTATATTAGAGAATTAATCTTTAGTGGGGTAATTACCATAAAATATGTTAAATCTTCAAGTAATTTGGTAGATCCTCTGATGAAAGGTTTACTAAGGGATTTGGTAAGTAATACTACAAAAGGAATAGGTTTAAAACCCCTATTAGATGCCAATAGTGGGAATCCAACTTTTAACTAGTAATCTCTAATTGTAAAGTTCAATGGGTAAAAACGAGTTATAGTTATGTGTCTGTGATACACAATTAGAACCTATTCCTCAAAATCTTGTTTGAAAATATTGCAGTCCATTGTGTATAGAGGTTGAGTTTAACTCTTAATGGAGTTTGAATATTATATTATGGAAAGAAAATGTCTATAGCAATGAGGACATTAATGAAAACTCCACCAACATAAACATAAGGAGTGGTGTCGCTTTACCAAGAAGAATTTAGGAGATTCTCTTGTAAATGTTTATTATGAATAGGATAAGCACATGACCATTATGGTGCCAAAAGTGAACGAACATTTGCAGAAATAAAAATGAATATTATGTGTGATGTATCTTCAAATCTAACACTAAGAGTCGAGGTTCAATCTGCCGACACCATCTACTTTGTTATTTTCGAGATGCATTCACTAATTGATGGTTCAAATCAAGAGATACATCCTTGTGTGCGTAATATTCATTTGGGTGAAAGGCAAAAATACATAAAGATAAAAAAATATATTATAGGAAAACCAACATTTCAAACTAGTGGGGGATTGTTAGATAGTTTGTTAATGTTGGACTTATTAATGAAAAATTGTGACTAAAGAATTATAAATAATTACCTTATTAAAATATAACTTTTTAATAGTTGTATTATGAAAGGTTGTTAGGTATAACTATTGAATAGTTGTATTATGAAAGGAAACAACTATTTGAAGAGCTATATTATGAAAGGAAATAAGTCTTTGTATACTATTTGAAGAGTTATATTATGAAAGGAAACAAAACTTTCCATTGAAAGACGTATACGTTGGCGTATTATATAAATAACGTTCTTACACTGCCATTTTCACAATTTTGATAAGTAAGTTAAGGACTTTGTTGTATCCTAGAGGTTGAGAAAATACCTTAAAGTGTTCATTCGCACCCTTAATGTAGTACTCAAGATTTCTTCTTTCTTCTCAAATAATTCTAACATATACCTTTTTCCTTTGTTGTTAAACTTACCTTTGATCATTTTGTAGTTATAATTTTGTCTGTTACTTTGGTAGTTATAATTTCAAAATATGTTTAAAAGAAAAACAATATAATATATGTCTGAAGACCTCAATTGTTCATTAACATTGCTGCGAAAGTCTTTATAGGTCTACCAGAAGTTCAAACCTAATCCACCGTTTCTGAAGATAACAAGAGCGGGCAGTGATCTAAGTACGACCTTTTTAATCTTCTTTGGCAAATGCTATGAAAGTTTGCAAACAATTCAGGGTGAGTAAGATTGTATGTACATCACACTGATCCAATGACACTTTTTCATTTACATTTTATTCTATCTATATGGTCATAAGTCATATATTGAGGATATATACATTCTAATCAATTAACATTTTATTTTTGTGAACTCCAACTCAATCAATTAGTATCCTCTAGTATAATAAATGAGGCAAAAGTTTATCATTTGAACATGGAAAGACCCACGAAAATTAAATTTGACTTTAAATTTTAGAAATGTCAAACTAAAACTATGCACAATGTCAAAACTTGGCAGATTCAACCTATTCAATTACCACCTTTGTACCTCCAATATAGTAGTAGTATACATATTGATTTAAAGTGATAGGAATGTTTGATGAAATGTGGCTATAGTCAAAATAAGAATTAATTTTAAACAAGAAGGTTTCGCATTTAAATTAAACCTCATTGAGTCACTTTGGCAACTGTTTTGCGGATTAATCATTTCCTATAAATCTATTTTTATGTCATTAAAGATCTTTCTAAGTATCCCTTAAAGGGTGGCATACACTTTCAAAATTGTTTTCATTAGCTTTCTATTCTTGTATAGCTGAAACATAGAGTAAAAGTATATAGAACCATATATTTGTATATGTTTTGTACAGTCTAATCTGCAGGTTCTGTAAGTAGTTTTTTTGATGCTGAGTCTGATTGCTTACGGGTTGCTCTGTGAACCTGTGAGGGATGATTTTGCTGACTGATTGTACTGCCAGGGGTTGATTTTGAGCCAATATGTGCTACATATTAAACATATAGACTTAAAATCCCTCTGCTTTTGTTGGGAACCCTTTCCCACTTAATGAAATTCTTGATTTTCAAAAAAATTTCTGGTGCTTTCTTGATCTCATGAGCTCAAAACAAAATTATTTGCTTACCTCAAATGATGAACTCATCCTGTAGACACTATAGTATATAATTTTTAATTTTCCTATTTATTTGTTTATCTCCTCTTATTTTATTCTATTTTTATTATTTATTCATTTTGTTACTTTGTCTTTCATTTTTATTTATGTCTCTCTCTTTATGGTAAGAATTAGTTAAAAGATCCAGTGGGCTTTAAAGTTTCAAATTAAGTCCTAATGTCATAAAGTGGCATTGGCCAGGGAAATGTGGATTGGCAAACAAGCACAAAGTAACCAAAGTAACCAAAGTAATCTGAAACAGATCAATTACACTAAACATAAGCTAATAAGAGATTAAAACTAAATTAGCTCCAGAGTATTATGGAAACCAGAAGAACAACAAAGGAACAAAATAAACAAATAAAAGAAAAAAAGGACAAATCAGGAGAGAATGGAACAGCTCGCACCCTGCCAAGGCAGTTACCTCTCCAGATGCAAATTTTTTGCATCTGGCAATAGCCCTCCGATGCTGAGGGTGTCTATGTGGCTGCATCCCCAACATCCAGGGCAGATATATAATCGCTCCCTTTGCTGAAAATGGGGGCAGCATCCCTTAAAAAAATCCTAGAAAAGCCGTAGCAACTAGAGAGCAAAACCCTAGCCACAGCAAAACCAAAGAAAAAAACCAAGAAATGCCCTTGGAAATCTAGCAGCTAGAACCACAATAAGAAAAAAAAAACAAAAAAATTAGAAAATAAAGAGAGTGCCGGAAGAGTCATAGAAAAATGAAAATAGGAAAAGGGGTAGGTTAGTTTTTTTTCTTTCGATTTTCCTCTTTTCATTTTGTTTGAAGAGTTTAGGGTTTCATAATTGGTTGTTTAGAGGGGGCTAGATCGGAGGTTGAAAGGGGAGTAGCAAATAGGGAAAGAGTTTAAGGGCTTGGGTTTCGGTTCTCCGGTCATCAATGGAGAAAGAGAGAAGAAGGGTTGCAGTCTTTGAGGGTTTAGAGAAAAGTGGGAGGAACGGCATTCAGAGAGAGAAAGTGAGTGGAGAAAATCGGAAGCAAAGAAAGAAAAGAAGTTTATATACCAAGGTTAGGTAAGGAATAAACGGCGACGTTTTGAGGAGATTAGATTTGTTCCAAACAACATAGCTTTTGAGGTTGGAAGGGCGGTGGTCTGCGCACCAAAACAGTGCGCTTTGGGAGCGGTATCTGCTGGCCGTAGAGATGCAGGTCGATTGAAGCGGGTTAGCCGCTTAGGTCAATTTGGCCATAGAGGTAAACCCTTTACCATTTTTATCAAATCTGTTGTGATTTGGGTTGGTTCATTTTGTCAATTTTTAGGATTATTGTTTAATTATATAGGATTAGATTGGATTAGATTATTTAGCATAATGTTCTAAAAAGTCTTTGATATTATTTTTATGTTTAGGAAAATAATACCAACAGAAAAATATAATATATATATATATATAGAAGTAGTCATAAAAATGTTTAGGTATGAAAAGAATTCAACTGTAGGAGAATATTTACTTAAGGGTATTTAAACTTAGATGAATGTAGCATACATGCAAAACAGAAAATAAATTGCTTAATGAAATATGTTTATAATGATAGATTTAGAGAGATAAATAAAATATATAAAAATATAAATGAATGAAGCAAATAGGTGATTGGTTAAAATATATATATATATATATATATATTAAATTAAATAAAAAATTGAAAATTATTGAGTTGTTGGTGGGGTGTACTTGGGTGAAAATATATAAAGGAATATGTAGAATATGTATATACATTGGATTATAAAAATAGGTTTAGTGAATGAGCATAAAAAAAAAGAGAAAGAAAGAAATACTTAATATTTAATATTAAAAGATAGCAAAGTTAGTCAAATAATTATAATAACATATGTATTTGAATCAACCTTAGAAAATTGAATCCTAAGACACCATAAAATTAATTATAGGAATAATGTATAAATTGTACCAATGATAGGATGTTCATCCAGAATGCGAGCAGTCGTAATTCTGGATGAATTTTTTTTAGGCTTGGGATCCAAATTAAGACTCCACTAGGACAATGGAAGGGTCTCAATTTTAAGATTTCGAGATTTTTAATTTTAAATAAACAAAAATTATCATACAATAAATTAGTCAAAATATAAATATAAATATAAATATAATAAACATAAAATAATAGATGACATATACTCATTTAAGTTGTCAAAATATAAATATAAAATTGTAAAAATAATACTCATGACAATAAATAAATAAATAAGTAAAATATTCAATGATGGGAAATTCATAATAGTGAATATATTAGGTTATATAAAATATATACAATAAATTTATAAGTATTATAAAAAGGGAATAGGATAGATAATAAAATGAGGAAGCATTGAATTAAAATATATACAATTATGAAATGAAATATCTTGTTTAAAGAACCATAGAGCTTGAATAAAACATTTATATAGTAGAATAGGTATACACCTAAATAACATAGAAATATATATAATTCATAATGTACATATTTATAAAGAGAACAATAAAGAGGAGAACCTTAAAGAAGTAACAAAGAAAATGCAGGAAGATTTGGATATAAAATAATGAATTTCATAAGCATAGCATACATTATTATTGCGTCGTAAATGTCATGGCATATGGATACATATGCATACTAGTATAAGTTCCGATGATGGGATTTTTTGAAAGATCTTGCGAAGGCGAGTTTTGTTCGAAAAGTTCCCTAGGTCAAAAGATGTCCTCGGGTCCCACCAATACGATGGGAGGACTCAGAGAATATCTTTAATAAAAAGGCTTTTGCTCGTAATAAGTTTGCATTTAAGAAAATACTATTTTTGCTAAAACGCATATGATAACCTCGAGGATGAGATTTATTCGTCAAATTTGCGAAGGTAAGTTTTTCAAATAATTTCCTAAGTGAGAGAATATCCCCAAATCCCACTACTATAATAGGGAGATTTGGAAAATATCCTCAATAAAAGGTTCTTCGTCTGACATTATTTGAATTTTATACCATGCATTTCACGAGAGCATCACCCAATTAATATTGCACATAGCACACTAGTGCTACTAGACAATCCAAGTTTTAGCTCAATTAAAAAAAAGATGACTTGCTGTTTCCACTTCTTGCTTGTAAAGAAGGCACATGGCACTTTCACCAATAATCCTTTTCCTCACAATGGTAATTTTGACAGACAATCAACCATGTAGAATCTACCAACACAAGTGTTCGATCTTAAATGGGGCGAGACGAATGATATGGATTTTTGGTGGCTATTATTTGAAACGTTTGAAGGAAGCATTTTATGACAAAAAGAGTTAAGTGTGTAATCAACTCCAATACTCTCTTTCTAGACAAGTTTGTTGTTGAAATCCTTGTGAAGGTATTGGTCATTGAGCAGATTATTGAAGTCATCCCATTATTTCAGCTCCAAAACAAAAGACATTTCTCTTAAGCTCAATTTTCCGAATCCATTTGCTATTAACCCACACTCCAAAATCAGCAATGCAGCCTACCTTATCAATTGCCAAAGCATAGACTCTCGGGAAGGATATTTTGAGGATTATGCTCTGTACCCATTCATCCTCTCAGAACTTAAAACGGAAACTATTTCTTAAGGAAATCCCTATGCCTTCCATAACATTGGACTTAAAGTCACATGTCCCAAATATAGATTTAGTGATATTTCTCCAAATTCCAAAGTCTTTGTTCCTCAACTCTAAGCAATTTCCAAAGTTCACCTTTTAAGCATCTCAAATCACTCCTTTTCCTTTCATCAAATCCATTGACTTAGCCATCATCAAGCAGAATTTGAATGTCCTACTCAACCTTGCTGATTTTGCAGTAATGTCACCAATAACAACTTGCTACCACTGCCTAATACAAGGTTTGGTACCCTTAAGCTGATGCTAAATAGTAGCCTTTTTACCATTGAGAGCTTCAGCTCCTTTCCATGCATTTGCAAACATAGTACCGAAGCTATTCTTTTTTAGCCAATAGTTAAAAAATCAAAAAGGTTTAGGTCTTCAATTATAACTTTTCAAGCTAATCATAACTGAATTATGATCGAAGATAGAAGTAGAGAGACATTTCTGAACCAAGTTAGGGAATTTCTTTAGAATTTCAATCGCAACTAGAAATCTATCTAACGTGCTGAATGTAGCATTTTCTCGATTGCTACAATGTGTAAATTTACTACCAGTTAAAGGAATGTCCATCAAGCCAGCTTCTTTAATAAAATCACAAAAATGGGCCATTGAAATATCCATACTTTTATAACTAGTTCTTTTTACCATATTTCTAATAGCGTTGAAATCACCACCTAAACACTAAATAGCCTCCTAGGTTCTCAAGTGACTAAAGAGGTTTTCCTAAAAAAAAAAAAATTTGACCTTTTTCCTCATTATTGGGCGCATAAATATTCCCAAAACCATAAGTACCATTAAATCCTTGTGTCTTGCCCACTACATGAACAAAACGTTTACTAGCAATCGAATGCTTTGCAATAAAATAATTTTGACACTGGATGGTAATCAAGCCTCCAGATACACCAACTGAGTCAGCAACCAACCAGTTACTGTTACCTCTTCCCTACAAACACCTAACAATATTATCACTAACATTATTTATTTTTGTTTTTTATAAGAAAAGACTTTAAGCTTGCAACTAACTGAGAGGCATTTCACGGCTCACTTTTTTTCAAGCCTCCCAAGACCACGGATATTCCAAGTTGTAAAGCCCGACCTTATAAAATACTATTCATGACATACATGTGATGATAGCATGATTGCATGCTAGGAGAGTCCCAAAAAATTTACAAAAGTCGGTATTGTACCTAGAGGTACAACAAAGTTTATTTAATCCTCGAACTAGATCAAATAGGAATTTTAAGGTGAGATTAAGAGTTTCACAGTTCATGGATGACTTAAAATGGTAATTTGGAGTTTGAGGATCAATTTGGAGTCAAATCGGAATTTTCACTAACTAGGAGCAAAATGGTCATTTGCCACTTGGGGACAAAATGAGAATTTTAGAAAAGAATTTTTTTGGCCCCATTTGACTTATTGGAGTATAATTTGACTTATTGGAGTATGATTTGAGGTTTAGAAGTGAAAAATTTTAATTTCGGTGTAATTTGGAGTATAGGGGTAAAATGGTAATTTTGCCACCTCAGGGGCAAAATTGTAATTTTCCACCACCAGGATATTTTTTCCAGCACATGGTCTTCCTTTGTCTTCAGCTTTGACCCTTGACTAAATATGTGGTGGAGATAAAATGTTTAAATTTTTAAAATTTTAAAAACGGACCAACGACATGATGCCACGTGTCATGCCTTTATTAATTTATTATTTTCTTTTTTAAAAGGCACAAAAATCAGCTCATCTTCCACCCCATGGCCGGCCAAACCAGCAAAAAGAGAGAGAAAACAAAAACAAAACCCTAGAGAGAGAAAATCAAAGAAAAAGTGTGAATTTTCAAGGAAATTAAGTGAAAAAGGTGAGATTTTTTCTATTAAGCTTGAGTTTTCTTATTCCCAAGCATTTCTCTTTATTTTCCATGATTAAATTACATGTTTTCAGGATGAATTCAATTCGGAAAAAATGGGTTAGGAGAGAGAAAGTTGTTGGATTTATTTGATTTTAATTTATGTTAGTGTTTTTAGTTAGTTTAGCATATTTAGAAACAAAACAACAAGAAAAGAATTTATTTTCTCCCCCAACCATTAATGGCTGAATTTACCATGTAGTGAGTGAGGATGAGTTTGATTTTATTCTAGGAGAATTGGTTAAGGAATAATGAATTATGAGCCTAGAAAAAAATATGGGAATTTTCAAAGCAAAAATATGAATTTTACCCACTAGGGGTATTTTCGTAATTTACTGTTGGGACTGATAATTTACACCACACTGAGGGACATTAAGTTAATTTGGGTGCAATTGAGGTATAGAAACTGAAAAGAATTAAATTGGAGTTTAAACGGACCCGTTAGGAATTTAATCGGGTGATAAGACGAATTAGGCCAATATCGGGTTTAGATAGTTACCAGTGCATTTTTGCATTCCATATCATGCATTGGTAGTCTAAATTAGTTTAATTTTGATTTAGTACCAACTTGGTGAAATTCTTGATTTTGTACTGTGTCAAGGTGGTGAGTCCTCCGATAAAGGTAAGGAAATTACATCCGAGGACCAGTAGACAGAGTACTTCGAAAGTCTGCATTCTAGACATTGTGAGTAAACTTACTATCATTTTAATTATCTAGGGTGGTTTTTAGATGCTTTCATGAATTCTATGGAAAAAGGAATTTAAAAAGGTAAATTTTCATGTTTTATGAATAAATGAGTTTTAATGAAATTAATTTATAGATTGTTTTGGAATTAATAATGATTTTGAAAAATAGAGTACACGAAGATTGTTAATTGTGACAATTTGATTGTTTAAATTGACTGGCTTATTATAAATCGAGCATGATTGGCTAGTTGGCAATTGTATTGAAATGCGAATTGTTTGGTTGCCTTGAAAAACTGCGAATTTCAAAATTGTCATATAATGTTATTGAGTTTTATTATATGGTGGATTATATATTAATTAATCACTGCAGTAGGGGGTTTCTGTGGATCAGCCTTTTAGAGGGGCACGGTAAACCCCATTATATTCTTACCTTGAACGGAGATGCGCGTAGGGTATCTCCTGGGGTAAAGCTTAGGGTTCACTTCACGCCAAACCACCATGTGAAGGGGAACTCAGCCAACGCCAAGGAACGACTATGTTTTCAAAACAAAAATATGATTTATGTGAAATGTGAATTTTAATAGCCTTGGCGGTCTCGATAGGATGCCTCGGCCAAGGTGTCCCCGAGAATGGATTTATGGCACAAGCCTAGATTTTTATGAGATTCATAAGCCTATTTACGTACTTTGAACGAGATGTGTTCTAATTGTATAACCCAGTTTATGATGATTTACTTTATTGTCTCAATGTACTCAACTCTAGATGTTTATGATGATGTCTATTTACTCATTGGGATTTTATAATCTCACCACTCTCATTTCCACCCATTTCAGGTTCAGTATAGACTGTAGATAGCTGATCTCATCGAGGACTACAGTGGGATCTGCATTTTCCAAACCGTAGGTTCACAGTCCTCTTTACTTTTGTTTATTCGGGGGCACTCTTGTTATTGTAAATTAAATTAAATATTTTGGCTTACTGTATTTAAGTATGTATAAATTTATTTAGCTTTTACGCTATAAAAATTATTCACGTATAACTCTATAAATAATGTTTTATAAGAAAATATGATATTTTACTTAATATTTCTTTTATTTTCTTATTATATTCAAATAACCATAATTTCATTTTAAATGAAGATTTTAGACTTTTAAACTCATTTTGAATATGAATTATGTGTTTTGTACTTGTATATTACGTTTTAGCCAGTTTCAAAATTTTTGAGAAAAATGACCAAAATACCCTTGTGAGACGAAAAATTAATATTTTATTTATTTAAAGTTGAAAATAGCTTAAAATCTTTTAGAACACGATATTTGACAATGGTTGCTCACAAGGGAACAGAGAAACTGATAGTAAAGCCTTGCGGGGTTTCGGGTTGACATTTCGGGCAATAAGTGTCTACCGGGACACTGCGGCGGTTGTCACGGGCTCGAGGGGAGTACCGGGTCGTGACACAAGTAATGATAGACATAGAGAAGATGGAAAAACAAAGCAAATAAGGAAAGGGCCAAAGGGCACCATACTTGTCTAGGGATTTTTTAAGTTGACCACACTGTGGGTCTCCTTCTCTAAGCCAATGAAGATGCTAATTTAATCACTATCATAATGTGCAAACACCATCTCAAAATCTTTCCCAACTGCTAAAGTATCTTTTCCCTTTTTGATAATTAGAGAATTTCATCTAACAATATCGCTATTAGAAATTGGCTTAGTATTAATCTCGATATTTTCATTCAAATTCCTATAGGGATCATTAGTCATAAACCTAGTCACTCATTTGCTAGTCCCATACCAAGGGTTCTTTCTCCTAGGATGTCTAACCGAAGCGTTTTCATCCACATTGCAATCCTCTGCATGGTTAGTATTTGGCATTAAGGTGACCAAAACATGCTCACTCATAAGGTCAATAACTTCACTTTCGACAACATCTCTACTTCCATCTTTAACAACCTTTTTGCATTCATGATTCTCTTTTACAACATCAAACCTAACAAAACATGAAAGGGCCAGTCGAATTTTGTCATCTATGTGGTTCAAGCTTTCAATTAGATAATCCTCGATTTCCGTGGCAACATTGTTGTAACTCCTAATTTCCATAGCTATTTCCCTCTCTTTCTTTGTTTGTTGGAATAAGAGGTGCCTTATCCTGCATCTGTTATCATTATGGCTTCAATAAAACAAGTTTTTCTGATGCAGTATAGGCCATTTTGGGTTATCTCCACCGACTTATCCTTAGTACCCAAAAGGCTGCTTTTAGTCACAAGCTTAGGAACAACTCAATTTAGTACCCAAAAGGCTGCTTTTAGTCACAAGCTTAGGAACAACTCAATTAGCCGATGTTGATTACTGTTATGTTTGTTAGAAAGTGACATACTTTTGGTAGCTCAATTTCTTGGGTGTTGAGTTAAGGCTTAAGGAGTACTATGGGCTTATCAACCAAAGTATAGCCCATTACCTTTGTCTGGAATTCAAAATTTGAATTTACCCATTTGAATGGTTCCATCATTACCGGTTTCGTAGATTTTTCATCGATGTTTTCCTGGAAAATGATTATTGGCAATTGGATCAATGTATAAGAAGCAGTCGAGAGCATATTAGCTGCTAGATCCAACACTTGAGTGTCAACCTTGAGTCTTAGCACTATACAACATTTGTTAATGGAGAATTCTTTCCATTCAGGGATAATTCTTTGCTTATTAATCATGATTAAAACTCTTGCACTATCAAACCTATGCCAGATAATGCTACTAACCTTGATCACACAGCCCTAGAGTCCCCCTATACATTAAAATGTTGATTCACTTTAGAGATGGAGAGGGAGATATTCAATAATTAACCAAACCGGTTTCTTACGTTTCTTCTTCACAAGATAATATGGGGTAACAGAAACAAACAAGTGAGAAAACAAATTAAGAAAATCATTGAGAGCAATTTTCATTTCCTTGGCATCCCCAAAAGTTATCAGAGCCTTAGGAACTCCCTAAGGTCAAATTGTGACAGGGATTCTCTCTTGGTAGAGTTTAGCTTGAATGTTCTTGAGAGGGAAAGACCTTTAATGTGGCAATAGAGATTCTCTGTAACCATTTTGTGTCAACTATCAGGATGTCAACATTTAAGTTCATAGGGTTAGCGGGGGGTTTGACCTTTCCAGGTGGTGGTTTGTTAGAAACACAACCATTCCTCGGAGTCATAATTTCTTTAAATGTCTTTTTGCTTTGGACCTTGGCCTCAGTTGTAGTTTCTTTAGAACATTCCATTTGCTTCAATGAGATAGCCCTATTCACCAACAACTTAAGTCCATCAAGAATCATCCCAGTACCCAACAAGATAGCTTGCTGCATTTTTTCAACCAAGCAATATCTAACAAAGACAAAAACTGTCTTGCTATTTTGACCATTTGAACACGGCTTCCAGATGAAAGAGTCGACAACCACCCCATAGACTTGAAAAGCATCAATGAGTTGTTCCCAAGTTACTCGAAGACAGAGATTTGCAATAAACACAGAGAACATTTTATTTTTCCATTGCTTATCATAGATCTTATTGCTTTGTTTACCTTTCCATTTACCGTTGTGTTGATCACCAACCTTTATCTTCGCCATCTGTACTATTCTTCTACCCATTTCTCACTTTTTTTAAAAATTAGAATATGTTTGTATATGGGCTTGAATAGGGTTATGGTGTTTGTTTTCGTAAATGAAGAATATAGGTTTATAGTGCAGGGTCCAAGGTGATCAAAGTTGTCCTGGGTTGTTAGGGTTCAAGTTTGTAACTTCCAAGTCCCCGTTTTATTTTAATTCCAAAAAGCGAGCTCTACCATTGTAAGTGTGTCTCCAAAATAGGGGCTGTAAACCAACTTGT
Organism: Theobroma cacao; assembly: GCF_053813885.1. Taxonomy (NCBI): domain Eukaryota; kingdom Viridiplantae; phylum Streptophyta; class Magnoliopsida; order Malvales; family Malvaceae; genus Theobroma; species Theobroma cacao. The sequence goes on from NC_142642.1 coordinate 2,051,855, forward strand.
GCCCATGTTTATTGTTAATTAGAATCTTCATTAGTTAAGTAGACATAATGTTGCAAAGCCTTTTAACTCAAAAATTAGAATTTTCATTAGTTAAGTAATATACAGAGAGAAAGCATGAGAGATATAGACTAAGAAACAAAAAAGAGGGTAAAACATTTACTCCGAATTCGTTAATTGTGTATTTCCTAGAAAAGGCTCTTAGTCAAAATATAATTTTCGCCTGGACATAACTTCTCAAAAAAGTGTTTTCTTACCTTCTTTCCCTCCCCTTCAACTCTTCGAAGAAAGAAAAAACAAGGGACAATTGAAAAGTGTTAATCATACATGTTAAAAGTTGCATATTTATGTATTCACATGAAAATGAGCGTATTATAGAATCATAGTGATGAGATATGGTAGTAAAGCTGATATTACCTAGGCACCTGCATATTCTTTTAAGATATATTAAGTAATTGTTGTGTTAAACTCATATTACCTAGGCACAAAGCCACTCATTGTTGAATTTTGGGTATATGTAACTACTAATAAAAGACTTACTGAACTTTGGGATAGTCATACATGCAAAGAGAGCTGACTTCGTCATCCGATAACCCTACTTCCTCATTTCTAAGATTCGAATTCGATATCTTTAAATTGAAATGCCAAATTTTACCCGTCGAGCATTCTTTTAGTGACTTAGATATATATTTTTCTGTATAGAAAAGTATTTATGTTGTCTATCTCCAAGTTCATTCCAAATCCAAGCTTAAAGTATGTAAATGTTTATGTAATTCATTAAACATGGTATCTGCCGCAACTTGAAATAAGAAATGAAGTTAATTTACACACTTAAAACTTGTTCTGTGGAAAAAGATTTTCCCTTTTTCTTTGGCCAATCATATTAGCATTAATTTACTAGAAGTGGAGGCAATTGAACATTAATTCAATCATTTCAAGCTTACCGTATTGATCGGCCTGCAAACTTTTTTGCCACTTTGATACCATAGAAAAGTAACATTTTCGATGCCTCGTTTCTCAATTCCTTCCCCTTTAGGCCAATATAATACTTTTGAAAAATGATCACCGAGGCGATTCCAAGCAAATCCATTGGTTGCAATTGGAATTTCCGTCCATAGAGTCATTCTTAATTAATAGATCTTGGAAAACTAGTTCGAGTAGCTTTAGCAAAAGTAGATGCTTAATATAATCCTTTTTTCCTCCCTTTTTACATCATTTTGATTGTCATAGAAATGTCCGCGTAATGGGTGCATATTGATGACAAACAGGTCCCGTCCAGATAGGACTGATTATTATTTTAACCCCTCTTTACATTCTAGGTAACTTACAAGAAGTTTAGTCAAGACAATAATATTATTTTAGGGACAAGACTTGGGGGAAAGTTTTTAGATGGAAATTGGTAAAACTTTTGAAAACAATCGATTAAAATAAAAAATCAAAATTAATAGATCAATACATTTTAGATGGTTCACTAGTAAGGTGGAACAAGGACTGGGTATGTGGCATTTTGCTACTTTGTTATTGTTTCTGTCCTGTCCAATGGTGATTGTGGTTTAAGTTTGAGTTTCCATGCAAGGTGTTTTTAGTTCTGTTTGCAATCTGCTCTCAGAACCATTTTGGTTTCTGTATTGGTTTGTTGTAAGAGTCTTGGATGGACCAGATTGACTGAGAAAAAAAAGAAGGGAAATCCATCTAAGATTCAATTTATGATGTTGCTCAAAATTCATTGATGTATTCAATTAGCAATTTAATAAATGTGAAATTGTCAAGAAATTCAATGTCAAATGGCAAATTCTTATTTGAACCAATCCTGCTCTTTGAATTTTATTAGATTTCTCTATCTGTAGAGCATATTCAACCTCAATTCTATATATATCAGATGGTAATAGAAGAAAATAGAGTAACTGGTAACAAGAACAAGAAATGAGAACCATGAAATTTCCTTCCTAGAAGGTGGATGAATCCACTTTTTCTATGATAAGAAAAAAAAAAATTCACACATTAATATGTTCCTTGAAAAGAGACATGTAGAAAATTAAAAACCTTTGAATTGAATGATTGCTCCATCTAATCAATCAGTGGAGTTAATCATAACTAAAGATACTGCTCAACCAAGTTCGACGCATAGTACATGCAATGAACATATCTTCACATGTGATAGCTTAGTCCTGAGATTCTCCCAGCAATGCGCATAAACATAGGGAAGGATTCATTAAATATAATTAGGGCATTGTACAGGCTTATAAAGCCACTTATTGTTGAATTTTGGGTGCATGCATAACTACTAATAAAAGCATAGTTATCATTACGTATGATACTCGATACGTATTGTACGATAGGATATTAGTAAAAAACAATACATATTTATAATTATATTGCATTTAATTGAGTATCGAAACGTATTGTACGATGCAATAAATACACTTTTTATAAGCTTATATTCAATTAATTATTAAAAATTTTAATTTTTTATTATTTTTTGAGTTGAAACATGAAAAATTATATTTTATGAGTTTCAATTTTTGAATTTAAAAAATACTAAAAAATTGAATTCCCTTTTAATTTTAACATGATAAATATTTTTTAATTTTTAATTAATAACTTAATATGATAAAATGTATATTTTATATAAAAATTTATATTATTAAAGAATATATCCAAAGTTTAAATTAAAAAAATAATTATCTTTTCAATTTACGTCCTATAAACTTCTGTTAAAAAATATAATATTTTTCAAATTTTTTCTTTATTTTACAAGTATAAATGTTATTTATAATTAATTTTAAAATTTCTTATTATATCTTGCGATACGATACCATACGATACTCGATATTCGATATTAAAAAAATAAGATTGTGATACACAATACATATTTGGATTTAACGGTGACAAATAAAAGACTTATTGAATTCTAGGGTATACGTACATGCGATCTTCATCCCATAATCCTACTTGCTCATTTCTAAGAGTCGAATTTGATACCTTTAAGTTGGAATGCCAAATTTTACTTGTTGAGTATTTTTTTATGGACTTGGATTTATGTTTATATAAATATATATATATATAAGTATTTTTATTGTTTGTCTCCAACTTCATTCCAAACACAAGCTTAGATTATGTAAATGTTTATGTAATTCATTAAACATGATATCTATTGCAACTTGAAATAAAAAATGGACTTAACTACGCACTCACAAACTTGTTCTGTGTAAAAAGATTTTCCCTTTTTCTTGGGCCAACCATATTAGTATTAATTTACGATAAGTGGAGGGGACAATTGAACATTAATTCAATGATTTCAAGCTTACCGTGTTGATTGGCCTGCAAACTTTTTCTCCACTTTGATACCATAGAAAAGTAATCTTTTCACTCCCTCGTTCCTCAATTCCTTCCCCTTTCGGCCAATATAATACTTTTGAACAATCACCGAGATGATTAAAAGCAACTCTGTTGATTGCGGTTGGAATTTCCTCCCTTTAACATCATTTAATTTTATCGTCAAAGAAATGTCAGTATAATGGAGGCATATTGGTGACGAACAGGTTCCATCCACAGAGGACTGACTTGGGGGGAAATTTGTAGATGGAAGTTGGTAAAATTTTTATAAATACCAATTAAAATAGAAAATGAAAATTAATATATATGTCGATAACATTTCAGATAGTAGATTCTAAATATATAAATTAATTTAGTGAATCAATAGTTAACGAAATGGGAAAAAATTATTATAATCTTTTTATTAAAGTTCCAAAGAGAATAATATTTTAAAGTTAAACATTTTCATTTTTCGTATAAATGGTTTACTTAACAAGCTCTATTCAGCGATTTATGAGTTGTGACGACTTCATATAATGCAACTGCACTCAGGTCTTTTCCTTATTTTTAATTCATACATAATATTCCCTGCTTATAAATGTGAAGGTGCTCGGCCTCATAGGATCCATACATAGTATTCAAAAAAGAAGCAGAAGATATTTCGCTTTGTAGCAAATATCCTATCATATAGCAGTTGCCTGAAACTAGCTACCTTCCCACTTGAAAAATATTTCCCTCTATCTCTTTGCTACTGGACTACCATCTCTCCCGTTCGTTTCTTCTCTAATCAATCAATTCCTTTCTTCCCAAATGGCTGGAGCACTAGTCGATGCTATCATGAAACATATAGCAGAAATTGCCACTGGGGGAGTAGTAAAAGGGTACAGATGGGTGAAAATGTTGAGAGGAGTCAAGAAAGAAGTAGAAAGGCTTGAAAGAAATTTTGAGTCTATCCAAGACGTGCTTGAAGATGCAGAGCAGAAACAGACGGTAGAAAAGAATGTCGAATGTTGGTTGGACAGGCTGAAAGAAGTGTCTTATAACATGGAGGATGTGTTAGATGAGGGGAACACTGCACTCATCAGGTTGCAAATAAATGGTGTTGGAAATGCTCCCCTTTTCAAGAGGATGGTACGTTCCTTTATTTCATACTTTTGTTTTTATAGTCGAGTTGCTAGGTATCGTCACCTTGCTGTCACGATAAAGGATATCAACAAAGAGTTAGATGAGCTTACTAAAGAGAAAGATAGGTATCAATTAATAAAAAGGGAAGTTAAACAACCTAGACGAGTCGAAAGCACTTCTCTTGTGGATGTGTCAAAGTTGCATGGTCGAGAGGAGGTCAAGAAAGACATAATGAACAAACTGTTGTGTCGGACTAGTGAAAAGGGAGAGGATATCCAAACCATCTCTGTAACAGGGATGGGAGGAATTGGCAAGACATCTCTTGCTCAACTCATCTATAATGACGATGAAGTTCGGACACATTTTCACAAGACAAGTTGGGTCTGTGTCTCCGATTTTTTTGATCATGTTAAAATTGCGAGAGCAATTCTTGGAGGCCTTGATCAAGATCCAACAGACCTCCACAATCAAAATTCATTAGGAATCCTTCTAGTTAAAATTCGTGAGAAGATCAGAGGAAAAAAGTTCTTTTTCATTTTAGATGATGTGTGGACCGATCGTGAAGAAGATTGGGAACCACTAATAACTACTTTCCGATCTGGCATGTTGGGAAGTAGGATTTTAGTGACTACTCGTAAAGAGTCAGTTGCGACGGTGATGAAGTCTTCTCACAAGTTTAGTCTAGAAAGATTGTCTGATGATGTTTGCTGGCTTATACTTAATCAAATTACATTAGAAGGAACGAAGAATGAAGGGGATAAAACTTTTCAGGACATCGGGTGGAAAATTGTGAAAAAGTGTCAAGGTTTGCCCCTTGCTGCAAAGGCTCTAGGAGGTCTCCTGCGAGATAAAACTAGAGAAGAGTGGGAAAATGTCATGAATAGTGAGATATGGAATTTAAATTTGGCACATGAATATATCTTCACCACTCTTTTACTGAGTTATTATGGATTACCGTCAGCAATTAGACGATGTCTGTTGCACTGTGTAATCTTTCCTAAAAATTATGAAATGTGGATAGATATCGATTTAATTCCACATTGGATGGCACTAGGCTATTTAAACTCTGGTGAGAATTCGGAGAAGGAACTAAAAGGAGATGAATACTTTAAATGCTTAGCAGCTCATTCCTTTTTCCAGGATTTTCAAAAAGATGAACATGGTACTATTTATTAGTGTAAGATGCACGATATAGTACATGATTTTGTTGCATTTTTGACCAAAAAAGAAGTTGTGGTAAAAGAGGTCAATTCTGTCGAAAATTTGGGATTGGACTCATCATCTGTAAGAAAGGTTCGTCATTTGAGTTTGACAGTTGGAAAAGGGCATGATTTCCCTTTGTCTGGTGCCTATCACTTGCGGAGCCTTGTTGTGACTGCAAGCAATAACAATTATGATGTAAATTCTGAAGACCTGCGTAACTTATTCTGTCAATCGAAACGCCTGCGGCTATTGGAGTTTGGGTTCAAGAGTGAAACGAGTTTGGTTGCAGAAAAATTTCTCAAAGAAATGAGGAATTTGATTCATTTAAGATATCTTAAATTGAGTCATAGCAATGAAATAAAAAGATTGCCAGAAGCTGTGTGTGACTTGTGTAATTTGCAAGTCTTAGATCTTTTTAAGTGCAGAGGTCTTGAAAAGCTGCCAGATGGGACAGGTAGATTGATCAACTTGAGGCATCTTTCTACCGAGGGTTGTAACAGCCTACAGTACTACCCAAAAGGGATTGGGAGATTAACTTCTCTCAGGGTATTGTTCCCTGTCATTGCGAATGCCGACGGTAATGACGCTAAACAATTCAGTGTTGGTGATCTGGAAAACTTGGACCTCCTTCGTAAATCTCTTCGGATAAAACTGGTGGGAAATGCCATCGACAAGGATGAGATTAGGAGAGCCAAACTTCAAAACAAGACGCATCTCAATCGATTGTATATTAAGTTGGAAGGAAAAGAGATGAAGGAAGATGATGTGATTGCAGCCTCTAATCCACCTCCAACCTTAGGCGTAGAGTTCACCAGCTTGTGGATGAGCTAGTACTCATCAACTCGTGCCAAATCAATGATGCTAGAGCAAAACAGGTACCCCAGCTGTGACTTATACCCTTTCTGTATTATGCACGTCCTTGGAACTTAGCAGGTCAAGTTTTTCATCATTACATTTCAATGATTGAATGCTGAAATAAAGATATTATTTTTGCAATCCCATAAATATTTTTAATTCTGTATGTATTTTAATAAGATGTGCTTCGGATTATGTCGCATAATTGATTAATGTTGATATTTTTAAGCCATCATATATTAAGCCGTCATAATATATAACTTATCAAATGAAATGTTAGAAAAATACTTCTAGCTCTTTTTTGTTATGTTTTTTTTTTACTAACATATGGATTCTGAATTAAATTCATAGGGGATACCAGAAGAGGTTATCTTCCTGGTGAATGAAAGTAGCTTGTTGAAGGCGAGAACAGAAGATAGATGGTGGCGTCTCCCTATTGTATGGTTGTTAGTTGTAATACAGTCTGTTTGCAATTTGTTTAATCTCTCTTTTATAAACTTATTGTACGTCTTGGATTACTGTAATGGTTTATTCTGTTGTGTGTTTGTCTTCTGGATGAAGGAAACCTCATTTCTCCTAAAACGCCTTATTTCATATTGTGTGATCTTTAGATTGTGATGTAATATGAAGGACTAATTTATGGTTTTTGAGAAGAAAAGATGGGACGAGTGATTTATTTTCTATTCAAGTGATGAGGAATAAATTCCACATCCATCTTGGGCTTATGAATATTATTAAGTTTCTTCACTTATATTATTAATTAATTTTAAATTGAATATCCGACGTCTTAAAAAATTCATCTAATATTTTTTGAAAGATTGGCTTTTCATAATTAATATGATATTTTTATGAATATTAATTCTAATTGCTATCAATTGATTGAAGTAACACAAGCTCTCTTTCCAATTTTTTCTTTAAAGAGTAGCTACCCAAGAGAAACTTTAGCTCTTTGAGGCCTTCTCACGGAGCTGATTCGGGCATTCCTCCAATGTGGGAGGAGTTGTCCATAATATTTTAGACTCTCTGAATGCTCTGCAAATTGAGCTTTGAAGCAGAAGCATCATACTTTTGTTTCGCGTAGGTTTTTAATTTTATTTTATATATTTGTGTTGGGGTTGGAGGCAGCAAGAGAAAGGAGGGACAGCAAATTCACAATTGACAAACCTACGGCAAGCAAAATAATTGGTTTTGCAAACTAATATTCAGGGTACCAAGTTTTTAATTTTTCTTCTCCTTTCTTTTATTCTTATTCTTAGTGTTGATGAATCATATATATAATTCTTTTGAAAGGTAAGGACAATTTTATTGACTTTACCAGTTTTATTAATTAACAAATGGAATATCAGAAAAATAGCTTTTTCTGATGGAACAGTTTGTCAGAAAAAGTGAATATTTTCTAAAAATTAGTTTTTTTCGACAAAAAACTCTATCTGAAAAGCCAAATCCAAATACCATATTGGTTAATGATATAACAACTTCTAAATTGTAATAATGCAAACTCATACCTAAAAAAAAACAGATAAAGAACTTGTATCACAACAATGAAAGGTATATACAGATGGAACAGTGTTTAGGACCCCCACCAGTAGATGGTAAAATGTTGTTGACAAAGATGACTATGCTACAATCCACTTCCCAATAAGCCCCCTTGTCTCGAGATTTCCATAAACCAAACTTGGCCATGAAGTATAATCAAGAATCTAATTCTAGTGAAACGTACACGACTCTGTTTTGCTGTCTAAAATTTGTAAAGCAAATATGCTTCCACTAACTTTCGAAAATTTTCAACCGACAAAAGAAAAGTTCTTTAGGAGATCCGCATTTTCGAAATCTTAGAACAAGATTCCAAGCATGTGGTTGCCTCTCATTTACTGGGAAATTTCTCTGGGCTTGTAAGCTGTAGAGAAATATAGCAGAAAGCCACCATACCAGCCTATTTAAACTCAACCCCGCTTAAACTTCAAACAACAAAGCTAGCATAGCCTTACCCGAGTTTCTTCTTTCTCAGTTTCCCAATGTTCAAATCCGTTTGCAAGCCTAATGTTGATAAAAGTTGCGTCAGAACTACTACGACGACTAAGAGTCTACCTATTCTGCCCACTGAGGAACAATGGCTAAGCATATTCAGGCGCTTTGATTCTGACGGAGATGGCCTCCTCAGCAAGCAAGACATTGCAAATGCTTTCAAAGCCCTCGGTGTATCTCCCCCAAACAAGCAAACATTTGCAGCCCTGAGCCACGTGGATGAAAATGGAAATAGATATATTGGCGAAGGCAAGATTGGAGAGCTGGTTCAATATGTTATGAAACGTGGTTACACCATCAAGTATTGTTAAGTTAATTTTCATCTATACTCAGGAAAAATCAAATCTATTACTTACCAAAGGTCCTATTTACCAGTTGTTTGTCAGATGTAGCAAGCTCCAAAGACTATTAATATGAAGCATTCTTTTAAGAGTGCTTGTTTTAGTGTATTATTTTGGTTTAAATAATAAAATCTCTGGCTCCAAAAAGTAAATCTGCTCCTGGAATCCCTGGTTTTGCCTAAATCCTGGATAAATTGTTCTTAACTGTTGATGAGATGGTGATGTTGTGCAAGAAAAATATACTCGTAACTGGTTTGGGTACTCAGAAATGGAGATGAGACCCAATGATCAACACTTCAACATGCTTTAACTTGACACAAAGATTGTTTCTACAATACTAACCTTGGAATGGAAGTAAGTGGTTTTTTTTTTTAATATTCAGCTTGAATTACAACAAAAGTTCGAAAGTGAAACCCTCTTTCTTGGGACACAGAACTATTTTTGTTTATTGAAACTAAGGTTGATTGTGCATCAGTAGACTTTGGCAAAACACATCTGAATGCCATAAGAGATATCAAAATTGAAGCATCTTGAATTGACTCTGCAACTAAAAATTGGAATCTACTTTTTACTTCAATGGACATCAACCAATTTTGCACAATTGAGGTGCATTGAAGATCTGATTCCCAATCTAGTTGAAGGCTTGCAGGAACCAACGGAAAGCTGAAGGTTGAAGAAGGGAGTTTATAGTACAGTGTGTTTCTTTTTTGTTTCAAAGTTCAGTGTTTAAACGTTGAGCAGTTTTGTCGTTTTCTTTACTTGGACATGATGTAGTGAAACGGTGGATACACGTGCCGTTTTCTTGTCTCTTGTTTAAAGTTGTACGACACTTCCTTGTGTCGTTTAGGTCTTGTTACTTTACTTTTTCCTTGAATGCACGTTTGTGCTACCGTTTTGGTTCTTTCTCCTGAAGGCTTAGCAGCCATGTCGATAGTCAGAGCTTGTTACCGTTGGCATTGCAAAGGAAACAATGCATTGTTTTCTGTGCTTAGCTGACTCAATTTGATTTAGTCTCTCAAGGCTGAATCTAAAGAAATCACAACTTTTTGGAGAGTATATATAAATGAAAATGCAACCGTTATGCTTGGGTTGCTTATGATTCTCTGATGTACATTTTCTCTTTCAATTTTCATCTGTTCTTCAAGCTTTCTTCATTTTTCCAGGAAAGGTTTTCTTTCAAACTTCTTCAAGGTGGCTATCATTCTGGCTAAGGTTGGAACTTAATATATGAACTGTAAAAAGATACTATGAAAGTTTGTCAAAGAAGTTTTTCATTGATTCTAACACGAATTTTAGAGTCTTTCTGTCTCTCCAGGTATTTTCATTCCACAACTGAAGCACACTTTTGTTTCCTGTTGTAAGAGAGAATAAAGTCTCAAACTTAGATTCCAGCAAAGAAAGCAAAGCCAGTAAGTCTGCGGTCAGGAGCAACAGAGAGAAACTGGGTATGCTTTGGTGCTCTAGTTGCTGCATCAGCAAAATTTGTTAAATTACATGCTCTAGATAAGTGGGGGGATTTGCTAGGGTTAGTGAGTAGTTTTCATTGGTGGAAAAAGGTTGGGCGGATAAAGGTTTTTGTCCTTTTTGGACAGGTTTTTTTCCGACCTTTAGTGTGCTTTGTGGCTTAGGCTTATAGATGACAGTAGGTTTGGGTTTGAGTCTCGGAGGGAGGTATTGGCGGCTTTGATCCACAACCTCCCTTGTTTTCTTTACTTTCTTGATAGCTTGAATGTCTTGCTTAATTATTTTTTTAACATTCTGAAATAAGGCCTAATAGAGCTTAAGATTGTGTCAAAATAGAAGTTTGAATGCACCAAAACTCCTCTCTGCCTTACGGGTGTCACGGCAATCTCTTCTTGGGTGCTGCAACACCAAAGCCTCAGTTTATTTTTTCACATTGTTCTTTCAGGCACTGTGACACCCAGTCCTCTGTTCATCCAAAGCGTCCTTGCCTTGTTAGGGCGCCGCGAGACTCCTTTCTTCCATGGCCGCAGCCTTCCATGCTCTGTCTTGAATTTCCGACTTGTGATGCGGTTTTTTCCTTCTTGGAGGCTAAGCTGGATAAAGTAGTAAACATGAAAATTGTAACTTTGCCTCTTATATTTCCAATGATCAAGAATAATGTCAATTGAACTTTTGTAGTGGAAGATATGCTCGAAATACTACTAGAACATGAGTAGTGAAAGTCTATGCCTTGAATGCATTCTTTTTCACTACTTATCACCCTTTTTATAGCACACATACAAAAGCAGCAAACTTACTTAAATAATAACTAAATTTAAAGTAAAATATCATAAAATAACTCAAAGCAATTGAAGCCAATATAATTAACTTAAATAAAATAAATGATTAAAAATAACTAATACTTAAATTAAATCTCAAGAATTTAAACACAATACACTCAAAATTGTGATTAAATAACTTTATAAAATAGAGTTATCACGAGATTGTGCTCTAAGCACTTTTTTTCAAACAAAGTCAAAGAGGTCAAAGGATTCAAATTAAAATTTAAGTACGGATCATTTCAAAGAAACAACAACAGAACTCAGTTGCCAATTTAGCCAAGGCATGAAATTAAAATTGCAATTCCAATTTGTTAGCACTTAGAAATCAGTATTCATTTTTACTTTTTCTTATGAATGCAAAAGGCAATAATTAAATATAGCTTAAATTAAATCCTATATCTTGGTATCATTAAGGAAGTCAGGTCCAATTACAGTTAAATCTTTATAAATTAATATTCTTGGGATGGTGAAAATTAATTAATTAATTAAAATATTATTTAACTAATAAATTAATAAATTATTAATTTATATATCAATTGATAAAAAATTAATTTATCAAGGTATTTTTTTCTAAAATATTGAACTTAATACATATATTATGCATAATTTTCTCTTGCAATATTAGAATACTACACTAGAACTTCTTAATGCATTAAGAAAGAGATGGGGTTCAAGGAGACATCATATTCAAGAGGAAACATTTGAGTCATATTTTACAAAAGATCTCATAATTGAGTCATATATATATATAATTTTGATGTATAAGGAGATTATTAATTTATATATCAAGTGAGATTTTTGTTTTTTTAATGTATTATCTTATAAATTTAGTGAATTATTAATTTACCATATTGATCTCAAGTCGAGACCAATAAAAAATATTATTTAATCAAAATTATTAATTTACCGAGTATTAATTTATAGAGATTATACTGTAATTTTGTTTTCTTAATGAGTACTTAATTCAGTGTGGCAGATTGGCCCAACGTTAATTAATTCTATATATATAGTTTTTATTAGGCATTTCCAAACTATAATTAGGCTTTTACGGAAAGAATGATAGGCGCATGGGAACGAAAAAATATATGAATTAAGCTTCTATTTTATTAGGACTAGTTTTTGGACTTTGAATATATGTTTTGCATGTTTGGTTTCACATATTTGAATTTTTTTTTGGAAACCACATATTTGACAGTGTATTAATAATAAAAATTAAATTATTTCTATACTTATTATTAAAGATACAATTAGATTTCTTTTCTTTTAACAAAATGAGAGAATTTGATGTCAATTATCTGAAAAACTTAAATTGATAGAAAAAATCTGAATTTTATATTTAAATTCGAACAATTTTGATGGAAAAAGCATTGAAAATTAATTTTAAAAACAACAACATTTAATAATTTCAAATAAGTTAATGCTGAGATTCTATACACAACCTTACACAAATGTTCATTCAAAATTATTAATCTATAGATGTATCTAAAAATTAAGTTTTTCATCCAAACTCATGAGTTTAACCTGATTTGAGTTCGATCTAGATATGAGTTTTTAAGAGTGGCCCGATAGCTCAAAGATTTTTTTTTTTGGATAAATCCAAATTTGTATTCGTAAAAAAGAGCAGGTTGGCCTGCTACAATAAGTACAGACTACATAATTAAAGCAGCAAAACTTTGTGTCAACAAACAAAACAAAAGCAGGGAAACAGCTATACAAGTATCTAGTCCCTAGTTTCTTAAGGAGCAATCCATTAATTCTATCTCCTGCACAATCTGCTGCATGCCCTTGAGCCGAATTCTAACAGCATCCTTTATATAGTTGAGAATTGCCAGTGTAGTACCAGCCCTCTTGTCATGAAGCCTACTATTCCTTTCCATCCAGACAAAGTAAAGATATCCACTCCATTAACGTATCACACGGCTAAGTATGTTATGAGGTATTTGGAACCAAAATTTCCATGAGGATGAGACTGAATAAAGTCAACCTCCCGAATTATAGTCAACTGATATATGTTTGGGATATGTTCTATAAAGCTGAAATCATTGATCTCACGATTACTTGTCAATTAATGACTGCCAGTATGCCTTCATCACTTTTCAGTTCCTGAAGCAAGGGATAACTTCCGACGGCGAACTAGACAGACATTATCTTATAATTTTTCTTATTTCCTTTATTCTTGGTGTCACATGAACAGCTCGACTTTAATTCATTCCGTCCAGGTTTAAGTGATAAGTAAAAAGGGTTAGACATGCTTTGTCTGTAGTGTAGATTCTTTCCCAACAGGGCATGAAAGCGAAGAACTTATGCATTGCTTGAAGACAATATTTTAATTGAAATAAAAAGGAAATTATATTTTCATCTCTCAGGACCTTATAATTTATATATATATATAAATGTGTACCCAACATTGACAAGCCAAAAATCATGATGAATAGGAGTAATTAAATTCTTCAGATGAGAGCTTCGTTCCAGAAGATTTTTGCTACTATCTAAGTATACTCTGCTTCTATGCCATGAATTTTTAACTCTGATTAATTTTGGATTATATTGGATCTGTAAAAGTTCTTGATTTGTTGCAGGCTGCTGACAGAGAGAGCAGATCACAAGCAATTTGAGATCGAAACTAGAGACTGAACCCAAAATAGCTGCTAGCTTGGGACTGGAACTACTTTTGAATTTGGTACGTTGATTTTCTGGCTATGATTTTCATTCGTATGCTTTGCTTAATTGATTTGAATTATGTATTAATTATGTCATTTTTTTAATCTTTCGTCTGTAGTTAAAATTGATCATATTGGTTTAATGAAACTTTTGATTATTATTTTTAACAAAATCATAAAATTATAAATTTTTTTTAAAAATTAAAATTTTAAATTTATTTTTAACTTTTTTGAAACATCTATTTTGAAATTTTAATTTTGTATGATATTTAGAGAAATAACGGCCAAAGTTGAGTTTGTTTGACCAAAAAAATCAAAAAGAGAGAAACCAAGTAGGATGGAAGAAGCATGGTTTTGAGAATAAAGTGTGAAAAAAAGTAATAAAAAGAGACTACTTCATGAGGAGTGATTTTGTATTTTATCTTAAAATAAATATTATTTTTGAAAAAAAATTTAATAATAATTATAATTACCTAACAAATAGATTCAAAAACTAGAATTTTGATACTCACATAAAAATTAGGGAATGGTAAGTAAATAATAGTCACCAAACACATTCATCTCATTACAAACCAACCATTAGGCAATTAATGCGAAGTAAATTATTTTTAATTAAAACACATTTTTTCTTTGTAAGCGAGTTAATTAATTCCAGATTCTCAAAAAGAATTTTTCCCAATAGGAAAAAGAAGTTGAAAATAATGGGACAAAGTGGAAGATCAGACGACACTAGTGTTGCAATTAATATCGAATCACTGTTATCTTCCCTGCAAGCTGATTTGAGCAATGCTCGTCTGTCCATGCCACCAAGCTACTGCATATTCAAAACCCCAAGCATACTCTCAAGGCACAGAGAAAACTCATTTCTTCCCAATTGCTTTTCAATTGGGCCTATGCACCATGGAAAAGAGAATTTGGCAGCCACAGGTAAAATCAAAATCAAGTACTTGAAAGGTCTTCTGTCCAGAGTGATTACATTTACAAGTCCGGGTACAATGTCAAAAAAAGCTAGCAAGATTGAGCACCAGAAGATTTTAACTGATTGCATTGCTGCCGTTAAGTCGATTGAGAAAGAGGCTAGTGATTACTATGCAGGACATGATTATGCAGCAGAATTAGGGGATGAATTCGTAAAACTATTGGTGCTCGATGCTTGCTTCATTATTGAGCTATTCCGTAAGGATGCTGCAGAGATCACCAAAGAGCAGGATGACCCAATTTTCTCCATGTCTTGTATGCTCCAATTTCTGCATCATGACTTGATTTTGCTAGAAAACCAGATACCCTGGTTAGTACTTGAAACCTTGTTTGAAAAAACCAAACTCCCTTCCGAAACCAAATCCCTGGTTGAACTTGCCCTTCATTTCTTTGCTAACATGTTTTCATCTCATCCATTTCGAAATAAAACAAGCCTTTTTAAGGGCCAAGATATCAAGCATATTCTTGATTTGTTAAGGTTATCCTTGGTTTTACCCTCGGAAGAAATAAAAAACAACCCACGATCTGGATGGCAGCCTATTCATTCCGTCACTAGACTCAAAGAAGCAGGTGTGAAATTCGTGAAAGTTGCACCAGATAGCATCTTGGATATAAAGTTCAGAGACGGTTCTCTTGAAATTCCATCCCTGCTAATTCAAGAGACAACAGAAACAATCTTACGCAACCTGATTGCCTACGAGCAATGTTTGCCACATTGTCCGCCAATTTTCACTTGCTACGCCAAGCTCTTGGATAACCTCATTGACACCACCAACGACATGGATATACTATGCAAGAGGGAAATTTTCGATAACTGGTTGAGTCCTGAGGATGCAACCCAGTTTTTCAATAAGCTGTACAATGACACTTACGTCAAGGTATTCTATTACTCTAAACTTTGCGATGACCTGAATCGTCATTGCAAACGGGGTTGGCCTAGATGGCGTGCTTACTATGTGCAGAACTACTTTACCAAGCCCTGGGCCATTGCGGCTCAAATTTACGCTGTCATCATGTTCGTTCTCACCTTGTGGCAAACCTATATCAAAAAGGGTTGATGATTTTCCCTTTGCCTTAAAGTGTGTCTAAATTATTTAGTTGCTTGTTTTGATATGTAAACCAAATCTATTTTAATGCAAATTAGTCAAAAAGAGAAGAGGTCGTTGATTATAACAGTATCACAATTTCCTTATTTTCTAAATAAATTTAAGTGAAAAAATCACCCTATAAACAGAAAGATAGAACACATGAACAAAATAAAACAAAAATTTGGTGAAAAATTAATTAGTCATGCATGTGGCTAAATTAAATTTATGGCACCCAAAAATTGTCATCTTGAAATCTCCACCGCTTTCTCTTCTCTACATATACAATGGATCATTTCCAGACTTCCTGTCAATAAATAAACAGAAGCCCCAAGTTAGTATTTGCAAAGTCTTAGGTCCCAAGGACTTGGAATGGGATCTCTGTCAATTGTCAAAAAGGTATATTGCACATGGGATGTCTGGGCTAATTAAAACAAATTCTATATATGTAAGATAGGGGGGAAAAGGGAAATTGGATGGTTGTTTTAGGAACAAGGCATTCTATTTATGTGCGGATGGAATTTCTTGATTACCAAACTATCAATTCATTCAAAAAATAAAAATAAAAATACAGAGAAACAATGTATTTGTGCTGATTCATGAGTAATAGAATTCATATTCTTTACTTTTTCTAATTTTTTTTTTGCAAATTAACCATCACCATTAAAGTTATTTTTTTTGCTAAGACATCAGTTTGTTGCTGTGTTAAACCAGTTAAAAAGAGAGGACAAATTCTTCTTTACGGTTCAAAGCAACAGCTACCAAATAAAGACAGAAAACAGAACATAGCCAGGGACAAAGATCTATAACGGAGAGCCCTTTGCTTTGCCCACGGTGCCCTTGTACAATTCTCCAGCTTATCACTACTCAGGTACACAACTAGTTGTCAATGCTTCGATAATCTCAAGTGTCGAGCTAAACTACTCTCAATCCGCCAGGTATAATCATAAAGACGATCATATGGAACAGAATTGGTACCTGTTTTACAGTTCACAATTCCCCACCCTCTTCCTATGTGACGGTACTCCCCATAAGGTCTCCTTACCCTTAACAAATCCATGCCACGAACAGCTCATCTCTATTTGGCCCAATTTTGGCGAGAGAATCTGCACAATTATTTGCTTCCCTAATAATATTCCAGTAAAGAACACTTCCAAAGTTTCCATGGCCCTTTGCAAGGGTTCAGGACCCAATGAACTGCTACTATTGAGTCCGATCCGATGATAAGTGCTCTCTTATCCAAATGGTGACTGGCTGAAGACTTGGAGGCCTGTTTTGGAAGCATAAAGTTCAGCGAAATTGGAATCACTTACTCGGATAGTACCCGAAATCAGTCTCAGCATATGGCCCTCTGCATCTCTGATAACTCCCCCTTGAAGTCAAGTAAGAAGAATTTCGGCAAAAACTCTGCATCTCACTATAAAAACATTTGCCAGTTTTTGCCCCAATAAACTTCAACTCCTTAAACCAACTAAACAAGACTCTTTTAACCTTGCTACCCTTGCCGTCTTCCCATACCAGCCAACACTTAAAAAGAGTACCTCCATTAATACAACCACTATGGTTTTGCTAGGGCCAGAAGATTCTTCATGTAATAAGAACGTGGATCACCGCCTCGTTCGGAAAAACACCACCGTTTCACCTCCTATTGCTGAGCCGAGAAGAAAGAACTTTCCACCTGCTTTAACGGAAGCAGAGTTGATATCGGTATTTAGGCGCTTTGATGGTGACAGAGACGGCTGCCTCAGCTGGCAAGACCTTAAGAATGCGTTCCACAGCATAGGTTCCCGGTTTCCATCATATCGAGCTCTCACGGCGCTTTGTCAGGCTGATAAAAATCGAGACGGATACATAAGCGAGGACGAGATGGATGACCTTATTCAGTATGCTTTCAGTTGTGGGTATTATGCTTGGTAGAATCACCTAATTCTTCATACAAGCTAAGAATATATACATATATATATATATATATAGTTTTGTGGTATCTAGTACCGCTTTCCTTTGTTGTTAAAGTTCTTGAGATGAAGGAAAGAAAATAATTTTGTCTGTTAATTTGGTAGTTGTAATTTACAAACCATGCTTAAAATAAAAAACAACAGAATATAGCAATCATAGCAAACAAAAATTCAAACATAAGTAGATATGATTAATATATAGTTTTATATTTCTCAGTCAAATCATAAATTTTATCCATGAAAAAAGCTTCACAAGCATAGTTTCTAATGAATGGTAAAGCCACGCACAAATCACCACCAGAAGTAGTATACATATTGATTTAACGTCATAGAAAGTTTGATGAAATGTAGCTACGGTCAATATATATATAAATTAATTCTCTTTTACATAAGAAAATTGCCCACCTGATTCTCTGTTTCTGTCTGGTTTCCATAATTCTTGTGTGACGCTGCATTTTCAGCTTTACCTCTTGCTCATTCAAATCTCGGGTATTACCAATCAAATCCAAATGCTCCACCTTATATCCTCTAAGTCACCAATTCTTTCCTTCACCATGTCACATACATTCTTATTCCACTGTTCGATGAAAGCTTTCAGCTTATTTGACTTTGTTTTCAGCCTAAAACCCTCTCTTCCTTCCACTACTGTAGAACATTGAGGCCAAAGTCTTTGTATGTCCACCAGCAGTTAAAAAATTTGAACGGTCTGGGGTCCGAATCCATCGTTTCTGAAGATATCAAGATCAGGCAGTGATCTAAGTATGCCCTTTTTAAACTTCTTTGACAAATGCTATGAAAGTTTGTAAATAATTCAGATGTAAGTAAAATTCCCAGTACATCAAACTGATCCAATACCACTTTTTTATTTACATTTTATTTTATCTATATGGTCATAAGTCATATATTGAGGATATATACATTCTAATCAATTAACATTTTTTTTGTGAACTCAAGCTCAGTCAATTAGTATCCTCTAGTATAATAAGTGAGGCAAAAGTTTAGCATTTGAACATGGAATCCAAGAAATTTAAATTTGACTTTAGATTTAAAAAATCATTAACATGAAAATTTAATTGTTCTATCCAATGCCAAAACTCGGTAGATTCAACCTATCCAATCGTTCTATGGCTCTTATGGTTCACAAGAAAATTAGAGTTATCAGATATATTTTCAATCAAGGTGGTTTTAGGTAAAATCTTAAATTCAAGCCCTAATGCTCTCACCTTTACAGAAAAAGAAAAATCAATGGTGGATTTTAACCAAAAGGAAATGGTTGTATTTTATTTGTCACCAAACCATTTTAGAATTTTACAGAAATTACTAACATGCAATATAGAAATGCAATGCAATTTCAATGCTCTGCTTCCTATGGAGAAAGCACGACAACATTTTTTTACCTTTTTTTATAGAAAAAATTACAATCATAAGTGAAAAAGTGCAACCTTAGCCTATGTACAAAAATATTTAATGAGAATTAAATCTTAAAATTTCCTAGAATCCTTGTATCCTACAAGCTGACAAAGGCTCTAAAAGAAATGCAAGAATTAACTGTAGCTATACTCAGATAGGACGCCCTAACAAAGAAGTCAAGAATGTTTGGTGCGTGAAGCACCTAACAAAGGCTCTAAAAGAAGAACGACTAGTACTGTTAAGAGAGGCAGCGGATCCGAATTCCAACATCTGGATTCATTCCAAGATTCGCTTGTCGGAAAAGCATAGGAATCCACGTGTTCTATGAGGAGCATTTAAATTATTGTGGTAAACAAAAGACTTATCAAGAAAGCGGCATGACATTGCTCCATCAGCTTGTGGGACATAAGGATCTAGCAAACCAGAATAGCAATAGTTAGTTAAGCACCGAACCAAGATGTTTAAGAAGAAATAGGTATATATAAAAGGAAATGTTGGTGATTTGATGTTGATTTGTCGAGATTTTTTTATTATATTTTAAATGTCTGTTTAGATTATTTGTCTAATGTAATTTCGTCTTTGTGTTAGTGATGTTTTGTATGTGTGATATTTTTGTTACTGTAATCTTTTATAGCATAATCAGTTTTTTAATCCAACTATTGTATCACTGGCAATATTTTAACAAAGAGAAAATCGAACCAATGTGACAATCCATGAAAAGGGACTCGATCTGATAAAGCTTCCCTTCTAAGCATGATGGCATTAAGTAAAATAGCCAACTAGAATGACCTTTATTTCCAAAATGCCAAAAAACCTTGACAAAATTCTAAGGAGAAAAATATAATTATACCCATATTCCCTCCAAGAATGACTAATCACGAATTTGAGAATTCAAAATAAGCTGCCAATGTCCTAATTTTTAATAGACCTTCATGCATGCAGCTGTCGAAACGTGTCCTTATATGCCTAATGTACAAATTAGCCCCCTTGCCCTGTCACGAATTAATTAATAAACTATTGTGAAGAGATTTTGAACTTTGGATCATTGAACAAATAACTAAGAAAGAATATGTTTTTGCTTTTTTTTAATGAATTTCGATAATTTTACAATGTTCTTTACCTCTCTATATAAGTCTTTGGTCACCAACAAAATCGTTTTCTGTCAAAGAAAATCTAGGACTTTAGCCTGGGATCGTTTGACCATATACTTTATTCACTCCAAAAATCCCGAAAAGGTTCTAAGCTTTAACTAAAAGCATTCCTGAATCCAATTGCTTCATGTTCTTCTCTCTCCTATAATAAGTTCCCAACAATATTTTAATATAATATGATTCCATTTCTTTTATAGGGTGATTTAATTTTTTTTTTGTTACAATAAAACAAAGTCAAGAGAAAGGGGAAATTCGAATTTAAATGGATTGTAACCCTAGTGATTAAGGGTAGATAAGCAAATTATTGACCTTAATTTATATATGAAATGTCTAAACAAACCCTGAATAATAAAAAACATTTCAGTTTTGAAAAAATATAAACACAGATAGAATGGAATACCAATCTACAAAACAATGACGTGAAGTATGAAGAGTGCAGCCAAAAAATGAAAGACTAAAACACCAAATTAACTTTACTACATATTACAGAACAAAAGAATTGCAAGCAAATTAAGAACCTCATAAACAAGATTAATGCAATTATATACACTTTTAGACCAAAAAGAAAAATGTGTATACCACTTTAATTTTTGAAGATTCGAAGGAGTCTCATGTGATACAAACCGTGTTAGACATTTTCAACAATAATAATGGAAGAATGAAAAGAAGAAAGTACTTTGAACAATTATAATTGTTCAAGACTTATGTTTGTTCAAACAATTAAGTTTGTTCAATTAATTATGGTGAAAAACCAACAATTAGATTTGTTGGAAAATAGACAATTGTGTTTGTTGAAAACAAACCTTTGTGTTTGTTGAGAAGAGGCATCTTTGTCTACAAAGAAACTTTCTTCTATGATAAAACATAATAGAGAAAACAACAATCTCTCTTTCCTTTCTCAATATTCTCAAGATTTTTTCTATATCATTTTGCTGTAAAGAAATCTTATAAAAGTTTGTTAGTGTAAAACGTAGTTAATCACTAAGCTTCATTATATCTTGGAAGTTTATATGTCGATAACTATTTTGTACACTATAAGTAGGGGTGACTAAAATTTTAAAAAAAATGACATTGTTACATGCCTTGGAAGTCATTTCTTGATTTTTTAGTTTTGTGTTCTAACAAATTGGTCCTATAGATTTGCTTTCTTATGAAACTTGTCCATGGCTTGGTTGCTTGTCAAATACATGGGCTTGGCTTGACCCAAGTTGGCTTTTGGACAAGATATTTAAACTTTGGGTCCAATCCAAGATATTATTTTATCAATATAATTTTTTATTTAATATTTAATTTTAAAATATTAATATAATTTTTATTAATATTTTAATGATAAATTTATTCCTTTGAACTCTTTCATGATATTATATGTTAGTATCACGCACTCCCACAAGTAATTTTTTTTGAAAGGCAAGTGAATTTTCATTGCATCTTTACAAAATCCAAGAAATGGCTAACAAAAAAGGAATTGTTAGATATTATATTTTGACATGTGAAGTGGTACATTTGTAAATATTCTAAATGTTTAACGTTATTATTGTATTTTGATTTTACATGAAGACTTGACTATAAAAAGTTTGTTATATTGACAATGTAAAGTTGACTAAGAAAATAATACAATCAGAGCTTTATTCATCTCTTAACTTTCTCTAGATTTTATTCCAGATCCTTAGTCTCTTTCTCAATAATCAACAAAACTTTCTCTAGATTTTTTCTAGATTCTTTGTCTCTTTCTCAATAATCAACATGGTATCAAAGCCAATTTGTTGAATCGATTCTTGCATTTGCTTTTGCTCTTGTCCATAATCTGTTGGTGTTCATCTTATTTTCTTGTAGAATCTTATTCTTAGATTTAGAGGAAAAGATCAAGGGTTTCTTGATTTTTTTTAGAAGATCTGCCGATTAATCTTTTCTATTAGCACTTTGATCATAGATTCTTGAAATACGATGAGTTCTTCATCTGTATCAAAGTTTATGTTGTGTTCTCTGGTGGAAAATCCACAATCGCTGTTCTACCTTCATCATTCTGATCACCACGGCTCAGTAGTATCAATCCAAAGGTCATTACAAATAATTACACATTCTAGAGCCATTCTTTTTCTCTAGAACTATCAATACGAAGCAAGTTGGGATTTATCAACAGCTTGATCAAAGAACTGAAAGTCTCAAATGATCTTCATGTTGCATGGACGAAATGCAACAATTTGATTGTTGCATGGCTTTTAGAGTCGATCTCTCCATTGATAGCGGCAACAGTTTTCTACATCATTTCGGTAGCTTAGATTTGGGAGATTCCAAATAAATGGTTTTCTCAGCTGGATGACTCAAGGATTTGCAATCTTCATTTCACTCTTTCAAATATCACTCGCACAATTGATTCTTACTTTACTGAATTAAATGCAATATGGGAAGAGTTAAGGATGTTCAAGCCACTACCTCACTGTAGTTGCGAAAATTGCAATCAACTTTGTTTTCAACGGTATATGGAAAAATTTGCTAAGGATAATGTGTACAAATTCCTAAATGGTCTGAATGAATCATATGCAGCTCTTAGGTCTCAGATTTTACTCATGAAACCTTTTCCTAGATTAGATGAAGCTTATAATTTGATAATGAGGGAAGAGTCACAAAGGAACATTCGTATGCAAACACAACCACTCTTAGAAAGTTTTGCTATGGCTAGTGTTGGTGGTATTAAGAAGAAAATGAAATCAAATATCATTGTCACCATTGTGGGAAATCAGGTTATGTTAAGGACAACTGTTATCGTCTAATTGGATTTCCCCTAGACTTTAAGTTTCAAAAAATGTGATTTCTTCCATGAATAATGTTGTTGCAAGTGGATCATCCACTGAGCAGGAAGATATTGACAGTGTCATGCCTCATATTTCTTTCACCAAGCAACAATTCAAAAGTTGTTGACACTTGTCAATGAGGATGCTGCTGATTTTGGTCATAAACCATTTACCTCAACTGTTTAAACTACTATCAAAGTTATAAATGTTCAATCAGTCAAGCCTTCAATTGTGAATGCATCAGTGGCAAGTATTATTGCTAGAGCCTCTTGTTTTAATTCTTTCCATGGCATCTATAGTGAATCATCATACACTAACATCTCTGAAATTGATCCTTATTGTTGGATAGTAGATTCAGGAGCTATTGATCATATAACATGTAGTTTGAACTTGTTTATCACATCAATACCTATTAAAAATGCCTTTGTTCAAATGCCAAATAACCGGTTCAGTCAAAATATTATCAAATCTTATTCTTTATCATGTTTTGTATGTACCTAGTTTTAGGTTTAATTTAATTTCAGTTAGTAAACTAACTAAATCAAAAGAATTTCATTTGATTTTTACTGATGTGGACTGTAAACTTCAGAACATCAAGTCACAGAAGAAGACTGGTCTTACTAAACTCAAGGCTGGACTCTACACTCTGCAAGTTAATGATGTTGTTTTTCAAAGTGACAAAAATGTTTCTGCTATTTTTCCTTGTTTTTTGCATAGTAATAAGGTCTCAAACCAAACTATTTTTTTTGTTTCTGACGTAAATACAAGTTCTTGTGTTTCTGTACCAAAGTTTTTAAATTTTGGCATCTTAGACTTGGCCATATTTCATCAAATAGGTTACAAGTAATACATAAAATGTGTCTAAAAGTGTCTTTTGTAAAGGACTCTGTTTATGAAATATGTCCTATGTCTAAGCAAAGAAAGTTACTTTTTCGTGTTCATGTTAAATCTACTTATGTGTGTTTTGAACTCATTCATATGGATATGTGGGGACCATATGCAGTGGCATCTTTGAAAGGGCATCATTATTTTTTAATAATAGTTTATGATTTTAGTAAATTCACTTGGGTCTATTTGATGAAGTGTAAGTCAGAAGTTCTTACCATAGTTCTTAGTTTTGATAATATGGTACATACTTAATTTGATTGCAAAATTAAGCAAATTAGGTTAGACAATGGTTCGACATTTAATCTGATTGATTTCTATTTTGCTAGAGGCATAATTCATCAAGCATCATGTGTAGGTATACCTCAACAAAATGGTGTGGTAGAAAGAAAGCACCAATATTTGTTACAAGTTGCTAGGTCATTTCTTTTCCAGTCTCATCTACCTATCAAATTCTAGGGAGATGCAATTTTGACTGCTACACATATTATTAATAGAATACCGACACCTCTTTTAGAAAATAAGATACCATATGAAATGATATTCAATAGATCCTTTTGTTATTCACATTTTAGAGTATTTGGTGCTCTTTGTTTTGCTTTTACACTTCCACACAATAGAAAGAAATTTGATTCAAAAGCACAAAAATGTGTGTTTATTGGATATCCTGGTGGGATGAAAGGATACAAACAATATGATCCAAATATTCATCAAACAATAGTTTCTAGAGATGTTGTGTTTTATAAGCATGTATTTCCTTATAAAGATTTTGGTCATACCTTTGATTCTTGTATTTATGACACCTTATTTGATATCCCATATTTTTCTAATGTCAATAATCCTTGTTCTAACTCTATTCACATTACATCTTCACCACATTGTTCTGATCATGATGATTCTTCATTTTATCCAAGGTTTGATCCATCTAATGTTGCTCTTAATATTGATCAATCACTTGAAAATTTGTCTTCCAATCAAAACACTGTCCACACTACTTTTGATGAACTCATTATTGATAAGCATACTAATGAACATCATATACCTCAATCTCATACTTTTGAACCTGATCATTCTTCACAACCAAAACCCTTGCTTCGAATAAGTACTAGACACAAATAAATTCCTAAATAACTTGATGTTTATGATCATAATTTAGATACCCAAACAAATCTTCTTACAAAACATCCCATTCATAATTTTCTTTCTTCCACACAATTGTCCAGTACTTACAAGGCCTTTACCACTTCTCTTAACCAATTCTCTGAACCAACAACTTATCATCAGGCAGTAAAGCATTCTTATTTCCAAGCTGCAATGTAATCTGAAATTGAAGGTCTAGAGAGAAATCAACCATGAACTGTGGTATCACTTCCAATTAGTGCTCATACCATTGGGTGTAAATGAGTTTATAAGGTGAAATTAAGGGTTGATGGTAGTCTAGAAAGATATAAAGCTAGACTAGTAGCCAAAAGCTATAGTCAACAAGAGGTTTGATTACCATGAAACGTTTATTCCTGTGGCTAAACAATCTACAATACGGGGTTTTCTTAGCTTTAGCATCTATATATGGATGGCATTTGTCTCAATTAGGTCTTGACAATGCCTTTCTCAATGGAGATTTGGAAGAGACAATTTATATGGATTTACCACAAAGGTATGTAGTTAAGGAAGAGAGTTCTTCAAAATCAAAACTGGTCTGCAAGCTTCAAAAATCTTTGTATGGGCTTAAACAAGCCTCTAGATAGTGGAATTCCAAGTTTACTAGTGCTTTATTAGATTTTGGTTTTAAACAATCAAAATCAGATTATTCTCTCTTTACAAAGAAAACTATTAATAGAGATTTTGTAGCTCTTTTGGTTTATGTTCATAATATTGTCATAGGTACTTCTTCTGTAACAGCAACAGATGAGGTAAAATACTTTCAAAAGTTCAGATTTAAGCTTAAAGATTCAAGAGGTCTCAAGTATTTTCTTGGGCTGGAAATAACTAGGTCCAATAAAAGAATTTTTTTTATGTCAACGAATATATAAATTAGACTTGTTAAATGAGTATGGATCTCTTGGTTCTAAGTCTACTTCTACTCTTGTTGATTATAATACCGAGTTGACTAAAGCAGCTACACATGATACTCTTGTTGATGCCACTTTATATAAATGATTAGTTGGGAAATTGTTGTATTTGACTTTTTCTAAACTGGATATTACTTATGTTGTTAAGAGTTTGTCTCAATTCATAGATAAACCAAGCACCACTCATTTACAAGCAACTTATAGGGTACTTAAGTATCTTAAAAAGGCATCGAGACAAGGTATTTTACTAGCTTTTAATTCTAATGTTCAAGAAAAGGTCTTCACTGATAGTGATTGGGTTGGATGCTTAGATTCCAGACGTTTTGTTACTGGTTTTGGGGTTTTTCTTGGTAAATCTCTTATTAGTTGGTAATATAAGAAGTAATTAGTTGTTGCTCATAGTTCAACAGAGGCTGAATATTGCGCTGTGGCTGCTACTTGTTGTGAAGTTATATGGCTTTTGTCTCTACTCAGTGATTTTGGTTTTTCTCATATTGCTCCAGTTCATTTTTTTTTGTGATAACCAGTCTGCTATTCATATTTGTAAAAATCCTATATTTCATGAGAGGACTAAGCATATTGAACTTGATTGTCATTTTATCCATGATAAAGTTCTTGAAGGAGTCATTTGTCCTCAGCATATTTCTACTAAAGATTAATTGGCAGACATTTTTACTAAGGCGTTACCACCTGTACAATTCACTTATCTGCTAGGCAAGATGAGCATAGATAATATCCATGCTCCTCTTAAGGGAGGTGCTAGATATTATATTTTGACATGTGCAGTGGTCTATTTGTGAATATTCTAAATGTTTAAGGTTATTATTGTATTTTGATTTGACATGAAGACTTGACTATAAAAAGTCTGTTATATTAACAATGTAAAGTTGACTAAGAAAATAATACAATAAGAGCTTTATTTATCTCTTAACTTTCTCTAGATTTTTTCTAGATTCTTCGTCTCTTTCTTAGTAATCAACAAAACTTTCTTTAGATTTTTTTCCAGATTTTTCATCTTTTTCTCAATAATCAACAGGAACATTGCCTATACAACAAAAGAATACACCCAGCCAAATTCCCAAACAATCACAAAAAGATAACAGTAACCGTATACATCAAAGTTTCACATGGCTCAAGGGCCACTAACAACATTAAACCATTCTCAGCTTGCACAAATTCAACACCCACGAATATGTTATAAAGTCTTTAGAACCAAATTTGCCATGAATATTAAACAGAACATAGTGGACTTCCGACTTTTAGGAAACAAATATATGTTTGGGATCTATTTTATAAAATTGAAATCATTGACCTCACCATTACTTGTCAATGACTGAAATCATACTGTGTGGAAACATATACATTTATTACTTTTCAGATCCTAAAGCAAGGATAACTTCCCAAGACAACCATTTTTTTCCAACTTTTCTCATTTCCTTTATTCTTGGTGTCGCATGAACAGCTCTCATCTTTAATTCCTTCCAAGTTAAGGTCATAATCAAAAAGAGTTAAACATGCTTTATCTATAGTTTAGATTCATTTCCAAGAGAGTTGTGTCATGGATTTATGTAGTTTTATGTGCATGTGTTCTTAACTTGTGTGCATGAAAGCAAAGAACTTATGCACTGCTTCATGACAATACTTTAATTGAAATACAAATTTATACTTTCATCTCTTAAGACCTTGTGGTTTGTATATAACTATGTATCCAACACTATCTAGCCAAAAATCATGATAAATGGGAGTAATTAACTTCTTTAGATCATAGTTTCGTTCCAATTTGCCACTATTTACTACTCGGCTTCTTGGCCATGAATTTTCAGAGTAATTTCCCATACTTTCCTATCTCGAAAGAGTTCAAAATTCTTGTCATGCCAATTTAATACCGCCAACTCTGGTTATTTGATCCGTAAAATTTCTTAATATGTTGCAAGTTAATGAGAAAGCAGATCACAAGCAATTCAAGATTGAAACTAGAGACTGGACCCAAAATAGGCTTGGAATTGCTACTAGTTCTTTTGAATTTGGTATTGATTAATTTATGGTTATGATTTTCACTTTTATGCTTGCTTAATTGATTTGAATTATGTGTTAATTATGTTGCTATTTTTTAGTCTGAAGTTAAAATAATCAAAATTATTTAGTACTCCTAATCTATCTCCTAATATATATTTTTGAAATTAATAATTACCGTTAAAGTTGAAATTATTTTATCAATGTAGATGGGTTCATAGGAAAAGTAATTCTATAAATAAGTAAAAAGGATATACTCATTAAGTGGGTGAAAGCAAGATTGAAGTAGTACTTAGAGTACTGAGTGCTATGATAGGTGGTGATGGACAAAGTGTAAAGAATAGGTGTTATGAAAATTGCCCAAGAAACAACAAAGATAAAACCCAGAGAAATCAAGCAAATAGAAAAACATAAGAATTTACGTGATTCGGCCTCTTACCTACGTCCATGGAGTGAAATTGTTCTTCTATTATTGAGAAATTAAAATACAATAAATTGACCTCTATGGCTTCCCAAATCAACCCAAAATCCCATGCACATTCTTTCATAATAACCTCCCAAGAACATTCACCCAAACTATTCTAGCTCCACTTAGAGCAAAAGACAGAGTTTTAAGGTGTCCCTTCTCTAGAGCTTTAAAAGCACTAGTTGCAATTCTAAAGCCTAGAGATCCACTTTTATAATATAAAAATCCAAAGTAGAATGTGATTAGAACTCCATGTGGAATAAGAAGTTCAAAACCATATAATTACTTAATGTTGTACACAAAGAAGAATCCTAATAAAATAATATTTAGAATTCTAGTCAACCTAAAACTCAACAAATCTCCACCTTTGACTTGAATTCAAACTCCTTAAACCTCTTCCACCTGTTGCACCTAATTACAGCTTCCTAACTCCACCTACTTTCCAACACCTTAAACAAATCTCCAAGCATAAGACTTTCCAGTCATTGGCCTTTATAATTACCACGACTACACATACCGAATCAAGCATGGTCCAACACTCAATTCCACAAAATGGCCAATGCACTTGTGTAGCTGTCAAGTCAATGGCACTAATTGACTTTCGAAGGGACCTCAATGACCCTTCCAATTCACTATTGACAAGATTTTGTGTCTTTTCACCATCGTCTACACCATGGGAACCTTTCATCACTTCCTCGACAACTGAAATCTCACTTTGGTAGCTACCATATCTTGTGCACTATTCCTATCCCTTGAAGGCCTCACATTCTAGATGATATAAGCCATTATACAAATTCCCCCTCATCAAGCCCATGTCACCTTGTGTGACTTTTACCACTCCATCACAAGCAAAATATCCATACCCTTTGGAATCTAACAAGCTCAATGATATTAGATTTTTACGCATCTCTGGGACATAGGCCACACCACTCAAAAAACGCACAACCCCATCAAACATTTTGATTTTCACCACTCCAAGACCCGTGACCTTCACTATTGACTTATTACCCAAAGTCAAATTCCCAGCCACCCCTTATTGAAATAAATCAAAATAATCTTTTTGATAACATACGTGAGTGGCAGAAGCTGAATCTAAATACCAATTAGAATTTGCATCCATATTTTTTAAGATTGCAAGGACATCACATTCATCACCTTTAGCAACAAAGGCACACTCACCTTTATTCTTGTTATTTTCATCCCCCTTTGTAGGACAATCCCTTTTAATATGTCCATACCCTTTGCATTGAACACACTGAACATTGTTGGATATAGACTTGTCACCCTTAGATCCCATACCGATTGACTTCTTTCTACGAACCTCAATTACCAATGACAAGCCACTTGGATTTTTATCCCTTTCCTTACTTTTCTTTCAGGCTTCACAAGACATTAACGTTGCTTGTGCTTGTTCTAACTTTATTGTATCTATCCCACATATTAGAGATTCCTCAAATACCTCATAGGAGTTTGGAAGCGAAGCTAGGAACAACAGTGTCTTTTCCTCTTCCTCCACTTTCACATCAACCTTCTTCAACTAATCAAGTATCCCATCACATTCATTCATATGTTCCATGAGGTCTCCATTCTCCTCCATCTTTAAATGATACAACTTTCACCTAAGCTGTAACTTGTTGAAAGACTTTTCGCCAAGTAAATCTTCTCTAACTTTACCCACAACCTTATAGTAGAATTCTCATCAATAACATGGTTAAACACATTATCTCCAATGCAAAGCCGAATAGTGCTCACACACTTTTGCTCCAACTTTACCCATTCAACATCCTTCATGTCATCTGGTTGCCCTTCGTTCTTTCCTAGCAAGGGGTGCATTAAACTTTACTGCACAAGGAGATCTTTTATCTTTCTTTGCCACTACATGAAACTAGTCTTCCCATCAAACTTCTCAATTGACAAATTCGTAGAACTAGTAACTTTCAACATCCTTGTTGAATCTTGAATTTACCAAACCCGAAGCTTTGATATCAGTTTGTTATGAAAATTGTCCAAGAAACAACAAATATAAAACCCACAGAAATCAAGCAGATAAAAAAACACAAGAATTTACGTGGTTCGGCCTCTTGTCTACGTCCACGGAGTGAAACTATTCTTCTATTATTGAGAAATTAAAGTACAATAAGTTGACCTTTATGGTTCCTTAAACCAACCCAAGATCCCTTGCACACTCTTTCTCAATAATCTCCCAAGAACACTCACCCAAACTACTCTAGCTCCACTTAGAGTAAAAGACAGAGTTACAAGGTGTCCCCTCTCTAGAGCTTTCAAAGCACTACTTGTAATTTTAAAGCCTAGAGATCCACTTATAAAAGTCCAAAGTAAAATGTGATTAGGACTTAATGTGGAATAAGAAGTTTAGAACCATACAACTACTCAATGTTGTACACAAATAAGAATCCTAATCAAATAAGATCTAAAATTCTAGTTAATCTAAAACTCAACAATAGGCAAGTGGTAGAGTATGGTTGAGAATAGGGCAAAGAAAGTCTAAACAAAAGAGAATTTGAGAGAAAATATTTAGAGAGAGAGAGAGAGAGAGAGAGAGAGAGAGAGAGATTGCTTTCGGAGTGAAAATGTATTTTTTTGTGCTCAAGAATTCTTGTTCTG
Organism: Theobroma cacao; assembly: GCF_053813885.1. Classification (NCBI taxonomy): domain Eukaryota; kingdom Viridiplantae; phylum Streptophyta; class Magnoliopsida; order Malvales; family Malvaceae; genus Theobroma; species Theobroma cacao. The sequence continues at coordinate 2,083,090 of NC_142642.1, forward strand.
CCAAAATGAATTGTCAAAAAATTCTATATATAAAGTCTTGAGAAACAGTTTCTCAAGAACATGCTTTAATGCACGTAATGAATAAGAATATTGAAAAAAAAAATTAATATACAGATATAATACGTAAATTACTAAAAAGAGTTTTATTATACATATTGGGTCACATTTACTGATACTCATTATGTGATCATTGAAGTAGTGACTTTTCTAATAGATGACCATTAATAATGTAATGAAACTTGAGTAGAAGGCAAAAGGGAAAAAGTATAAGATAACAAGGTAAGAGGAATAAAGCACTTGTATTTTTATAAACGGTTTAAAGGAATTAGACTTCTTAATTATCTTCAAATCTAAGCCATCAAGTCAAACTCTCCAAAACATCCCAAAGAAAAACTAATCCGTGAACCATGTCACTTGTTCAAGATTACTTTCAATGTTATTAACATCATAAAGTCCTTCTACTCATTTTGTTTATTCTCATTGTTGCTTGTATAACATTATGCTTAACACATTAACACATTCTTTGAACTTGAGGTATCATGTTAACACATTCCTTATTTGTATGCAAGTTAATTCCAAATTCTCAAGTTTGTTTCATGCCTTTTTTATAGCCAAAAATGAAAGTTCTCAAATAGAATTCTGCTAAATAGGAAAAAACAGTTGGAAAAGAAAACAACAAGACTAGAATAATGGAACAAATTGGAAGATCAGATGACAGCATTGTTGCACTTAATGTTGAATTAGTGGTATCTTCTATGAATGTTGAATTGAGGAATGATCATCTATCCATGGCACCAAGCTGCCGCATCCTTAAAACCCCAAGCATACTTTTCAAGCACAGAGAAAACTCATTTCTCCTCAATTGCTTTTCAATTGGGCCTATGCACCATGGAAAAGAGAATTTGGTAGTCATAAAGAAAATTAAAATCAAGTACTTGAAAGGTTTCCTGTCAGAGTAATCACATTTACAAGTCCGGAGATAATGTCCGAAAAAGCCAAGGAGATTGAGCAACAGAAAATTTTAATTGATTGCATTAGTGCCATTAAGTTGATTAAGGAAAAAGCTAGTGCTTACTACGCAGAAGATGATTATGTTGCAAAACTGGGTGATGAATTCGTAAAGATGTTGGTGCTTGATGGTTGTTTCATTGTTGAGCTACTCCATAAGGACACTGGAGAGGTCACCGAAGAGCAAGATGACCCAATTTTCTCTTTGTCTTGTATGCTCCAATATCTGTATCATGACTTGATTTTGCTAGAAAACCAAATACCCTAGTTAGTACTTGAAACCTTGTTTGAAAAGACCAAGGTGCCTTTCGAAACCAAGTCCCTAATTGAACTTGCCCTTCATTTCTTTGTTAACAAGTTCTCATCTTATCCACCTCCTATAAAAACATACCTTTTTGCTAACCAAGATATCAAGCATATTCTTGATTTGTTAAGGTCATCCTTGGTTTTACCATTCGAAGAAAGAAAAAACAACCCAAGATCTGGGTGGCAACATATTCAAACTGTCACTAAACTCAAAGAGGCAGGTGTGAAATTCGTGAAAGTTGCAGCAGATAGCATCTTGGATGTAAAGTTTAGAGACCGTTCTCTTGAAATTCTATCCCTGCTAATTCAAGAGACAACAGAAACAATCTTACGCAACCTGATCATGTATGAGCAATGTTTGCCGCATTGTGCTTCTATTTTCACTTGCTACGCCAAGGTCTTGGATAACCTTAATGATACCACCAACGACATGGACATACTTTGCAAGAGGGATATTTTTTATACCTGGCTGAGTCTTGTGGATGCTACCCAGTTTTTCAATAAGTTATGCAATGACACTTACTTCAAGCAATTCTATTACTCTAAACTTTGTGATGACCTGAATCGTTATTGCAAATGAGGGTGGCCTAGATTGCGTGTTTACTATGTGTAGAACTATTTTACCAAGCCCTAGGCCATTGCTGCACAAATGTACACTATTATCATGTTTTTCTTCACCTTTTGGCAAGCCTACATTAAAAAGGGTTGATATACTCCCTTTGGTTGTAAAGTGTGTCTTATTCAGTTGCTTGTTTTGATATGTAAACAAAATCTATTTTAATGCAAACAAAAGGAGAAAAAGGTCAACTATTATAACAGTATCACAATTTCCTTATTTCTAGATAAATCTAAGTAAAAAAACCCTAAAAACAGAAAAGTTAAAACAGTACATGAACAAATAAAAAAATTAGTTAGTCATGCAAATGTGTCTAAATTAAATTCAAGGCACCTAAAAATTTACAGTTGATATTTCTTCTCTTCTCTGCTTTCTTTTCCTTACAAATTGTCAAAAATATTTAGTTAATTGTACAGGGGCTAGGGTTCTTGTGATAGGAAAAGAAAGCGTTGTAAACAAGTAAAAGGGATATATCAGAAAAGACGGCGAGAAAGATTGGAACAGTTCTTGAAGTACTAAGTGTTGTGCAAGTGGAAGAGAATAGATGAATAGTAGAGTAATGATTGAGGATAAGTAGAGAATAAGCGAGCAGTAGAGTGAAGCTGAAAAGCACTAAGTAGAAAAGTGCTAGAGAAAGAATTTAGAGAGAGAAAAGCTATGAGTGAGATTGCTTTAGCCTCGAAGAGAAGGTCCCCAAATGAATTGTGAAGGCTTTATATATAGTGCCAGAAGTGGTGATTATTCAAGAATAGGTTTTAATGTGCATAATGAATGACATTATTATGAAGAGTTTTAATGTGAGTAACCGTTACTGTAAGTCATTATATAGATATTAAAATGGTGATTTTCTTGCATATAATGAGCAACGATTAGAAACTTATTATGTGACCGTTGAAGTAATTGAATGTAATAAGACTTGTTCTCGAATATAAAGTAATAGAGAAAAGGTACACGTGAAAAGCTACATAAGAACAAGTTAAAAGAAAATGTTTACATGAACATGTATGAAAAAAACTATACGTGAAATAGAAACAACTTAATCTAATTACAAATCCAATCATCAATATTTTCAAAAAACAGTGCCTAAATAAAGGAAGGGAAGGGACACAACTAAGTCAACCAATATTTTGCATGACTATAATTTTCTAGAAGAACATAACCAAAGTTAATCCTAACAACTAAATTAACCAAGATGTTTTTGTAAACATGAGTGTAAATCAAAAATAAATGTTTGTGACTTGACAATAGTTTGACGAGATTTTTTAAATTATTTTTATTTATTTTTATATGCAGAAAGTTTAAATGGTTATTATATTTTAAATTTATGTTTAGCGGGTTTATCTAGTATAATTCTGTCACAACCCGGAACTCCTATCGAGCCCGTGACAACCGTCGTGACGTCCCGATAGACATTCATTACTCCGAATGTCAATCGAAACCTCGCAAGACTCAGTTTTTCTTGCTTCCCCTGTGAGTATTAGTCACTAAAATTATGTTTTGAGAGATTATAAACTATTTTCAAATCAAAACAATAGAAAAACAATTTTTTTCTCACAGGGGCATTTTGTTCATTTTTTTCAAAAATCTAGAAATCTGTTAAAAATGTAGTATACGAGTACAAAACACATAATTCATAATCAAAAATAAGTTTAAACATCTAAAACCTTCATTCAAAATGAAATTATGATTATTTGGATATAATAAAAAAATAAAAGAAATATTTAATAAAATATTCTATTTTCTTATACACAATATTTTTAGAGTTATACGTAAATAATTTTTGTAGTGTAAAAGCAAAATAAAATAATACATACTGTAATACAGTAAGCCAGAGTATTTAATTTAATTTACAATAACCAGTGGGCCCTAGAATAACTAAAAGTAAGAAAGACTGTGAACTTACAGTTTGGACGATGCAAATCCAATTGTAGCCCTCAACGAAATGAGCTATCTACCGACTATCCTGAGCTTGAAATGGGTGGAAAGGAGGGTAGTGAGATTATATAATCTCAGTGAGTAAACAAATACCATTTAAAATATCTAAAGCTGAGTAAATGGAGACAGATAAAATAGTTTAACATACTGTAATTTATCACCTTTCAACTCATTTCAACCAAATAAAATCAATTCATATAAATCGAGTAATCAACATGGCTTATGAATTTCTTAAAACTTTGACTCGTGCCAAAAATCATTCTCATACTCAGTTATTATGGATACCTTGATTGAGGGCTATCCCAACCGAGTCCGCCAAGGCTGTTAAAAAGTTATGTACGCATATATCATGTTTTTATTTTGAAAACATAGTCGTTTCTTGGCGTTGGCTGACTTCACCCTCATGTGGTGGTTTGGCGTGAAGTGAACTCTAAAGTGTTAATCTCAGGAGTTATCCATCTGCACCTCTCATACTGAGGTATGAATATAATAGGGTTACCGTGCCCCACTAGTAGGCTGGTCCGCGAAACCCGTCCACTGTAGTGACAAATTTATAACTCACCAATTTAATAAAATTTGCGATAGCATGACATGGCAATTATTTTATTTTACAGCCTCTCAAGGCAAATTAACAGTTCAAACATTTTCATCACATATACCAAATCAACCAATCATGCCAATATTATCATAAGCCATTCAATTCAAACCATGATTTATAACACAACAATTTAGTCTCCAATTGCTCCATTTTCAAAACCATCATTCAATTTCAAGACAATATATAAAATCATTTTCATTTAATCACATTTTGCTTATAAAACATAAAGATTTACCATTTAAACTCATTTTTCATAAAATCACAAAATCGGATAAAAACCACTTTAGATAATTAAGATGATAGTAAGGTTACTCATTATTTCGGGAGTCGAATTCCAAGTACTCTGATTCTTGATCCTCGGGTACTATCTCTTTACTTTTGCCAGAATGCTCACTATCTAGACATAATGCACAATAAGCCGTTTACTACATTGTGCTAAATTGTTATAAAACCAATTCATGCTTTATTCTAAGGTATGAAATGGGATGCAAATTGTTCGGATTATTGTTCAAATACGGTGTTCTACACAAATTCAATTGTGTACCTAAATTAAACGGTATTGGCCTAATTCGATCTATCACTCGATTAATTGGCCAATACGTCCAATTTAACTCCAAATAATTTCATTTTTCTCCCAATACTCCAAATCATCAAACACAAGTCAAATAGCATAAAATCTAGCAAAATCATTTTCACATTTTCTCTTGGGAAATTCGGCAATGGTGGGTGCATCAACACTATAATTTTCCCTACTTGATTCTCACACCATAAATCACTAATTCCTAACCAAATCACTTGAAATAAAATCAAAATCATCCTCAATATTCCACATGGAGAATTCGGCCAATGATGGGTGATGGAAGAACATGAATTTTTCTTGCTTGATTTTCATGTTACACATCACTAATCAACTAAAAACACTAAAATACATTGAAATCTAACCAAATAAATCATCAAATCTTCTCTCTCTAAATTCAGTCAGCCGTGAATCCTTCATGATATCTTGTGATTCAACTGTGGAAAATGCAAAATAATGCATGGGAAAGGTAGATCACAAGTCAAAATCAAGAAATTTTACCTTTGATTGCTTGATTACTTGAATTTTCACACTTTTCCCTTGAATTTTTCCACCTAGGGTTTTTGTTCTTCTTTTCTTCCTTTGTTCTTGCTATGGCCGACCATAATGAAGAGAAATGGGCTAATTTTATGCTGATTTTTAAGCCAAAAAAATAAATGGATATAAATTTGACACATGTCACCATTCCATTGGTCCATGCGTCATACTTAGCCATTAAGCAATCTCTCTCCACCACTTAAATTTTCTCAATTATCCATGATAATATTGGGTAAAATCCATATGTTGGACATGTCACAACCCGAAACCTCTCTTGGGCCCATGACAACCATCGTGACGTTTTGATTGATACTCATTACCCGGAATACCAATCGGAACCCCGCAAAGCTTACATATAAGTTTAAACAATTTTCAGTCGTTTCCGGCTCACGTAAATCAAAAGACAAAAATATAGCATTTTTATATAAAACAATATTTATAGAAACATGTGTAAGTAATCTTTTGTAACTTAGAAGTAAAATAAATTCATACATACAATAATTTGCAAAGTTATAATGTACAATAATAATTACAATGACAAGTGGCCCCTAAATACACCAAGTGTTGGTGATAGTAACCTACTGTCTGTGAGATAGAGGGGTTAACTGGAATCCTCGACAAAATCGATATCCACAAGCTACCACAAGCCTGAAATATTTGGAAAGGAGGTGGGTGAGATTTTGCAATCCCAATGAGTAAACAGACATTATCATAAATATCTAAAAGCGAGTAAAATGGAGGCAAGTTTAAACAACATATTACAAACCATTTCATAAGGTTTTCAATTTATTTCTTAAACCATAAAATATTTATAATTTACCAAAACAATTGTTAAGGCTTCTGACTTTTATTAAAAGCAAGGCTCAAGCCAAAACTAATCCTCGGGGATACCTTGGCCGAGGCATCTAACCGAGTCCACCAAGGTTGTTAAGATATTTACATGTGAAACACATTTTAGTTTTGAAAACAAGCCGTTCCTTAGTGTTGGCCGAGTTACACATTCACGTGAGGGTTCGACGTGAAGTGAGCTCTAACACTACCCCGGGAGTTACCCTCTCGCCTCTACAACCGGAGTAACTATATAACCGGGTTTACCGTGCCCCTCTAATAGGCAGTCCACGAAAATCCGTCACTGCAGTGACTAAACCCACCAATTTTAATAAAATTTCGATATTATAACATGGCTTTTATTTAGTTACCCAGCCTGCATAGTAAAAGACAGCTTACATAAATTCTCAATGCAATTATAAAATATAGCCACATATACTCATATATCATAAGCCATTCATAGGAAAATATATTTTTCAAGACAATTGACGGCCTCCAATTACTCAATTTCATAATCAAAAGTTTCTTATTTCAGAAAATCAAGACAATATATTTATTTGTCACATTTATTTCTAAAACATCAAAAATCCCATTTTAATCTCATTTTCGTCTCATAAAATCCATGAAAAGCATTTAAAAATAAACTCTAGATAATTTACAATAATAATAGGTTTACTCACCGTTTGTACCAATTAAATGCTTTCTAGGTACCCCGATCACTGTTTGTCGGGTATGACTTCCTTGCCTTTACCGGAAGGCTCTCCTCTTAGACACATTGCAAAAATTACACAATTCACCATATTGATGCTAAATCACTATATAATTGACTTAAATCCTATACTAATGCATGGTATGAAATGCAATAGCCTAAAACAGCTTAAACGTGGTATTAATCTATTTTTGGCACTTTACCCGATAAATTGCTAACGCGCTCCATTTTAGCTCTAAATTGTCCCATTTTCTCTCCAACATTTCTAACCATTAAATATCAGCCAATAACTCACTAAAATCACCAAAATCAGCTCACTTTCCTCCTTGGAAAATTCGGCCAAAAATGGGACATTAATTCGGTAAATCTTTCACTTTATTTTTCTATCATATTTAACCATTTTTCATCATTTTCTCTTCATTTCTCTTAGAATAAAAACCCGTTAATCATCATTGTACATCATTGAACATTCAGCCAAGGGTGGGTATTGTGAAAATTTTATGCTTTCTTGCCCAATTTGATTTCTATACACATTTAACTAACTAAAACTATCAATTTAACTAAAAATCAAAACATAAAAATTTCAAATTCCTCCCCCTTGAATTTCGTCCAGCCCTTGATATCACTTTTTGATCTCTCTCCTCAAGCATGCTAAATGGAAACAAAGGCGTAAGAAAGGTAGAAATCAAGCTAAAGTCGAAAAATCTTACCGTTAGACGTGTAAACGGTCAAAAAATGAGATTTCCCCTTTGAATTTTCTAGTTTTCCTTTGGTTTTTCTCTTTTCTTCCTTTCCTCTCTATTCTCCCTCTTGTTCTCTCCTTATGGCCGGCGATCACTTAATATAGGGTTTAAATGGGCTGACTTTTCATTAAAATAATATTAAACAATTAAAAAGTGCCATGTGTCACTTTCTCATTGGCCCGTTTTTAAAATTTCATCCATTAAACTTCTATTTTTTACCACTTGAAATACCATAGTTATTCATACCAAAAATAAGTAAATCCTATGATTTTGACAAGTTTTGGGTGGTGAAAATCACGGTTTTTACCCCGGGACGACAAAATTATCGTTTTACCCTTATGTTTCAAAAATTGTCGAAATTGAAATTTTTCACTTCCTATCATTAAATTATACTCCAAATAGTTAATCTTGGTCAAAAATTTCACTCCATGATCAAATTATTATCTTAGGTGGTAAAATGACAATTTTGCCCCTAAACATCAAAATTTCCAATTTTTCCCCAAATGAACCCTCGAACTCCGAACAATCATTTTTAGTCATTCCTGGACTGTAAAATATTAAATTTCATTCTACGATTCCTATTTGAACTAGTTCGAGGTTAAATCAACTTAAGTGTACCGTTAAGTATAATACCGAGTTTCGTCTATTCTTAGGGACTTTCCTAGCGTAATAACATGTTACTTAGTGCATGTATGTCATGACATGTGTTTATAGGGTCGGGTTTTACAGGACAAGTGTTGGGTGGTGTAAAATTACAATTTTGCCCATGGGGTGACAAAAAGACTATTTTACCCCTATGCTCGAAAAATACCGAAATTAAAATTTTTAACTTCTCAAACTCAAATTATACTCCAAATGATCAATCTTAGTCAAAAATTTCATCCAACACTCACATCTTAACCTCGGGTGGCAAAATGACCTTTTTGCCCCTAGGTCATGAAAATTCCAATTTGACTCTAAATTGGTCATCGAACTCCGAATCACCATTTTAAGTCATTCTGGGATTTTAAAATCCTCAATTGCATCTTAAAATCTCTATTTGGTCTAGTTCGAGGCTTAATTCAACTTAATTGTACCATTTGGTACATTATCGTCCTTTAACGATATTCGAGGTACCCAAGTAAGCAAACATGCATTCTTATATAAGAATGGCATAATAAACATATTATAGAGCTGAGCTTGATAGCACTACCCCCTTTAAAATAAAATTTTGACCTCAAAATTTCATTTATTGAACTCAGAGAAAATGTGGGGATATTGTTTTCTCATCCAATGCTCAACTTCTTATGTCCTCCCCTTTGTAGGGAATTTCGATTTGTTCATCTCATTTACCTCCAATTTAACTCGAGTACTTCACTTATGTCTATTATTATCCTTTAAAATCAAATCAACAGTAACCTTTACAATTATGATCTCTTATATCGAGACACCAAGCATGCTTCTATTACTATCATTAAACTTGAACCATAACTCCATCTCAATCATACCAATTTCGATTGCATTTTATACTTATTTAGGTATACCAATCATTATCTTATTACTTCATGCCATATCAAATTTCTCGACTTTCATTCATTCATTCTATCCTCATACACGATTGTGTAGTTTACGGCATCATTAACATGCCATACTCATTCCTGTACATATCCTCACTGTTAGGGAAGATTAATGGCTTCAATTATTTCCACATACTTCATGTTTGCCTTGCATTTAGGAAATTTCAATCTTCTTAATCCTATTAATCCATCTCATATGGCTTAACCATACTATAGATTACATTCCCTTAACTATTTCTTCAAAATTCCTTAGGTCGTCATAAATCGATTTCTGATATGATTCTTGATCGTTACATTACTTATACACTCATCAAATATATTGAGTTTAAATCTCGAGCCACTAAAACCATTCTTCATTTTAGTTGGGTATATCACTAACTCCACACATACGTATACACGCACATTCAAATGTCCATATTCCTCATTATGTATAGGGGTCTTAGTTTTCAAATTCCTTCAGACTAATTTCTCTTTGTTCATTCCCATCCATAACCAAGATTCAATAGAATAATCTTCATAATTCATACAAATTCTCATCATGCCTGTGCATAGTTCCACATCATTTAATCTACCCTTGGTGGTATGTCAAAATCATCCTTGTCCCGGTGGTAGTCCAGAGGAATCTCTCCTCTGTATATCCGTATGAGCTAGTGGAGATGGGACAGCTACCGTAGCCCATCCTAACTGTGGGCAATCTCTCCTAATGTGACCCGACTGACCACAATAAAAACATCGTACAAGCCCTCTACATTGCCCAATATGATATCTCCCACAATTTCTGCATTTATCAGAACCTCTGGAACTCTTCCCAAAAATAGTCATCACAGATCTGTTAAATCTCGGAGGCCTCTACTGTGTTTGTGAAAATGGAGGTCGGGAAGATGTTACTGAAACAGTAATGGTACTTCCTAAAATAGATGAGTCTTTGCCCCTTTTTGGTGGCTAACTAGAAGATACACTTAAATTTCTCCTTTTTGCTAACTCAGCTCGCATTCTCCTATTTTCATTCGCAAGCTTCTCAGCTCTTAAAGCCATTTGCACCACCTCTGTAGCTACGGTTGTGTCTAACTCACCCATAAAAGAAGTGCAACCATGTTGCCTAGCCTTTTTAATCTTCTTAGAATTAGAAACATCTAGCACTAGTGGTGGGACAGGAGGTGGGGGTGGTGGTACTGAAAGAGCAGTTGGAGGAACTGTAGGAAGAGCTTGACCAGCCTGAGCTTGGCTAGCAATAGCAGTAAAGAAGGTTGCCAATGCCTAAACTGCCTTAAGAGGCATGGCAGGAATACTAGTAAGTGGTGGAGGAGGTGGAGGATGTGGAGGAGTCTCGGTCTACTCAGCAACAGGTGCTGCCCAAATAGTAGACACAGCTGATTCCCCCTTTATAGGATCTAGCTGACGATATTGACAACGACCTCTTCCCCTCCCAACTGATCTAGTGAGAGGTGGGTGTTCACATCGAGGAGGCATGATAATCTATAAGAGAGAATAAGGCAAGTTTAGGCAATCTTAGGCTCTATATGCAGACACATGCATTCTATTCAACCTAACCTAACTTAACTTAACTTAACTTAACTTGGGCCACACTAACACTGTAAACTTTAAAACAACTTTAAACCCAAAAACTCTAATCTTTAAAATCAAAAGCTTTAATACCAATCTAATTGTCACGACCTGAAACTCCTATCGAGCCCGTGACAACTGTCACGTCGTCCCGATAGACATTCATTATCCGGAATGTCAATCGAAACCTCGCAAGGCTTAACATCAATTTTTCTTGCTTCCCCTGCGAGTATTAGTCACTAAAATTATGTTTTGAGAGATTATAAACTATTTCCAAATCAAAACAATAGAAAAATAATTTTTTTCTCACAGGGGCATTTTGGTTATTTTTCCTCAAAAATCTTGAAAGTCGCTAAAAATGTAGTATACGGGTAGAAAACACATAATTCATAGTCAAAATAAGTTTAAACATTTAAAACCTTCATTTAAAATGAAATTATGATTATTTGGATATAATAAAAAAATAAAAAAAATATTCAATAAAATATTCTATTTTCTTATAAAATAATATTTTTAGAGTTATACGTAAATAATTTTTGCAGCGTAAAAGCAAAATAAATTTATACATACTGTAATACAGTAAGCCAAAGTATTTAATTTAATTTACAATAACTGGTGGAACTCCGAATAACTAAAAGTAAGAAAGACTGTAAACCTACAGTTTGGACGATGCAAATCCAACTGTAGCCCTCAACGAAATGAGCTATCTACCGATTATCTTGAGCCTGAAATGGGTAGAAAGAAGGGTGGTGAGATTATATAATCCCAGTGAGTAAATAAATACCATCTAAAATATCTAAAGCTAAGTAAATGGAGACAGATAAAATAGTTTAACATACTGTAATTCATCACCTTTCAACTCATTTCAACCAAATAAAATCAATTCATATAAATCGAGTAATCAACATTGCTTATGAATTTCTTAAAACTTTGGCTCGTGCCAAAAATCACTCTCATACTCAGTTATTATGGATACCTTGATCGAGGACTATCCCAACCGAGTCCGCCAAGGCTGTTAAAAATTTATGTACGCATAAATCATGTTTTTATTTTGAAAACATAGCCGTTCCTTGGCGTTGGCTGAGTTCACCTTCACGTGGTGGTTTGGTGTGAATTGAACTCTAAAGTGTTAACCTCAGGAGTTATCCATCTGCGCTTCTCATACTGAGGTATCAATATAATAGGGTTACCGTGCCTCTCTAATAGGCTGGTCCACGGAACCCGTCCACTGCAGCGATAAATTTATAACCCACCAATTTAATAAAATTTGCAATAGCATGACATGGTAATTATTTTATTTTATAGCCTCTCAAGGCAAATTAACAGTTCATACATTTTCAACACATTTACCAAATCAACCATTCATGTCAATATTATCATAAGCCATTCAATTCAAACCATGATTTATAACACAATAATTTAGTCTCCAATTACTCCATTTTCAAAACCATCATTCAATTTTAAGACAATTTATAAAATCATTTTCATTTAATCACATTTTGCTTATAAAACATAAAGATTTACCATTTAAACTCATTTTTCATAAAATCACAAAATCGAATAAAAACCACTTTAGATAATTAAGATGATAGTAAGGTTACTCACTATTTCGGGAGGCGAATTCCAAGTACTCCGATTCTTGATCCTCGGGTACTATCTCTTTACTTTTGCCAGAATGCTCACCACCTAGACATAATGCACAATAAGCCATTTACTACATTGTGCTAAATTGTTATAAAATCAATTCAGGCTTTATACTAATGTATGAAATGGGATGCAAATTGTTCGGATTATTGTCTAAACACGGTGTTCTACACAAATTCAATTGTGTACCTAAATCAAACCGTATTGGCCTAATTCAATCTATCACTCGATTAATTGGCCAATACGTCCAATTTAACTCCAAATAATTTCATTTTTCTCCCAATACTCCAAATCATCAAACACAAGTCAAATAGCATAAAATCTAGCAAAATCATTTTCACATTTTCTCTTGGGAAATTCGACCATGGTGGGTGCATCAATACTATAATTTTTTCTACTTGATTCTCACACCATAAATCACTAATTCCTAATCAAATCACTTGAAATAAAATCAAAATCATCCTCAATATTCCACACGGAGAATTCGGCCAGTGATGGGTGATGGAAGAACATGAATTTTTCTTACTTGATTTTCATGCTACACATTACCAATCAACTAAAAACACTAAAATACATTGAAATCTAACAAAATAAATCATCAAATCTTCTCTCTCTAAATTCGGTCATCCATGAATCCTTCATGATATATTGTGATTCAACCATGGAAAATGCAAAATAATGCATGGGAAAGATAGATCACAAGTCAAAATCAAGAAATTTTACCTTTGATTGCTTGATTACTTGAATTTTCACACTTTTCCCTTGAATATTTCCACCTAGGGTTTTTGTTCTTCTTTTCTTCCTTTGTTCTTGCTATGGCCGGCCATAATGAAGAGAAATGGGATGATTTTATGCTGATTTTTAAGCCAAAAAAATAAATAGATATAAATTTGACACATGTCACCATTCCATTGGTCCATGTGTCATACTTAGCCATTAAGTAATCTCTCTCCACCACTTAAATTTCCTCAATTATCCATAATAATATTGGGTAAAATCCATGTGCTGGACAAGTGTTGGGTGGTGTAAAATTACAATTTTGCCCTTAGGGTGGCAAAATGACTATTTTACCCCAATACTCGAAAAATGTCGGAATTAAAATTTTTAACTTCTCAAACTCAAATTATACTCCAAATGATCAATCTTAGTCAAAAATTTCATCCAACACTCACATCTTAACCTCGGGTGGCAAAATGACCATTTTGCCCCCTAGGTCATGAAAATTCTAATTTGACTCCAAATTGATTTTCGAACTCCGAATCACCATTTTAAGTCATTCTGGGATTTTAAAATCCTTAATTTCATCTTAAAATCTCTATTTGGTCTAGTTCGAGGCTTAATTCAAATTAATTGTACCATTTGGTACATTACCGTCTTTTAATGATTTTCGAGATACCCAAGTAAGCAAACATGCATTCTTATATAATAATAGCATAATAAACATATTGTAGAGCTGAGTTTGACAAATTCCATCTTTGTACTATTGATATTTTGTATGTGTGGTGGTGTTGTTGCTGTAATCTTTTATAGGATGACCAGTTTTTAATCCAATTATTGTATCACTTGCAATATTTTAATATAATACTTTACTTTGACAAGGAGAAAATCTAACCAATGTGACGATCCAAGAAAAGAGATTCGATATGACAAAATGTGTTAAAGCTTCCCTTCTAAGCCTAAGCATGATGGCATTAATTGTATAATAGCCAACTAGAATGACCTTTATTTTCAAAATGCTGAAAAGCCTTAGACAAAATTTTAAAGAGAAAAATATAATAATATCTATGTTCCCTCCAACAATGGCTAGTAGCGAATTTGAGAATTCAAGATAAGCTGCCACTGTCCTAATTTTTATAAACCCTTCATGAATGCAGATACATAGAAACGCTTTCTTTATATGCATAATTTACTCAGCCACCATGCCCTGTCATGAATTAATTAATTAACAAGTGTGAAGAGATTTTGAACTTTGGATTCTGAAAGAAATATAATTAACAAAGAATATGTTTTTGCATTTTTTTTATGATAAATTTTGGATAATTCAACTATATTCTTTGCCTCTCTATACAAGTCTTTGGTCACCAAGGAAGTCTTATTCTTTTGTCAAAGTAAATGTAGGACCTTAGCTTGGGAGCTTTTGACCATGTACTTTATTCACTCAAAAAATGCCATTAAGGTTCTATGCTTTAACTAAAAGCTAATCCAATTGCTTCATGTTCTTCTCTATCCTATAATAAGTTCCCAACAAGAGGACTAAAAGCTATAAAAAGTGCAACTCAAAAATGAAAGACGAAAACCCCAAGTTGACTTTACTACATATTACAGAACAGAAGAATCGCGAGCAACTTAAGAACTTCACAAAGAAGATTAATGCAATTATATACACTTTTAGAACCAAAAAGAAAATTGTGTATACCACTTCAATTTTTGAAGATCCGAAGGCATCCCATGTGATACAAACTGATCCTCCGATCCTAATTTTAATTTCCTTCCTTACTAGACTTGTCCATGGGCTGGTGGCTCATCAGTCCTGCGAGCTTGACTTAACTCAAGTTGGGACTTAGACAGGATATTTTAAAATTGTTTATATAATATTTAATTTTAAAATATTAAAATATTTTAATAATAGATTTAAGCCGACCAACTCTTTCATCATATTAGATATCAATATATCACAACCAGGAGTATGTTATAACGTCATTGGAGCCAAATATGCCATGAGCGTGAAACAGAACGAAGTGAACTTCCCAAATTTTAGGAAACAAATATATGTTTGGAATATGGTTTATAAAGTTGAAATGATTGACCTCACCATTACTTTTCAATGACTGCCACAGCTTGAGATCGCAGAGTGTGCAAACATAGACGTTCATCAATTTTCCAGATTCTGAAGCAAGGGATAACTTCCCAAGACAACATTTTTCTTTCCAACTTTTCTTATTTCCTTTATTCTTGGTGTCGACTTTAATTCCTTCCAGGTTTAGGTGATAATTAAAAAGAGTTAAACATGCTTTATCTGTAGTTTAGATTCGTTTCCAAGAGAGCTGTGTCGTGGATTTATGTAGTTTTATATGCATGGATTCTTAATTTGTGTGGACCAAAGCAAATAACTTATGTACTGCTTTATGACAACACTTAATTAAAATATAAAATTAAAGTTTCATCTCCCAGGACCTTTTAGTTTGAATATAAATGCATGCCCAACATTGACTGGCCAAAAACATGATGAACAGAAGAAATTAACTTCGTCAGATCAGACCCTCGTTCCAGAAGATATTTGCCATTATCTAATTTTACTCAGCTTCTTGGCCATAATTTTCAGAGTAATTTCCCAAAGTTTCCTTTCTTGAAAGAGTTGGAAATTCTATCATGCCAATTTTCTGCTGCTAACTCAGATTATTTTGGATCTGTAAAAGTTTTTAATTTGTTGCAGGTTGCTGAGATACAGCAGATCACAAGCAATTCAAGATTGAAACTAGAAACTGAACCCAAGATAGCTGTTACCTTGGGACTGGAACTAGTTACTTTTGAATTTGGTACGTTGACTTTCTGCCTATGATTTTCATTCACATGCTTGCTTAATTTATTTGAATTATTTATTAATTATCGCACTTTCTTTTTAGTCTGAAGTTAAAATTATCAAAATTATTTCCGTCCCATATTGTTTGTACCTCATTAATATTTTGGTTCAATGAACTCAACTTTAATTATTATTTTTAACAAAATCATAAAACTAAAAAAAAAAAATCAAAGTTGAGTTTGTTTAACTAACTTTTCAAATAGAGGTAATCGAAATGAAAGGAAAAGAGTATTATTCTTTTTAATTAAAATTATTTCAAAATCAAAGTTAAAATAATTATTTAAAATTTAAAATAACTTATAAATATCTTTTGAAATTCTTTATCATAATGAAATTCTTTCGTTTTGAACGTTATTTTTATTAAAACACTTTTAAACTACAGAAATTCCTTTTGAAATTTTGAAAATGAAAAAATATAATGATCTTTAATATTCTCTATGCCATTTTTCTAACAAGCTTAATATGGTCAAGGGACAAGTATGGTTTTGGAAATAGAGTAGGAAAAAAGTAATGAAAAGAGACTAATTTAGGAGTGATTTTAACCAAAATACATTCTTTCTTTGTTTGCAAGTTACTTCCAAATTCTCAAGTTCTTTTCATGCTTTTTTCTCCCTTTCATCCTTATTTATCACCCAAAAATGAAAGTTCTCAAGAAGAATTTTGCCCAATAGGAAAAAACAGTTGACAATAATGGGAAAAAGTGGAAGATCAGACGACAAGATTGTTGCAATTGATGTTGGACCAATGTTATCTTCTCTGAAAGATGAATTGAGGAATGCTCGTCTATCCATGGCATCAAGCTACTGCATTTTCAAAACCCCAAGCATACTCTTCAGGCACAGAGAAAACTCATTTCTCCCCAATTGCTTTTCAATTGGGCCTGTGCACCACGGTAAAGAGAATTTGGCAGTCACTGAAAAAATCAAACTCAAGTACTTGAAAGGTCTTCTGTGCAGAGTGACTACCAGTCCGGAGAGAAAGTCCGAAGAAGCCAAGGAGATTGAGCAAGAGGAGATTTTAACTAATTTCACTGATACAGTAAAGGAGATTGAGAAAGAGGCTAGTGGTTACTATGCAGGAGATGATTATGCAGCAAAATTAGGTGATGAATTCGTAAAAATATTGGTGCTCGATGCTTGCTTCATTATTGAGCTATTCCGTAAGGATGCTGGAGAGATCACCCAAGACCAGGATGACCCAATTTTCTCCATGTCCTGTATGCTCCAATTTCTGTATCATGACTTGATTTTACTAGAAAACCAGTTACCCTGGTTTGTACTAGAAACCTTGTTTGAAAAAACCAAGCTCCCTTCGGAAACCAAGTCCCTGATTGAACTTGCCCTTCTTTTCTTTGCTAACATGTTCTCATCTCATCGACCTCCTATAAAACCAGACCTTTTTGCAAGCAAAAAGATCAAGCATATTCTTGATTTGTTAAGGTTATCCTTGGTTTTACCATCGGAAGAAATAAAAATCAACCCAAGATCCGGATGGCAACCTATTCATACTGTCACTAGACTCAAAGAAGCAGGTCTGAAATTCGTGAAAGTTACACCAGATAGCATCTTGGATATAAAGTTCAGAGACGGTTCTCTTGAAATTCCATCCCTGCTAATTCAAGAGACAACAGAAACAATCTTACGCAACCTGATCGCGTATGAGCAGTGTTTGCCACATTGTCCACCTATTTTCACATGCTACGCCAAGGTCTTGGATAACCTTATTGACACGACCAATGACATGGAGATACTATGCAAGAGCGAAATTTTCGATAACTGGCTGAGTCCTGAGGATGCAACCCAGTTTTTCAATAGGCTGTACAATGACACTTATGTCAAGGAATTCTATTACTCTAAACTTTGTGATGAACTGGATGGTTATTGCAAACGATGGTGGCCTACATGGCGTGCTTACTACGTGCACAACTATTTTTCCAAGCCCTGGGCCATTGCTGCTCAAATTTACGCTGTTATCATGTTTGTTCTCACCTTGTGGCAAACCTACATCAAAAAGGATTGATGATTCTCCCTTTGCCTGAAAAGTGTGTTTATATTATTCAGTTGCTTGTTTTGATATGTAAACCAAATCTATTTTAATGCAAATTATTCGAAAGGAGAACAGGTCATTGATTATAACAGTATCACAATCTCCTAATTTTCTAGATAGAACACATGAAAAAATTATTTAGCTATCCATGTGGCTAAATTAACTTCATGGCACCCAAAAATTTTCATTTATATCTCTCCTGGCTTTCTCTTCCCTAAATTATACAATTTGTGATAAAAAATTAATTAATCATGAACTCACCGATAATGAATCATTGCCAAACTTCGTCTCAATGAACAAAAAGGAGCTCCACGTTAGTATTTGCAAAGTCTCAGGTTCCAAGCACTTGGAGTTGGATCTCTTTCAATTGTCAAAAGAGAATAATATTGCACATGGGATGTCTGGGCTAATTAAAACAAATTCTATACATGTAAGATAGAGAGGAAAATGAATTTTAGGAACAAGGCATTCTATCTATGTGTGGAATTTCATGATTATCAACCAAATCAAAGTTTTTAATTTATATTGTTTTATTATTACAATCTATCAATTTGTTCAAAAATTAAGAAAAAATATGGAGAAACATTGTATTTGTGCTGATGCATGAGTACTGGAATTCTTATTCTTTACTTTTCCGTACAATTTCTATTGTGTTAACCCAATGTAAAGGAATTTCACTTTCCACTGTCATTGTCTTTTCCCTTACCTTTTCCAAAATTTTTATGCAAATTAACCATCACCATTATAGTTAATTAACAAGAATTTTGGCAAAAACTCTCCATGGCTCACTATAAAAACCCTTTGCCAGTTTGCCCCAATTAACTTCAAATTCACTAAACAAACCAAGGCATGCTCGCTTAACCTTGCCTTCTTCCCATCACAACCAAACACTTAAACAAGAGTACCTCCATTAAAATTGCCACTATGGTTTGGCCAGGGCTAGCAAGTTATACTACTAGTAAAAACGTGGATTACCGCCTTGTTCGAAACCAAAACAACCCCAAATCTACAAATGATTCCAGACTACGTATCTTTGGGCATAAGGGTACCTCCAACACTAAACTTTCACCTCCTTTCTTTACAGAAGCACAGTTGACATCTGTGTTTAGGCGGTTTGATGGTAATAGAGACGGCCGCCTCAGCAGGCAAGAGCTTAGGAGTGCTTTCAACAGCCTAGGTTCACGGTTTCCAACCTATCGAGCTTTTGCCGCCCTTCATCAGGCTGACCAAAATGGGGACGGATACATTAGCGAGGACGAGATGGATGATCTTATTCATTATGCTTTGAGTTGTGGGTACCATGTTCAGTAGAATCACCCAATTATTCATACTTAGCAAGAACAGATATATATATATATATATATATATATATATATATATATATATATGTACTTATGGTATCTACTACCTCTTTCCTTTGTTGTTAAAGTTCTTGAGATGAAGGAAAGAAAATAATTTGAGTGTTAATTACTTTGGTAGTTATAATTATATAGCAATCATAGAATAAAAAAGTTCAAAGAAAAGTATAATTAATAGATAGTTATTGCATAATTAATGTTAAAATTTGAAGTCAAATTAACACCGTTTGATTTATAATTTTGATTGATTAAAAATATTTTGATAATCATAATCTATGGCAATTAATCATGTATATATATATATATATATATATATATATATATATATATATATATATATATATTGCATAACTTGTATTTTACATATTTCACATCACATTGATGCAAGATAATTAATATATTGTGAATAGGCAAAAAAATTTTTTAGTCTTCGAATATAAGGTGTTTTTGAAAATAATCCTCTTCATAATTTTAATTGTTTTTAATCAAAAGATAAGATTTTTGAACAAAAATGTCCTTAATGAAACATTTTCATATACGTGTAGATAAGTTAAAAAAAATATGCCAAAAATTTATTACACAACATTTTGTTAAAAACATCCTCTTGTTGCATGAGATGATTTTTTTTTTTTATTGGACATTGAAGTAAACACAAACGCTAGGCAAATAACATGATTGGTTTATTAAACGACAATTTCATTCATTCTCAGAGATAGTAAAGTGTTCGAACAAGTTTAGAGCAAAGTAATCAATCACAGCAAATAAGTTGGCTACACACGATAAGTTAGTGAGTGTCAAATTTTTTTTTGTGTTTTTGAGTGGGTTTAGTGATTTGAATATCATATTGGTTAAAAATGTGGCTTAGGATTTTGTTGTTAAATGGCATTTTGTGTTGTTTAAAGTTGTTGAAACCCACAAAGATATTAGACGGCATGGACATTTGGGTCGAATGTTGTAGCATATGGAGAGAAAATGGGCATGGCGTGTAACAATCTAGGGATTTCCCTAAATACATGAGTATGGTGTGTAGCAACCAATGAATTTGAGGCATTACGTGTATCATCATAGGATTATATGTATGGCATGTAGCATGTTATGAATTTTAGGTATAGTGTGTAACAACATTGGTATTATATGCATGGTGTGTAACAAATTAGTTATTATGTAAGGAGTGTAACAAAATAAATATTTTTATAAATGTTGTGGAGCTTCTTTGGTTAACTGTTCAATGTGTGTAGTTTACATGTGCATTATTGTATTCTGTTGTAGATGGAATTCAGAGAGTACGAGAACGTTGATGTGAAACAAAAGGAGGAACTGATTGTGGTGACTCCAAAGCTAGGAAAAAGTGAAACCATAAATCCTTGCTATTATGGTGACTCCAAAAGAGGAAAAAGTGGAACAAGAAATCCCCAAGGGTTACTTCTGCGTCGGTCTCCCACACAACATCATGCTTCGTAAAATCAATGAATTAGCGCAATAAAGTATTCGTACAAAGTAACTAGGAGAAACAAGTCCAAATGGACACAATGCCTAAGGATTAATCTTCATGTCTCCTATTGCCAGTTGAACATTAACATAATTGGCAAAGTGGGAATAGGAGAGAATAAGATTAATCAGTTAGACACATGGACATGTTTGCATTGTTGCACTAGTTTAGGGTTTAATGTTAAATGTTTAAGGTTTATGGTTGAAGGTTTAGGTGAGAAATGATATGAGAGAACTAGAATTCAGCAAAATATGAATGAAATGGAATTAATAGAATTGTGTTGTAGTTGGAGAACGACTTACAAATGACTTCACTTACGTGCTGAATTACATAGCTATTTATAGTAGTTGAAAGGGTTTTGGTAGACAAAAAACATATAAAGAAATTAATATTCAAAATGGAGTAACTTAAATGAAACAATTTTCAAGGAAGGCAGGTGAAGAGACATTTAGTGTTTATATAGTAATCACAATAATGAGAACCAAGACTATCGATTTAATGTCTCAAAACTCTGCATTTGAATTTAAAGTTGCTGGGTGAATACAAGTGTTTCTTGGTATGATGCTTTCAAACAAACACATAAACATGTAGGTTATCTGTCATTTGTTACGCATGGTGCATAAGAACTTTATTTGTTGGCATGGCATGTAGAAACATTTGGTAATTTGAAAGGGTTTAGCTTGATAGAAAACATATAAATAAGTAAATACTCAAAATGGAGCAACTTCATAATGTAATAGTTTTCAAGGAAGGCAAGTGAAAAGACATTTAGTTTAGTTTCTATACATTTAATCAGAGTAATGAGAATCAAGATTGTTGATTTAATGTCTCAAAACTTTGCATCTAAATTTAAAGTTGTTGGATGAATACAAGTGCTTCTTGGTATGATGCTTTCAATCAAACACATGAACATGCAGGGCATCTGTTAGTTATTACGCATGGCCTGTAACAACTCTATTTGTTGGCATGGTGTGTAGCCACATGGATAATTTAGGCATGGCGTGTAAGGGTGAAAAAATATTGTTGTTAGATGCAATGTATCAACATTCAATTTTTAGGCGTGTATTGTAATAATTTAGTGATTACACAAGGCATATAGCAACTTAGTGATAACGCATGGCGTGTTTTGACCGAATATTGTTAAGTTAGCGTGTAACAATCGAAAATATTTAGGCATACGTGTAAGAAAATTTAACTTGTTCTGGATGGGGTTTTAAACACTTTGAGGAGTATTTTGAAGACAACCTGCAAAGCAAATCTTTAAATTCTTTCAACTCTTTACATGTCTTTTGTTTTTTGAAAAGTGGGCATCAATTGAGGTTTGTCTAGTGCGTTTTTTATAAATCAAAATGTAATTTTTTTCCCGTCAAAAACAATTGTTTTGTAAAAAAATCGAAAAAAAATCCCATGTGAAGCCTTAGGTTTGGAATTTTCAAATTCTTATGTTTATTCAAGCTTTAGGGCTCGAATTGATCTGAAGAAAAGCTATTTCAAACCGTTGTGAACATTTCAACCATTTGAGTTTCATTGAAAACAACTCAAAACACAATCCCCGAATGCCCAATTGCCTCAAGTGCACGAAACCCACCGTTGGGCAGCATAAAGGCAACAACAGCATCAAAAGCATTAAAAGATTCAATTTTGTCTGAAATATTGTCCTTGCTTCCTACAATATATGCAGGTCTCACCTCTGTTTTAGCAAGTAGGTGGAAGATTTTCTTAGTTCGTCAATTTCTACTCTTGATTATACAAAGATCTTGAAAGTTATTGACTTTTTGGGTATATTCTATCTGTTGCATTATGGCAAAGTGTTGAACAACTTTAGTTACAGTTGTTCATTAGAGATGATCATTGGGGTTTGATGCCTCCTAATCTCTTTAGAAATAAGACACTCATCAAATTGGAACTACATGATTATACTATTATTGTTATAAGCATCTTTACTAAGGTATCTTTTTCAAGTCTGAAGACTATCCATAATGGAGATGTAGACATTATGGATGATGATTCAATTTGAAGGTGGTTGTCTGGTTGCCTTGCACTTAAAGAGTTGTTGATTCAGTCTTCTCGTCAATCTAAAAGTCTTATCGAGTTAAATATTTGTAAACTTGACTCAAGAGACTGAATTTATATTATCATGGTGAAATGTCCAATAAACCTTTTCATGTTGGCCTTGATGCCCCATGGATTTCGAGATGAGTTCAATGTTGATGCCACAAGTAACGTGTTTAATGGAATGAGTAATGTTCGATCACTTCAATTCAATGATGACCCAAGAATATGGTATCCACATTTAGTCGAATGAGGAAATAAATAAAGGATCATATGGTTTCCACATTTTGTTTACAAATATGCAATAACCCATGAATATTTACATTAATAAATGATGGCTTACTATTATAAAATCTTCTTATGTGCCATGCCTACTATCGCATATTTGTTTACATGCCCATTTATAGCATACAAACATTGTGTGTCTATAAACGCCATGGCCATTAGGCACATTTTGCTTCACATGATGAGTTTAAGGTTTGTTCGTACACGCAGATGATAATTGTACAAATATAATTACATGTTAGAAGGTTGCAGCGTGTTATGCAATATGAAATCCTGATGGCCTTTCAACATTATGTTTGTTTTTTTACATGGCGTGTACAAACATATGTACAGCGTCATAGTCATTATTCATGGCATGCTAGAATTGTTTTTGGCATGTAGCAATATTGAATATATGAAAATATGCCCACTATAAATGGTGTGTTACAATAGATTATATAAGCTTAGTGTGTAGGAGCAATTGCATATTATCGATGGCGTGTAACAATACTGAATATATTCAAATGGCGTGTTCAATCAATTTATACCAAATTCGAAGCTTCTAAATCATTCAAATGAAAGAAAACAATTACAAAGTCCATAAATATCTGTAACCCTAGACCAAGTTATCCATACACATTGGCTTTTGTATAAATTCATCCTCAATTAACATACCCAACATAAATAAACTATTTAACAACTACATGATCAGAAGCCATAAGAGTTTGGTGAAACCAAACTCTCCATGTATGTTATTGCCCAAAACCATTGCCTTATATGAGTAATTTTGACTCCTCTGAAGGTGCCTTTGATCAGATTATATAATTTTAATCTATTTAAATTTTTACCTACTTTCGAGTAAGGCACACCTCCTCCATTTGTAAGGAAGACTTCATTGTTTGCTAATATGCATATTCACTCCAAATGATAGCTTGGTTTCAATGAGAAAATATTCGTAATTGTCAGGAACCTTATCCAACTTTGTTTCATTTTATCCTTCTCCAGTTTCCAAATCTTTATGCTATTTTCATCATTGTTTTAAGCCAAACTTAGGCATCCTCCAAGCGCTACCATCGTAACATTATTATCACGTCATCATTTTGCATTATTAGGCACGTTAATTATAACAAACTCTTCAGATGTTAGATGAAATCCAAGAATTCCACGACACGAATTTTCATATTTGTGATGGCCACGACTCGTTACACAATTCACATTCCAATAAATAACACCATCATGAAGAGTCCTTAACCACTCACGATCCATAAAGGTTATAGGAAGAGAAAAGCCATCAATTCTTCTCCAAGTATTAGATTTCAATGAGTAAACATCAACGATGACTTCTGATAAAGATAAATATACCTTATGGTTAACATTAACAAATCTTATTAGTATGTAATCATGAATAGACTGATCACAACCAAATCCAAATGTGTTTTGCAGACCTTTTCCATATAACTTGATGGTGAGGGGGTATCTTAAACTCTCTTATACATGGATTCAATATAATAAGAGTTTCCTTTGGCACAACAACACATAAAAAGCCATTACGGGACCCTAACAATGCAAGATAATGTATCAGAGATCACTTTTTCTCAAGATATGTCATAGGAAAATTAAGATTGGACATTGTTTTCTTATATGGTTCCAAGCTCATTGATTGAAGAGAAAACTTAAAACATCATAAATTTGTTGCATACCGTTGGATTTATTTGGATGCATCTGAATGGAATAAAGGCTTCTAAGTGTTCTAGAATTTCGACAAACATTGAAATTGCACAACAAATTTTGGAAGAAGTTTAGCCAATATCCCAATCAATAGATCATCTTCAAGTTGTACCAATATTTTATGCCTCTTCAGGTTTTCATTATTCTAATCTTTACAAATTAGTAATTTGAGAGCGACTTTTCTATGTTGGGAGTGTATTCAGTTTTTTGAACTTTTGTTTGTCTTAGACTCGACATCTTATTCAAAGAACCGTTATAAAGTCTTATAAAGAATCATTAACCCATGTTGGATGAGACTTAATATTTCTGCAAATTAATAAGAAAATTTATTAAAAAAAAGGATTTAAATGGAATGTCCTAATAATTGCCTGATAAGGCATGGCGTGTAGCACAAATTGCATTTAAAGGCATTGTGGTTAACAAATGATACATATTACCCATGGCATATTACAACACTGTATATATGCATGTCGTGATGGCTTACATCAGGCATGGCATGTACCATCTTACCTTATTAAAAGGGTATAGTTTAGGGTTTAGGGTTTATTGGTTAGGCAAGGTAGATAACAAGTTAAGAATTTTTTGTATGTTGTGTAACAACTTACAAGAATTAAGAATGGCATGTATCCACAATTGAGGATTACAACAATCTCAGATCCCCTATCATATGCTCTTTCAAGAAGATAACGACAATAAAAAATGGAATCCATACATTTGAGATTTATCTAGCCGGTCATCACTTCATTCAAGAATCAAACTTGGTAGCCTTTGAACACAAGGGCATTTGTTTTTACACGCAATAAACACTTTTACTTCATCTCACGGGTAGCAACATTATTTTGATCATGGCCTGTATCTGTAATTTTGCACATGGCTTTTAGCATGTCACAGTATGTTTATATAGACCCTGCTCACCTCGAACACACCATTCATGAATGCACTCCCCTCTTAAGCCAACACATTTAACACATAAATCGACAAAAGCATTTAGAATGCTCATATCTTATTCATGAATGCACTCCCACAGTGCAAATTACTTCTCGCTCAAAAAGAATATTTCAGACGAATTCTAGTAACAAATAACTACAACTATTTAAAACAGTTGTTAGAGCTCTCGCGCAAGGTTCAAATATTATATGCAAGTTGCTACAAGCAATGAAGCGCAATTTTTTCCATGCAATGTTGGAGAAAATGCTCATTTTTGTTATGTAAGCGTAACGTGTAACAACACCATTGTGCAAATGCATGGCATGGTTTATATACAAACGGTGTGTAACAACCATTGTGTACACTTTAAATCCCACAAAGACATCATGTGTAACACAATAATCCTTTAAGTTCGTTTTCGAAGGTTACAAAAATTGAACTAAACACATATTTATATCAAGTCTTTCCAAATATGTTTTGCAAATTTCTAAACCCTAAACCTAAAAATTTAAAATTTTTGACCATAGGATTTCACAGGGGATACTCAAGGTATTTTAGCCAACTCTGATGTTATGGATAGGGAAATAAATTGCTTGGACTATTGAGCGGGTGTTTAATAAAATTAACTTTATCTGAGGAGAAATTGTCACTAAACCATAAAGATTAAAAAGAGTTTGAACAATTTGACTTTTTGTTTTACTGGTTGTGTTGGGCATGAATCATCTTTGTGTTTGCATTTAACACTAAATTGTACAATATAAGTTAACTCCGTGTTACACGACATGCAAAGTTACTAGATGCCATCCATAAAAATTATTGTTTACAAACGCCAGGGAGAAAATTGATCAGTTGCAGCACGCCAATTGATCAGTCTTTTTCACACTTAAAGCCAAGCCTAACCAACAGAATCATTGATTGCGAAACGCATGCATAAAATTCCTAACATTCACTATGTTCATCATTGATCTTTCTCATAACTAATTATCGGATCATGAATGAATTAGGAAAAATGCATTGAACTTCAAGTATGCAATTTAAGTATATGAAATGAATTACTAAATCAAATATAGTGTCACATGTAAGCACATCTTGTTTTTTATTGCGATACAATTTGACGCTTAATTAGGATTGAGGGTTACCCTTGGTGCCCTCAATCCATGTGAGACTTGGATGCCCTGAATCATCAAATGCTTGTAAATATTAGACTTTAAATTCAAGATTTTCTAGTTTTCCTAACATTTCCCTCACTTCCATATTGAGTATTTTGATTTTTTTTCTAAAATTTCTCCTTCCATGTTCTAAATGTCGAAAAAGACGTTGCTGAGAGTTGTTGTCTTTTCAAACTCTCGTACAACGATTTTTTCTAGATGACTTGACTAAACTTCCTCTTCACTACAATCGCTATGTTGTTTTCTTGCTCTTCTTGAATCCATGGTGGTCACAGTACAATGTATTGGATGGTACGAGGGTTATGTTTTAGAAAATTATGTATTCAATGTGTAAAGACACTATATACACTTTTGTCTGAGAATTGGCTCCTGTCAAATATCTAATAAGGGACTGTTTGCCTTCAGTTGTTGCATAAACATTCTGTCTCTTCAATTCCAATTGTGTATAGTACCATGTGCCGAACTTTTCAGTAACCATAAATAGACAAGTAATCATCACATCATTTTATTGCAATGGTGTGTAGCAAACAATATTGTGTACGCATGGTGTGTAAAAACAAGTGCATTGTAGTCATGGTGTTTAGTAAGACTATACTTCAATGTCAGTTGCATTTAACAACTGTGTGTCGACGTTTCATGGTGTGTTACAAAATTTTGATTATTTTACGTTACATGTAAGGACTCAAATTTTATCCCACGGCTTATAAGAACTCAAGTTTGCATCTTACATGGTAGATGAATTAGGCTTTGGCAAACGATGGTGTTCTATGGAGGAAAAAACGAAAGTGTCAGAAAACTAAAATGGGGAGAAAAGTTAAAATGTGGCAAAGTCTTAGTGTATTAATGAAATGGTGTGCATAACCCTCTGACTTCCTGAGCAAAGTTGAACTATTAATTGTTAAATTCCATGGCTCTATGAAACAATGACTGTAAATAGATGCCATGCCTTAGTAGTATAATGCATTGTTAAAAGCCAAGAACTACAAAACATCTACTTTTATACACCATTACTATGTATAGGACTTTATAATCATTCCTTCAATCATATGCTGAGGTTAACAAAGACAAACAGAAGAATTGAAACCATAGCCGCACCCAACATAGAAAAGTCACTTACAACTTACTAATTTGTAAAGATCGGAGTAATAAGAACAAGAAGAGGTAGAATAGATCGGTCAGAATTGAGGATGATGTCATGATATTGTCTCGACTTCTTTCAAAATTTGCTATATGATTTTGATGTCTATAGAAATCCTGTAACACTTGACTTAGAAGCCTTTTCATCCGGATGCATCTAAATAAATCAAATTGTATGCAAAAATTTTGTCTAAATTGTAAGTTTTTTCTTTAATCGATGAGAATGGAAGCATATAAGAAAACAACATAAAATCTTGATTTCCCCACGACATATCTTGAGAAAAAGCATTATTTAGTGTATCATCTTGCACTTTTAGGCTTTTGTGATGGCTTGTTGTGCCTAGCTATGCCAAAGGATACTCTAATTTTATGGAATCCAAGTGTAAGAGAGTATAAGCAAGTACCCCTCTAGTGCTCCTTGACAATGTAAAACTTTGGTTTTTGCCTCATCAACACTTTTGGATTTGGTTATGATTAGTCTATGTATGATTACAAACTCATAAGATTTGTTAATGTTGGTGATAGGGTAGATTTGTCAAAATTTGAATTACTCATTGAGATATATTCACTAAAATCTAATGATAAGAATAAGAGGCTTTTGTCTTCTAATAACGTTCGCAAAAAATGGTTTTTCAGGGACTCATCATGATGGGGTCGTTTATTGGACTATGACAAGCAAAATGAGTCATGGGGTTAGGGAATATGAAAATTTGTGTTGTGGAATTCTTGGATTTAATATAACATTTGAGGAGTTTACTGTAATCAACGCGCCTAATGATGCAAAACAGGGATGTGAAACAAATGTAACATTGATTGTGATTGGAGGATGCTTGAGTTTGGCTCAAAACGAGGGGAATAGCATCAAGATTTGGAAATTAGAGAAAGATGAAACAAAACAGAGTTGGTAAGGTTCATGAAAATTGAGCCTTTTATCCCATCGCATCGATGCTATGATTTAAAGCCAATATGCAGTTTACAAAATGGTGAAGTCTTCTGTACTGATGGAGGAGGTGTGCTTTACTATGCAATATATACAAAGTCAACTGGACTAGAATTGTATGATCTAGTGAAAGGCACCTTCAGAAGACTAAAAGTTGCTTACATTAGACAATGGTTTGGAGCAATACCATACATGGAGAGTTTGGTTTCACCAATTACTTATGGCATGTGATAGTTTAAATCTTTAAAAAATTGCTTTGACATTTTATGGGTTTTGTTCATTTGGAATGACTTGACACTGTATACACTATAACTGTTTATGGATAAGTGGGTGTATCTAATGGATAGTTGTGCACTTATCCAATGTTTTATTCAATGAAAATGCTTTAAAATCTACTGACGTAACGTGACGTGTACCAACAATTTACTTGTAATTATGAAAAATTTCAACGCTAACACCCAACAAAAGGGTAATTAGTAAGAATATTAAAAAAATGTGCTTAAAATAAGGTGTAGTGACAATTGCCTAATAAGGCATGGCATGTAGAAACAATTGCTTCTTAAGGCATCGTGTGTAACAAATGATACATACTACCCATGGCGTGTTATAACACTGTATATATGAATGTCGTGATGGCTTGTAAAGCCATGGCACGTAGCTCTATCTATTATTAAAGGCATGGTGTTGAACATCTTAGTTATTTTAGGGTTTAAGGTTTAGAGTTTACTAGTTAGGCATGGCAAGACATAAGTAAGGAATTTTTTGCATGTCGTGTAACAACTTTAGAACTTTCGACATCACGTGTATCCTTTTTTTTAGGCATGTCGTCTAGCATCTTAAGCAATTAATGCATGATTTAAGCAAGTACAAAAGATATTTTGAACCTTTGTGATCATGTCTACCATTTTATTTCATCCAAACCATATGACAACCAAAATCCAAAAATGGCCACCAGCCTCAAGTGCTCCAAAATATGCAAGCGTCTTAGTCATTATTGCAAATATATTCTAGCATTAACCCACAAATGTACGTTATCCTATCTTCTCAACCCTAAAGGTGATTGAAATGTATTCATTTGGTGGTAATATGGAAATGGAACCTTAAAGCCTAAAGAATGCAATAGTTTTTGAGAATATTAGAATACATATTGCTCAGGATGTTGGAAAACATACTGAGATTACCAGCAAGCTACTGATGGTGCCAATGGAATCAAAGTTATGCCAAGTCGAATTCATTTCCAGATTCATACCATGAATTAATATAGATATTTATTGCAATTTCGTGCAATAATCAATGCTTCTTATGCATGGTATATAGCAATAATTGAATACTATCCATGGCTTGTAATAATAATGCCTACATCCGCAAAGCAAGCAAAAAATGGGTTTGTTGGTGTGGCATGTATCAAAATTTCAAATTCTACACTTGCCATGTAAAAACTCAATCTCCATCCGTGGCATGTGATAACAATGCATATGCATACATGCCGTGTTCTAACAACGTAAATATATTCGATAACCTTCCAAAAAATCACATCATTGGTCATTGCTTTTGATGTTATAAAAATGCATATGTACACATGATAATGCTCTAATATTCAATTCACAGTACAATATGCATTACAATGGTAGAAAAAAAAACCTCAAAACATTGATTCATTTACTAATTAACTTTATTGAAGTAGGTTTTTCCTAACCATGCTAGAAAATAAGTTGTTTAAGCAACCCAAAAGCAAGCATGACAACAAGAGATGTTATCAAATGGGTTCGAATTAGGTTTCCAAGAATCACTTATATTTGAACTCAAATTGGCTTCACAATTGCATATGAGTTTTGCATTAAGGACAGATTATTTTAAACCTTCCAAAGTCACACAAACCCACATCATACTCAACATCTTCTCAATTTTACTTATGCTGCTTGAGCAAGTGTGATCGAAAGAATACAGAATTTCAAGCCCTTTATTATTAAGCCCTCCCCCCAAACAAATTAAGATAATTCCATACACACATTTCACTTAGCCCAGACTTTACTTTACTCTTGCTAAAATAATTAAGCATCCTTTTCCTAAATAATGTAGTTGCATTCTTGGCATTTTTTCATATTCTTAGAAACATTTTCTCACTATTAGATCATGGGATGAGGCTCATATTCTCAATTAAAACATTTTCAAATATTTGATTATCCTTTGATGCTTCAAGAAAAGCATTGCAAGTTAGTTTCACATTGACGAAATCACTAACTGAATTAGAGGCCACACATATTGGAATATCTGCCAAAACCTCACTTGGAATAGGCTGAATATTGCTAAAACTTTTCTTCATTGTGATCAATGAAAAAAAAAAGAGAAATAGAAACCTTAGAAGAAAGCAATAAGAAAACGTTAGTTTAACCTATCAATTTCTTATATGCACTTACTTAGACTTACTTCTTATATGCATATACGTCAACCTTTCAACTTCTCAATGCAACCCTTGTGAAGGCTGGGGACTTTTTTATTAGAAATATAAAGTTATGTCTCTTCAATCGTAGATAACCATTTTCTTGATTATGAAGTGTTTCACAGTCTTTGAAAAACAAACTATTCACACATCATTTATTGCAATTATAAGTTCCTATAGTCAAGTAAAATAAACAATCAAATGATCAAATAAAAGAACCATGTAATTCGAAAAGACAAACGAAATACATGTGATTGAAGCAACATAGGAATAAGCAGTCAAAACTGACATTTCATTGCGGTTAAAACATCTCTAATTTCATTGTGTGCTCACAATTCATGAGTTTTGTTCCTCTTTTCTTTATTTTAACCCCTAAATGGATTGTGACTTGATTTTTACATGTAATTTTTATGGATCCTATTCTTAGTCTCAACAATTACAACAATCAATTAATGACAACTGTTTCCGTCTTAAAACATGACCTATATAGAATGGCGTGTAATGACAGCATCTATTTTTACATGGCGTGTAACAACTCTATTTGTTGGTAAGGCATGTGGCAACCTTCCGTATTGTCCTCCTAATGTGCACAACCAAACTCACATTGTAACAGCACATATTATAGACATGGCGTACAACAATAGATTATATATGGATGCCATGTAGCAACAAATGCCTACCAAGGCTTGGCATGTAACAACTGTTGTCAAAACTTTTGAAGCTTTCTTGGGCTAACAATTTCAAAGATCCAATACCTAACTCCATCTTCCATTCTACATGGCATGTCATTTACCCTATAAGTAATACAATGTTAGTTAGAATTAGACACTTGAATAACAAACAGTTAAAATATAAAGTCAATCCATTATTAGATAACAAACAAAAAATATGAATGTAAGAAACTTCACGGCATATCATTCCTTCGTACTTACAAATTTTTACTAGTTTCACCCAGAACAACTCTACATGTAAGAAAAGTACTAAACATGGCTTAAACATTTAGTTTGGCAGACCCATTACCTTTGTTTGCAAGACAACTTACGTTCTCAAACATTGTCCTTCATATTAGACATGTGTTACATGTGTGACCAATTTGTCTACAAGTGGAACATGCTTCCGGTAGTCATTGTCGTGAAGGCACCGACTTGGAGATGGTGCAAGATTTTTAGATGGAACTATAAATGGAGATAGGCAATTTTGTTTATTATGCTCATACCTTTTGCACTATGAACATCTTTGTGGTCCACCACCTTCCTTAATCAATGGAATCCTTTTCCTCTTAGGCCTTGCCGCTTGACCTCGCCAAGGTGGTGGCAAAACAACGATTTGTTTCACATCAGGGGGGATGTCCCAGTCACTGGGATACCCAACCAGGCGAATGGACCTAACATAACCCTCCACTAAATAGTAGTCTTATAGTGGTTCACACAAAATTCAATGGCTTCACGTTTGCATTTACTTTGAATCTAATGAACTCATAGTTGAAGCACAATGTAAAAGTTAAGTTAATTACAAATCAAATAAGAAACAAGGATATTCGTACCTTATTGCCACAATTGCATGGCTACATGGTAGTAGATCTGTTTGGAACGCACAACATGAACATGTTTTCCTGGATAAGTTTACAAGTCCGTTCATCTTCCCGTCTTTAACTTCAAACTCCATTTGATCGATAGGTTTAACTACAAAATGATGTGCATCATTAAATCATTTACTCAATTGTCTAGCAGCCTAAAGGCTAAGCGGTATGGTCACCTTGATGGCCTATTCATACTAGTCATGGAACCAATGCTAGAACATGTCTATGATGGACTTGATCAAAATAGTGATTGGAATTTGCCTTGCTTGCTTCAAGCATAAGTTAACACATTTCACAATGATGGATGTCATGAGCTGGTATCGCTTTACCGGTAACTATGCATGTGCTCATTTTTCAATGCTTATTCTCATAAGGTTAGAATGGGCTCTTACGTGAATTTGCTTTAGTTGGTTTTTATGTCTGTCGAAATTGGAAACCTTCTAACAATCTCAAGCAATGGTGAAAATCACTAAAACATTATCGCGCTTGAACTTGTTTTTGAATATTTTCTTTATTTGGTAACTGCATAAACTGTGGTACGTGTCTGGGTATGCCTTTTGGATTGATATCTTAATGCCAAGATACTAATTAGAAATGAACATTGTGTTTTCAAGACAACCAACCACACAACGCAGGTTGCTAAGAAACCATATCCACGAGTCTTCTTCCTCAACGTAGCCTATGCTAAATGCAATCGAATATACGCACTCATTCACATTTTTGCAAATAGCAACACACAGAACTCTCTTAAACCTACCTTTCAAATGTGTGGTATTAATAGCAACTATAAAACATATTACATCCTTGAACCCTCGAATACAAGCCCCGTACGACCAGAAACAATATTTGCCTTATTGTGCCTTATCGTAGCCAATATTGTGACTGTACTAGGATTTTCACATTCTAACATATGGAAATGCAAGGGTAAGAGTTGGAATGACTATTTTGAGGGATCGAAAACAAGCTTATC
Organism: Theobroma cacao; assembly: GCF_053813885.1. Classification (NCBI taxonomy): domain Eukaryota; kingdom Viridiplantae; phylum Streptophyta; class Magnoliopsida; order Malvales; family Malvaceae; genus Theobroma; species Theobroma cacao. The sequence continues at coordinate 2,117,389 of NC_142642.1, forward strand.
TGCATACTCTTTCATTTGCTAGGCCTTACCATACAAGCATTCCAATCCCCATTGAACCCATATCTCATCAATTATTTCTTCAGGTCTCAATGCTACTCCATTAGCCTAAAGCTTGTGTGACATAAGTTCACTAATTATCTTTGCACTCGTGGTTCAAACCTTCCTTGCAAACCATCGACAGTACACATGTGTACTTTACAAAATGTTAGAACTTGCAAATAATCTTCTTCAAGTACTTGATTGCACACACACCAAACTTGCAAGCCTTGTCCTTATAAGCAACCTCAAAATGAGCCTGACATGACCTTTTAACTCTTATCTTAAATTGCTCATTTAGTGCCAACATGTTCAAAGTCCATTTCAATTCGGCCTTAGAGGAAAACATTTTTCCTCGGTATAAGTGGTCATTGATCACTGTAGACTCCTTAAAGGTAACTATTTGGAAGGAGAATATGTTTGAACCCAAAATAAGCCATGTACACCTACATTTCTCCTTTCTTGCTCACTGTCTTTGAGCAATGTCTTAGGTGAACGAATCCCCGTTGTCAGCAACAATGGGGTTATTGTCTATGGGGTCATCGCATTGAACATCTCCTAAATCTACACCTCTGGCATGTTCTGTTTCGCCTTCAACATGATTGCAATTCAAAATGTCACTGTCGTCAACCTAATCATCCTCTAAATTGTCAATATGTGAACCATCAGGCCAGCCATCAGAATCGTTATCAAAGCTATCTTCATTGGTAGGGAACCAATCATCTTCACCCTGATAACATGCTTCGTTGTCATTAAACGTTGTAGTGTTGTCCTCAAGCATCTCAATGTCATCCTCGAGTATCATAGTGTCCTCCTTAAGCATCTTCATATCATTTGAAAATGGCATTAGACCCTCTATCGTTTCATCCGACCGTTACATTGGTTAGACATAAGCAAGTAATTGGTTTGATGCACATGCTAATCGAAATTGTGCAGCCAACTATTATGAGAATGTCATGTGTGTACTTGGCTGCACAAAATCATGTGCATATGTCAATTGCCATTATTATGGTTTAGGGACTAAATGTTATGGTATACATGAAGCAATGTACATCTGAATATGAGGTGTTTAACATGTTGTATAGCTTTTTCATATGGCACACAATTTGTATTGCGTTCCTTAACGGTGACGTACATTGCCGAAACATTCCTTTGCTCTAGCAGAATTAACGCAACATCCTCTTTGTTCTTGATAATTAGCTGTGACAACTCTTTGAGTATATTGATCAATGAATGTGACTTGATTTCGTGATTTCGTAAGTTTACTCCAACAACATCTTCAACCAACTTCACCAGGCCCGTAAATGATAAATCACTCCTAACCCCTTACATTCGTGACTTACCACCATTGTAAATGCCATTGGCCCAATGGCCATCGTGTCTTAATCACAAGTCGTAAAATTGGCATGCCATTGAAATTTAAAAAAAAAATTAATTATGAAAATCAATTTACACATTACGTTGCTACATGCCATGTTCTAAAATTTTGCTACACGCCTTATTGAAAACATGTTGTATTCAAAAAAATTTTGCAAGTTTGATATTCATACTACCGTTTGCTACCCCACAAAATTTGAATTTTATCTCATGCCGGAATCCAAGTCAACTAGGCTTTACTTTTAATGTTATGATATGCTTCTTCTATTTGATACTAGTTTTTTCATCATCATACAAGACATGGTAATCAGTAGGCTTGCTTTTTCCCTACTTAAAAAAAAATCGGATACTTTCTTTTCTCTTTTCAAGCCCACTAATTATAAAGTATTGTATGATGAAAGCAAGTTCACTACAGACAGCTTGCAAGTGCTCATAAACAAGTTATGTTACACATAATAGGTTTACATCTTTCTCTATATTCTCTTAAATCAGAAAAATCCAATCAATTTATCAACAACCGTACATACGTTAAGTTCTAAAATATTGCTACACGCCATGTTGAAAAATGTTGTTACATGCCTTGTTCAAAGAAAAAATATGTTACACACCATTTGTATAAAATGTTACATGCCATATCCATAACAATTTTCCTACATGTCATGTTCAACAACAGTATGCTACAAAGCTATTTTCATAAACAATTTTCTACACTCTAATTTAAAAAAAAAAAAACAAATTTCTGCACTTCATCTTTACTACATGCCATGTACACAAACATATTATAACACGCCATGCCATGTTCAATATATTTTTTACACACCATGTGCATTAGAGTTGTTACAAGTAGGCATGGCATGTAACAACTCTAGGCATTGCTCTAATTTATAGATAAAGTTTAAGAAATTAATGGAGTGGGTTTTCCATCAACTTTGTGGTTCTATGAAAAGCAATAAGCCCAATAACATACATTGATGTCATATCTGCTTTTGGGTATGTATATCGACGGCGATATGGTGAGGTGGCGAGAGATAGACCATAGGGCGATGGTGACGGTGCTCAAATTAGAGAGAGATGGATGACAAGAGAGAGCTAAGAGAATTGAGAAAACTGCGATAGTTGAGAGATTTGAAATAACTAAAAGAGATGAAAGAGCATTTAATTTGTCTATATGATAGGAGGGAGAAATTGCCAAATTAAATTCTCTAAAATGTTTTCAACGACATTTTTGTAAAGTCATAGCAAAAATTGGATAAAAATAGTTAACTTTATATCTATGGTTATTTCTAAAATGAGCTTATGAGGAGGGTTATTTTTTACAATTTTTTTTATGAATATTAATAGTTTTATCTCTAAATACATTAATTCTATTTACATTAATGCAATACCATTAATGCAATACTTAATTCTATTTATCACTACATAACATGATATGTTGCCTAAAAAAATGTAGTTAAAGCCCAAATTTATTGTATCAAAACAAAATTATTCTCTTACCTCAAATGATGAACTCATCTCCCAGAAAATTAGAATCCCATATGAAGTAAGGAGTTGAGGAATGATTCCTCCTAAACACTCGGCGAATTAACAAAATTCTACATAATGATAAAGTTATCATTTTATGTATCAAATTATTTTAGAATTTTACAGAAACTGACAACATGAGAGAGCAAATGGAATGCAATGCAATTTCAATTCTCTGTTTCCAATGGTGAAAGAAAACAGGAAACTTTGGTGCGTGGAGCATCTAACAAAGGCTCTAAAAGAAGACAGAATAGCATTGTTAAGAAAGGCAGCGTATCAAAATTCCCACATGAATTAATCACGGGATTCGTTTCCGGGAAAAGCAGAGGAATCTGCGTATTCCATGAGGAGAATTGAAATTATTGTACTAATCAAAATAACCTATCCAAAAACAAAGCGACAAGGCATTGCTCCATCAGCTTGTAGGATACAAGGATTCTAGGAAACAAGAATAGAAATACTAAAAATTAGTTAAGCTTGATTTGGTCTTTTGTCGGAGTTGGTAAGCGAAAAGAAAAGAAACAAATGAAGCTAATTACAAATCCAATCATCCAGACTTTCTGAAAACGGTGAAGGGAAGGGACACAACTAAGCCAACCTATACTTGCTTTAGTATAATTTGCTAGAAGAACAAAACCAAAGTTAATCCTAACAACCAAATTTTCCACACAAATAATAAGCATTGGAACCAAGATATTTTTGCAAAAAGGGCCACGCAAGTTCTCTTGATTCTGTTTTGGAATTTGAGTTCTTGTGAATGATTGATTTGTCATTTTGGATTATGTACGTTGATGCTTTGTGTCTGGTTTGTTTACTGTTTTTTGTTTCTCGGAACTAGAGTTGAGATTGGTGGTCTTAGGTTGTATGCTCATTTCTTTTTGTCTGCTTTGGAGGTGTTTTTATTGATCCCTCCCCGTTTCTGGGCCTTTGTTCTATTTTGGTTCTCTATACAGGGTTTGTGCCAAATTTTCTTTTTTGGTGCTTCCTGTTCTTCTTCCTATCTGGGTTGTCATTATAAATTCCTCCTTCTAGTAATGAAATTTCTCTTTTTGCTTTAAAAATAAGATATTTTCACAAAAATGGGTGTAGATAAAATAGTAATGTTTGCGACTTGGCAATGATTTGATGGGATCTTTGGAATTGTTTTCTTATTAGTTTCTGATGCGGATGATTTAGGTGATGATTGTATTTTAAATTCATATGCAGGTGGTTTGTCTCGTGTAATTCGATTTTTTATTATAGTTATTTTGTTTGCTTAATAGTTTTGTTACAACATTATTTTGTGACAAGATCAATTTTTACCAGTTTAATTTTTGTATCATTTCTGATTTAATATAATATTTTGGTTTAGTAAAAACAATTCAACCCAGAGAAAGATTTTCCCATCTCATGCATGCATCTGCCGAAATGCTTCCTTCTAGGCCTAATTTACCAAGCCCCCTTGAGCTGGCACGAATAAATCAATTAACAATGAATATGTCTTTGCATTTTTTAAAATGAATTTTGGATGATTCAACTATGGTCTTTGCCTGTCTATACAAGTCTTTGGCAACCAAGGAAATCTTATTCTTTTGTCAACGTAAATCTAGAACCTTATCTTGGGAGCTTTTGACCATGTACTTTATTCGCTCCAAAAATCCCATAAAGGTTCTAAGCTTGAATTAAAAGCTTTGCAGAATCCAATTGCTTCATTTTCTTCTCTATCCTAAAATAAGTTCCCAACAAATCTAGAAGGGAAAGGATTTGTCTCGGATTTACATAGAAGCATAAGCTTATTATATGATTCCATTTCTTTCATAGGATGATTTGATTTTCTTTTTCTTTTATTACAATTAAATTAACGAATTCGAGAGAAAAGGAAAATTCAAACCTTAATGGATCTCAGCCCTTATGATTAAGGATAGGCAGGCAAATTATTTACATTAATTTATATTTGAAAATGTCTCAAGAAATTCTGAATCATAAAAAAAAATTTAGTTTTAATGAAAAATACATGCACACACGGATAGAATGGAATACTTATCTAGGCAAAAAATGGTGCAAACCTATAAAGAGCACAACCCAAAAATGAAAGACGAAAACCCCAAATTGACTTTACCACAAATAATAGAATTGAAGAATTGCAAGCGAAATTAACAACTCCAAAACGAAGATTAATGCAAATATATACATTTTCGAGCCAAAAGGAAAAATGTATACCACTTTAATTTCTGAAGGTCCAAAGGCATCCCATGTGATACATACTGGCAGTGCAGATTGATTCCCTTCTTTTTTTTGAGAAGTGAATTTTATTGATCGAAGCTAGATGCCATAGTAAGTCTAGCACCTAGACCGGTTGGCATAAGAAGCTGGCTTTAAGATGAGTTAACCCTTGTACAATTTACAAAAGAAGCTGCTCAAGAGATACTTTTTGCAGCAAAGACAAACAAAAAAGCCCCTGTCCACATAAAGATAAACCGCCAGCTTAACAAAACATCCTGAATTTTTTACAACTAGAACTTTTAAGTAGTCGGAGAGAAAATAAGCACCAAATCAAAATATGAGCCAATCCAAACAAGATCTCAAAAATAGCAAGGAGTGGTAGACAGAGTTGCAACCCCTCCCTAGCCTTTAGAATATCCGCAGAACAAAGAAAGAGCGTCCTGCACTCCAACAGGCCAGCACCCCACAAAAGACAAACCTCAACCGCAAAACCCAAAGCAAACAGCAGGACGGAAAACCCCTTGACCTTGACAGAGAAACGGAAAGGAGAAAAAGAAGGTCCTCCATCAGCTCATCTTGACTGCTGTGCTTAAGAATCATCCATCAAAACTCCAAAACGTAACCGCAGCCTTGTCAACCAAACCCTGTCCTAAACCTATGATAACTCTTCCTTAACCCACCCTCCAAGATCAACAAGCAGAGGATCAGATACGGCAGAGACACTTCCTTGTGAAGACCCCCCACCGAGACAACAAATACCCCCCGTCCCATGGATTGGATGGCTCTTCAAGCCTGCGAGTTTGGCCTGACTTGAGTTGGGTCCTAAATAAGATATTTTGGACTTGGACTTGAATATGATTCAGTTCGAGAAATTATTTTATTAATAAAAATTATTTATATTTAATTAAAATTTTAATTATATTCAAGCCATGATACTCAATATCTTTTTCTGAGAATAGTGCATTTTCATTTTTTTACTATATAAAACAAAAAAAATCGAAAAATGAAAAAAAAAAAAAAAAGCAGAAGGAAAATGGAGGGGGGAACGGCTGATACCCTACATGAAGGGTCCCACGTATAAGATGCTGAGATGACAAAGATTAATGGAGATACCAAAAGCTAACAAAATGGACATGAAAGCAGAGAACAGAAATGAACCTCCTTTCGCTTCTTCCTTGTAGAAACAACCACCTCAGACTTAAAAGATTTCTCTCTTCTCTCTTACAAACGCTTTCACAAAAACAAAGTCCCAAACCTTGAAACCACGAACATTGAAACATGTACAGAACTGCCCTTTCACATTTAAAGTCTCTTAAAGGTCAGTTTATGAACTCAAACTCCTTTTCTAAAACTCTAACAACACATTTGTTTACTGGAATACATAAGAATAAATTAGAATAGTTTTTTAATAAGAATAGAACAAGATAAAAATAAAATAAAATAATTATTACGTAATTTGGTACAAAAAATAGAATAGAATATAAATAGCTATTATAACTTATTACAGTATTTGATAAGTAAAAATAATTTTATAATAAAAAAATAGAATATAAAAATATAAAAAAAATCTTTTATTAAATATATATAATTATTTATTTTAATGTTATATTATTTTTTGAACATTAGTAATTCAAAATTTATTTAAAATATTAATAATTGATAATTTAAATATTAATATTTTATTTATAATTTAAATATTATTATAATTATTTATTTTTATTTTTTTTAAAATATTAATATTTTGTAATTTATTTAAAACAATCATAGTTTATAATTTAAAATGTTAATATTTTATTTATAATTTAAATGTTATTATAATTATTTATTTTTATTTTATTTTTTAATATTAATAATTTATAATAAATTTAAAATATTAATAATTGATCATTTAAATATTAATATTTTATTTATAATTTAAATTGTATTATTATTAAAATTAAAATATTAATAAGTTTAATCAATTTTAAATTTAAAATATATTTTTATAATATATTATTAAAAATTTAAACTTTTTTCTTTTTATAATAATATTAATAATTGATAATTTAAATATTAATATTTTATTTATAATTTAATTATTAACATTTTAAATGTTAATATTTTATTTATAATTTAATCATTAACATTTTAAAATACTAATATTTTATTTATAATTGAAATGTTATTATGATTAAAATATAAATAATTTTAATTAAATTTTAAAATTAAAATATTATTTTTTATAATATATAATTAAAAATTCTAACTTTTTTATAATAATATTAATAATTTTTATATAAAAATAATATTAATAATTGATTATTTAAATATTAATATCTTATTTATAATTTAATAATTAACATTATAAAATATTAATATTTTATCTATAATTTAAATGTTATTATGATTCAAATATTAATAATTTTAATTAATTTTTAAATTTAAAATATTATTTTTTGAATATATAATATATAATTTTTCAAACTTATAAAGGACACTTTGGTTTTTATCATTTTTAAGGCTATTCCTCAACCAAGGAATAGTTAATATCATGGGAGGTGTTGGTATTAATTATTCTTTAGTTTAACTTATTTTGGGGAATAGTCATTCTAGAGGAATGGCTATTCCTTGAAGCATGTGGGAACCAAACAAAAGAATATTTGTTCCTTGAGAATTGAGTCATTCCCTCAACCAAACATGTTATAACAAATTTTGAGGAAATGCAGGAAAACAATATAATTATATGAAGAGGATAAAAAAAAAGTTGTAGGTTTTGTCACATGGTTTAAAGAGCCATTTAATCATATCGTTTAAGATATGAAGTTTTCTAACTCTTGTCTTGTCTAGAGGTTGCCTTACAGTTTTAAAAGCTTCACTATTTTTTCTTTCTCTACTTGGGGGAGATGATACTGGTCAAAATTAAACCATTGGTGGGAATGGGATGGTCTTCTACGTAGTCACTTACAAAAAGTGCTTTCTGAACTTTTATGATTAGGGTCACACGGGCAATTTGGCAGCTGCCTGTTATGCAACTTCAAGTGTTGTTGCTTATTTAGAGACACCATTAGAAGGTATTCTCCTTCCACCTGCACTACTTGATTATGTTGCACTTAGTGAAACTAAGGTTAAAAGTCTATCTAATGTGTGAAAATAGCCTCAGAGCAATTACCTGTATTGGAACTTTTCTACACTTCATATACTGAACTGCTACTGATTTCTGTTATTTGTTTCATTGGGTATAGTTTAGTAAAATTTTTTGATTATTTGATCAGACTCCTGCTGCCTGCATGGGCTTATTCATTAATTATGGTTCTATTTATGAGACACCAATATCACCTGGTGGCTTCCACTTGCTAAAGCGGATGGTGTTAACAATGTCGATGAAGTTGAAGTGCTAAGCTGCAGAAGAAGAATATGGAAAAATTTATTGTCTAAAATCTTATTCAAATAATTCTGTACAAGAAACTCTTATTTATAGTTAGTTAAAATGACGATAAAAAAAACTAATAGTCAGCAAAAGAGTAAAGTAACTACTTTTAATTATTCTTATTATTGCAGTAACTATTGATAAATTATTGTACAAACAAAGGAAAGGCCAAACACATGTCTTGACTTAAGGCTTACACATGCTGCTCACATGCCTATCTTCTCCTCTGTATAAGGCTACTCTGTTGTTACTTTTTAACTCTTCACTCTTTTGAGTAGCATATTATCTCAGTAATCACCTTTTTTCACTAACACTCCCCCTCAAGAGGTGTGTGAATGTTATGAACACACATCTTGCTGAGTAGCTCATGAAATTGTTTTGGCTATAAAGCCTTTGTAAACAAATCTACTATTTGTGCATCAGTTGATATACACACAAGGTCCATCATCCTAGCTACTACTTTTACCCGCTAAAATGACAATCAATTTCACTATGTTTTGTACACTCGTGAAAAATAAGATTTCTACAAATGTAAATGGTAAACTAGTTATCACAATATAGCTTCACTGCACCTTTGTGTCTAAAACCAAAATCTACCAACAATGAATGTAACCATATCACTTCACAACAAACAAATGCCATTGAACGATATTTTGCCTTTGTTGAACTTCGTGCTACCACAGACAATTTTTTAAATTTCCAGCTTACCAAAGAGTTGCCAATGAACATATTAAATCCTATTATAGAACGTATAGTGTCAAGACATCTAGCATAATCGCTATCAAAATAAGCTATGATACACAATTCTGAATCAGCTTTCATCAAAATCCCTTGCCCAGGTGCTAACTTCAAGTATTTTAAGACTTTATATGCTACCATCATATGCACATGACCTGGTTTATCCATGAATTGAGATAGAATTGTTATATCTGGCCTGTAAACATCAGATATAACAATTTTCAACTAACTGTCAATACAAAGTAAGATCAACAAGTTTCTCATCAGCTTCAACTTTACTCAACTTATGATTATAGTTTATAGGAGTATAACTTGGTTTAGTTCCCAACAAACCATACTCTTCAAGCAAGTCCAATGTGTATTTTCTTCGACATAAAGAAACACCTTCAAGTGACTTTGCAATCTCAAGACCAAGAAAATACTTCAACTTACCAAGATCCTTTAGTTTAAATTTTAACTTAAATAACTCTTCATTTCATCAGTAGCTTGTAAAGATGAACTACTAATGATAATATCATCCACATATACTAGTAATGCAACAAAATCTCCACTGCCAGTTGTCATGGTGAACAAAGAGTAATCAGATTTTGACTGGCTAAAACAATACTGAAGTAATGAGGTTGTAAATTTAGAGTTCCACTACCTAGAGGCTTGTTTAAGCCCATATAGTGACTTATGTAGTCGACATACCATTTTAGTTCCTAGTGAACACTCCCCCTGAAACTGATAACCTTGGGGAAGATCCATATAGGCAGTTTCTTCCAAATCTCCATTTAAAAATGCATTGTTAATTTCCAATTTGGATAAAAACCAATTTTTAGCTATTGCAAGTGCCAAAAACACTCTCATAGTAGTCTACTTTGCAATCAGGCTAAAAGTTCTTGGTAGTCAAACCCTTTTCTTTGACTATAACCTTTCACTACCAAACATGCCTTATATCTTTCCATAGTACCATCTGCATTCATTTTGATTTTCCCATTTACACCATATTGCTTAAGAATCTTTAGGCAGAAGTACCACACTCCATGTACCATTATCTTCCAAGGTGTCCAATTCACTTTTCATTGCATCTCTCCATTGAGAATAATGTACAACTTGGTGGTAGAATTGAGATTCAGGGACTTGAGACAATGAAATAGTAAAGATCTTATGATCACTAGAAAGCTTATTATTGGACAGATATCTAGAAATTGGATGTGCTACAACAACATTACTCTGTGAAGGAATATTATGATCATAAACCTCTAGATGTTTCAATGGATTTCTGATCCTATTGCTTTTTCTAATTAATGACTCATTCGGAATAGTTGGATCACTTTATGTAGAAATAATAGGTGCATTACTAGAAGAAACAGTAAGTGCATTATTGGGAGATGCACTATGTTGAGATAAAATAAGAGAATGAGGACTAATTTCAACATTATGATCTTGAGAGAATAATGAGGAAGGCTCAAAAGAACTTGACTCAGATGATAAAGGATTGTGAAAGGCTAAATTATGATTAAAGGAATCAAAAATATGAAAATTTGACTCATGCAGGCTAAGTGTTTGTCGAAATTCGAATGATTGGGCAAAGTTAGATTTGGGCTTGAAAGGAAAAATATTCTCATGAAAAATCACATTTCTTGATATGATGACCTTATGTGCATCAAGATCATAGACTTTATAGCCTTTAATACCTACTAGATAACCAAGAAAAACACATTTGGATGCTTTTTTTATCAAATTTCTTTCTTGCATGTGTCAATGTGGATGCAAAATGTAGACACCCAAACACTTTAAAACAATCATATGAAGAAGGTTTATGAAAAAGAAATTGATAAGGTGTTTGTTATGAATGACATTAGAAGGAATTCTGTTAACGATATGGGCTATAGTAAGAATTGCATCCCCCCAGAACGTAGTAGGTAAACTTGATTGGAACAACAATGATTGGGCTAGTATAAGCAAACTTTGATGTTTTCTTTCCACAACACCATTTTGTTATGGTGTGTCAATGCAAGATAACAAGTGCACAATACCTTTAGAAGCATAAAACTCAAGGAAGTTGAATTCAAGATCATTGTGAGATCTTACTTGCTTGATTGAAATGTTAGACTGATTTTGAATCAAGTTGTAATAAAAAGGAATTATTGATAAAGTATCTGACTTGGCTCTCATTAGAAAAATCCATGTAAACTTGCTAAAATCATCAACCACAATTAGAAAATAATGATGCCCTCCTTAAGTACATGTAGTATAGGATCCCGAAATGTCAACGTGTACTATTTCAAAAGGAAAAGCAATATTCGGAACACATTTTGGACAAGGCAATATATTTTGTTTGGCTAAATGACAAACCTCACACAAGAATTCATGCTTACGAGAAATTGCAGGAAACTATTTATGAGGTAATTTTATTTTGTCAACAGGCACATGACCAAGTCTACAATGCCACAGGTCAAAAACCTCAAAATCTATTTTACAAACATTGATAAAAGAAGTAGATGGAAATTTTACAATTTTATCAAAACTAAATTGCTCAAGGAATTGTGTATCTTGATTATTTTGCATGAAGTGAAGTCTTGATGAAACTTTAGCAACCTTAGTCACAGTCCATGTGTTGAGGTCCTGAATCACACAACATAAGTCTATAAAGAATATATAATAATTTTAAAACTTTGTGAATTGACTAACTAGAACAAGATTGAACTTAAAAGTAGCGACATGAAGAACATTATGTAAAGTTAACAATGGATTCAGTTAACCATTCCTATATGTGTAACCACAGCTCTAGCATTATTTGGTAAATGGACAAACACATTACTCACTAACTTATAGGACATAAAATTATTAAAAGAACAAGAAATGTGATCTGATGCACTTGTGTCCATAACCCAAGAATAACATTTAATCATGACATTATTTACAAGATATTGACTATTTGAATGTCTATGAAATGTATTTAAATAGCAATGGTCAGAAATAATACTTGCAAGAGCTGAATTGACCAAAGAATGCCTAATTTGTTGAATGTTTGAAGAAATGCCACCGTCACTATCAAGATCATTTTCTTTGATGAGTGCAAGTAATTTTTGGAACTGAGTCCTTGTAAAAGACATTTGAGACATAATGTTGGAACTTATGCCTTCTTCTTAGTCAATTTGAGTATCACTAACAGTTGAAACACTATTGACTGATGAATTTCTAGAATTTTCTTTCTTAAAATTGTTCTTGTTCTTATTGAATTGAAAGTCCTCTAGAAATCCAATCAACCTATAACATTTTTCTTAAGGTGACCTTTTTTTTTCACAATGGCTACATATCATATTAGATTTTCCTTTCTTTTTTCCATCAATAGTTTCTAACATAGCAGATGACTCTAATAAAGGGTGTGATTGAATCAGTAGCTTCCTTTATACTTCCTTTCTTAGAACCAAGTTACATGCTTTGTTCAAAGTTGGAAAAGGCTCCATAATGATTATCTGAGATCTCAAGGCTATATAAGACTCATTGAGTCCATTAAGAAATCCAAAAACCATATCTTTATGGTACTGATCAACATATTTATTACAACATTTCTGAGTACAACCTCCATAACCATAATGTGGCATGGGATGAAAGTTTCTGAGTTCCTCCCAAAGGCTATTCAACTTAGAAAAATATATGTCAGTTGATTTAGTCCCTTGTGTAAGATTACACAAAGAAAACTACAGATTACAAATATGCGTATCATCCGGTTGCTCAAACCTCTACTGCAAAGTACTCCAAATCTCAGCAGCAAAGTTCATGTAGAAAATTGTTGAAGTGATAGGTGGTGTAATAAACTCTAGAAGCCAAGCCAATATCAAATTATTATAATGATTCCAAGGTACATACATCTTATCTGTGATTACTAGTTATTCAATAAATCCATCAAAAAAATGTCCCTTATTCAGTATGGATAATGCCAACATAAAAGAACAACTCCATGAAATGTAATCAGTAGAGATTAACTTTAGATTAATAACAACTGATCCGTAGTGATCAATGTGATGGAGATAAAATGATGAATTTGTATCCTTTGTTGTACTGTTACAGACCTCGGATTGGAAGAATTTTTAGAATCCTCCATAAAAATTTTTTTTCTTCAAGATTCAAGATCTAAATAATCAAATAACAATAACTAAGAACTATCAAAAACCGAATCACAAATCAACAATCCACACAAACCGAATTCAGAAAGGATTCGTCCTTAATTGTAATGAATTTTAGAAACAAAACAAGTCGAAAATCCTAACCTGCTCTGATACCATGTTAACAATGTCGATGAAGTTGAAATGCTCAACTACAGAGGAAGAATCTAGAAAAATGTATTGTGTAAAATCTTATTCAAGTAATTTTGTACAAGAAACTCCTATTTATAGTTAGTTAAAGTGACTATAAGAAAACTAATAGTTAGCAAAACAATAAAGTAACTACTTCTAATTACTGCAATAACTATTGGTAAATTACTGAACAAACAAAGGAAAGGCCAAATACGTGTCTTGACTTAAGGCTTATACATGCTGCTTACGTGCCTATCTTCTCCTTTATATAAGGCTACGCTGCTGTTTCTCTTTAACTTTTCACTCATTTGAGTAGAATATTATCTCAATAATCACCTTCTTTCACTAACAGATGGCATTCAAGAGCACTACAAACTAAACCCACTTGTGCATTAATAGGAAAGTTGAGGCAATTGGAGGTAACACATCAGTAGTGTATGACTCACACTTTTGATGCCCTTAAGACCTATGTTCCTGAAATGGTAGAATTGCTTATTGACTGAGTGAGGAACCCTGCTTTTTTGGATTGTGAAGTTAATGAAGAGGTATTTTTTATTTAATCTTGCCAATTTTCTGATTAAATTGATAGTTGTCTTTTCCAAAATTCTCAATATAAGGGATCCATGAGTTCTGATAAGGCACTTCGGTTACACTCTGTTTGGTCATAGAATTAGATATGTTTGACACTTTTTTACCCTTTTCAAGTAATAACCATATCTGCAAATGTACTTAAATCAATTTGTACCCTTTATATTATAGTTGGAGTATTCTGTTTCGATATGGCTATTTGATGTTGGTAAAGCAACAATGATAGCAAATTGTGCACACATTAAATAATATTAGTTATATTATGTGTTCAACGAAATAGCTTGTGGTAATTTGTATTGCTTACCTCCAAAGAAGACATCTCATGTCCTAATTCCCAACCTTAACTCAATTATGAAATTAAAAAGAAAAACGCATGCTGCATCCAAGCTTATGTGACAAGTCTTAATGACACCTTCATAATTTTGTATGTTGATAAAGCTAAAACCCACTAGAAGGATGGAGAGCAAACAAGTCTTGTGTTTTGGTCTTAGAGCATCCCACATGCCACTTTTCAGTGGAAGCATGACTTGTGTTTAGTATAGTTATCATTATCATTCTATGTACTCCAATAAATTGCAAACAATATAATTTTATGTTCATTTTATTAGTTTTAACATAAAAAAAATAAGGATTTAATATAAAAATAAGAGAATAGATCATTTTGTTCAAATTCTAATCTCTATTGACCAAAATTCTAAAAAAGAAGGTCTTAGGAATTTGATGTCATTCATTCACTTAGAATTAACAATGAAGCTAATTCCATGTAAGAATTATCTCTAATTTGTCTATGATCTTGTGTGTTTTTTTATAAGCCTATGATATCGTGTTAATAATGCAAAAAAGCATCCAACTATGTATTAATTGATATTTATTAACTAAATTAATTTATTCTCATAAAATAACCATTATATTCTCCCTATATTGCATCTCACAACACCAAATATACCGTAAACGTTTTTTTTTTTTGGTAAATTTAGTTCCTAAGTACTTAAATGTATGTTTATGCCTCATAGAAATGAACTTTACAATATCCTATAGCTTAATATTCATAAATTGAGCTATCTATTTGTTATATTGATAGGTATATATTAAAAAATATCTGTTTACTTGGAAAATAAAAAGATTTTATAATGTGACAAGAAAAAGGTCCTCTCCTTCCCCTAGGATAAACACAAGGATTTGTATAAAATTCCATTCTTATCACTTTTCCATACATCCATTTCTCTGCTTGCTCAATAAACATATAACTTGTCCTAATACTAATAAATATGTTAATTTAACTTAATTCTTATAAAATGCTATGAAAAAAAAAATTCACATTTTATATTTGTTTATTAAATGCAAACCAAAAGAGAGCGAAACACAATTATACAAATCTGCCATTTTGTTTCTTTACATGATTATAATCAGTAAAACAATTTAACTCAAATGGCACATTAACATTAATTTAATTTAAAATAAATTTCTCTAACTATATAGTCCAAATATTAACAGAAAAACTAAAGCCCCTGTTGCCACCCTCCTTCTTACCTTCTCCGTACCTCATTTGAGATTCTACTACATCCCACGAATAAGTATTAATTATATAAAAAAATACCTACTTATGTTTTTGTTAAAAAGTATAATTTACTTTATTAAACAACATAATCACTTTTACAAATAAAAAATATGTTGATATAAATGGAGTTTAGTTCAAATTCAAAAAAAATTGGTAAAATTAATTTTAAGATGTATCTTTAATAGACGTTATCATTTTTTTTTTAAATTAAAATGTGAATATATATATATATATATGTATATATTAATTGTAAGAAAAGGGGAGCAGTGGTTAACGAAAAAAGATACCACTAGCCTCTATAATTTACACCACCATGACCTACTCAAGAGTGCAGGAGGTTAAAAAGAAAAGAGGTCTTTCTAGATTGTATCTTGAACTGTCCTGGGTGGCCTCAATGGGATGATAATGATTCATTTTCTAGTTCTTCTTATCTTTCTAAAAATCAGGATGATATCATTGTCAACACTAATGATATCTCTACGCCTTCTCAAGACGCTCAACCGCCTATTCAGCTTGATCAACAGTGTTTTCAGCCACCTACAGATTCACTAATCAATCCTAAAGGCGTCTCTATGCCTTCTCAAGATTTTCATCCACCTATTCAATTTGTTCCACCATGTATTCAGCCACCTACTACCAATCAGATAAGCCCTACTCAAGTTAACAATTCTGACCCACTTCCGAGCCCGTCTCAAAGTTGATGCTGCTTGTGTGTTGGAAAGCCTAACTCATAATTTGGCCGACTCTTCTTTAGGCCAACATCTCTGATGGTCCCACTAAGCCTTTGGACTTACCAATCCCACTTGCAGTATATGGAGCTGTTGAACGGACCCATATTTTACCAATTGATGTTCAAGGTATCAACCTTGTTGCGGATCTTAATGGTGGACCTTACCTTCTTAGACGCTCAAATCGTATTGACTCATTTATTGGTGTTCCTGATTGGCTTCTACCCATCTATCAAGCCTTCAACTCTAAGGCTTCGTCTTCGATTCGGGGGACTTTGGAAAAATCATTCTCTTCCTCAAGTGAAGATTCTAGGTTAGAAATCTCTAATGATTTTTCTAATGAAAATAGCTTATCCTTGGCTGAGGAATTTTCTGTTTCATCTAACGGGGGAAAAAATGGTTCAAAGAGATTCAATAAGTTACGGAAGAAAGGTATTAAGAAACTTTGTCATAAATCTAAGGTGGATTCAATTGTGCCTCTCCAAATTATGAGTGATAGTCCCAATTCTAGCCGTAATACGAAAGCTGAAGATACTTGGAATTTAGGTAAGAAGTTGGGCTTGGTTTCTCAATGCACTGACAAAATTCTTTTAGATAAGCTTTCTAAGATCCAGAGTACATCAGTTTTGAAATAAGTCCTCAATTGGTATGTTTTCAACTTAGGTGTATGATTTTGATGCGCTAAGGCTTTCCCTTTGAGATGTTTCCTTAACCCTGTCTTCTGTGAAAGCTTTTCTTTTGCTGATTATTTGGTGAAATTTGGTCATGATTTAAGCTCAATATTTAGTGCTTGGTGGTTATTATGACATTTGTTATTTCTACCACCTGGTTTTCCGATACTCTATTTTTTCTATTGGTTTTATGATCCTTCATCCGAACTTATTTGAGGTAGATCTTTCATATGTTTTTATTACAGAAAGCAGAATGCAACCATATTTTTTTCCTCCGTTTTTTGTTGTTTTTCTACTTTATTCTCTATTTCTTTTACTGCTTCAGCTTTTGGCAGTTTTCTTTGCAGTCAAAGATGCAAATTGTTGTCCATCACAAGTAATCGCAAATAAGAGTTGAGCCAGTGTTGATGGCATTGAAAGCTTGGTAATTAACTTGAAATTGGATCTGTTTGAGCTATAACGAGGCTTGCACGCCTAGCCTTCATAGGCAACATGCAACCAAAATTGTATATGGTGATGATAATGATGCTGGAAATTTTAGCTTGCATGACAGATTTAGAAACCAGGAATTTCTAACCCTAGGTCTTGCTATTGGTGCAGAAGTTACTCATAAAGCTTCTAGTACATATGCCTCAAAGAATCCATACTGCAGAAGAGTCATTCGGTTATAATTCCTAGTGAAGTGCAATATGGATTGCAGCTTAGCCTATGCAATCCATAGAAAACCTTCAATGAATTGAATGGGCTTTCTTTGTTGATAGGTGACTTTTCCTTTCAACATTTTTTTAGGAGGCTAACTCCATAGCTGATGCTTTTGATGGTGAGCTGTGCTTTGATATGTTTTTTGTGTTGCAATACCCAGCTCTAAGGGTTGTTTTGGGACTCTTTCTATAACACATTTTGTCATGTTGGTCTTCTGTTTCAGTGGTTTTTGGATGATGTTGTGTAATGTTTTTTTTTAGAGGATTTTTTTTAGTCCTTAAAAATAATGTATTTTTGTAAATAACCCTCGGGATAATTTTAACTGTTTTTAGCCACCAGAATAGATTTTGGGACAAAAATGCCCTTAATGAGCTGTCTTCGTTAGTGCGCACTTTCAAACAGGCGAAAACTGGGAGAAAAAAATAAATATGCAAAGATTGGTTGTGCAAAATACCCATTTTTTTTTGTGAAGGTTGTGCAAAATAAAATAATGTTGCATGAGATGGGATTTCAGAGATTTGGGACATGGCATTCAGATAATAAGAGAAGAGAGATATTAAATCGAACGAGGAACCGGTCGTCATGAATGGAAAGCTTGGCTAATGATGTGAAACCAGAAATCCTTGATACGGTGGTCAATTGAAAGGAGAAATATGTGAATCCAAAGTAGGAAATGGTCCTGCTATAGCGGGCCATTTGTTAGGCGGCTGTCGCAGGGTAAGGTTTAGAGTTTGTGAAACATCATGTTGGGAATGTGTGACACGGCACCGCTCAGAGTTGATGAGACGTCATGGAGGGAATCTGTGAGACACCAAAGTTAAGAGTTGGTGACACGGCATAGAGGGAATCTGTGACACGCCAGAGTTAAGAGTTGGTGACATGGCATGGAGGGAATCTGTGACACGTCAGTGTTCAGAGTTTGTGAGACGCCATGGAGGGAATCTGTGACACACCAAAGTTCAGAGTTAGTGACACGCCATGGAGGGAAACTGTGACACTCCAAAGTTCAGAGTTGGTGACACACCATGGTCATGGTTTAGAGTGTGTGACACAGCATTGCTTGAAAAGCTAACACGCCATGGTCATGGTTTAGAGTGTGTGACACGGAAGTGCTTGAGCAGCTGACACGTCATGGTTTGAAATAAAGAGAGGAAGAAAAAAGCGAGCAGTTAACGTGATAATTGTTTGGACTTTCACTGAATTAATTCCCCTTTTTCAGAATAAATAAGAATATTATAAGGCCATTTTTCATTTTAAACAGTTATTATTCAGAATTTATATTGTCTATGTGATTCATTTCTCATTCCAGTTAGTACCGGAGTGTTCGAGAAGGCTCTTTGCAAGCGTAACGACACCACAGCACCAGCAACAATGTCGGCCATGAATGAAGAGGTTAGTGAGTCTCAAATTAAAACATTCTTGTGTTCGTTAATTTTTTGGTTTTTTCTTAAGTTTGTTTGATATGCTCGAGTTTTTTGTTTTGTTTTGCAACTGTTTAGACTATGTTTTCTTGCTGGTTTGATGGTTGTTGGGTTAAGTCGTAATGGTTTTAGGGGTTTTGGGTGTTTACCGTGCGACGCCATTGTTATTATAGTTAGTTATTGGTGTGTGACAGCATTTTACTTGATATGCATGGCGTGTGACAGCATTTTACTTGATATGCATGGCGTGTCACAACATTTTACTTGTTATGCATGGTGTGTCACAATGTTTAACTTGTTATGCATGGCGTGTCACAAAGTTTAACTTGTTATGCATGGCGTGCCACAAAATTTTACTTGTTATGCATGGCGTGTCACAACATTTTGCTTGCTATGCATGGCATGTCACAACATTTATTCCTTATTTATGTCTTCAGTATACCTTGTTGCGCATGACGGCTTAACTCACTGGTGCATGTGTGCCATGTTTTGCAGATCCAGCACAGACAGTATGAGGATCTTGATAGTTTGCTGATCGTGCCGAGGGAGAAGTGGGCGTTCAACGTCACAATTAACACCCACTATAAGTGGTCACAGTTGCATTACATCACAAAGACTCTCCAACAGAAAGGGGAGTATGATGCAGTTCAGCATACCTGCTTTGGAATGCTCCTAGACTTCAATCCACAGGGGTACTTTTGTGCCGGTCTCTTGCACAGCATCATGATTCACCGAATCACTAAGAGACAGTCAATGGACCACGAGCTATGGTTTGCCATTGGCAAGAGCAACACACGACTATCAAAGCAAGAGTTTTGCCTCATCACCAGGCTGAAGTTTGGTCCAATGCCCGATGTGTTCAGACAACCGTACGAGGTTGCAACAGAAGGAATTCATGACAGATACTGGAACAGGCAGGAGAGCATTAAGCTGCAAGCTTTGCTTGATACGTTCCGCGGGGGCAACTTCCAGCGACCAGGAGACGCAAACAAGATGCCATTCGTCTTGATCGCGAATAACATTTTATTTGGTCAAGACTACCATAGACGGGTGACGCCTTGGTTGCTATCATTGATGGAGGATATAGACGCTTGGAATGTCTTCCCATGAGGGCACTATGTTTGGAAGCTGACTTTGGACTACATTTTGAAGGGGTTCGAAGTGCCTGACTCAAGCGTGACAAAGAAAACTCGGTTACACTATAACATTTACAGATTCGCATAGGTGATACAGGTACTATCATGTAACATTTTTCAGTTTTTTTTTGAAAAAAAAAATTATGGGTGCACTCGTTTATGATTTACGGTCTGATAATGGATACATTTGACATGCAGTTCTAGGCAATGGAGGTAATTCCGGCCCTCTGAAAAATAGTTGGCCCCTCTGGTCCGAAAGACAACGTCTACCCACGAATGTGCAGATGGCATTGCAATCAGAAGCCCAAAGACTTCTACAAGGCAATTCAGAAGTTAGAGTCATCTGACCATGCGAGTGAACAGCTACTAATTTTTGCTTTATATTTGTATAATAACTTTCCCTATTCGATAATGACAATATTTTATTTGTTTATTTACAGTTGTGGACACTGGAGACGTTGGAACCCACCGCGGATGAGGCCCTCCAGGAGTATTTTGTGGACCTTGATGTCCCGCTATCGGAGGGCCACATGTACGAGCCAATAGGGCATATGGAGGATCGGTCGAATTGGGCTTAGGTGCGAGGCAAAAAAAGAGAAGCTTGAAGGAGAAAAGAGCCTCTGGTGGCACGAAGTGGATGCACACCATCGCTGCTTTAGTTGATGAGCTGTCGGGCCTTGAGTTGATGGACGAAGGGGATGACCATGGTCAAGGCAATGAACAGCCGGTAAGGACAATTGTAACGGTTTTGTGTTCTCCAATTCCATATGTGATTATCAAATAACATTTCTGTGTTTGTAGTTGGACCATGTGCCTGCAGCTCCAGAACCACCCATCAGTCCTTCTCAGACGCACAGTGGAAACGACCTGTCTGTAAGATCAGTTCTAACGGTTTGTGTTCTACATTCCCACATATGTTTATCAAGTAACACAGTAACTTTTGTAATTGTAGTTTACAGAAGTGACAGCAAATCCTCAAGCACCGATCGGTCCGACTCAACCACAAACAGCTAACGAGCCAACGGTAAGGATATTAAAGTTGTAACGATTAATGTTCAACAATTCCATACATGACTATTGAATAACACAATTATATATGTAATTACAGTTTATGGAAGCGACAATAGGTCCTCAAGCACTGATCGGTCCTGCTCCATCGCAGACTGTTAACGAGCTGCCAGTTAGGATATTAAAGTTGTAACGGTTAATGTTCAATAATTCCATATATGATTATTGAATAACACAGTTATATATGTTATTGCAGTTGACCCAGTTGAGAATAGTCAATGACAGAGCAGTCACTACTCGCCAACTCCGACGGATCATGCGCAAGCATAAAAAAGAGATGTTGGAGGTGAAGGCTTCAATTCAATCATTGAGTCTAGCAATGTAGACCATTGAGGACCGTATCATTGCTCAAATTCTTGACGACCTTAAATCACAAGTACGTTATTCTATCTTCACTTGTTTTTTGATAATTTATGTTTAGCAACTGTTTAGACTATGTTTTCTTGCTGGTTTGATGGTTTTTGGGGTTAAGTGGTAGTGGTTTAACTGGTTTTTGATCATTAGCGGGTCAGGACATTTGTATTGTAGTTAGTTATTGTCATGTCAACTTTAGCGTGTGACAACATTTGACTTGATATGCATGGTGTGTCACAACGTTTTACTTGTTATTCATGGAGTGTCACAACGTTTGATGTGATATGCATGGCGTGTCAGAACATTTTGCTTGTTATCCTTGGCGTGTCACAACAATTTGCTTGTTATGGATGGCGTGTCACAACGTTTAACTTCTTATGCATGGCATGTCACAACATTTTACTTGTTATGCATGGCATGTCACAACGTTTAACTTCTTATGCATTGCGCGTCACAACATTTTACTTGTTTTGCATGGCATGTGACAACATTTTACTTGATATGCACGGCGTGTCACAACATTTTACTGTTTATGGTTTGTGGTATTTTATGAGCTAACTAACGGTTTTTCCCATTTTACAGGGCGGTCCATCTCACGGTGCTGGTCTATAGCACGATGATGCTGATGATGGACAGCATCATGAACCTAGTGTTGACATTGACGATGACGTTCTTGGTGCTGACGGAGAGCACGTAACTCATATCAATGATGTCGTCGATGCATCTGTTGGAGGGGACGGGGAGCCTGACTCAGTCGTGGCTAAAAGAAAGCATCTTCTTTCGATCGATGCATTCGTCGACACAACAGCAGGAGCTATTCTTCTTTATAGTGGGAGCACTTCTGATGCAATTAAGATACGGTCATCGTCACCAGAGTCATTTGCTGTCCATCATGGTGCAGCAAAAATTTCAGACCCAACTGAGCGAGCACGGTTGAAAATGGCGAGCAAATACATGGCAAGCCCGTTCGTCGACCCCTTAGTGACCCGTCGAGATGTGAGGGATAAAATCGTAGAAGAGTACGAAGCTTTCAACAAAGACGAGTCCGCGAGGTCAGCTCGTAAATAACATTGCAAATATTGTTTTTTAATGAAACATTAATCCACCAAGACTTATGAAATTCATTATGTTACATATACAAGCGTAACGTCGACATCTTAGGGGATCAAGGGGCTGACTTTTTCATAACCTTAGAGGATCCCAATGAGGAAATGACAAGTGAACATATCGACGCTTGCCCTCAGCCTATTCTGCAAGCGAATGACAAGGTCAAAGTTAAAGTTGTACACTACCCGTGCATGCGTGGTTGACACGATATTCTTCGTAAGTTTATTTGAAAATTGTTCAATTCTATAAATACTAAGTTTTTGATTACATGAAGTGTAAGCTAATGTTTAAATGTCTCACAGGAAACCATCTAAATGCTACACATGAAATTTCCAATAGAAGATGCTCGGGCCACAATGCAAATTCAAGATGAGTTGCGGGGGTATGTGGAGGGTGAAAGGCCAACATACACCAAAAAATGGGAAGATGTGGATTTCATCCTCGCGCCTTGCAACGTTGGTGGGCATTGGGTGGTTGCGAAGATCGACTTGATGAGGTGGACGATCAAGGTGCTAGACTCCGCAAGAACTTCAGATGCTAAGGATAACGGAGTTCTTGTGGGTCAGATGACACCCTTGACGACAATGATGCCATTCATCTGCCACCAAGCTGGTTATTTCAACAACATACGTTAGAAGAGACGAGATTTGACGCCAATGCCATTGGATATTTATTTACCAAAAGCTAAAGTGCATCGGCAAAATGATAGTGTTAGCTGCGGTATGTTCATGATAGGGTACATGGACCATATTTTGCAATCAGAAAAGATCTGAGTTAAGCAGAATATGATTGCAAAAATGCGTCGGCAATACGCTCTAGAAATATTTTCCAACAATTGTGATAACGAACTCTGAACATAACAACCCTTGTCTGTATAATTTTTTTGTATACAGAATTTTTTTTATACAATTAATTTTATGCATAAATTTTTTGTGTACACAATTTATTTTATATAATTCATTGTATACATAATTAATTCTTTCTGTATACATAATATACTTTATACAATTATTTTATACACAATTAATTTTTTTGCTTATACACAATTAATTTGATATCAAGAATTTTTTTTCTTTTCTATACACAATATATTTAATTTGATACACAGTCGCAAGAAGTCAACGTGTTACGCCATAAATATGCTACCACTCAGCACGTCTCAACTTACATCTGCTTGCACTCAGTGTGTCACCCCATAAATCTGCAAGAAGTCAACGTGTCACACCGTAAATCCACTAACACTCAGTGTGTCAATCTATAAATCTGCTTCCATTCAGCGTGTCAGCCCATAAATCTGCTTCTACTCAGCCCAGGTTGGCATTAATTAATTTTCAGGTTCGTCGTATTTCTCTTCGAGGCACACCGACTGCACCGGCCCAACATTACATTGATTAATATTGAATATATAGATTTTTCCATCCATCTAATTACTTCCAGCATGAAATTGTTCTGTATCCATCCTCTCTTATTTTTCTAGTTGTTTCCAAGCCAAAATTCTATCCTGTCATTATAAAATAGTATATCTAAAATTACAGACCAGAACTACTAATTTTGTGCTTCTTTTTATATATAGGTAGTTATTGGCGTGTCAACGTTAGCGTGTGACAACATTTTACTTGTTATGCATGGCGGGTTAGAACAATTTAATTGTTAGCATGGCGTGTCACAACTTTTAACTTGTTATGCATGGCGTGTCAGAACAATTTAATTGTTATGCATGGCATGCCACAACGTTTAACTTGTTATGCATGGCGTGTCAGAACAATTTAATTGTTATGCATGGCGTGTCACAACGTTTAATTTGTTATGCATGGCGTGTCAGAACTATTTACTTGTTATACATGGCGTGTCAGAACAATTTAATTGTTATGCATGGCGTGTCACAACGTTTAACTTGTTATGCATGGCATGTCAGAACAATTTACTCATGAAATAGAAAGGAATTTCATTGTAAGAACATAAACGGTTAAATCAAATGGAATAAAAAGGAATTAAATCAAATCATTAATTATTTGATCCAAGTAGTAACAAAATGTGACAAATGGGGTAACAGTATAGGGACTTTATCTCTTAATATTGGTAGCCATTCCATGCTTGTTGTTCCTTCATAAGATTTGTGTAGCCACTTGTACTTAATATTGTTATTGTAGTTGAACTAGTTTTGCTTTACGGATTTGTCTGCTCGGTCATTCTATGAGCCACTTTTAGTTACGGAAGTTGTTGCCAAACATTTTAGGCAGATAAGCCTGTCAAGGCTCCTGTTTGATGGATATTGTAATTGGAAACATTCTTACAAACAATGTAAGAATGTACTTTAACACAATCTTGATCAGACAGAGGCCTTGACAGGCTTATCTGCTTGAAATGTTTGGCAACAAAGTTTGTAACTAAAAGTGGCTCATACAATGACCTAGCAGACAAATCCATAAAGCAAAACAAAATCAACTACAATTTTCATACACATTTAGTTAGGCGGACAAGCTGTCTTCATCCACAACACACCCTGCATTTTCAGACATTGTCCTTCGTATTGGACAGTTGTTGCATGTGTAACCGGTTTGTCTACAACTTGAACATGCTTTCGACGGTGCACTCATGGAGGAGCCGATTGACTTGGAAATGGTGCCGGATTTGTGGATAGAACTGCAAATGGGGATGGGTAGTTCTGTCTGTTATGCCCCTACCTCTTGCATTGCGAACATCTCCGTGCTAGACTGTCTTCACCAGTTGATGGAATCCTTCCCCTCCTAGGTCTTCTCGCTTGGCCTCACCAAGGTGGGGGCAAGACGATAATTTGTTTCACATGAGGGAGGATGTCCCACTCACTAGGATGCGCTACCGGCTTAATGGATCCTAAATAACCCTCCACTAAAACGGTTGTCTTGTAGTAGTCAGCGCAGAATTCAATGGCTTCACGATTGCATTTACTGAAAAACACAATAAACTCAATCTTTAACCACAATGTAAATGCTATGTCAATTACGGTTCAAATAAGAAATAAAGATATTCTAACCTTATTGCTTCAATGGCATGGCTGCATGGCAGTAAATCTGTTTGGAACTCATAACATGAACACGTCTTCTTAGACAAGTTTACAAGTCCGTCCATCTTCCCGTCTTTAACTTCAAACTCCACTTGATTGATAGGCTTAACTAGAAAGCGATGTGCATCATTGAACCTTTTGCTCAACTGCTTGGCAACCCAAGGGCTGAGGGGCGTGGTCACCTTGACGGCCTCCTCGTACCAGTCATGGAACAAACGCTGAAACATGTCTCTGATGAACTCGATCAAAACAGTGATCGGCATTTGTCTTGCATGCTTCAAACATGAGTTAACACATTCCATAATGTTGGATGTCATCATTTGGTATCGCCTTACCGGTGAACATGCACGTGCCCATTTCTCAGGCCCTATTCTCATAAGGTCTGCGTGGGCTCTCGGGTGAATCTACTGTATCTGGTTCATATGTCTATTGAAATTGGCCACCTTATAGCAATCTCGAGCAAGGGTGAAAAGCATACAAACATCGTCTCACTTGAACTTGTTTTTAAAGTTTTTTTTCAAGTGGTAACCGCATAAACCATGGTGCGCTTCTAGGTATGTATTTTGGATTGCTTTCTTAATGCCGAGAGGTTGATCAGAAATGAACATAGTGTTTTCATGACAACCAACCGCATCACGTAGCTTGCTAAGAAACCACGTCTATGAGTCTTCGTCCTTAACATGGCAAATGCCAAACGCAACTATATATACGCACTCGTTCGCATCTTTACATATAGTGACAAACAGAACACCCTTGAACTTGCCTTTCAAATGAGTCGCATCAATTGCAACCATAGCACGCATTACATCCCTAAACCCCCGAATACAAGCCCCGTATGATCAAAAACAATATTTGAATCTTTCTTCCTCATCAGTAGCCACTGTAGTCACTATGCCAGGATTTTCTTATTTCAACATATAAAAATACGATGGTAGTAGTTGAAATGACTCCTCCGGTGGACCGAAAACAAGCCTCTCTACATACTCCTTCGCTTGCCAAGCCTTACCATACAAGCATTCCAATCCCCATTGAACCCTCATCTCACAAATTATGTCCTTAGGTCTCAATGTTACTCCATTAACCCGAAGCTTGTGTGACATAAGTTCACCAATCATGTTCGCACTCGTAGTTGGAAACCGCCTTTGTAATCCATCAACGGTATAGGTGTGTACTTTGTGGAATGTCCAAACTTGCCAATATTCTCCTCCATCAGGTAACTTCATTACACGAACACTGAACTTGCATGCCTTGTACTTGCAACCAACCTCACAACGAGCTTTACATGACCTTTTTAATCTTATCGCAAACTTCTTTTTTATAACCAACATGGTCAAAGCTCGTTTCAACTCGACCTTCGACAAAAATGTTCTTCCTTTGTATAAGCGATCTTCAACACATGTCGACTCCTCAGTGGTAATTGTTTAGAAGGAGAACCTTTCTGCACCTGCAATTACCCACGTACGAGATATCCCTGCATTTCCCCTTTCCTGATCATTGTCATCAAGCAATGTATCAAGGGAACGAATCCCGCTCTCACCAGCGATGGGGTAATTGTATATGGGGTCATCACACTGAACATCTCCTACATCAAAAGCTCCAACAGGTTCTGTCATCTTTCCATTGTTCAAGCTCATCATCTGAAGTGTCATCAAATCTATCTTCACCGGTAATGAACAAATTCTCATTTCCCTAATCAAATGCAGTATTATCCTCCAGCGTCGCAGTGTCACCCTCTAACCTCACATTGTTGTCCTCAAGTGTCGTATTCTCATTTGACAATGGCATTACACACTCTACAATTTCACCCGATCATTGCATTTGTTCGAGAGAAGCAAGAAATTAGTTTGATGCACATCCTGATCGAAATTGTGCAGCCAACTGTTCTGTGAATGTCGTCTGTTTACCGGGCTACACACTTTTGTGCATACCTCAATTATCATTGTTGTGGGTTACGGACCTAATGCTATGGTATATGTGAAGCATTGTAAATCTCATTTTGATTGAGTTGATTACCATGTTGTCCAACTTCTTCATGTGACATAACATTTGTTTGGAGTCCCTTAATGCTAACATACATAGCCGAAACATTCCTCTGTTCTAGCAGAATTAATGCAACATCCTCATCGTCCTTGATAATTGGTCGTGATAGCTCTCCGGGTGTACTGATCAATGCATGTAACTCAATCTTGTCAATTTTTGAGTTTACCCCAACAACATCTTCAACCAGCTTCATCAAGCCCACAAACGACAAATCACTCCTAACCCCCCGTATTCGTGACTCACCACCCTTGTCAATGCCATCCACCCACTGACCACCGTGTCTTAACACAAGTCGCACAATTGGAACCCCACTGAAATTTTGAAAACAAAAATATTGTCAATCATTTTACACAATACATGCCGTGATCAAAAATTTGTCAGTCGTGTTGTTAAACGCCATGCATATAACGTAAAATGTTATAACACGCCATGCATATCAAGTCAAATGTCGTGACACGCCATGCATCAGTATCGTGACACGTCAATCACTATAATTACTGACTTCGTTACACCAATAACCGTGACACGCCAAAAACCCATAAATTCAGTTAACCCACAACACGCCAAGAACAGTCGTGACATGCCAAAAACCCATAAATTTAGTTAATCCACGACACACCAGGAACAGCCATGACAAGCTAACAACCCAAAAAACTAGGTAACCCACAACACGCCAAAAACAGCTGTGACACTTTAAAATAATGCTAACACATGTTATAGATGCATGGCATGTAATAACTATGGGCAATGTTTCTAATCCATCTTCTAATTTACACTAAATGTTTCAGAAATTAAGTGTATTGTAAAACAAAATCCAATAACAAGTATTTTGATGTCATCTCTGCTATAGGGTCTGATAATCTACTACAATGTGGCCAGATGCCGAGAGATAGACCATAGCCCGATAACGATGGTGCTCAATAGCAAGTTGACAGAGCTCATACAGTTCAGAGATCTAAGAGAGCTGACAACGATGGTGCTCAATAGAGACTTGCCAGAGTGGAGACAGTTCAGAGAGTTGAGAGAGAAAGATGACCGAGCCCAAACATCTGAGCGCATTTATTTTTATTTTTTTCTATTTTCTCTTTGGCGAAAGACAGATAGCTCAAACAGCTGAGCATATTTTGAAACGATGTTTTTAAGGGCATTTCATCTCCTCATGCTTATTTTTTGCTAGAAACAGATAACTTTATATGGGTGGTTATTTCTAAAATCACCTTATCACGAGGTCCTTTTCTCACAATTTTCTCTTTTTTCTATGTTTTGTTGAATGGTAAACCCATGCTAGGATTCTACCCTCCTTGTCACTTGGCTTGCCAAGAGTTGTATCAGTTTATTGATACTTAGTAAAAACTACTCATTTGATTAAGCTAATAAAAATATTAATCTAGAAATGCAAGTAAATTGATTTGGAAACAATGGAGGAAGACTTAGGATTATGGTTTTAACTAATGCTCTATTTAGACTTAAGATTGACCAATTACCTATTTTTATGGAAAACTAATGCTAGCCTAAGATCCTTAAGCATATACGATTCTCTATCGAGATATCATACAATGACCAAACTTAATTTAATTCACTATATGTCTATAGCTAATTACTTAAGCTAAGTTCCTTTAAGTATAGGTCCTATAATTTACTATATATGGTTAGTAGTGTATGTCTACCCTATTAACAAATCTCACAATTAATTCCTAATTGCAATGGTCATATACTATCCAAACTATGGTCTTTTTAAACAAATTTTGTCAAATCTTATCTAAAAACCTAAAAAAATCCTATTAGTGACCAGTCAATAAAATGGGAAATAAACTTAAATTTAAATATACATTAAATATTCCATAAAAAGGCAAGTAATAGCCAATCAAGCGTCCAAACTATACATTAATCTCCACCATAATCCTAAGAAGGAAACTTTAGCCTAATATTTCCATAGCCCACAACCAAATCTTAGCAAAATAAAACATTTATACAAAGAAATTTAGAGAGAGAGAGAAATAAAACTAGTGAGAGAAAACTCTTTTGGTGTAGCTTTGTCAAGCTTCTTTTCAAGATTTCCTCTTATTTTCTTCTTATGGAAAGCTTTCTTTTTGCCTCAAAAAGTGGCTCTTTTTAAAACTCTACTGCTACTATCTCTAGACTTTTTTTTGCCTTTAAAAAGACCCATTTTTATACCCCTCTCAATGGCCTTTTGATCTAAAAGATTGAAGCGTCAAAATTTTGTTTTATTTAATGTCAGCGTCGTGGCACTAGAAGGCTGGCAATGTTCTGCACCTCTAGATCTTCTTTGGCTTATTTCTTGCCTCTTATCCTTTTACTACCAATCTAACTTGCCTTAATGGTTGGTGTCTTTTTTTTATGCTTAGCCCTTCATTTTTTTGAATTACTTCGCCCTTTGCTTAAGGTACCTTTTCCATTGTTCTGTTTCGGGCATAACTTTTCTACCATGTTCTTACTTCTGTTGCTTCTCCTTAATTTATATCGCACCCACTCATCATCATTTGAGTTTACATTTTCATCCAACTTGTAACCTTACCTATCCACCACCGTACCCTTATTCTCTACCTAGAGTTTCTTCTCCTCCTCCCTTTTACACTTTTTCCTCATCGCATCCATACCCTTCAATCGATCATCTCGGTCAATGCATACACCTTCTTCATTCTCTAATTTTCCCTTTCCTTCTGGCTCCTTACCATCTTTCATCTTCTAAAGTTGTTTCACTACCTTAAGTGATTGTCTCAAAATTTTCTTCATTTCACTCTCCACCCAAGCCTTCATTTCCTTCTCTTTTTTCTTGTTTTCTAGTAACAGAACTTCCATAAAGCCCATAGCACTCCCTAAGACTATTTTCAAGTCCTCACTCAATTTTCTAGACCTTGGGCTTTCTCTGGTCCCACTCTTAATAATTCTCTATAAATTTTTCAGGCTTACTTCATGTTGCCCATCTTTCTTTGATGACCTAAGCCCTTCTAACTTTAAATCATTCAACCTTATTTCTAAAACCTCTTGACTTGTTAAGTCGTGCATGTTCTCTTGGGCCTTTACACAACTTTCCCACGTTGAGTTTTATTCTATCCCACTCCAAATTTATCCAACTCTGTCACATTTTCTGATGTCAGGGCATTGTAAAGACACTTAGGCATTGTGAAAGACACTAATCGTAGCGAGGTTGAAAACCCCACTAAGGTGAATCATCAATTTTCGTAAGGTTGAAAATCCCACTAAGGTGAAAAATACCCAAAATCTCACTTTGGTTGGCTAAATCAAAGATACTAAAAGCCTTTTACTCTTTAAAAAGAGCCTAGAGAAATAGTACTCCTGCTTAAGAAAATATTCTTTATTAGCTCTCAACTTGAATGTCTCATAACTAAGCTTAAGGGTCCTATTTATAGTATTATAGGCTCACATCTTAATAAAACTCTACTCCTAGTTGCCTAATATAATTAGAATAATTAACAAGAGATTTAAATAAAATAAGTGTTCTATACCTAAATAGAACATAACTAGCTTAAAGTCCTAATACAAGTAAAAGATGAATTTTATTAAACCTATAATTCCTAAATAATAATATTCTAATAATATACTCCTGTATCATTCTCTCTAGGTTGAAGAAAAATCGTCTTCAGGATCCATATCTTCATCATGCTCTCTATAGTAAGGAGAAAGATCAACTACATTGAAAGTTGCAAAAACTTCATGATCTCCAAGAAGTTCAATCTTGTAAACATTCTCATTAATACGTTCCAAGACTCAGAATGGTCCATCAGCTCGCGGAGATAGTTTTGCATGAGACTTAGGAAAACGTTCTTTTCTTAAATGAATCCACATTAAGTCTCCTTTTTTAAAACTAGTTGGCTTTTTATGCTTATTGGCTTGCTTTTGGTTTCCATCAGTCTGACGAATAGTCTTCTCTCAAACTTCTTCATGAAGCTTCTTGATTTGCTTAGCACGTTCTTCAGCATCAACATTAAATTCACGAGTAGTTGGTAATATAGGAAAGTCCAAAGGACTAAGAGGGCATTTTTCATACACTACTTCAAATGGACATCTTCCAACAATTTGGCTCACAGAATTATTATAAGAAAATTCTGCTTGTGCTAACACAAGATCCCATTGACTAATGTGTTGACCCACAAAGCTTCGTAACAAGTGTCCCAAACTTTTGTTAAACACTTCTCTTCGATTTGGACAAACCCTAAAACACAAAAATGAAGATGACCAGTTCAGAGATAGAGACGACTTAATCAACTAAGAGAAATTGTTAGTCGACTAAGTGTTTACTGCCAGAAACCAAGTTCAGAACCATAATTGACTTAATCGACTAAGAGGTTTTGTTAGTTGACTAAGTGCTCACTGCTAGAGACTGGATTCAGAGACGAAAATGACTTAATCGACTAAAAAGCTATGTTAGTAAACTAAGAGCTATCTATCTGCAACTTCAAATTTGAATGCTAGAAGATAGATTAACGGGTAGAACCAACTCCAAACTATTTCCAACGGTTAGAATCTGTCAAACATCCATCAGAGTTGTTTCTTCAAGTATAAAAACCCTTCCCAACGGCTAAGAATAAGATTTGGTGCTTCCAAGAACAAAAAGAGCTCAAAAATAGCAAAAATCCTCTGCATACTTTCATCACTTCACTCCTATCCTTGTAACAAATTTAAGCACTTCACTTTGTACCACTTAGATCAGGTTTGTGATCATAGGTACACTTTTGTTTCTTTTCTCCTTGTATACTTAGAGTGAGCGAGTCACTCTAAGAAGTTAATTCAAGCTTAGGTTGCTTGATTGATTGTATAGGTTCTAACTTATTCTAGTAAAAGTTAGTTTGGGTTTTGGTTAATCTCAAAGAAAACCATTGTTAAGGTTATGGCTGAACTTGTGAAAAGCCATTGTAAAAGCTTGGTGGGAGCTTGGGAATTCCATCATTTTTAGTGATTTGATTTGGAAAATCCTTGGTTGAACAATCAAGGTAGTGGATGTAGGTCTTTGACCAAACCACTATAAATTGTTGAGTATTGTCTACTCTGATTTAATTTTCTTCTTCATCCCTTCTTAAACCATTCCCTCATCATGCCTCAAACCAGTCATTATTAATCTTAAACTTGCCCTCAATTTAGAGTCAATTTAAGTAAGAGCCAAAAAGTGTTATTCACCCCTCCTCTAGCACATTTACTTAGGACCAATAAGTAGTATCAGAGCCAATCCCTCTTTTTCAAGGCTTAACATCCTAAAGGAGATCCTAATGGCTTTTCAAAAATCAGTAGTTGCTAAGAGACAATCTACAAATAGACCACCTCTATTTAATGGCTCAAATTACCCATATTGGAGTACTAGAATGTCAATCTATATAAAGGCAATAGATTATGATATATGAGACGTCATCACTGATGGACCCTTCATTCCCTCAACAATAAATGTAATGACAAATGAAATGATTCTTAAGCCAAGGTCTGAATGGACCGAGGCTAAAACCAAAAAGTTTTAGACTAATTTCAAGGCAATAAACACTTTTGCATTGTGCTTTAACTCCCACTGAGTTCAACAAAGTGTCAAGTTGTACCATAGCTAAACAAGTGTAGGACAAACTTAGAATTATTCATGAAGAGACTTCACAAGTTAAGGAGTCTAAAATAGCCCTCCGAACCCACAATTATGAGATGCTTAAGATGGAACCTGGTGAAGATATCACAATCATGCTAGATAGGTTCACAAACATCACAAATAAACTCAGTCAACTAAACCAATTCCCGAACATGAAATTATCAAAAGACTTCTTAGAAGCCTACCCAAAAATTGGAAGCCAAAGGTGACTACCATTCATGAGGCCAAAGACTTAAATGTTATCACCCTTGATGAAATTTGTGGATCGCTTCTCACTCACGAGCTGGAACTTAAGGAAGAGGAAGAAGAAGACAAGAGAGAAGTAAAAGAAAAGAAAAAAAACATTGCCTTAAAAGCGAGCATCCTTGAAGAAGAATTAGACAATCTATCCTGTGATGATGATGGAGAATTGGCAATGGTTGCAAGAAGATTTAGAAAGCTCATGGGACAAAGGGACAAGAAATTGGCTAAGAAAGGATATAGAAGAGATCAAGGTTTTTCATGGAGAACCAAAAATATAAATAAGTTGAACCAAAAGGAAGAAGTTATATGCTTCGAATGCAAGAAGCCTAGACAATTTCAAGTCAGAATGCCCCTTGCTGAAGGATGAAACTCCAAAGAAAAATAGAAAATCAAAGAAGCCAATGGTGGCTGCAACTTAATTGACAGTGATATCTCAAGTTCTGATGCTAAAGAGGAAAAGATGGAAGAAAGAGCAAATTTATGTCTAACGGCAAGGGATGATGAATCTGAGGTTAAGCCAACCCAAAAAGACAAGTGCACAATAGCTCAACGAAAAGAGAAGGAACCAGGGTACATGGACAGTGGTTGCTCAAGACACATGACTAGAAATGAAATATTGTTTGCTCAGCTGGACAAGAAAAAAAGGAGGTACAGTTTCTTTTAGAGATGATTCTAAAGGTAAAATCATGGTATAGGAACCATTGGTAAGAACTCTTAAGCTCAAATCAGTCATGTGTTGCTGGTTAAAGGTTTGAAACACAATTTACTAAGCATCAGCCAATTATGTAACAAAGGCTTTAAAGTATGCTTTGATTCAAATAAATGTGAAGTGATAGACATTAGCATCAACAAAACCTCATTCATAGGAAAAAGAACAAAGAATATGTATGTTATATTCCTAGAAGATCTTGAGCTTAATTGTGAAACATGTCTCATAGCAAATGATGAAAATGATAGCTGGCTATGGCATAGGAGGCTTGGACATGTGAGCATGCATACAATCTTAAAATTGATAAGAAAAATAATCTAAATGTTGGATTACTTGAACTTAAATTTGAGAATGATCAGATTTGTGATGCTTGCCAACTAGGTAAACAAGTTAGAACATCTTTCAAAACAAAGAAAACTGTTTCAACCTCCAGACCCCTTGAAATGCTGCATATTGATTTATTTGGTCCAATTAATATAACCAGCTTAGAGGTAAATCTTATGGCTTTGTGATAGTTGATGACTATTCTAGGTATACTTGGGTTTACTTTCTTGCTCATAAGAATGATGCTCTACTTGCATTTATAAATCATTGTAGGAAGGTTAAAAATAAAAAAGGACTTGTCATAGTTAGTATTAGGAGTGATCATGGAGGTGAGTTTGAGGGAGATGAGTTTGGAAATTTTTGTAATGAAAAGGGGTTGGATCATAATTTCTCAATACTTAGAACACCTCAACAAAATAGGGTTGTAGAAAGGAAAAATCGAATTTTAAAAGAAATGGCTCAAACCATGCTTTGTGATAATAATCTACCAAAGTATTTTTGGGCAGATGTTTTTAACACAGCAGTCTACATTCTTAATAGAGTATCAATAAGGGCCATGATATCAAAAACCCCATATGAACTTTACAAAGGTGGAAAACCAAACATCTCTCACCTTAGAAGTTTTGGCTGTAAATGCT
Organism: Theobroma cacao; assembly: GCF_053813885.1. Classification (NCBI taxonomy): domain Eukaryota; kingdom Viridiplantae; phylum Streptophyta; class Magnoliopsida; order Malvales; family Malvaceae; genus Theobroma; species Theobroma cacao. Next base: position 2,152,890 of record NC_142642.1, read on the forward strand.
TTGTGCTGAACAATGGAAAACATTCTTTAGGAAAGTTTAATGCAAAGAGTGATGAGGCAATACTTCTAGGATATGCATTAAACTCAAAGGCTTATAGAGTCTTTAACAAAAGAACTTTAACCGTTGAAAAGTCAATCCATGTAGTTTTTGATCAATCAAATGCCTTGCAAAAGGAAGTTCTTGTTGATGATTATGATGAAAGGGCTTTGAAAGACAAATGGAAGAAATGAGCCTAGAAAATAAGAGAAACGGTGAAGCAGACTCTGCTGGAAGAGAAACAGAAACTCCACCTTTAGAAATTTACAAAGAACAGAAAGCCAACATGATGACCTTCCAAAGAGCTGGAGATATGTAAAAGTCCATCCATAAGAGCAGATCACTAGTGATATTACACAAGGTGTCAAAACTAGGAGAGGAATTAGAGAGACATGTGAGTTCTCAGCTTTCATCTCTCAAATCGAGCCTAAGAGCCTCGAAGAGGCAGAAAAAGAAGAAAGATGGATAATAGCCATCCAAAAGAAACTTGATCAATTCAAAAGAAACCATGTATGGTCATTAGTCTCTAGGCCTTTTAAATCACCTAATTGTTGGCACAAAATGAGTGATTAGAAATAAGGTAGATGAGCAAGGTAATGTTATTAGAAACAAAGCTAGGTTAAAAGCCCAAGGGTATAACCAAGAGGAAGGAATTAACTATGATGAAACCTTTATCCCTGTTGCTAGGATAGAAGCTATAAGATTGTTGCTAGCATTTACATGTTTTATGAACTTCAAATTATTCCAAATGGATGTGAAAAGTGCTTTTTAAATGGTTTCATCCAAGAGGAAGTTTATGTCAAACGACCCCTTAAATTTGAAGACTTTGAAAAGCCTGATTATGTCTTCAAACTGAATAAGGCTTTATATGGATTGAAACAAGCTCCTAGAGCTTGGTATTAAAGGCTTTCAAAGTTTCTAGTTGAAAAAAGGTATGTTAGAGGAAGCACTGATACAACATTGTTTATTAAAAAATGCTTAAATGATTTAATTATTATTTAAATCTATGTGGATGCTATTGTGTTTGGTGCTACTAATGAGGCTTTATGCAAGAACTTTGCTGAAGAGATGTAAGGTGAATTCGAAATGAGCATGGTGGGTGAGCTGAAATTCTTTCTTAGCCTTCAAATCAAACAAAGTGATGAGGGAATCTTCATCAGCTAAGAAAGATACATTCAAGACATGCTGAAAAAGTTTGACATGCTGAAGCTGAAATCAATTAGCACACCAATGAGTCCATCCACAAAACTTGATGCTGATGAAAAAGGAAAAAGTATTTATCAAAAGCTCTATAGAGGTATGATTGGATATGATTGGATCATTACTTTATTTAACAGCTTGTAGGCCTGATATTCAATTCAATGTATGCTTGTGTGCATGCTTTTAATCACAAACCAAAGAATCACACTTAATTGCTATTAAAAGAATCTTTAGATACCTCTTAGATACACAAACTCTAAAAATATGGTATCTTAAAGAATCATCCTTTAGTCTTATTAGATATTCAGATGTAGACTTTGCTGGAAGCAAAACGGATAGAAAGAGTACTAGTGGAACTTGTCAGTTTTCAGGAAGTATGCTTGTATCCTAGTCAAGTAAGAAACATAATTCTGTTGCCCTCTCCACAGTTGAAGCTGAATATATTTCTTTAGGTAGTTGCTGTGCTCAGATTTTATGGCTTAAACAATAATTAAAAGACTTTGGAGTAACAATGTATAATGTACCAATATTTTCTGATAACACAAGTCCCATCAACATCTCTAAAAATCTTATCCAGCACTCTAGGACCAAACATATTGAAATTAGACATCACTTTATTAGAGACCATGTGATGAAAGGAGACATTAAGATTGAATTTGTTAACACTTTACAACAATTAGCTAATATATACACCAATCCCCTAAATGAGGAAAAATTTTGTGAAATTAAGAGAAATCTAGGAATGATTAATGTACAGGAGTTTAGAAAATTTGTGAAATTTTCATTCATAAGACAATAGGTACCTAGTTAATTAAGAGAATCGCTTAATCAACTAAAAGCATTCTGTTTTCTTAAATAATAAGACTCAGTCAGGTAGAATGAATAAAATAGTAAAAGGAAACAGAGACAGCCTACCAAGTGAAGAAAAAGAGGGAAAAATCACTTAACAAAAAAAATAAAAATGAGAGGTAAATTTTTGAATTTTGAAAGATGGGGTTACCAATTATATTTAAAAACGGGGAGACTGATGGCTTTTAAGAAAGATTAATCTCTCTTAACTCATTCTCTCTTCATTTTCTATCATCTGAAACCGACCCTTTTGAAATTGAAATCCTCCATTCTTAAACTCAAGAAACCCTAAGCCTGAAATTGTTCAAAACTAAAATGGCCAAAATCACATTAACTAATAATGCTTTAGAAAAGAATAAAGGAAAATGACCTATAGAAGAGAATCCACCAAAAGAAATTCAGAAGAAGAAGAAGAAAGTTGAGTCCGCTTGTGTGATGGAGAAAGCTAGAAAAAAGCAGAAAGAGAAAGCATAAAAATCAGAAAAAAAAAAGAAAGAAAAAGAAAAATTCTCCAAGAAAGGTAATATTCCATCCTCAAAGTTTATAAATGAAGCTCATACAGATATGTTCAAAAAGATAAAGAATGCTCCCATTACATGTGGTAAATTTATCGACTGTGATAGCTTTAATGAGACCCCTGAAATTCAAGTAGGTTTATCAGATTATTTTGAGGAAATGAAATTGAAGAAATTTAGCACTTTTAAGAACAGAATCTATAGTGCTAGCCTTGTAAAGGAATTTTATGCAAGCATAGCATTAGATGAGAATGAACTTGAGAAACCTGAGGATTTAATTAATGATGGTTTGAATGTCTTCCTAAATGGAAAAAAGTTTGCGATGACTACTGCAAATTTGGAAACTCTGCTCAAAATTGAATGTGAAGAGGGTGATTATGAAATTCCTGAAAATTATGATCCTTCATCTTTGTGAGAGATAATCACAGGAAAGAAAGAAAGATATTCATCCAAAAGTTATGCCAGTTTCATCAAAAGCCCTCGGATCAGAATCCTGCATTACTTTATTGTTGCAAATATTCATAGAACAAGTGGTAGCTTCAGCTACGTAAGTCTTCAAGACATGTGGCTGATGGAGCATGCCTTCAACGCTGCTCTACTCAACTTAGGCCGATTCATGATAGAAAGGATGAGAGGAGCCTGTCAAATTGATAAAGTAAATCTGCTTTATGGGAACATAATCACCTCACTGGTGAAGAAAAAGGGGATATGGAGTTCTAGGTATGAATTGGATCAAGTGAAAAGCAGAGACCAAGCAATCTACCTAGGAAGTCTGCCCAAGATAGGGTATAAACTGAAAAGAGAAAGTTTGTTAAAACCCCCAAGATTACTCTAAGGGATTAGCACTCTATTCTTGCTCAAACAAAAATTACTTCCTCTCAAATTTCAAATGAAATTATTCTGAATCTGTTAATGAGAATAGATGGAAAACACACTAACTTGTTAGTAAAGATTCAAAAAATTGAAGACAAGTTGAAAAGGCTAGAAAACTTGATGAAAGAGAAAAGAAAATCACCTGCTGGTCTTTTAACTAAAGACACTTCTACAATAGCAAGTCCAGCACTAGTAAAACAAGCTACTGAAAGTCCTACCTTCTAGCTTGAAGGTCATGAACCAGAATCAATTTAGCCAAGGAAATCTCCCACTCTTGAGCCTAAAAATGATGAAAAATCTAATGAAGGCACTGAAGTACTTGGATCCTTTGATGACATCTCTCCACCACATGATGAACCACAGCCAAAACAGCCATCTCCACCTAACTCTAAGGAAGTTTCAATCATGGATATTTTCCATCAAATGGTTAGAGAAGAACAAGCAAGAAAAGAAGCAGCAAAGGCTAAAGCTCAAAAGTCAGCATATGTTAGAGCATTCCCTGAGTTAATGCACACTACAGGACAAATTGACCAATCTGGTAAAGACAAAGGAAAAGCTAATGCACCAACACAAGAGAAACTTAAACCTCTTGGTAAAAGAAGGTAAGCCATGGCAACAAAGACAAAATTCCTTAAGAGAAGAAAGTCTTCTAAGATAGCTGAAAAAGCCAGCCATTTCTTCTGCTCAAGATCCACTCCAAATTTCAAACCAATCTTCCCTTGAAGCCTCACCCAAAAGACCATCACCTGAACCTTCTTTTGAACCCTTTAATGTCTACTTTGGCACTGATGAGTCTACCCCTTTTGCTTCTTCAAAAACTGATTGAACACCCCTTGGTTTGATGATGAAAAAAAAAGAGAGAATTATGATAAAAAGCTTAGGGGAGATAGAAGGTAGGAATGATCCAAGGGCAATTTAGGAATCTAAATCTGGCTATGTTTGTTTTGCTGACAGTTGAACACTTAAATTTGACTTTGTTGTTTATGTTATTGTGTTGAAAATTGGATGTGATAAGCTATTTATATTATTTAGTTTGCTGGCTATGTTCTTGTGTTTATGTTATTTCTGTTGAATTGTGAATGGAATTTAGTTGTGAACAAGTATGGATGTTGATTATGCTTTTATGATATTTTTGTTGGATGGTTAATGGCATTTAGTTTTGGAATGGATAAGGTCAGATAACAATAAACTGATGACAGACTGTTAGTTACAATATTGATGATATTCTATCAAATGTTTGTATCTATACCTATCTTTTTTTAAAGAAGTAATAAAAACCTGCTGAAGTGAATAATAAAATCATGCATACTTTAAGGGGGAGCACTCACTCAGGGGAAGAAAATCCTCATTTTGTATAGAACAAAAAGAAATAAATAAACACTGTGCTTTTAATCAAGGAATATTTTGTCATCATCAAAAAGGGGGAGATTGTTGGCTCCATTAGTTTTTGATGATAATAAAATATTCTCACTCATTTATGTCTAACTATGTTGCTTGAGTGTGCAGGATGAAAAATATATGCCAATAATAATATAATCACTAAATAGTAAATATCAAATCCCATAAAAATAAGGAGCTACATTTTAGCCATAAAACAGAAGTCACTTAGTCGGATAATCAAGGGAGTTAGTCAATTAAATCTTAAAAATGAAGACGACCAGTTCAGAGACAAAGACGACTTAATCGACTAAGAGAAATTGTTAGTCGACTAAGTGCTTACTGCTAGAAACCAAGTTCAAAAACAAAACCAACTTAATCGACTAAGAGTTTTTGTTAGTCGACTAAGTGCTCACTGTCAGAGACTGGATCTAGAGATAGAAACGACTTAATCGACTAAGAAGCTATGTTAGTCAACTAAGAGCTCTTTGTCTGCAACTTCAAATTTGAATGCTAGAAGATAGATTAATGGCTAGAACCAACTCTAAACTATTTCCAATGGTCAAAATCTATCAAACATCCATCAGAGTTGCTTCTTCAAGTATGAAAACCCTTCATAATGGCTAAAAACAAGGTTTGGTGCTTCCAAGAACAAAAAAAGTTCAAAAATAGCAAAAATCCTCTGCATACTTTCAGCACTTCACTTTGTACCACTCAGATCAGGTTAATGATTATATGCACACTTTTATTTCTCTTCTCTTTGTATACTTAGAGTGAGCGAGTCACTCTAAGGAGTTAATTCAAGCTTGGTTTACTTGATTGGTTGTATAGGTTCTAACTCATCCTAGTAAAAGTTAGTTTGGGTTTTGGTTAATCCCGAGAAAAACCATTGTTAAGGTTATGGTTGCGCTTTGTGAAAAGCCATTGCAAAAGCTTGGTGGGAGCTTAGGAATTTCACCATTTTTAGTGATTTGATTTGGAAAATCTTTGGTTGAACAATCAAGGTAATGGATGTAGGTCTTTGACCAAACCACTATAAATTGTTGAGTATTGTCTATTCTGATTTTAATTTTTTGTTTTATCCCTTCTTAAACCATTCCCTCATCTTGCCTCAAACCAATCATTATTGATCTTAAACTTGCCCTCAATTTAGAGCCAATTTAAGTAAAAGTCAAAAAGTGCTACTCACCCCACCTCTAGCACATTTACTTGGGACCAATAATTAGTTTTATGGCTTGGCACAAAATAAGCCATTTTGGAAAATCTATCGACGAGTACCATTACAGAGTCCTTTTACCTTTGAGTTCTTGGTAAACTCAAAACAAAATCCATACTCATAACCACCTAAGGAGCTTTAGGAATGGGTAATGGTTTATACATACCAGTGTTTTGATTTCCAAGTTTGGCAATATGGCAAATACAACACCTTTGAATATGTCGGATGATATCTCATTCTAGCTTGGGCCAATAAAAATTTTCTTTCACAAGAGCCAACGTTTTATATCTCCCAAAATGTCCAGCTAATCTTCCATTATAAGCATCCCAAATAATAGATTGGCGTAAAGAACATTGAAGGATGCATAGTTGGTTACCTTTGAAAAGATATCCTTCTTACTGATGAAATTATTGATAAGGATGTTGGGAACTAGATTTCCATATCTCACCAAATTCATATAGAATTCTTTCACAACTTCAAAGCCAACAACCTTTAATTGTAAGGTAGAGAGAAGAGTAAGGCGATGACTTAAAGCATCAGTTACTTTGTTTTGCGCACCTGATTTGTGCTTGAGGAGAATTGAAAAAACTTGAAGAAATTCACTCCAAGCTGCATGTCGCTGATTAGGCTTGTGTTAGGAGTTAAGGTGTTTGAGGGCTCCATGGTCAAAATACAAGATGAATTCTTTTGGCAACAAATAATGGCTCCAATGATCGAAGGCTCAAATAACAACATAAAACTCCTTATCATATGTTGAGTACTTTAATTTTGCATCATTGAGTTTCTCACTAAAAAAGGCAATTAGTCTTCCTTCTTAAGAAAGAACAGCACCAATGCCAACATTAGAGGCATCACAATCAACTTCAAACACTAAATCAAAGTTCGAAAGTGCAAGCACGGGAGCTTTAGTAATCCTTTCTTTCAATTCCTCGAAGCTATGTTGTGCTTTGGTACTCCATATAAAACTATCTTACTTAAGGCATTCAGTAAACGGAGCAGCAACAGAACTGAAGTTTTTGATGAAACACCAATAAAAGGAAGTCAATCCATGAAAGTTTCAAACATCATGAAGTGACTTCGGAGCTAGCCAATTGATAATAGCATCAACTTTGCTTTAGTCCACTTCAATCTCTTAGTTTGAAACAACATATCCTAGGAAAATAACTTTGTTTGTCATAAATCCACACTTTTTAAGTTAGCAAAAAGCTTTTGCTCTTGAAGTACCTCAAATATATGCCGTAAATGATCCAGATGCTCTATTTGACTTTTACTATACTCCCAAATATCATCAAAATAAACCACAACAAACTTTCCAATAAAATGGTGGAATACCTGGTTCATTAGGCGCATAAAAGTGCTAGGTGCATTAGAGAGCCCAAATGGCATAATTGTTCATTCATATAACCCATCACGAGTTTTAAATGCAATTTTCCACTCATCTCCAAGTTGCATTCGAATTTGGTGATAACCACTATGCAGATCGATCTTGAAGAAGATAATAGCACCATATAATTGATCCAACAAATCATCAAGTCTAGGAATGGGAAAGCTATACTTGATGGTGATTTTGTTCACGGCACGACAATCAATGCACATACGCCATGTTCCATCTTTTTTTTGGAACTAAAAAAGAAGGAAAAACACAAGGGCTAACGCTTTCTCCTACCAAGCCTTTCTCCAAAAGTTGTTTGACTTGATGTTGTAACTCTTTATGCTCTTGCGGACTCATGTGATAAGCAGGCTTGTTTGGAATTACAGAACCAAGGATGAAATCAATGGCATGCTGAATATCTCACATTTGTGGCAATCTATAGGGTATCTCTTCAAGTACATTATCACAAAACTCTTCAATTATGTGTTTGACATCTTTGGATAAAGGTGAAGATACTTCATTCTCCTCACAAACTAATAAAAGATATAAAAGGCTTGACTCACGATAAGCTTTGTTTAAACCAGACACAGTGATGAGTGCTTTATCTTTCTCTTATTTTTTTGGACAGTCTTCTAGCTTTAATTGAGTCAACATAATTTTTACTCCATCCTTAATGAAGGCATAAGTATTCTTGTATCCATCATGGTGAGCTCGATGATCATATTGCCATGCGTTTCGTAACAACAAGTGGCATGGATCCATTGGAATAACATCACACCAGACTTCATCTTCATACTTATTTTCAATAGATAATTGAACACAACAGCGCTTTGTTACCTTAACTTCATTTCCTTTTCTCATCCATTGTAACTTGTATGGATGAGGATGTACTTTAGTTGGAAGTTTCAACTTTTCCACCATGTAGTTGGCAATAACATTCTCACAGCTTCCACTATCGATGATGACATTACAAACCTTCCCTTAGGATCCGCACCTTGTATGGAATATGTTATGATGAAACCAACTTTCATCTTCTGTCATCATAGCAGTATTAAGGTTACGACGAACAACAAGAGTTTCTCCATGATCAGCAGAAACTTCTTCTATCTCTTCATTATTGAATATTTCTAGCTCATCATCTACTTCTTCAAGGCTAGGTTTTCCATGACTTCTTCTTCAACTAAGGAGATAATTCTTCGATTTGGACAATCATAAGCAATATGCTCAAATCCTTGGCATTTGAAGACTTTGTGTTGACATTAGAAGCACAAGTAGAAGTAATATCTTTATTGTTTTGAGTTTTGGAATAGTTTACCCTTGGAGGTGAAATGGTTGCCGGATTCTGTTTCCCACAATTTAAGGTGGAATCTTTCTGTCTAGATGAACTCATTAAGCTTTTCCATAATTGCTATTTCTCAACCTTTAATGCTAATCTGATGACATCATTTAGGTTTCAATATGTTTGTAGTTAAGCAACATCTGCAATTTCAACATTGAGACCCCCAAGATAACGAGCTACAATTTGTTCTTCAGGTTCATGGACATCGCACTTCATGTGAAGTTGCTCAAAGTCCATTGTATATTCTTCCACCGACATTGTTTTTTATCTCAAGTTATGAAATTTGATAAAAATTCTTATCGATAATGCTCAAGAAAGAACTTACGCTTGAGTTCTCGACGCATCTTATCCCATGTTCTGATCTTGTTGTGGCCTTTTCTTTCTCATTGCCTTTTGAGATTTTCCCACCAAATAGAAGCATGCTTCTTCAATTTAATTGCCACAAGCTTCACAAGTTTTCCATCACGAATATCTTTGAGCTTGAAAACTCTTTCCACTATGTAGAGCCAGTCAAGGAAGTCATCAGGGTGAAGTCTTTCTTCAAACTCAAGAATGTCAACTTTGATTCCCAAATCTTTGATAGCAGCAATTCTCAGGCGACAAATAGGTACTTCTTTATCAGAGGATGAATTTTGATAAAACGGGTTAGTGTCATTCTCTTCATCACTAGAGCTGTTATTGTTGATTTGAGTATTACAACTTGCGAGTTACTCTTATAATTCTTGAATTTGCTGACATAGTTCTACAATCTCAATTTCGTGACATCTTTTTGACGATTTTGACGTCTTTGCGGCATTTGATCGTATGGTGATGACATTGTGGTGATGACATTGTGATGATGTAGAAAAAAAGATGATAATATAACTATAAAACAATAAATAAAATTACCCGAACAAGGAGTATTGAAACTTAACAGCGAACCTGAACTATGCAGTGAACAATGATCCTCCCGTTCTGATACCAAACTCATACCGGGGTATTGTAAAGACACCTAGGCATTGTGAAAGACACCAATCGTGGCGAGGTTGAAAACCCCACTAAGGTGAATCACCAATCTTGGTAAGGTTGAAAACTCCACTAAGGTGAAAAATAGTCAAAATCGCACTGTGGTTGGTTAGATCAAAGATACTAAAAACCTCTTACTCTTTAAAAAGAGCCTAGAGAAATAAGCATTCCTGCTTAAGAAAATATTCTTTATTAATTCTCAACTTGAATATCTCATAACTAAGTTTAAGGGTCCTATTTATAGTATTATAGGCCCACATCCTAATAAAACTCTACTCCTAATTGTCAAATACAATTAGAATAATTAACAAGAGATTTAAATAAAATAAGTATTCTATTCCTAAATAGAACATGACTAGCTTAAAGTCCTAATACAAGTAAAAAAAGAATTTTATTAAACCTATAATTCCTAAATAATAATATTCTAATAATATACTCCTGTATCATTTTCTTTGAAATTTGCTCTAACTTTCATATCTTTCTCGTAATGACTTTCCTTTTATTGTATGCTCCCTTCTACTTCCATTTCGTCACTCTAATCAGTCTCCCTCTTTTCTCTACCTCGAAACCATCCCTATATTTCCATACCATATCCTTTTTTAGCACACTATCGTGCACCCTTTTTTTCCTTTCCCTTTCTAACTCCCATTTTTCTTATCTGTCAACACATCAACATGTCCTATCTCACAACAAGTATAAGCTTTCTCTTCAACTAAGCTCTGTCACATACTCTCATTCCCTCTTTTATTGCTTCTGTCAACATCAAATCTCACCTTTAATTTGAAATCCTTTGTCTCCTCTACCATTATCATACTTTCTTTTGTTGTGCCTAATCCACCTTATACACACAAATTTGCTTCAAAATATTTAGACTAGAAAATTAGGAGAAAAATATCAAATTTATTTATTTATCATACATGAGTTTACAATATTTAGTATTCTTTTATAATAAAAAGTACCCTTTGATTAATTTCTCCAATCTTCACTTTAAATGTTAGGATGACTTGATTTTAAACTTCATTCTTTGTTTCAAGGGTCTACGACTTGATCTCAAATTTGCTTCAAGGGTCTTGCGACTTGATCTTGAACTTCATATTTTGATTCAAGGGTTTACGACTTGATCTTGAACTTTGTATTTTGATTCAAAGGTCTACAACTTGATCTTGAACTTTGTATTTTGATTCAAACTTCTTGTGATTTGGTCTTGAACGAATGATATGGAGACTTTGTTTCAAGAGTCTTGCAACTTGATCTTAACGAACGATTTGGAGACTTCACTTCAAAGGTCTTGGCGACTTGATCTTGAACGAGTGACTTGGAAACTTCACTTCAAGGGTCTTTACCACTTGACCTTGAACGAATAATTTGGAGACTTAGACTTGTAGGTTGGAACTCTGGAAAAGCTTTGATTATTCAAATCTTCCTTCTTAGACTTGGTTGGAAACCTAAAAAGGCTTTGATCTTCAGAATCTTCCTTCTTAAGGCTTTTATCTTCAAAATCTTCCTTCGAGGCTTTAATCATCAAAATCTTTCTTTGAGGCTTCGAGGCTTTAATCATCAAAATCTTTCTTCTAGGCTTTGATCTTCATAATTTTTGTTCTTGGATTTGTGGAACTCTAGAAGCTTTGATCTTCAGAATCTTTCTCTCTCTCCCAATTATCTTCTGTCTCTATTGTTCCTCAAATGGCTTGGAGGAGCACTAAATTTATAGTGCTAGATGAGAGACTTTCATGAGAATTTAATCTCTTTGAATTATCTCTAAATTATTTTAATTTAATTAGAAATAAATCATGATGACTCACAAATGATCTTTTGATTGGCCAAACTTTGAGTATTTGAGTCTTGATTGGCCGAATTTGAGTATTATCTCTAAATTATCTTAATTTATTTAGAGATAAGTTGGATGACCAAATTTGGATTTTATCTCTAAATTATCTTGATTTATTTAGAGATATTTAGAGATAAATTGGATGACTAATAGATAAATTTTAATTAGTAAAATTTAAATATTATCTATAAATTATCCTGATGTATTTAGAGATAACTTAGATGACCAATAAGTGAATTTTTATTGATCCAAATTAAATATTTTCCCAAGGTAATTAACCAATAAATTAATTATATGGCTATCTTAAATGATGTCTTCAAATCCACATGGCGACACATGATTTGTTTTTGAAAAGTTTTTTCAATTTACTAATTTCAGACATGTGATATCTTGTAATTGGATAATAATTTTTCTCCTTCTACACACCCTTGACTCAATGGCATTCCAGTATTGCAACTTTGTTGTTTTCACTGCACCTTCACCATTTACGGCTTATCACCTTTTGTGATACCTCCTCTTCCTTCTCTAACAATGCCTCCTTCTCTTTCGACTAAAGTTCCAAAATGTTGTATGTCTCGCTACCCACATTGACCTTGAACCTTTCTCCACCCGCTTCTAGTTCTTTATGCTCAGGAATGACCACTTTACTACGAATCTTCACCAGCGCGAAAGCATGGTCAAAACTCTCATACTTCTGAGTGCTTTTATATAAACCAATAGGCTCCCCTCAATACTCACCCACTCCTTTAAAAGTGTTCAAATGCCAAAGATGAATTGGGATTTTGCTCAATCTAATCCATAAAACCACTAACCTTTCTCTTGGCGCAGTCACGTAAGAGACTAACTCTTCAAACCATACTTCGAATGAGTCCCAGTAATGATCTGGGAGTGCTTCCATTTCTTCCCATTCTTCAAAAGTCACTGCAACATTTAACCCTTTTACTATCCGCACCCAAACACCAATTCCTTCTTTGAAGAGATCCAGTTGGATCACTCCACATGCAACCTTTGCTATGAGACGTCCCACAGTATTGCTCTTAAGCCATTCCACGTCCTCATGTAGAATGTTAGTTCTAGCCAACACTATTTTCTCACCTAACTTCTTATGCCCATTCGTACTCCCTTTTCCAACTTCATTCCTCCTCACCTGTTGTGCATCGACGCCTACCTTCTTTTTGTCCCACCTTGCTCATCCCTACCTCCTTTTTCGCCACTTTCACTTTCCCTACTACTTGCCTGTTCTTCACAGCCTCGCCTGTAACCACCTCTTTAAAAGATCTATAAGCCCTCTCATTACTCTTGAAGATAACTATCCCTTTCATCTCCTCTATTTTCTTTTCTGTCTCTCTCTTAGCCACATCTCTCACCAACCCAACTCCTCTTACTGTAATTCTCCTACCATCCATCCATCCATTGATGATTCCCCCACTTTAATGCTTTCTCCATCTCATATTTTTCTCTATACCTGATAAACGCGTAGTTGGCCACTTTACCTCTATCTTGAGCACATTTCCTTAGTATAAATACGTCCACTACCCTCCCTCCCGTACTCCTCAATTGCTCCTTTAATCGCTGTCCACAATAATTTCTTACTAGGATTATCGACAAACACTGAATGAAGATATCTAACCACCGCCTACCATTCTTTCCTCCGTTGGTCGAACCTCTCTCACCCCTGGTTGAACCTTTTTCCTCTAAGATATTTACATTTCTAACCAATAACATTTAAGTTAGCTTCCTTGAACGACTCACCATCATTAACATTTCTATAGCATTACAATTCCCTTACTCAAGAACTTTTGGCCACCCCGATCTTCTTACTTTATGTGAATCTTCCATACATTTCCATCATAAGATATGGCCAGAAGCTTGTTAATTTAAATTTCTTAACTGCTTGAATTCACATAAAAACATGAATGTTAAATAGCAAACTCTTAACTACTGTTCTTCCTTTTATTGTTTTCAATTATATAATTTTTATTTTGTTCCATACTTTGTTTCAAGAATTAATTATAATAGTAATAACTAAAAATACCAATCAAACGAAGTTTAAATAATTATAAGTTCTTGGGCAGCTTTAAGGTGATTAAATTCATATTATTTGCCTAGCCACTGATCAGAAGAGACAACATTTGTAAAAGAAAAAAAAAGACATAATATCTAAAAAAATCCTTAAATTATTTAGCAAAACTTAAATAAGTCATTAGTCTTTTATTACTTTTAATCAAGTTGTTATATTTTTATTTTGAAACAAATAAGTCTTTATAACTCATGGTTGACAAACTGTTATTAGTTAAAAGACAACTTGTCATTCTATACCACGTGACAGTGATGTAATATACTGACATGTTATAATCGATGATATGTTATGTTAATGTGATATGATGATTTGATCATACGATATTTTCACCTTCTATGTCAATGCCACATCAACATTATGTCAACGTGGCATAAATGATATTTTGATTATTGACAATTAGCAATTATTAGTAATAAAGGCTTATTTGACTTCAAATAAAAAATTAATTAAATGTAATAAAAAATAAAGATTTATTTAAAAAAATTTTAAATAATTTAGACACTTTTTCCAAAAAAAATTTATTAATTCACCTTTTAACACCTTCAAGCAAAGAATTCAATTCCCTAAAGGTTAGAGAATCTCTCTTATGCTTTTTTCTTTTTTCTTTTCTTTTTTGAATTCCTTCTCTTTATTCTAAAAGACTTGCATCATTGATGATGAAGAATGTGGATAATTTCACTCCTATACTACTTATAATTTCACTTCCACATGCATCTTCAGTCCTCAATGGTCAAATTGAATGTATAAACTTTAATTATTAAGGCATTGGCCTTGGCCATTTCAGTGTTTCTTTTTTTTTTCCCCTACTCAAAGAAAGATATATCATTTTCTAAAGGTGCATGCATGGCCATATGTATGGTTAAATATATTTATGTATCATGCATGCATGCTATTTATTTTTTGAGAGTAAACAAAGAACGACTTTAAATCTGAAATAAAAAATGAAAGAAAGAAAACAGAACTACTTGCATCCATTTAACATATAATTCTGATCATTCAACTCTCCCAGGAAATATTTAGACTAAGTAAGCTCTGATAAAGAAGATGTAAGATCATACGATTTCCAATTATCTACTTCTTTTTACTATGTTTCTTACAGCAAAATTCCATGAGTTTTCCATAGACTCTATTATGAAAAAATTTAACATCAATTTTCTTAATTCTTCTTAATTTGCAGGTTTTAAGGGGAGATTAGCACTGGAAGATAATCAACAAATTACTTGAGACTGATTGAAAGCAAGGGACTTCTGAGGGTATTTGCATTTGAAGTTGGTAGGCAGATACCACGTCTTCTTTATTTATTTACTTATTTATACTCATGCCTACTGCCGTTTTCTTTGAATGAGACTTGAAACTTCACTTTCTCCTTTGAACTAAATTAAAGTTTAAACTCCCAAATGTCCCTTCTCCTTTGTCATCATTGACTTCAACAAAAACTAAAATGACTAGGGAGAAAAGCTGAAACAAGATATTTTGGGGGTTTTCTCTGCAAATTTTTTAGGTCCAATTTGCCTAAGAACTACTAACTTTAATTTGTTCAAAGGAAGAAGTTGTACAGGTTTTGATTTAAGGTAGGGAAAAAAGAGTAATATCTATGAGGGGTATAGCCTATCAATATAACTAAGCTTTTACATTGTTGCTTTACATCTTATTTTCATATCCTCAATTGTTTTCTTACTGATATAAGCTCTGACTCGAGTCTTTTTCCCTTCTTTTCCCCTTTGTATCCCGGAGGAATATACTGCAGCTACATAGATCATAAATATGGCACAGGGTGGGAGAGATGACACTGTGATTGATGTTGAATCATTGGCATCTTCCATGGAGAAACTACTTACTTTATCACCTGACAGTTGTATCTTTAGAACACCAAGCATACTCGCTAGGCACAAACCAGAAGCATATATCCCCAATTGTTTTTCCTTTGGGCCTTTTCACCATGATAAAGCAGACTTGAAAGTCACAGAGACAATCAAACTGAAGTATTTACGAGGCGTCCTCTCCAGATCAGATGATCGAAAGACAAAGTTAAGGGAATGCCTTGGTTCCATTCAGGAGGTTGAGGGAAAGGCTCGAGACTGTTATGCAGGGAAGATTGATCAGTTTGTGGCAGAAAATTTTGTACAAATGTTGGTGCTTGATGGTTGCTTCATCATTGAGCTACTTCGCAAGGATGCTGATGTGGTGCCTAGAGAGGATGATGACCCAATTTTTTCAATGTCTTGCATGCTCCAATTTCTTCATCATGACTTGATTTTGCTAGAAAACCAGATACCTTGGTTTGTACTGGAGCTTTTGTTCAACAAAACCAAGACCCCTTCGGAAACCAAGCCCCTGGTTGAACTTGCCCTTCATTTTTTGGGCAGCATGTTCTCATATCATAGTCCTTTACGCACTGACCTCTTTGTGAATCAAAAGGTCAAGCATATCCTTGATCTGCTAAGGTTATTTTTGGTTTTGCCATCTGAAGAAGTAAAACACTACGAAAGGGAACGACGGTTAAATCAACAAGACTTGGGGTGGCAGCCAATCCCTTCTGCCACTAGACTTAAAGAAGCCGGGGTAAAGTTTGTAAGAGTCACAGCTGGTAGCATTTTGGATATAAAGTTTAGGCATGGTGTTTTTGAAATCCCGTCTTTGCTCATTCAAGAGACGACGGAAACCATCTTTCGAAACCTCATCAGCTACGAGCAATGTTTACCGAATTGTAGACCCATTTTCACTTCCTACGCCAAGATCATGGACAATCTCATCGACACCACCAATGACTTGGAAACGTTATGCAAGAAGGAAATTCTCGATAACTGGTTGAGCCCTGAGGATGCAGCACATTGTTTTAACAAGCTTTACAATGACACTTACGTGAAAGAGTTCTATTATTGTAAACTCTGCGATGAGCTAAATCAGTATTGCCAACAACGGTGGCCCAAATGGCGTGCTGCTTATGTGCACAACTACTTCACCAGGCCATGGGCTCTGGCTGCTCAAATTTATGCCATCATCATGTTTGTGCTTACCTTCTGGCAAACCTTGAAATAGGATTGATATTGTCTCTCTAGGCCATTTCCTGTGTGTGGTTGATCCAAAACATAATAGAACGAGTGCGCTCCATCTTTAATTTTGATAAGCGATTTCTATGTTTGCTGTGTAAAACTATTTCTATTTCAAGGTTTTTTTCTCAATCAAATAAAATTTTATTAAGTATTCATAATTTATATGCAATTGTTGCATTTAAATGTGGTGAGTTCACATGGCACGTAACTTTATTAATTATTTGTGGATAATTAATAAATATTTAATTAATTAATATTAGATATTATTCTGATATTTCTTAATTAAATAATTAAAAAAATTTTGAGATAGGATATAAATTTAAATTTAATTTTTTAAAATTTAAATAAGAATTATCTATTCATTATATTTAAATTTAATTTGTTTAAATTTAAATAAAAACTAATTACATTTAAATTTAATTTATTTAAATTTAAAAGTAATATCCGATCTCTATATTCCTAACACGTTTATAAATAGTAAACAAATATACTAATTTTTCACACAAGAAAGAGTGAACGTGAGTTGTTCCATAAGTTAAAAAAATCAAAACCTCTTTTCTTTTCTTTCTTTCTCTTCGTTCTTGAGGTACCATCAATAGCCAAAAGGTTTTGAAAAATGTAATTCATTGTGCAGGACTCTAGTAGCCGCTTCATAATAATAAGAGTGAAGAGATCATTGTATGCACGAAGAAGGATTTGTAAGGCAAGCTTCTTCAATCAGAAAGAGAGTGGAATATGTATATAAAAAAGTAGACCCACCTCCCAACAATGGTATTAGAGTAAGTTTTGGCTTACTTTTATCCCTTTAATTTGTGTATATTTTGAAAGCATATTTTGATCATGATCTTATTTAACTTAAATTACCAGTATATGACTTTTTATGTATAAATCTGTAATAGATATGTTCTATTTTTTATTAGCTTTCTCATGATGTATTATATATCATCAAAAATAATATTGCAAATTTATTTTTGTTGAAACTAATATGAGGAAGGAGTAGGCTTTAATCCAGTACAAATAGATGCATTGGTCTAAGGTCACGTGGAGCCTTATGGATGGCAGCAAAACAGAAAAAAAAAAAAGGTAAAGAAAGTGCAACTAGCAGGATTCGAACCTATACTAACAAAATCATTACGACTTAAAAAAAATATTTTTTAACCACTACACCAAGAAAACATTCTTAATATGAGAGTGCGGCAACCAATAAAGACCAAAGCCCGAACACAGCCATAAAGGGCTTGATGTGGTAGCCACATGAAGCCAATGGATATACTTTTCAAAATTACATTCTTACCCCAAAAGTTTTTATTTTTACAAAATGACCCCTTAAAATATTTTTTGGTAATTACAATTTGACAAAAATGCAGAATATTATTTATGTTTTTGGCATGCTAATATTTTATTAAATTCACATACGTTATAAATTTAGTTAATTAATATGTTAATTAACCACTTTTTTTTTTTTTTGCTTATATGTTGTATATTAGACATTATTTTTTTCTAAAACATATATGGTTTGAGTGAACATAGCAAATTTTTTTTACTCTATTATTTTACATATGTTTTTTTTTCCTCTGCTATTTTACATATGTTGTAAAATTTTATATACCATATAAGTATATTTTATATGATTTTACTTATTTGTTAGTTAAAATTTATAAAATGTGTTACGTAATTATTTTGTTTATTTGTTAAGTAAAATTGTATGCAAATAGACAGTATAGTGATTATATGTCTCAGTAGTTTTGTCAAAGGAGACTGGGTTTTAAGAGTGACCATTTGTGACTCTCCAACCTTTCCTGAAAATTACTACAAAAACAAGGGTGCTTTGTCAAGAAGACTATTATAGTCTTTCCTGGGAGCATATGAAAATATGATCTACTTAATGCCACTTTGGTGTGTATAATATTTATATGGAAGTTTTTGATCATCCAAAATAATAAATATGTATAAGCAAGCACAACATCCCCATTTTTGTGTAGATTGATGCAGTAGATTCCTTATGATGTAATTTATTTTAGGTTTGTATTAATTATTGAGGCCATGTAAAGGGATGTAATTTTGCAGTTACTTTACTCATAATATTATTTTGGATATGGGCACCTATAAAATCAATAAGGTTCTTTAGTAAAACTCACTATATTATGTGGTAAGTAGGAGTTATTCCCATAATCTAAAGTTAAATTAGATTAAACATTTTAATTGATGCTTATACTATTGGTGATGATTACTAGCATGCATGCAAAATTTTCGAACTAGTAATATAAGTAAAAATTAAATATGTCTAATCTTAATTGATTAGAAAATTATATATGTACCTAATTAAATCTTATGCAATGATATAATGATATGGCTTTAAAATGAATTATTACTGATTTGACCAAAGGTGCCAAACTTGATGGCAAAAACTATGATATCTAGCATAAAAAGGTTCAATATCTTCCCAATGAGTAAGAATTGCTCAATCATTTTACCAAAGAGATGAACCCACCTGACGCTGAAAACACTACCCAACATCACCGTGACCAAGAGGCCTATGACACGTGGTATAAGAGATACAGTAGTGTGCTCTTTGACATGTTAAGTTGCATGCACGATGGTCTCATTAGGGAGTTCAAGAACTTCCCAACTACTAAGCAGTTGTGGGAACAACTGAAATTCAAATATGGTAAAACCATAACTACGAGGTTTTGTGCCTTTGACACTTAGGTTTAATCAATATGTGATGGACTCCAAGCACAGTATGGCTGAACACTTAAGGACTGTGTCAACCATGATAAAAGAGATGAAAGCAATTGGTTATGATCTCACAGATGTGCAGTAGATCTTAGTTGTCATCAGGTCACTCCCTGAGTCCTCATGGGATCATGTTAAACTTGTATTTACACACAATTAAGGGATAAAGACTTTTGATAACATTTCTCGCCATCTAGAGCTTAAGGCTGAGCATAGAGAAGTTATCCACAACACTGCCTTGATAGCTTAAGTTGGAAATCGCAAAAGATATGTTCCCTAATGAAAAAGACAACAAAATAATGGAAAGATTGGAAATCTAAGACCCAAAAGTGATGGAGTCAGCAAGCGCCAAAGAGGCAAGAGTGGTAGGAAGAAGGATAAGTCTAAGTTGAAATGCTTTAACTATGGTAAGAAGGGATATATTTTGCTCAGGAGTGCACTAAGCCTACGAAGGTTTGTCCTCTAAACTACTTTAGAATTTTTATATGTTCTCATGTGTTTATAACTCATTCTCTCCTTGGTTAGATTATAGATACAAAAGCAACCAAGCACATAACCTGCAACCATGCAAGATATGTAGATTACCATCGTTTACTAACGAGTAAACACTTTTATCATGATGAGGAATGGAGAACAGGAAGAGCTCCTAGGAGTAGAAACTTACCAACTCACAGTGACAATGGGTAAAAATGGCTCCTACATGATGTGCTTCATACTCCGCTCGTACGATGTAATCTACTTTCAGTTTTAACATTGATGATTTTAGGATTTAATTTTGCTTTCGAGAATTATAAGTTGTCTTTTTTTTTTTTTTTTGAAAACACGTTTTTGGTCATGATTATTTTAAAAACAGTTTGATTATGTTAGATTTGGATTCTAATAATGATGTTGCTTTTGTTTCAAATTCTTCTTTTGATGTTATAAATGATTCTATGAAATGGCATGCTAGATCAAGACATATTGGGCAAAATAGAATGTCCAGATTGGCTAGAGAAAGGTTATTGGGCTCACTCATCAAAGTTAAACTTCCTAAATGTGAGCCATATCTTGTTGGTAAGTCTAGTAGAAACCCTTTTGGGAAGGTAAAAAGGGCCACCCATCTTCTAGAACTTGTCCATTCAGACATTTGTGGGCCTATGAATGTAAAGGCACACAACAATGCATCCTATTTCATTACATTCATAGATGATTACTCACGATATGGATTCATATTTCTGTTGTCTCACCATTCTAAACCTTTGAATTGTTTCAAACGCTTTATGGCAGATGTTGAGAATTAGAAAAAAAGGAAACTTAAGGTTTAAGGTTTTTCGCACTGATAGACGTCATGAATTCCTATCTAATCAGTTTAAAGAATTATGTGAGGAAAAGGGAATCCATCAACAATTAACGATATCTAGAACTTTGTAACAAAACGGTGTTACAAGGAAAAAAAATCATACCTTGGTAGACATGGTTAGATCAATGATGGCACAAGCCAACCTTCCAATAAGTTTTTGAAGGGATGCCCTTTTGACCGCAACATACATCCTTAATCGTGTGTTTTCAAAATATGTTCCCACAATTCTATATGAGTTATGGAATGAAAGTAAACCTAATTTAGAAGGCTTACGTCCTTGGGGATCAGTAGGGTATGTACATCACTCATCTCATAAGTATGGGAAACTTGGCCCTAAAGCTAATAAGTGTGTATTTATTAAATACTCAAAACATTCTAAAGGCTACATTATGTATAGGGAAGACCCTAGTGGAGAACCCACTGAGATGAAATCTTGTGATGTTGATTTTTTAAAAGATGACCTTCCAAGCATAGATAAGGTTAAAGAAAGCCTTGTGCTTTATGAGATTAAGGAGCCTCAAGAAATGGTATCCTAACATGAGGAAATGAATGTGGAAACACATTCTATCCAATAGACTATTGAGGTCAGTGGGAGTACACCACCTGAGCTCCACCAAGATTCATAGTTGTGAAGAAGTGAACGTGGGCAAATATCTTGTAAATGATTCAAGATAAAAGGTCAATCTTTCTTAGATATTCCTATGGATCATGATGAACCATACTCCTATGTGGAAGCTTTAAACTCACCATCATCAGACAAGTGGCTTACTAGTATGGAAGTTGAAATGAAATCCATGACTGAAAACCAAGTATGAGAGTTAATTGACCTTCCACTTGTGTGCAAGGCCATCGAAAACAAATGGGTTCTGAAGGTAAAGCACGAAGTAGATGAATCAATTGAAAAATATATGGCTCGCTTAATGGCAAAAGACTATACCCCAAAAAAAGGTGTGGATTATGAAGAGACATTTTCTTCTACATTGAGATTTGTGTCAATTCGTCTTATCCTAGCTATAGTGGCACATCTAGATTTGAAATTATTCCAAATAGATGTGAAAGCTACATTTCTCAATGGAGAAATTAATAAGGAGATTTATATGAATCAACCAATTAGTTTTCCAGCCAAAGGAAATGAACACAAGGTGTTTCACTTAGAACATTCTATCTATGGCTTGAAATAATCATCCCTACAATAGTATCTTCATTTTCATCAAGCCATCATTTTCATAGGCTTTGTGATGATTGAAAAGGACCATTGTGTATATGTAAAGAGATTAGGGAATAAGTTCCTTATTCTTTCATTATATGTGGATGATATCCTATTAGTCGGGAATGACATAAAGTTAATTGTCAGCACTCAAAAGTGGTTATCCTCCACTTTCTAGATGAAGGACATGGGACAAGCTGAATACATCCTCGGGGTTAAGATCTCGAGAAATTGTTCTAAGAAGTTCTTGAGTTTCCTCAAGAAAATTACATTCAAAAGGTTTTAGAGCGATTTTATATGCAAAACTCCAAGCCTATAGACATTCTAATGAAGAAAGGCCTATATCTTAGCATGGAACAACGTCCTAAAACTCAAGAAGAAAACAAACAAATGGCGAATGTACCATACGCAAGTGCTGGTGGTAGTTTGATGTACACTATGATGTGTACTCAACTGGACATATGTTTTGCAGTTGGTATGGTTAGTAGGTACCAAAGTAATCTTGGGATTGCCCATTGGGCTACAAACGAAAAAATACTACGGTATCTAAGAGAAACCACTAATTTGGCTTTGTGCTATCAAGGTGGAAGTCTAAAATTGGTTAGATATAGTGATGCTGATCACGCCGATGACAAAATTAATCAAAAGTCTACTTTAGGATATGCTTGTATGCTAAAAGGCGAACCTATCTCTTGGAGTAGGAAAAAGCATCCTTGTACTACTCTATATACTATGGAAGCAGAGTATGCAGCATGTTGTGCTACAGTATAGAAGTGGTTTAGTTAAAAAGATTCTTGTAAAGCTTGAACATTACTAAGCATCTTAGTGAAGTTGTTGTACTTTATTATGACAACACAGCTACCATAGCTTATACAAAAGGTCCTAAGTATCATGGAAAAACCAAATACATTGATACTCGCTATCACTACATTCGTGACATCATTGCACAAGGTCTTGTTATGTTGAAGTACATTTCCACAACTGATATGTTAATAGACACATTCACTAAACTTACTGCTAGAAATGCGTTTCAAAAGCATATTAGAGGTTTAGGGTTATTATACATTTGATATTCATGTACTATTGTTTTTTGAATAATTAATAAATTAAA
Organism: Theobroma cacao; assembly: GCF_053813885.1. Classification (NCBI taxonomy): domain Eukaryota; kingdom Viridiplantae; phylum Streptophyta; class Magnoliopsida; order Malvales; family Malvaceae; genus Theobroma; species Theobroma cacao. The sequence goes on from NC_142642.1 coordinate 2,176,026, forward strand.
TTTGTATTGACTTATTTGATCAAATGTTGTTAATTAATTAGGGCACATATCTAAGGTAATTATTGTCACTAGGCTTTATAGATTATTCATCTCACATGAGATAATCACCCCAACACTATGGTAGTGTGTGGGATGAGACTTAAACGATCATAAGGTACCAAGCATTCTGTGATCTCCTAGTCACATAAGTTGTGAGCAAGGATCTTAGCAATATCACCTTCACTTAGAGTCAAGATAAGACTCATAAGAGTCAAACATGGAGATTATCCACACTCCATAAAGCTAGTGATTTCCAGATTTGAATCTTAGGGGATTCAAGTCAATCCTTTTTGTAAAGGTTAGACCGAGATCCGTATGGTAGTTTTGACGTGACAAACCCTAAATAGAAGATCCACCATAACCTAGATTCCATATTATATGTGCTATTAGTCGACCCATTGAAATGAGTGATTGAATAGATCCTACTTCATCACTATGTGAGCCCTAAGGACTTATGTAGTCCAAATTTTATACCCTTTGAGACTTGGATTTATGATATGAAGTTGAGATTTGGTGTTGCTACTTTAGCATGATTTCCAAAGGTTAAAAATGATGTGATCTAGCGGAACATGATTAGTTATGTAGTCAAATCTTAATAAATTGACATGAGTATCCAAAGAAGAGTCATCATACATCTCTCATACATGGTCTATAACTCATTGTCTGGGCGGTTATAAAAACATTAGTTATTAGATATAACCATGAGTTTAGACACATAAAGAGATTCTGCATAGCCATTACATGTAGGAAAGATCAAAGATCAAAGATGCAAAATCTTATGTGATTAAAATGATTTGGGTATGACGAGAACTCGAGCGGTGTTATGTTAGCAAAATGGTAACTTAATATCTCATTGCTCACTAGTACCTTTATTTCTTGTTGGTCGCATGTTCCATTTTCGTTGTATGACAATTATTGGAAAATGAGTTAAATTAAAAATGGTATAAGTTTATGCCAATGTGTACGAGTAAGAAATGTTGCATTTACATGTGGTGTGTCCACATAGCATGCAACTTTGTTAATTATTTGTGGATAATTAACAAATTATCAATTAATTAATGTTGGATATTATTCTGATATTTCTTAATTGAATAATTTAAAAAAAAACCTTTGAGATAGGATATAGATTTAAATTTAATTTATTTAAATTTAAATAAAAATTATACATCCATTATATTTAAATTTAATTTGTTTAAATTTAAATAAGAATTAATTACATTTAAATTTAATTTTTTAAAATTTAAAAGTAATATCCTATCTCTATATCCCTAACACGACCACAAATAGTGAACAAACATACTAATTTTTCATACAACCAAGAGTGAACATGAATTGTTCTGTAAGTCAGAAAAACTAAAAACTCTTTTTTTTTTCTCTCTTCATTCTTGAGGCACCATCAAAGGTCAAAGGGTTTTGGAACATGTAATTCCTTGTAGAAGACTCTAGTAGTCGCTCCATAATGAGAGTGAAGAGATCATTGTATACACGAAGGAGAATTTGTAAGACAAGCTTTTTCGTCAAAAAGAAGAGTGAAATATTTATCTGAAAAGGTAAGCCCACCTCCCAACAGCAATCATAATCTTTTATAAAAAAATATTAGACATTAAACATATGAATATAGTCCAAAATAACTTGTACAAAACTTTTAAAAAGAAAAACAAACATCATCAAAACGATCGCATTTTACCATGCATAAACTATCTGAACTCTATTCATCTAAAATCTAATAATAAAAGGATCTATAGAAGCATTAACTTCTCAAAAAATATATGCAAAGATTATATCCTAATAACTTTCCACAAAGTTTTTTTTTTTAAGTCAAAAACATTTATTAAAAATCAAAGGGTTACAAAACTAACAAAATAGTTAGCAAAGCAAAGAACATAGTTCTATGCAAAATCAAAAACAAAGTGACAAAAGCCACCTTCCACAAACTTTGTTGAATTAGCTAATCTTGTAAAGATTCAGCAAGAAAGTCCTTATTCTTTGTTTTGTCTGCAAGGGAAAGATAAGAAATTTTTAGTAATAGTACAACCATAGAATCATTTTTTGCATCAAAATGAGCCAAATATTATGTAACATTGACTAGCATAAAGCTTTATCAATTAGTCAACTTTATACAAAAAGTTAGTCCAAGTGCTTACCATTCTAAGCAGTGACCCTTTCTTCCTCTTCCATCTTTGTCATTTTGCTCCACCACCTCTCAATATAGATAAACCTCTTTAGTCTACACTTGCACCCGAATTGAAATCTAGGGTTTGTTTGGTAATTAAAAAATAACTTGTTAGGAGACAAATTTTTCTATATAAAATATTTTACAAGAAAATTTAATATTTTTTATTATTTAAATAAACTGTTGAAAATATTTTCTATTGTTTGGATTATTCAATGAAAAATATTTTCCACCATCACTGGTAGAGTTAGTTGGATGTTAAAATGATAAATTGGAGTTGATTACAAAGCAATTATACTATTTAGTTCTCATTAATTTCATATCAAAATTAAGAATAGAAATGAAAATGGATAAAATAAGTGCCTTTTTGGTTTGGCGTTTTTCATCTTATCTACCTCTTAAAAGTAGAAGTTAAGCCAGATAAGATTTTTGAGAAACTCTTAAAAAAAGTAATTTTTTTAAGAACAAAATTTAAAAAAAATGCTTAAAGAAAAGCTATAGAGATGAGCTTTCTCTTCTTTCTTTTAAAACACACCAATTTTTCAAGAAATACCCCTCTCTCTCAATCAACCTCCCTCTACTTTCCTTCTCTCTGAAAATCACCCTTCTTAAATGTAAATCGTGATCTCCCTCTCCTCAACTTCTTTCTACAAAGACTATTAGAAAAAAACAAAAGAAAACACAATAACAGAATAGTAAAATTTAATATTTTTTTATTCTTACAAAGATTAAGAGAAAAGAAGATTCAAAATTCAAAGTTGCATTCAAATACTATTTAAAGATTTTCTCTTTTCTTCACCAAAGGATTCTAATGTTAAATACATCGTTTCCTCTTTTCTTTTCTTTATTGAGGAATTAAAGCATCATGATTCAATTGCTTGTTAAATCAACAAAAATCTAATACTATTACTACTATATAAGTTTGAAAGTTGTTCCATTTTTTTATGGATTTCTTTGATTTTAATATTTGAAATCGTATATAAACTTGAAACAGATTTATTCCACTTTAATTTATTAGGTAATTGAATATGATATAAATACCCCTTATGGTAATTTTATTCAAAATTAGAACTTATACAATGTATTTTGCCAAAAAGCTTACCAAACAGATTTAGCTTAATTATAAAAGCTATTATGAAGCTCTAATGAAAAATATCAATATTTTTCATAAAAGTTGTTATGAAAAATATCAATATTATTTTGAAATTATAAAAGCTATTATTTTTCATAAGAGCTTCATAATAGCTTTCTAAGCTAAAAAAAAGCTAGGCCAAATAGGCTCTAAATAATAATATTTTTCAAAGCATTTAACCACATAATTATAATGAAAGTAAACTCTAATTTTCAAAAAAAAAATGCATCTCATTATTTTTTTTAGCATAACACTATAAAAATATCAATATTTATCAACTGTGTAAAACATCCAAAACTTATATCCATAAATGTGTATTCATTAAGTGACAATGATTGAAATATTTTTTATTATAATTATTATTAAGATTTATTAAATTTATTAATAAAAATTTTAATTACATCAAATGATTTCATTAAAAATATTTTTTAACATTTTAATAGGATTGAATAATTTAAATATTAATATTTTAAGTTAAAAAATTTTTAATTAAATATTAATATTTTTTAAGTTTTTAGTATTTTAAGTTAAATAATAATATTTTTTAATATTTTAAGTTAAATATTAATATTCAGCAAACCTATACTACTAGGTTTAGTATAAAAGTATTCTTCCAATTCTCCGACAACTATCTTACATTCTTAATAGTTTACGTCACTGGATATTTTCTCTATTGATATGTAAAATGTTTTACATCTGAAATAAATTTCTCATCTTCCAAACCAGCATGATTTCTGAAAACGTTTTCCAAAATATATTAAACAAACATAATTAGGGATGACATTTGCTGCTACAAAAAAGGATTTCTTGCAACTACTAAAAGTAGATTATTCTTGCAATAACTTTTAACTCATTAATATTGATTTTCTTTTATTGTAATAATGTCGACATAGGCCTTTTTTCTTCTTGAAATTGATCTTTAATTATTTGCCAATTGTGCTAAGGCTTTCATTTGGGAAATATTAAAGGAGAAGATTTGTATTAAACTTGATATTGAATTAGCAGTTTCTATTCAACTTAATTCTGCCTTAAGTTTCTCTTAAATTTCTTAAAGGTCAATCTCTTAAGGGCCTGTCTATCATTGGAACAAATTTGCCCCTTGTTGGTTCTGTTTAATTGCTAGCGGTTTTTGTACTCAAATCTTTTTCCTCCAATGAACTTAGCTATAGCTTTAACGTTATTTTCTCCACGAAAAATCATTCCGCCGTCCCTTGGAAATTGAGAAACACCGAAAGTGTTAAGTGCAAAATTTCTACCCTCTCTTTCAATCATGTTCTCAAGAAAAGTAAACAGTATGACAAAAGCAAGAGTTTCTCAAGTCATTAATTTTTACATCATGTTTTGTAATACTCTTACACCTATACAAATAAATTCTTCCAACCTTTCAGAATAAAAATAATAGTAAATTCGTAATTAATAATGCAATCTCCCTTATTTTTTCTTACTACAACAAACTTATGTGGTTTATTAATTGATTTATGTTGAAAGAAAAAAAAATAATGTAAAGATTCATAAAAGAAATTTGGTCAAAAAAATCTGATTCATAAAAAGAAAAACAATAATAATCTTTATATAATCTCTCAAACCTTAATCTCAGCACATCCGAATAACATACCAACCCTCTCTAACATATATATATATATATATATATATATATATATTCAATTTTCAAATAGAAATATAAAAGTACAGTGGACAAATTGAAATTGAGAAACTAAATAATAGAAAATCAACTTCCATTAATATCTCATCTGCCCTCTTCATGGGAAATTGCAATAAATATTCAACAAGAAAAAAAAAAAGAGAGAGAATCAATAAAAGGAAGCTTTCTGCCCCTTTCTTAGTTATTTTCCAGTCTTGATTTATTTGGCAAATTTGATTTGATGGTTTGGTCGAAAAAATCCCCTGGCAATCTAGAACACATTGAAATCGATCGATTTTTTCATGCCTAAACCCCCCACCCAAAGAATTTGAATGCGGTCACTTCTTGGTAGATTCGCATGCTTTTTTTCCTTTGATTTACCCTCTTTTTCCACTGTATTTTTCCTTGCAGCCCTGCTGCATGCCCCATGCATGACGTTGAAGGTCAAAGTCTTCCTACCTTAAAACTCCCCCCCCCCCCCAGAGGAAAAGTTACAAGCTGGTCAACTCACGTCAAGCGCCCACACACCTCATCCCTACGCATGCATATATTTGCATAACATAATTGCATTCACACATGTTGCTCTCATGCCCCCTCTCTTCTATTTTTTTAATAGCTTTGCTTCATTGCCACCGAGTTTCCAATTCTCCATTCTAAACAGAAAAGTCAAACTTTTTGGCTTTTTTTTGTTGTAGCAATAGCATTATATACAAGCTAAGCCTACGTTATGTGAACTTGAAGCTCCTTTTTTGTTAGAATGAGCAAACACCCTAAATATGAAAGGGTGTTTAATCACTTTGATGAGAATGGAGATGGGAAGATATCCCCGGCAGAGCTTCAACAGTGCGTGAAGGCAATAGGAGGAGAGCTGTCACTTAAAGAAGCGGGGGTGGTGGTGGAGGCCTTGGATTCGGACGAAGATGGATTGTTGGGGTTGGAGGATTTCGTTAGGCTTATGGAAGAAGTTGGAGAGGAAGAGAAGCTTTCAAGATGTATGAGATGGATAGGTGTGGGTGTATCACACCGAAGAGCTTGAAGAGGATGCTTAGTAGATTAAGAGAGTCCAGGACTATTGAGGAATGTGAATTGATGATTGCTCAGTTTGATCTCAATGGTGATGGAGTCCTCAATTTTGATGAATTTAGAGTCATGATGTTGTGATTTAATTTTCTTTTCTTCTTCTTTTATCTTTCTTTTTCTTCTTGCACTTGATGGTGATTCTTTTCTCAAAGATCAATAATTAATTCTTTATTTATATTGTGGCTAGGTTTCTAATTTTTATACTTGTAGAAACATATTGGAAAATGGATATTGAGATAGAGATTACGGATCAAGGGTTAACAAAGAATTAATGGAGCTAAAGTCAGATCATACACAAGCAAATTGGAACAAAAAAAAAAGAAAAATCCATCCCTTTACATAGTTTAAAATCTTTAAGGCAAAGCTAGGCTGGAAGTGTTTTTTTTCTCAAAGTAAAATTTTAATAATATAAAAAATCGATGCATGCTAATAATCTTTGCGACGAGTATCAATCAGAAAAATACATACTAATACCTGAATATAAACCGAAACAAATTATCAAAAAATCTCAATTTACATATTATGTTACCACCAAGTATAAAACATTTCCGTTCTATCAATATTAAATTTAACAAAAGAATCAACAAAGCATTAACTTCTCTAAAGCCAATTACCATGTTGCTACCATATTTCTCAATATGACAGTATGCCAATTAACACAATAATTAGTTTTCTAAAGCCAAGCATTTTGAGTATTCAGAGGGATAGATATTCACCACACACAGTTGATCTCAAACTTGCTACATTTCAAGTTATAAGATAGGCTTTGCTTTATAGTTGAAATATTTATAAAGAATTTACCATCTAAGTTTGCTCTGTTTGTTTTAAACATAAAGCACTATGACTTTTGAATCAATCTAACAGCATACCTTATATTATATTTATATTCACACAAGTTATGTAACATCATGCCATTATAGACCCTAGTAGGTGGCATGTTTCATGTTAGTGAGAAAAATTGAAATGAAAGGAAATTGACAAAGTTCCAGAAAGGACAAGAGAGCAAATGAAGGGTATAAAGTTTATGTTCAGAATTTTAACCCTTAAGAATCACAACAATAATTTGGACACCAATGCTTGGCTTTGTTGTTGAATGACTATCAGCACTAGGTTAATGCATTTTTCAGATGTTAGATTTTTCCAAAATCTACAAGCAAGATAGCATAACTGAATGAAATGGTATGATATAAGCAGTGATGCAAGATTTTGGCCTGCTATCACCAAGCTAAACATGTAAGACTTTAATTTTTGGGCTAACAAAAAACTGTTGGTTGACTCATTTCTAGAAGAATAACTATAAGGTGTAAGAGGAGAAGTCTCTCTTGTAATACCCAACATCCCACATCTGATGTGAATGTGATTGTTAAGACCTGTATAACAATTCAAGCCCACCATTACTAGCAACTTGAGTTTAAGCTTTTGAGGGCAACGTGGTTTAAGTCCAAAAAGCTGTTGGGCCAATGGTTGAACTTGTGTTGTTACAAATGATATCAAAGCCTGCGCCAGGCTGATGTGGGCTTTCACATTGCTCTGGTGAAATCTTGGTCCTATAGATGTGATGTGTGGCCTTGATGAGGACATCAAGGATTTGAGTGGGTGAGATTGTGATACCCAACATCTCACATCGGATATGAATGTGATTGTTAAGACCTATATAACAATCTAAACCCACCACTACTAGCAACTTGAGCTTAAGCTTTTAAGGGTTATATAGTTTAAGCTCAAAAAGCTGCTGAGTCAATGGCTAGACTTAGATTGTTACACCCTCATATGGAGAAAGAGAGGAGAAGACAGTGTCCGGTAACAATTTTCCTACATTGAGGCTTTTGGTCCCTCCCCACCCTGAAAGCTTTTAATCATTGATCAGAAATTCTGATATAAAGGAGATTCTCATCATGATGGAGATGGGTTTTACAGGGGTTTTTGTGATCACAACCACCAAAATCTGGGGATGGTAGAATGTGAACCGTGCCACTAAGTTACAAGCCTTCAAAACGGTTGTTATGGTAGCATTAACTATAAAATAAGCACCTGGAAAGTGGCAACCTTTTGGCTGTAGAATTTCTCTCTTTCTTAATTGATTGATTTGTCTAGTAGCTAATCTTTGACTTTTGAGTCAAAGCAGCACAAGCTTCAATGAAGCAACAATGAGGCTATGTTAAACAAAAAGGCCCACCATTAGCTTCATATATAAGTTATAAATTATATATGTTATCTCAGAGGCTTCATCATATCGAGTACTACTATGATTATTATTTCAGGAATTATAGAGAATACAAAGTAGAAACTTGCTTTTTTTTGTCCAATTTAGTTTCTTAATTACGTATGTACAGGATCCCACTGCCCTTATCAATAGACAAGAGGCTAAGAGCCAAGGACTGCAGAACATTTCGAAACAGCTCAAAAATTAGAACTAACAGTAGCTATTTTGGATCCTTAATTGATTATTCATAGATTGGTCGTTGATGCTTTTACCAGAGGTTTGCAAGAGCTTTCACAGATTAACATATGTTCCACTTCCAGTGATTCTTCCACCAATCTTGATAACTTCTCAACAATCTCTCCAGCACTCGGTCTCAGAGAGGGGTCTTCTTCTATGCAAGCTCTAGCAAGATTTGCCAATGTGACAGCTTCATCAAATGAGTAATTCTCCCCTAATGCACTGTCCATCCATTCCCTTAGCTCCTCTGCGCTCTCTGACTGCAATATGGCCTTGATTTTCTCTGAAAGCCAAACATTCCCTCCTCCCTTCTTATCAGGTCTGCTTATTGGTGTTTGCCCGGATAAAATCTCAAGCAAAACTATCCCATAAGCAAAAACGTCAATACTTGGGGAAATCACACCTTGGTGAAGATATTCAGGAGCCAGGTAACCCAGGCTCCAACTAGCAGGATTAGTTGAAAGATCAGGATACTCTGTATCATCTTCAACACACCTTGCCATGCCAAAGTTCCCAATCTTTGCATTGAAATCTTCTTCCAAGAAGATATTTCTGCTCTTGACATTCCTATGAACATAGCTTGGATTCATTATCTGGTGCATATATTGTAAAGCAACTGCTACATCAAGACTGATCCTCAGCCTCTGCTTCCATGTCAAAAAGCAATAACAGGAGGCTATGAACTGGTTTTTCATTGCCAATCCACCATGTAACCAATCCTTCAAGGAGCCATTTTTAGCATATTCGAAGACCAAAAACGAATTAGAGACCTCAGTCACACAAGTTCCCAGCAGTTTAATTATGTTTGGGTGCTGGTGAGTTGCATCATTAAAGAATCTAAGCTCAACCTTCGAAATATTTTCTGTTCTTGTGTGCCTTATTGCTAAGTTTTTCCCATTGAGACGACCATGATACACACTTCCCTCGATCTGATTACTCGAATTGAAGTCCTCTGTAGCTTTTCTCAGCCCCTCTATGGTGTACATCTCCATCAGCGCCTTACAGGGAGTGCTACTGTCAATGATCTTACCATCTAAAGCATCCTCAGATCCCTCAAAAAAGACTTTCTTCTCACTTGCAGTTCTTTCGCTTAAACTAAGCTGCTGCAGTTCCACATCTACATCTTTTCTACAATTTTGCTTCTTCTTTCGCTTCAATTGGATCACCAAGAAGGTTGCTGCAACAGCAATGATAGCTCCAACTACAACCCCACTTAATGCAATATACACTCCGACTTTCCACATCCTTGACTTTTTCTTGTGCGTTTTAATTATTGGGATGCTGGTTTCTGGAAAATGCAGATTAGGCTCACTAGGTTTTGCTAGTGAACCAAGAAGAGGATCACCATTGAGTGGAATGAGAAGAGATGTAAGAGGTATTAAACTTTCAAGTTTGAAGGCCCCTAAGGATCTGTTATTTTCAGATATTATAGCTTCTGAAGTTGTATTGAATGCAATAGCCAAGTTAGAAATTGTATCACCTTGAGTTACTAGATAAGAAAGTAGGTGCCTTGCTTTCTAAGTGCCTTCAGATGCAAATGCAGATGGACATGCGCATCTTAATGGTATCAGTAACCGGACTTTGTCACCAAAACCCCATGGTGAGACTCCAGGATTCTTCTCTCGGATGGCTTTGCAGGTTGTCAAGCCTTCCAATGACTCAACAATACCATAAAAGCTCTCGCCTTTGATTGTAGTTTTTGTTAAACCAGCCTGGAAGAAACCATTGTTGCATTTACAATCAATTGGCACCAACAAAGGCTGATCTCTTGGCAGAAACTCTGTTTGTGCAGAGAAACCATTAGCTTCAGCAATTTTAAACCGATTGAGGCCTAAATAAAAGCTCAAGTTGGAAAGAGATGAGTAGTATGAATTAGTTCGGATCACTGCAAACGTGCCACATTGATCCTCTGATCCATTTACACTGCAACGGTACCCAGAAGCATCTGGAGATGTAGTTTCACAACTCAGCAAGTTCTATCCAAGTGAAGAGACAAGTAGCCAGAACCCTAAGACCAAAGCTCTCAAGTAAAGCTCACTGATCACAGATGCCATGCCAATAACCAACCAGTTCAACATAACAGACCAATTAAAAAAAAGAGCACACTTCGAGAGAGTGAATATTTTGGATCCATAGACACACAAAAATATAAAAAAATAAAGTGTTAAAATAAGAGCTTTTTTTGCTTTTTCCTCAAAGCCTTTCAAGGACAGGATTCTTGGGGATGACAAAGATATTGTATATTTTTATCTGGTTCCAGCTGTTTGTAACCACCTAGCCTTGGGCTTTGATTCCACTGACTAGGGGGTGGCTCTTTATCCCCAAGTTTTCAGTTGCCGTGCTTGGAGCCACCACTCTCAACTACTTTAGAGAACTCCTGGGGCTTCAAACCTGCTTTTATATGCTGAAAAATATGCATACAAGCCTATCATACATGTGCTTTGACAGGACATACATATAATCTGTTCCTTATCGAGATATAGGTAGAATTTGGGAGATGCTCTCTGATATTTTTAATCCAATCACATGAATGCCACGGGTAGATCATGGACATACAAAAACCATAATCTACATTTATGGTCCTCAAGTTTGGAAAAAAGTTGCTTAGAATTCATGGACCGAGAACTGGAATGCACAACATTACTTGTCTGAATGTGACAGTGAGTGCCAAACTTGGATAAATTTTCACTTGTAAACTGTTTTTGATAAGAAAACATGTGCAGCTAATGTGCCAAATTCAACACCAGATGGGATTTTTTATGCACTGTTGAGATTGCTTTTGTTGCCCTTTATCAGAAACAATTTGATATTGGAAATCGCATCCATTTTATGCAGACATTAACACAGTAGCATCTGCCAATTCTGTTTAACTATAATTTGGAGCATTATTGCGTATTTGTCGATATTGTACCTAGAAACTTTGAAGCTTAGTACTCTTGAGGGACTTTGGTTTGTGGACAAAAGATAGATAGGTCTGCATTGCAGAAATCTGTCTCATCAACCCCGGATGGAACCAGGAAAAAAGGAAAAGGAAAACCTGGAAAAAAATGAAGGTACATAAAGCATATGCACAAACACATGCATGCATTGGCTGGTTCATAGACATTCCTGCCCTACCGTAACAAAGAATTGGGTAAGGTCGAATTTAGGGGGCCCCCATTGACAAAAATTAGGTCCCAATTTCTAACGTTTCCTTGATGTAAATTATGATACGATGACCAAAATTCCTTACTCTCATGAAGATTTTCTAGACAGAACATGTGAGTTGCCATTGCCAACTCAGATGCCTACGTGGGAACCAACTTGGTGAGATTAGACAACTGGGTGAAATCCACATGCAGTAAGCTGATTGGAGATGAGTTTCAATTACTGAACATAAAAAGGGGAGATGAGGAAGGAGTTATATCACGATCAGAAACACATGAATTCCTATAGGCAAATGTAATATTCCTGTCGTAGCATGCCCAACTCTAAACGGGAAAATTTGAATTCAACTCTTAACGAAGATGCATTACTTAGAAATGATTTTGATGAATAGAAACGATTTAGATTTTGACACATAAAGAAAGAATAGGAAAAAGGCAAGATGATTTCTATTAGTTGAAGAGATATCCATGCAAGGAAAAGCTGGGGCATGAAAGGTAGGCTAGACATTCATAGGTCAAAATTGCCATGAAAATCCTAAGTTGACTAGCTCCACTGTTTTCAAAAGTACCAGCCATGATGTATCATCATTGCACATCCCACACTGCAGCAGGTTGTCCATGGAAGTAACTAGTTTTGGATATCAACTTGGAACAACAAAAGGAATAAATACAGAAGGTTTTCGAGAAATTCCTTTTTCCTCCATGTTCTGGCCTGGCATGCAACTTCTTCTATAGAAAGGAACTTTATTCAGGAATTCTAGCTTTTTCAATGTCGGGGGAAAAACAAAACCATTGTTTATGGAAAAGCCATGTTATCCGGAAAGTTAGTTGGTGATTGAAAAGCAGGTTCTCTCCGAAATGTGGAAGTGCTTAACAGATTCAATTACCGAAGAACTACTTTTATACAGGACCTGATTTGCATGTGAAAACACGTGAGACACTGCATATTTTAAGAAAATTAAAGTTTGGGACTTCGAAACCTGACTTAGCCCGACACATCAAAGACTCGTTTTTGCGGAGGGTAAATGGATGTCACTCACGTGCACAGGAATGGACATCTGAAGCCATCTCGTTTGTTTCAAAGCACCTGGATCCAACATCCTGATAAACGTCTAAACTAAAAGAACATTGTAGATGTAGGGTCAAATCTAACATTCAGGGTTGCAAGGGAAAGAAATGCAGGGACAGATCCAGGGATGGATTTTCTTTCTGAATCAGATTTTTTAGTCTATATCTGGGAGTTCTTTGCATGAAAGTTGGATCCCGAACTAGCAATTTATGAATAGAGCAGAAGGAAAAGATAAACCCCAAAAGCACCAATCAAGTAAGTGGCAGACATTAGCACAGAAAGCTGATCTAAAGCCATCTAAATTTATAGCTCATGCCGCCTAGAATTCCATGTTTCTTTTTTTTTTTTTTTCTTTTTGTTCTTTTCTTCTTGGTTTATTGGAATACAGAAACATGCAGGTTCCATGGATATTCCTTTAAGTGAAGCAACAAGAAAGAACAACAGTTATTACTAAATAGACATTGCAAATGATTTAAGTGACAAAATTTGTGGTAAACCTATGTCCCACAACATACAGGTTACAATTAAAAGTAGACATTATTTAAGGATTTTTTGTAGCCGGTTTTAATACATACACCTCTTTAAAGGTCACATCATGAGATGATAATCTTGCCACCAACAATTGTATCATTTTATTGAATTTCAAAACTTATCATGTGAGACCAATCTATCATACAATCAGTATATATTTGCTCATTAAAACCCATATGCTTTATCTTGCCTGTAACAATGTCAACATTTCTCCTGATTTTCCAAAACACTCTTTCGCATAAGGGATATAACTGCAGCTGGCTCAGGAGCTCCAAATACTGAACTCCCTGCAACAATGCAATTTGCCCCTGCTGAAGCAGCCATATCGATAGTTGAAGGCCCTAAACCACCATCCACCTGCAAAACAAAGCCACAAATGCTTCAATAGGCAATAATCATGAATAAGATGATCCTAAGAATGGGTACTCTCCGACAAGTAATCATGGCAAAACTTGACTGATATAGAATATTACACAGCAAGAACTTACCTCTATATCAAGTGATGGGTATTTCTTCCTTAGAACACGCACCTTCAAAAGCAAGTAAAAATGTCATTCAAAATAAAATCTAGAAACTCTGAAGTGGAATTACAAAATAGTAAGAAATAAGATGACACCTTATCCATCATTTCTGGCATGAACTTTTGTCCACCAAATCCAGGTTCTACAGTCATCACAAGAACCATTTCCACAGGATTTTCACTGTCAACCTTTTTAATATTCCCCCAACCCAAGAGGAAAAATAGGACCACATTAATCACAAAAAAAGAAACAGAAAAAGAGTGACACATAATAGTGACTGAAGAATTAGACACGACTCCATTCAATTCCAAAAACCAGCTAAAACAGAAGATACAAAAGCTGAAAAATCAGAGAAATGGGAGGAAACTATACCAGTGGATAAACCTCCTCAATTGGTGTTCCAGGCTTTAATGCCACACCAGGCCTCATGCCCTTTGACTTAATTCTTTGGATAAGTTCTTGCCAGTTGTCTGCAAAAGGTTACCTCAACATCTTTGCATAAGAAAATAAGGAATAGAAAGGTAGACAAGATGGCAGGAAGTAAAACAATAACGAAAAAGAAGACACATACAACCCACCTTTGGATATCTCAACATGAAAAGTGAAACCAGAAGCACCAGCTTTACCCATAGGTTCAACATAATCAATAGGATTAGCGACCATAAGGTGGCAATCAAGATATGCCCTGCAAAAGAAGAAGAATCCTGATGTATCTTGAGTTGTAAACATGCTAATATTAAAAAGCCAAAATAGTGCCAGCCTGCCTGGGGAAAAAGGATGTTACTTTGTGTGCTTTCTTAAACTCTCAATGACTGGAGCACCAATGGTTAAGTTCGGGACAAAGTGCCTATATGAAAAATATAACAATGACCAAGTAAGCATCTGGAAGTACCCAATAAGAGAAACAGAGCGTACTAGGCTCTTAATATATAAGGCAAAACACAGTTATTGTCTTCATCAGAACAGAAGAAATCACCACTAATAACTCTAGCAAGTTAATGACCACAACTTAAACACATGAATAACAGACATTGCACAAAAACCAATCCAATTTCAAAAGTTCATATAACAACAGGATTAGTCATTAACAGCAAGAGAGTTTATTCAATTTAAAAAATTAATATCCTTTTCCATTCCATCAACAAAGCACCACCACCCTTGAAATGTTTCTAAGCATGCTATTAACAACAAAGGATACCATGTCCCTCAATTTTCCTAATAAATAAGCATGTCCTCGGCCTAAACACAGAACTCTTATAAATTTTTCACGCCATTGATTACGATTTCTTCAAGAATGGAAATATAAGGCTTCAAAATGAACACTAAGATGGGCAGAAAGAAATTGATAACCTTCAATAGAGAGAGTTGCTCCTTTTATTAGCAAACTACAAAATATCTAAAAAAAAACTAATCACAAAAATAACAAAACAAAAGGTTGAGAACAAGGAGATAGAGAAAGAACCAAAATTCCACAGGAGAAAACTTTATCAAAGCAATGAAACATACCCATCCTGCAGAACAAAACCCAGAAACCAAAAAAAAAAATAAACAAGGTTAGAATTTTGAAAATCTGTTTCATCTCCTTAAGAATCCCCAAAAAGCAAAGCAGGGAACTTTTACCATGATATCCATGTGAAGCCAATCAGCTCCAAAGTCAAGCATGCGCTTTGCCTCTGATGCTAAGTTCGCAAAGTCCGATGAAAGCATGGATGGAGCAATTTTCGGTGTTACGCCCATCTTGGGATCCGACCCGATTTCTCTCTGGGTTACTTTTTTCCCGGGTTTGCAGTTGTTTTGTCTGCTTTATCAATGGGTGGTGGTTGAGCTTGAAGGCAGACGGACGTTCGATGCAGCTGAGGTAGGAGCCTACAGGTACAAACGGTGTCGTTTGATGGTCAAAGTTGTTGACGTTCTTACCTACCTCTGTTTACCAAACATCAGGACAACGGAGTTATGTTTCAAAGATAGGCTGTCTTAACAGATTTTTCCTTTTTTTAGAAAATTGATGGGTAATTATCTAATTATGTAATTAAATAATAGTAATATTCCATTTTAATAAATAGTCAGTATCGTTAATTTAATATCAAGTAAACCCGTAAAATTATAAAAGTGAAATATATATTAGTACCAAAAATAAGAAAAATATATATTCACTATCATTAATTAAAAGTAAAGAAGATGAACACTTGCATTAGAGCCCAAGCTAAAGCATATGGAGCTTCTTAAATAGGGGTAAGTATTAATCGATTCTAATTGAAATCGATTAAATTTTATCTCTAAAATTTAGAATCAAATCAATTAAAAAATTAATTATCAATTAAATATATTTTATATATAAACATTATTAAAATATTAGAAAATAATAAAATCAACCAAACCGATTGAATTAATCCAATACAAGTCGGTTTCGATCATTTTTAATTTTAGAATACAAGTTAATCGGTTTCAGTTATTTTTTTGTGAAAATTCACTTAATTTAATTTTTAAAATTTCAAAACCGAACCAATCGATCACATTAACTATTAAACGTTATATTTTACTCATGTCATTGGGCTTTCTTATTGT
Organism: Theobroma cacao; assembly: GCF_053813885.1. Classification (NCBI taxonomy): domain Eukaryota; kingdom Viridiplantae; phylum Streptophyta; class Magnoliopsida; order Malvales; family Malvaceae; genus Theobroma; species Theobroma cacao. The sequence continues at coordinate 2,192,364 of NC_142642.1, forward strand.
TTGGCTGGGAGGAAAATGGATTTGCAGTCTTGGGCCTAAGAAAACAGAGAGATGGATTCTGCCTAGTGTTTGCTGTAACCTATGAGATTAAGAACCAAAAACCAGATTATAAAGGTAATGAACCAAGGAAGAAAACAAAGAATATATTATTGTGTGTGGTGACTTGAGAGTTGGATTTGTTTAAATAACTAATCAAAGAATTGTAGAGAATCACTTAGACAAATATCACATGGTTTAACCTCAAAAATCAACCCAAAAAATAAAAATTACAACCGCATCGGGCCACCACGTGACTCGGCCGACGTATCTCTAATAAAATTTTTCCATTATTCATGATTCAAAGCTTGATTGATTAATATTCTAAAACCTTTCCAAAGACGTGATAATTTGATGTGAATGTGAGGCCCAAACCGCCAGACGAAGACATATTGGGGGATGGTAGGCGTGGCCATGGCCTACCCAAGGGAAAAAGGCTACAGACAAGAGAAATATATGCTTTTGGTTAATGCCATTTGATTGACAAAACTTGTCTGCTTTTTTGGCATTACTAGGCATAGGCAACTTTGGTGGGTTCCCTTATTCCACATTTTGCTTCCTTGGGGAATTTGGAATTTTCTAGCTAAAATTGGACCCTCCACAGCCCATGTGTTTTCCTAACACTTCCACCATGCAAAATGTCTCTTCTAAGCTTATAATCAACTTTGATTTAATCATCTTTTTGTTTTAAGTCTTGGGATTAGACATAACTAATTATCTTCTCGTGAGCTTACAAAAAGCAAAGAGAGAGTTGAAATCATAATTATTTCAATCTTTATTGTTCACCTCTATGCTTTAATATAGCTGGGACTTTGTCTAGAGTAGATTTTCAAGCACAAAAATATTCAAGTCCTAACTCTTGCTTAGATATGAATATATAATATTTTGTTAGATATTAAATTGTTGGAAAGATAATATTGCGATTGCAAGGTTTAGTATATATAAAAGCTTGTTAATTAAATTTTTTTAAAAATAATATTACAGTATTTGGTTTACAAAAATTTTATTGAAAATATGATGTTAATTTCAAAAATTTTCTCGAAAATATTATGTTTTCTTCTTTAAAATTTTCTATTTATTGAATTTATCCATTTTTTTTTTTACGATGAAAAAAGCTTTAACCCACCCCATACATGACACATGATCAAAAGGTCTTGTGAACCAATAATGAGAAAAGAGAAACTTGAAAAATAATCTTACAATAAGAACTATTTAATCTCAATTTGACCTTTGACCATCTTTGGAAAGACTTCAATCTTCATGATGAAAAAGGTTAGCTAACTTGAAGGGGTAAAAAGATAATAAAACCTTAGTCAAATTCCTAGGCTAAAAGCATTTTCACATGAAAAGAACAATTGGACCGTTTGATAACCCAAGAGTCATAATTAGTAGGTAAATTTGAAAAAGTGGGTAGCCACAATTTGTGGATAAGATGATAAGGTGAACCTTGATATTTATGGGTTATGATATCAAATAATTCATCATATTAAATTCAATAATGTTTTTTGCTCGTGTGCATACGCGAACACGTATATGCAAAACAAATTAAAAAATGATTAAATTAAAAATAATAAAGATAAATACACCGTCCTTTTAATCACTATCGTTGAAAATGACATTTGATTATATATAATTTGTTAGAAATTTTTAATACTGATTTCTAGTTCTTGTATTTAGTTTGCATGCATAGTTACATACGGTCATTGGCCATTTTTATTGAATTTTTGTTCTCTTGAGGTGGCTGGATGATATGAAACAATGGGGTTTATGACAATGATATTGAAGATTGCTTGGGATGGTTCATTTTCTTCTGGTTTATTCTTGCTATTTCTTTCGATATTCAATGGTATGAGTTGGAATTCTTTGAAGAGAAGGGCTAAAGCATCAATCATATGAAAAAGAGAGGTTCTTTTCAAGAAGGACAAGCAAACAAACTTGAGACTGTTGGTGGCTATGTAACATAAATGCAGATTTTTCACTAATTTTCTTTGCATAAGCAGCCAAAATCTGGGAGATTAATTGTATTTTTCCCACTTAGATAATATGGACATGACTGATCAGCTACACGTCCATGGAGTTAAGAAGAAGAGTATAAATTTTTGTGAAAAAGATACAAACCAAACCATTTCATACAAGAAAAAATCTCTCAACTTTATGTCAAAGGCCCCAGCAGTCCCAGCTTTCAGTTTGTTTTCTCTACCAAAAACCCCTAAAATAATTCAGTTAACCACCAAATTTTGCACTGAAAAACTCCATCTGCTGTCTGTGATCTCTCCATGGATACCAAAATTTTCCATTATTTTCGATGAAACATGGGGATTAGCAAGCAATCCCACTTCTGTTGGATTTCTTTCAAACCAAGAATTAAGGTGTAATCTTCATCTGCAACTGTACTTTTCCCTGTCCCACTGAAGAAATTGATTGCCAATCAACCTTGTACCATGACACAAGGTCTCTTAAGGACCTTTTTATGTGTATTTATTTTAGTTTTGATTTTTTTTTTCCTACTGATCATAACTCTGGAAAGTTTACTCAGCCTTTTTAATTTTCTTTTCAAGTTCAATCATTCTACTTTGCACCAAATGATTTTCTCATACATAATTTTCAACTTTTCCTCCCCATTGAGAGGCATGATTTAGATAATTCAAGGGGCTATATCATGTTATGACTTTATGAGTATACGTAGGGCAGTCTGAGAGCTAAGCCCTCACATCTTAGCTTAGCTTTTGCATGAACTTGGTAGGGTAGATTTTATGAAATGTATCTTAGTTTATGTTTAAGTAATTAATATTTTAACTGTATTACCATTTGCTAATAACTAATTAATTTCTAAATACACTGGTTTGATTTGGTCATTCAAAATTTAGAAAGAACCCCATTTTCCAACTTTATTTAGTTGATTCCAAAATTGATTTAGTGGAGCTCAGCTAGTAATAATTTTCAAGTTATTTTACTCTCTTAATCTTCTACTGGAATATATTCCATCAAAATACTTCGTCGAAATTTCTTTTAATAGAGAAAAAAAAATCTTTCAAAACTTTTGTGCGATAATTCTTACATTTAAATGACGTATTTATGAGGCCAATACAACATCAACTGTATATAAAGACTTTTACCAAACTCAAACCTAAATCCAACAAAAAACATCAATGCAAATATTCTTGCTAGCTGGCCTAAGGCATATCACATAAATTTTGAATCCCAATATTTTATTTTTATATAATCTTCTTCTTTGTCATGCACAAGAAACAGTCATAAATTAGCATTTTTGAAAGTAGAAAAAAGTGTTGAGATTCAAAGCAATGTATGTTATTGACCAGAAATAACTTTGAAACTTGTTTAATGTGCAACACATGTATAAGCTAAGAATTATTGTTTTAATATTTATAATTTTCACATTTATATTGTTTATTTAAATAATATTTATGGGTTTTTTTTTTTTAAGTTTAGGCAAGGTCAAAGAGTTTTGATTGGGGGAATCTTAGCCAAGGTAGGAACCAAATATGTGTGTTTTTATTGAACAACACATTTTCCATTAGTGAAAGGCAAAGTTGGGAAAGAAACAATGATTAAACATATGATTTGAGAGAGATGAACTGTCCATGCTTTGTTTAGATTATACTTTGAGCATTTCATTCTATGCCTAGCTGTGAAATTCTAAGCTTGGGAATTTGCATTAAAAATCAATAAAAGAACCAACAAAATGAAGATCCCAAGTAACTTAGCAGACACATTTTAAAATTTGGGGATTCAATAATTAGGATATATGGAAAGGCCCGAAAATTAAGGTGATTTGGTGACCTAAGACCTTCTGATTCAATGAAATTGGTCTAAACATTAACAATCACCCAACCTTTCTTCTTCCTTCAACCCATACCTTCCATTATTTAATCATAATAAATAGAGTGGACCTAGACCTGGACTTCTTTCAATCTTCCACCTTTAACAACTGAATTTGAATTTAATTTGTTACATTTGTATATTGAATTGTTAATTATAGTCATTATTAAAAATAATTTTTTAACTTAATTACTAAGTAAATTCTAATAAATAATTCCGGATTCCAACCCTGATGATATCTTAATAATGTTAATCTCGAATGAATGAAATCAAATAATTTCATCTTAATTTAAGATTAAGGCAATCTATCAATTTTAAAATTTTTAATTAAAAAATTAAAATACAAGAAAAATCAGGATAAAAAAGCATAAAAAAGTATGAAAAGGCAGCTTTTTACACAATTCACAAGAATCACATTAAGTCAAAGAACTTAATGTGGGTTCCACAAAATTACCAAAATGGTAAAAAATCCTGTGAAAGGGGACCACTTGACATTATTTATTTATTTATTTATGTAAGAAAAAGAAGTATTGAAAAAAAAAACCTGCAAAAAAGAGACTTCATGCAGTGCTTGCTATGCTAACTTCCCTTTCAATTCAAGGCCAAACTCTCTCTCTCTCTCTCTCTCTCTCTCAAAGGAGGCATTTTCCACTCCTTCAATATAACGCCAAAAAACGTTCTCTTTCTCTCTCCCATTCTCTCTTTCACTTCTGCTTTTTGGGTTGCAGAGGCCATTGAGGACAAGGAAGAAAGTTTCATTTTTTTTGCTCTGTGAGTGGCTGATGTTTTGGTTCTAAAGCGTTGGAGATAAAGAAAAAGAAAAAATAGGAGAGAGAGAGAGATGGGTTCTTGTGTGTCAGTGCATAAGAGCTCTCAAGAGTCAGCCATGAAACTTGGGCTTTCTTTTGGGTCTAAAACAGACAAGTTGATCATTCCACCTTCACCTGTTAAAGAGAAACCTGCTGCCAATTGTGACTTCGCTCTCAAAGTTCAATCTCCCTCTACTTTGAAAGATTTAGGTAATTGGACTTCTTTTTGGTTTTCTTTGTGTTGTTTTGGGGAAAAAAAACAAAGAAACTTGTTAGAGTTAGTTTTCTTGGTTATGAGGGAAAGGCAATATCTTTGATTTTCTTTTTACTTGTTTTCACTTTTTATCTTCAGTGGAGTGTAAAGTTCTCATCCTTTTTCGTTTCTCTGTTTCTGTGTTTTTTGATGATGATTTATTTTGATGATGTGAGATCTGAAATTGGTTTGGGGTTTGTCAAAGTTGTTATTTTTTTACTACTAACATGTTGATCTTGATATCAAGCAGTCTATGGTTTTTTTTTTTAGAAAAAAATAATTTTCTTTTTGTTTTGATGAATGATGGTGTTCCCAATTATTGATTTTTATGGTTATTTTTGCATGTCTGCTGTGAATAATATGCCTAATAAAATTGGTTTTGCCTCTGTTGATTGTGAGCTAGAATAGACATGATGTTTTTTTCTTTTTCTTTTTTAAAAATCTGGTTTTTCTCCATGTTATGGTTTCTTAGCTCACTCCAGTATGGCCTTTTTGGGGTCATTTTAGAGCATTTTCTGTGTTATTTTAGTGCAAGCTCTTCTATCATAGCCTAAATTTACGATTTCCTTCTCTTTATTGATGATCCAGACTCTTTCTTTGGCTTCCCCTTTCCCCTCCTTGTTACTAGCTTCAATTAGTTTATTTTGGATAAGAGTTCAGTTTTCTGTTTTTGGAAAAAGAAATTGTTTTGTTGTTAACAGAACACTGTTTAATTAGATGGCTACTACAACATGCCATTTTCCCTCTCTTCCAATTGAAGATGGAGAATTCTAACAGAAAAGTAGGTTTTCTTTTGTTTTCACATTCTCTTGCTAGAAAAGTCATTCGCTATTTGGAACTGCAAGGCGTATAGGAAAATTGTTAGTTTACACTATTGCTAATCTTGAAATTTACTTCAAGATGAGATGAAGCTAAATTTTCCTAAATCTGGCAGTATTGGAGTTGAAATTCTTAACTTGGCCAATAGGATGGATCATAATTCAGGCTGATTGGATGCCCTTGTTTAATGCCTTACCGTATGATGTGGAATATTATGTCATAAAAACATGTTAGCAATCAACAATCTTCTTCCTGTATTTATCCTAAATGGTTGTTTTGAGAATTTGTCTGATTTTGGAAGTATGCATCATTGTGGTGGCCCTTTTTTTTTATCTCCACATTTAGAGCAGTACATCCTGTGGTAGATTTATCAGCCCTTGATGGAAAGCTGGTTGATGGATGGACCACTCTTAAATGTAAGGCAGCGCAAACGGTTTTATGCAAGTTGGTTTATGAATATTACTGTAATTAATTCGACATTAAGATGGATATTGAATTCCCATGGAAGTCAAATTGTGGATTCTGTTGTTGTCCTAGCTACTTCTAGAATTTATGTTCAATGCAATAGACTTGGCTATTAAACTTAGGACTGCTAGTAGTGATGATATGTCTATAGAATATCAAAGAGATGACATCCTCATCAACTCTGAATCACTTTTCTGTGGGTGTCTGGTTGTTTGGTACATCACATACCTGTCACTGTTGGTTTAGCTCATCTTGACAGGGAGAATCTAAACTTTGCTGCTTTGATGATTCTGAGCAATAGGTCGATACTTAGTATCTCCTTTTATTTTTGGGGTGGAGGTGGGTGTGTTGGTAAATTGCACTAAAAGCTCCAACAAAATTGACATTTGGTTATGTTGTGGGGTAGGACTACTGTAGAAATGTACCATCTCAACATCAAATTGAGATCATATTGAACACTTGGATGCAGCGGTTTCTGAAAATTGTGTTTTGACTTGACTGCTTCTCCATAGTTGTTAGATCTTTGCTATTTTGTGATCAAAATTCAAAACCTCCTGAAATTTTCTCAAGTAACACATATCATTGTATAATAATCTTCAATATCAAGTTGGTATGGTTCCTAATTAATTTGAAGATATGAACTCTATGGTAAGTATGTCAATATAGCTCAACTTATACATTAACTTCCTTCTTTTGCTAATACGTTAACTTCCTTCTTTTTGGCTATCTGAATACCTTAAGCTAAAATTGTATTTTGTTTGGTGCAGGTAGTAAAGATGAGACTTTTTTTGATTCCCGAGCCTGGCTAGATTCAGATTGTGAGGACGATTTCTTCAGTGTCAATGGTGGTAAGAATATTAAAACCGTTTGAATCAATGTGTCTAGCAAGCTTATATAATTGCCATATATGTTGATATTTTTTTCTGGTGTTTCCTACAGTACTCATAGTTTTTCATCTTTTGAATAAATTTTATTTTTTATAATTGCAATTTTCGTGGGTAAAGTTTCATGATTAAAATTAGGTTGTTAACTTGTCATAGTTTTGACAATGTTGCATTGAATGTTTTATGAGTAAAGATTCAACACCTCTGTTAGTCCTGCTGTAATATGACTGTGATATCTGATTGTCATTTTTCTACGTTTATTTGACCAAGCATTCTCTAGGATTGTTTTTTTCTTGTCTATGGTTATCCCATCAAAATGTTGTACATTTGTGTGCAGATTTTACTCCATCTCGTGGCAATACCCCTGTTCATCATAGCTTCGCCATGGGGACACCTCAAGTTAAGAAGGGCACTGAGGAAGGATCTCCTGGGTCAGTCTCTGAAACATCCCCAACAGGAAAGAAAAAGAAGCTGGTTGAACTATTCCGTGAGAGCATTAGAGAAGACCAAGATGTTAATGAGCTAAATACCCCAAGGAACCAGGATCTTGCTAATGGAAAGATAGAAGCCAAACCAACTATACAAGACCTACTACCACCAAAATCTGCAGATGGTACCCCCTATGTCTCTGGAGCTAACTCCCTGTGCACTAGTGAAAGGACTGCTAATGGAGATAACCCCATTTTTAAGGAGAAGCCATTTAAGTCTGTGCAGTGCTGCCTTCCAAGCTTGGTTTCATGCAAGAGTTTTAGTGAGAGGAAGAAGAAGATGAGCCCTGCAATAGTTGTACATGTTACCCACCCGTAGGTTGATGAAGCCCGGATCATAACTCCCAGAGATCATGTCCTCAAGAAAACTTCAAATTTTTGTCAGATTTCACGAAGCCTTGGGGTCATGGTTACATACATATGGGATTTCTGGATTCCAGGCCATGTAAAAAGCAGCCCAGTAAATGTTTGATGCAGAACTCCTATTAGGATTTTACCATCTCAATCAACCTGAAGGTAAAAAATTTTCTTTTCAACAAGAAGTCAATACATAACAGGTGTTCTGTAATAAAAACCAGAAGAATCAAAGGAAAATCGTAAATGGCCCTTGTAATGAATATTATATATATATATATATATATATTAAGCAACTGAGGTGTTATGTGCAGTTCTTTCTGTAATTGATGCTGTTTAAATCTTAGTTGAGCTTTGCATTTTCAGCTGGAGCAACGGTAACTGCTGATATGATATATAATAGCTTACCAGGTTTTTAAGACCATTCTGTGTCATCTGGTGTGATGTTGAGATATATGCATTTACTTGAAGAAGTGGTCAAATTCTTTGGCAGTATAACCTGCTAATTTAATGGAGACAAGGAGTAATAACGTGCAGGCAGACCCTGTTTTGAAGCCGACTTCGTTAGGCCCAAAGGGAAATACGTAAAATGTCAAACCTACAGTGATAAGAGCCCATCCTGGCATCATCTCCAATGCAACAAAACCGAAAAGGCAGAATATCTTGATCAGGTTTAAGCATGGTTGGAGGATGGTGATCCACCCCTGGCCGGCTGATGAATACCGGACCGACCCTCAGAAATATGCTTTTTGCAGCTTTAAACTTTTCCATGTTAGAGAGGCATGGCCAATGGAACGACAATGACTGAATCTAAAACTTTTAATAAAAAGTTACTTACATCTTCAAGAAAGAATTTAGCAGTAGCATAGAATACTCGTGAAAGTTAGTTAAGATACATAAAACTAATAAAAATGAAGAAAAGAAAAAGATATAGCACTAGAAAAGATTAGAAAAAGGGAAAGCAACTGACAGATTTCCTTGTAGAGATAACAAAACTCCATGTGAATTTCTTTTTCTCAAAGATTGATGCATGTAGTTCACATTAAAATGATGATAAAAGAAATCACACATTTGTTAAATTATAGATATCTCGTTTATATAAATATAACAAGATCTTCTTCACTTATTGTCAATTGATTTTAAATTAAAAGCTTGTTTCAAAATTTAACATAATATTAAACTAATGCTAAAACAAATCTAATGTATGCTAAATTAAATATATCTTGAATATATAAATAAAACAAAAATTTCCCAATTTATTATCAATTGATTTTAAATTAAATATATTTTTAACAAATTTAATAATTTACAAGGGAGCCCTGGAACCTCCCATAAATTTGAATCAGTCTGGAAGATACAGAATTCCACCCACTGACATTATTATCCCAAAACAGCTTGGAAAAAGGAACCTTACTGCAGCACTACTTTGGAACAATCATTGCTCCCCGAACTGAAATAGAATCCAACAATGGTGGCGAAATTGTGAAAGGTACAAATCATAGTGAAAGCCCATCTCGATAGGATTGATGCGTGTGGGCTCCCACTTATCCACATGCTACATATCTTTGCAGTTATTCTCCCTGCATTGCTTTTGCTGTTTTTTATATGGTTTTAGCAGGGGTGATCCTTTTTCCAATCTGATTGAAGTTCCTTTCACATTGGTGCATGTTTGTAAAGTAAAAAACAAATGTTTGCTTCATGGGTTACTTAGAATTTTGGAAAATTTCGGCATTGAAAAAAATTTTAATTATAGAGAAATCGATGTTTACAATTACACATACATCTGAATATTTGATTCATTGATTAGTGTATGATCTTATATTTAAATGGTAGGGTTAGAATCCATTTTTTTTTCCAATTCAAAAAAAAAAAAAAGAAACTACTTACAATCTCACATGGGAGACAAAATCAACATGCAATTGGTTTCAAATTGTCAGAGGTTTTTGTGATATGATGGAACATTTTTTAAGATTTTAAGCGCAAGCTCCTTTATCAACAATAAACATATAATTGAATTCATATATAATTTCGAATTGAATAATTCAGAATTTGATTATGAGAAATGAAGGTGAAAGGAAAAATATATCTTAACTTCATTTTTTGAGAAGTTGGCTTGACAAGTCCAAAGTTAATTCCATAATGAACTTGTTAACAGGTAAAGATTAACTAAGAAAAAAGGGTTATACCTATCTCACCAATTTCATGCATGAAATTGACCTCAATAGGTTTATAGAATTCGATTGTAACCCTGAAAGATTTTAAGGCTCTGCACTTAAGCCCCTAAAAGGAGAAAAGACAGAATCTTTAGAGAATGTTTTGTAGTCCAGCAAATGAAGATTAGTTTAGTTCTAAGAGAATCTGACCTATAATGATTGATTAGGCCAGCTAGAGGAGTAATGTATATTTTCTTCCTATTTCTTCAAGTGGTTCTATTGTTTAGTTCTCAGAAAGAGATACGAAGCAAGTGGTCTTAAAATAGGACCACCCCAAGAATCAGAGAGGAAAAGTATGAGTTTTTGGTGGAACATGAAACCCTTTCTTCATCTTCTATGCCTTTTTCAGGAAAAGATACCAGATTTAAATAGTTTTAGCTAAGTGCTAAGGTCACTAAGAAAGTGTCACTAGAAAATTCCAAGTCACCGAAAGAAAGCAAAATAATAATACAAAACGTATTGGACCATTAAAATTTCCAAAATTGTTAAAAAAAAAGATCTTATTAGAAAGGAATCAGCCAAGAAAACCTTTTCAAAAAAGAATTTACCTACACAAAATCAAGCCTCTTCTCTTCTCTATATAAGAAGGCCTCGTTTCTTCATCAAGGTAGAGTTGAAATCACTTCCGAGAAAGTATACAACATGTTAGAACATAGAATTGAAAAATAATAAAATATCAAGAAATTACTTTTAGGCATGTATTTATACCACTTTTTTTTAAAATTTCATTCGTTCTCACTTGTAGTGTACAATATAGTTACAGTAATAAATCTTGAGAATACAATGAAACTCAATGATTAATTGCGTTTACATAAAAAAAAAATCAATCCATATAGCACTTGTATGACAACATTATCAAACTCTTATAAAGTTTTTCTGAAACAAAACATTATAAAAACAATTTAAGAAGAATTTAAAGAAGGTGGAGAGAATGACTGTAAATTATTTCTGTTGGTTCATATATAGAAAACTTAGACATAGATACCTCTTTGTATAAACACAACCTTTTGAACAAACATAATTAATTATTTGAACAAACATAACTATTTGGACAAACTTAACTCTTTAAGCAAATATAATTATTTGAATAATTATAATTATTTGAACAAATATAATTATTTGAACAAATATAATTGTTTAAAAGATTTTTTTTTCATTTTTTCACCATTATTAGTGAAAATGTCCAAGACAAAATTCTCTGAACCTTTAGTTCATCTATATAAATTTCTTCACCCTCCTTCTTGCCTCCAAAAATACTGTACTATATTGTTTGAGTGATTGTAAAATAAGTGTGTTACTTTGATTGTGCTTCTAGAGTACCAAAAACATACAAAAAAAAAATTTGGTTTAACTATTATAATTTTGTATTTCCAACCTTTTGTTCATCTGATCATCTTCAACTTACATGTCTTTAACTTTTGCGTACATGATATGCCATGGACCGATCTTGGTATGAATGCCAATTATGTGTTAGGATTATATCGATTTTGTAGAAATAAAGACTAAATTAAAGAAAAAGTAAAATTTACGGAAAATATTGAATTGGTAAGCACATCTTCCGTGCAAATATTTCGTACGTGTAGCACCGTCAACTAATCCAAAACCTTTTAGACCGTTGCCCCGAATGTAGGTCAAACCTCCATTTGGATTTGCCTGATCAATTCTCGTCCCTGTAAGGTGGAACCTGACAGGAGCCAACACATGTCCCAATGGGGGATCCCACGTTTTCCTTTTTTGTTGTTTATGCAAAGTGTTTCAGCTTATAAATAGGCTTCCCAGCAGAGGAAGTACTCCAAGAGTTCACAGAGTATCTAAGCCAGCTCTCCCTGCTCTTCCATACCGTAAAAACTGCAGTTCAGTACTTTCAGGATTAGCCAGTGACAAAGTTTCAACGATGCTTCATGGATCAGGATATCCAGTTTGTTGATGATAAGAAGCAATAGGAAAAGCTGCATCTTGGGTCCCACTTTCCATTCCCTTCTCACTGGAAAAATCGTGAAAGACCCCCCACTTTGGACCAAGAAATCTCAGCAGATCGACAGTTCAGCCAAAACAAGAAAGAAAGAGCAATTGTAATCGTTTTCCCACCTGCTCGTGTCTCTTCTTTCTTTTTCTTTATATATAGCCATTGGTTTTAGTAGCCTTCCATATCATTCAACGATTATGGCTCCTCCTGGCTTGTTGAGCTTATGTGTGCTCATCTTGGTGGTCATGCCTCATAGGGCATATGGCTCGGGCCGTGGTCCGTTTGGCCGAAAGAATGGTGCTGCCACTACAGCAGACAGTGGAATATGCGCTACCTCGGTGACCATCTACGGTTACAAATGCGAGGAACATGAAGTAAGAGCATCAAACAAATTAGTACAAGGAAAATGTGTTTGGTACAGAATTTTGGTGTTATTAATAAGCTGGATTTGACAGAAAAGTATGCTAACGAAACTGCTTTATTTGCGTTTTCAGGTGACAACCCAAGATGGCTTTATCCTTAACATGCAAAGAATTCCGGAAGGACGTGTGGGTGGGAATAGTACTGGTGGAAACAAGAAGCAGCCAGTATTGATCCAACATGGCGTCCTTGTGGTGAGTGCCTAAATATCTTTCGAAAAATCTTGACAATTCAATTTTGACCATCCAATATTTTGCCTGCCATATTCACCTGAGTGCAATTCTGTCAAACTCTACGCATAATAATTTATATTTAATAAGCTTGCTTGATTTTGATGCATGATTCAGTAGGAAATATAATACCGAATTAACTGTTGAAATGCACCGTACTAAGATCTTAGTCTTCTTTAATTTACAACTTTCCGATAAATGAAATCGTTAATAAATTGTTTATACTAAGAAAGAAGATGTAAGCTTACCTTTTTATAGTGAGGGTGTGAACTTGGACTCAATGTTTTGACAAATTTTATGACCGAAAGGTACAGTCATTCCGCGTCAGTGCCATAGCATTCGTACTATTTAAGTTAAAACAACTTTCATCATTCCACTCAACGAAATATTTGTCTGAGTAGGAAATGTGTGCCGTGCACTCAATTTGTCCAAGGACCATCCTTTATTTAAAGGCAAACTTTTGCAAGGGAATTGCTATGAAGTTGAGCACTTGAAAGGCCGTAACAAAAGGGGTTTTCAGGAGAAAAGAGAAGGCTTGGTTTACGCACCAAAAATGTCTACCTTTCATTAGGCTAATATGCACCATGTGGGGCATAAAGAGGCTGGTGAAAAAGTGGCATTAGCTTTCATTCAATTTGAGAATGTTTTTTGACTCTTAACATTTAGTTAATTTGTTTTATGGCATTGCCTTCTTAACCTTAATTTGCATTCTCTCAACTCTCAAATTGATGGTGAATGTTCTTCACAAATCCTTGTAAAGATCTTGCAGATGTGAGAGCTTAAAGCAACGGTTTCTTCTTAAAAGCAAGTGATGATATATATATTAGTGTCACACAAGCATCGTTAAAAAGAGGAATTGCGTGTATAATTTTGTTAAGCACCAGGTTTATTTTTGTAGTTTTCCGATTGAAAAATAAGAAAAAAAGAACTCCTATTTACAAAAGAAGAAAAAAGTAATGTTACCTGAAGGATTTAATCATGAGAACAGCTTATTTTCTTCCATGACGCAAAGTTTGTCATGTACTTCATTTCCTTCTTTCTTCTTTTTTGACCCTTTCCTTTGCATTTGCTTTGAATGCAAGTTAAACTGCGGATGGACCACACCATGGAAAAATGCATGATTGTTGCTTGTTTATACCAAGTATATGCTAATGTCTTACATTGGGATTGTGATCTTCATGCTTGGGCCAACTTTCATTTTTGATTAAATTTGTCCTTGTTATTGTTCACGAGGCTGAAAGAGATGGGCTCAAGAATCCTGATGGGTACACAAAATCATGCACCGTTGCAGGCTCAAGTCCAACCAACACCCAGAATTGAACATCTCTATCTAGTTCCTTGTCTCAAAGCACACATGCAAATCATGCACGTCTCCTGTTTCTCTGAACCTTGGTGGCCAAATATAAAAAATTATCGGGGCTGCATTTTCCGTCTGTTTATGTGCCAGAGATAGCCTCAAAATATAGCTGCCTCCTGCCATGATCAAGATGTTCGGTTAATTTACAATGCATTTTTTCTTGTTTTTTGGTTCAGGATGGAATGACATGGCTTCTGAACTCACCAGAGCAAAATCTACCAATGATTTTGGCTGATAATGGGTTTGATGTATGGATTGCTAACTCTAGAGGGACAAGATTCAGCAGAAAGCACGTTTCACTCGACCCTAGCCAGCCGGTTAGTTTTCTTCTTTCTCTTCCTAATTTTCATGCCGATGTAGTTTGATCCGTATTCTTTGAAAACTATGGTTAAAACTAACGGTAGAAAAACAAATTATTTCACACTCCACCCTCTAGAAATTTGAATATGAACTTGTGGGTTATGCATGAACAGTTATACATGATTCCCTTAATTGTGACAATTAATTTCGAGTTTAAGGAGACAATCAGTTCTTTCTGGGAATTGGATGTTAGTCATGCATCATCACGTGATTAACAGATTGTTAAAAACTGAAAATATGGCAGGATTTCTGGAATTGGTCATGGGATGAACTGGTGACTTATGATCTGCCAGCTGTTTTTGACTTCGTGTTCAACCAGACAGGGCAGAAGATTCATTACATTGGCCATTCCCAGGTGAGATCCCATTTAACAAACAAATTAATCTTCTTCTGGAGTCAGGAATTCAAACTTATATTCTCATTCAGTTCATTTTGATTCATTGGTCCGACTCTGACTTTCCCAAATGATCATTTGGGTTGACAAAATGTTAAAAACCTTAATCAAAGTGATGTTTCCATTCTGGTTTACAGGGAACTCTGATAGGTTTGGCATCCTTCTCCGAGGGCCATCAGGCGGGCAAGCTGAAATCCGCAGTCTTTTTGAGCCCAATTGCATACTTAAGCCACATGACTACTGCACTTGGTGTGGTTGCTGCCAAAGCCTTTGTTGGTGAGGTCTGTGAGGAACATTTTTCTTCAGCATCAATAGCAAGTAAATTCCAAAATCTTAACAGAAATATTAATCGCTAAAAGGGATTTATTGGTTTTGGCAACAGATAACTACATTGCTTGGAATAGCAGAATTCAATCCGAAAGGGTGAACAATCAAGATCTTAAAACTCTTTCTATATTCTAGCTATACTGTTGTTATGTTTAAGGGATGGACTTCCCCACTAGAAAATGTTTCATATAATGATTTTTCCTTACCCTTAACAGAAAGGAGGTAACTGTCTTTCTCAACTCTTTGTGCAATTATCCTGGAGTTGACTGCTATGATCTATTGAATGCACTTACTGGTACGAGATACATTCTGAAGTTCTTAGCCTCCTTATGCTGACAATTACGTACAATTTTCACTATCTGACTGCAATTAATGCATAGATTTAATCCTTTAGAAGATACTGATTTCATTTTGTTATTGTAATTCAAGGTAATAATTGCTGTCTCAATTTATCCACGGCCAACATTTTCTTAAAGAATGAGCCTCAATCCACAGCAACCAAAAACATGGTGCACTTTGCTCAAAGTAAGTCCGTGAAACCAAACTCTTCTTATAGAGGTTTTACAATTACTAGTTCTGCCTTTTATTTCCCTCCACCTTTTCTTCTATCACTTCCTCGTGATTTATTCTGTGTTTATGAAAAAATTGAAGGAAGAATGACTAGTCTTACAAATTATCATAAATGAGGAAAATGATTTATGGTGGTGTCTTATTCACATGTAATTTGTGATATGACTAACAATAGAGGCTTCTAAAAAACAAAATATTACAGCTGTTAGAGATGGGGTTCTTGCCAAGTACAACTATGGCAGACCAGACTACAATGTGATGCACTACGGAGAAGACACACCACCACTTTACAATATCTCCAACATTCCTCATGACCTTCCTATCTTCATGAGCTATGGAGGCCTAGATGCTCTCTCTGATGTCCAAGATGTTCAGCTATTGCTTGACCATCTGAAGTTCCATGATGTTGGCAAGCTCACCGTTCAGTACATCAAAAATTATGCTCATGCGGATTTCATTATGGGAATTAGCGCCAAGGATATTGTGTATAATCAAGTTGTTCAGTTCTTTAAAAATCATCAATGATCCCTCAAAGAAGTTTCAGTTTTTTGTTTTTGAGAGATAGGACTTCTAGGCTTTTACTCTTTGCTCAATAATAAATCATTTCAAACATCAGAGTTCTGTTCATAGCCAGCTGATTGAAATTATTTGCACAACCATCCTGGGTAACAATCCGTTTGGTAAACCTGACAAAGCAGTTTCTGTATTATATTCTGATGATCATTTCTACTTCTATTAGAAATATGCCATTATAAATGGCAACCTGATCTGTCTGGACTATTTGGTTGGTAGTATGACGAAAAATAAGAAACCACAGATGCTTTTATAGACATACTTTCCATGTCAACTTGTTTGCACTGTTATACAAGTTTCAGACCAATCAGAAATAAAACTTAAAAAAAAAAAAAAAATTCCTGAACTACTGTGAAAAATCATGAAGTAAAGTATGATGTGACAACTTTATAAGAGTACATTTGGATGCAGAAGACAGGATTAAAGATTAAGGTAGCTCTATGTCTTTATTTGCTTTAAAGAACAAGTAATCAATAAAAGGACTACCCTACTATGACCCAGTCATTTTTAATTTTTCAACCAAAAAGTTGTTTATATCAGCTATATTAATGAATGATATTCCAATAACTGACCTTATGAGGTAATGATCACAAACAGGTTTTTCAGCTTCCTTTACTTGTGTGTCTGCCCCTTTGTTAAGCTGATATCTCTGTATATAAAATTTGTGCTTCCAGGAAAGCCCCTAACTGAAAATGATCACCACATGATACCTTTGTTTAAACGCCAAGTTTGTGTGACCTCTAACCAACTAGAATTTGCTTTGCAGGCAATCCAAAAAACCCAAAACGCTTAACAAATTCCAACAACATTGCCCCTTCTTTTGTTTTAGAATTACAGGCATCCCAACCCAGCATTCATTCATGAATGAACCAGTACAATGAGGAAGCATATAAATTCTGATAGAGACTGTCAACAACACTTACGGCTTTTCTTTATATATATTGACAAAGCACGAATAGCAACATTCCAACGAGGCCAAGAGGGCAGTGAAGAAATGAGATCAATGGAGGGTAACTCCAGAATTTTCTTTCTACTCTTTCTGCTAGCCCTGATAGCAAAACAGGCCTCCGCAGCTCAGCACGTGGTTGGAGGTAGCCAAGGTTGGGATGAATCTGTGGACCTTAACTCGTGGGCTTCAGGCCAAACTTTCAAGGTTGGAGACCAGCTTGGTATGTTTCCTTCCCTCTTAAGTCAATCAGTTTAAATCCTGTTATCTGCAATTTTTTAAGGTTCAAATTCCCTGCAAATCACATTTCATTGCATGAAGGTTGCCCTGAAACTTTTGATTTTGCCCAAACAGTTTTCAAGTACTCTTCAGGGCTACACAGCGTAGTTGAGCTTGGAAGCGAGACTGCCTACAAGAACTGCGACCTGGGAACAGCATTGGACTCCAAAAACACTGGCGATGACGTTGTGAAATTGAGCAAGGTTGGCACTCGTTATTTTGCTTGTGGAACATTAGGCCATTGTGACCAGGGCATGAAGATGAAAATCACAACAGTTGCCAGCAATGCACCTTCTACTCCTGCTTCAGCGTCAACAACCTCCGGGGCTTCTGCTGTTCAATCTTTTGCCACCTTTCTTCTGCTTGCTGCATTATCAGGAATCAGTTTGCTTTATCTGCTTTAAAAAGTTTAAGCTTGGGCTAATTTTACAACCATGGAGTAATCATTTTGTTTGGGACTTTAAATTATAGTCAGTATTGAATATGTTTTTGTAAGTTCTACTCATATATATATCATCATGGCCATAATTGAGAGGATTGAATAAATTGACCAGGGCTCCAGGACCAGGACGCATAACCTGGCAGGATTTTGTCCAAGTATATTCCAAATCAGGAGTTTCCAAAATGAATTAAACATGAAGATGTTACTATTTCCATAGAAAATGTTCTGAAATTGTTGTGAAAATCTCTGGCACTTCATAAACATTAATTATGTCATAAATATTGATTTCATAAGTCGGCACCTGATGGCAGAAACAGTCTGATTAGAGGATAGGAATCAGGTTGCTAAAGTACGGCAGGCGGCAGCCACCTAAAAACAATAAAATAATTTATCCAAATTTAACAAATTGAGAAAGACATAATACTCAAATAATTTTTTAAATTATTCAAAAAAATTTTAAATAAATTTTTTATTATATTTAATTAAATTTTTATATTTCTATTTTAGATTAAATAAATTTTTATAATTAATAATTATTTATTTATCATTAATCAAAATATTTTTTATTATTTATATTCACGTAAAATTAACATGACATTAGTATGAAAGGTAAAAAATGTTATATATTATGTTATCATGTCAAATTAAGATGTCATGTCATAATAAATTATAATATATCAATATATAACATTATTATCAATTATGATATAATATCATACCACGTTAGTGCAACACAGTATAAAATGATAAATAATATTTTAACAAAATAAATAATTAATCATAAAAGTTTATTTTACTCAAAATAAAAATTTAATTACTTATTTAACTCAAAATAAAAATACAAATATTTGATTAAATGCAATAAACGTATAACGACTTATTTAATTTTCTTAAATAATTTACGTACTTTTTTTGGATATTATACCATCGATAAATTATCAAGCACATGTGAAACCCAAATTAAAAAAAAAAAGGTTAAAAAATTTTCGTATGAAATATATCGAAATGATGATAAAAAAATCTCAATATATTAAATTAAGGATATTTTGAGTAAATATACTAATAGTCTCTTCACTTATTGTCCTTAAAATTTTAATATAGTATCAAAACTGATTCTATTTGTTGATCTCCTTATAAATAATGAACTAGTAATAAAAAAAAAATCTTATATCAGTTAAATCAGAAATATTTTAAATATATAAATATAACAAATACTCATTTTGGAGAAACATGTTTAGGATAAAAATGGACTTACTAGTCAAATGTTTGATGTCACATTAATCATGCATCCCAAGAATTTTTGATCCTTGGTTAATCCAAATTGCTAGCATGTGATTTGTTTTTGGTTTTGCCCTCATTGAATCCCAATCAAATCCTTATGATATGATAAGACTAACTTGATTAGAAAATTCAAATGCTAATCCATATCAACTTCTTAATTATAAACTATTCCTCCTTCCTTGGCCTCAAATTTGTACCAAAGTCTTCAACTTAATTATTACCCCAAAATTTTATTAATTTTACCTTTTTTAGTTGATAAATCAATCATTTATATTAAATTATTACTTTTTTGGTACTTAAATTTTATTACATTTTAAAAAGAAAATATTTACCTAGGCAGAATGATTAACCAATAAAGAAGCTGAGCTCATAACAAAAGAATAGGCCTACTTGCAGCATATTCCTCTGAATAACTTGAGCAAGCGCAGCCTCTTTACTATGTATCTGCTTCAACTGTTGAGTTGAAGTTTCAAGGTTTTTTTTCTTCTTTTTATTTTTTTTTCGATTTTTTCGAATTCGAATTTTTATTTTTAAAGATGCCGGAAGAGACGACGTCCATAGATTACGTCATGGAGAAGGCATCGGGGCCACACTTCTCCGGCCTCCGCAATCCGACCGCCTCGTCCGCCTCCTCCTCCGCCTTCGCAGACGCCAACGCTCCTCGTCAGCCCTTCGTCATCGGTATTACTCACTTCACTTCTCTTCTCTTCTAAACAAACGATTAAAAAAAAAAGAAAATTTCTTTTTTGCTTTCATTATCCAAAAAGTAGCTGGATTTTGCCCTTTTTTTTTTTTGCTTTGAAAAACAAAGCAAAGTTTTTGTTTTTATGAATAACTGTTGCTTGTCTCTAATTTTTCTAACATATCTTAAAATTAATTCGAAAAGATTTTTTTATTTTTTTGTAAAAAAATCATCAAAATTTGATCCTTAGTTTTTGGTTTCCCCTAAATAAGCAGGGGTTTCTGGAGGTACAGCTTCTGGTAAAACGACAGTCTGTGACATGATCATCCAACAGCTTCACGATCACCGCGTTGTTCTTGTCAATCAGGTTCAAATTCAAGTTAATTTCTGCTGTTATTAACTGAAGTTCACCAAGCTGTTGGCTCACATTTTCCTTTTTGGATGCAGGATTCATTTTACCGCGGCTTGACTACTGAAGAGCTGAAACGCGTGCACGAGTATAATTTTGATCATCCCGGTATACTAATTTGATGTCGTTTTCTAATTTTGTTGTCTACTGTTATATTGGATGGCATTGTTCTGATTGTGCATTGTTTTTTTCTTTTAATAATTTATGTAGATGCTTTTGATACTGAGCAGCTTCTGGATTGTATTCAGAAGCTTAAAAGTGGGCACTCTGTTCAGGTCCCAATCTATGATTTTAAGCATCATCGTCGATCTTCAGATAGTTTTCGACAGGTAGTTAGTTCGATCCTTGTTGAACTTTCTATGGCTGATATTAATGCTGGAAGGGGCTAGGTGTATTAAATACAGAACTTGTATTAGTTGTTTTGGTTGTTTGCTTGTATTTTTAGACTATTGCTCACACTTGCATTTTACTTTTTGTTTCTCCTTTTTGTTATCGAATTTATTGTGGCATTGCAAAGTATCTAAATTTTTATTGATGATAAATTCAATAAGTTAGCAAGCTTATATGAGTTTGTACTGTGTTTCATCCATGATCAGGTGAATGCTTCTGATGTCATTATTTTGGAAGGAATTCTTGTTTTCCATGATCAGCGTGTCAGGAACCTTATGAATCTGAAGATTTTTGTTGACACAGGTTTGACATCTTTTATCTAGTTCCTTACTGTCTTGGCATCCTCATAGCATCCTCCAATGATTGTTGTAGACATGTCTATACTTTTAATTTTGTGAAGATGAAGATGTTCTGTCCCTTTTCTTTACGTAAGATTTGATATATCATGGACAGCCATCAAGGTAAACAACCTGTAGCCCTTACCAACCAATCAAAACAAAAGTCATAACTATAAGTTTTAATAACAGGAAATATAAGACAAACAAAATTAAAGTTAAATGTCTATCTAGAAAAAGCTGGTTGGTGTCAAAGCTGATCTGGAAACTCATTTATAAGACAAAGCTCGAAGTCAACTTGTGAATTAATTGCTGACTGCAAACTTTAAAGTTGTAAATAGCGTGCCTCCTCCCAGCAGGCAGAAGAGGAATGTTTAGCAATGGTTGTTTTCAAAAAGCCAACACAATAAATTCTAAGAAATTTTAAACTTGGGTTCTTGGACTCCCGGGGATTGTCACTGATAAAATACACTAAGAACACCATGGTCTCACCTAGTTTAATGACTTTTGCATGCATTTGTGCGTGGGTTGAGCTTGCATGTGCAATGGTGCATCTGTTGTTTTCTATCTGACCATGTTTGTTTCTTTCTTGCTCTCATGGTTTCTAATGGTTCTCTATTTTATTTGGCAATTTTTATTACTTGTAGATGCTGATGTGAGGCTTGCTCGTAGAATAAGACGAGATACAGTTGAGAGGGGAAGGGATGTAAACTCTGTTCTTGAACAAGTAAGCCTATCTATACCACATTTTTCTTTGTAATTTAAGACTTGAAAAACTTCCTGAGATCGTCATAGTATCTGGTGCGGAATTTATTCTTGCCATGATATGCTGCATTGTTTAGTTTTACTTGTGTGGTGTCAGTTCTATTGACACACTGGAATGAAAATCTGGAAGAATAAACAGGGGTGAAGCCCTGGGAAAGATGCTGCTACCTGGATAACCAGAGCAGGGAAGAAACAGTGGTTGTATGTAGATTTGAAACAAAATACGTTGTGATTCTCATATTATTCCATTAAAACTCTTATTGGGAATTTTTGATTAATGTGCTTCCTTACATTTAATTTTTTTCATTATTACATTGCAATTTTGTGTTATTTCTGCAGTATGCCAAGTTTGTCAAGCCTGCATTTGATGATTTTGTTCTGCCATCAAAGAAGTATGCTGATGTCATCATCCCCCGTGGAGGTGATAATCATGTTGCCATTGATTTGATTGTGCAACATATCCACACTAAGCTTGGTCAGCATGATCTATGCAAAATTTATCCTAATGTGTATGTAATTCAGTCAACATTTCAGGTATATCTTGTGCTTTATCTCTATCTTATTTCCGTTATACTTCTGTGCAACTGTTTAATCATGTAGAGGAACAGATATCTGTTATTAGCGGCCATTGCTTGTTACTAGCGCACATAAAACTCTTCCTCCATCTAAATTGATGTCCAGCTCTATAATGTGCCATTTACCCTAA
The DNA here is from genome assembly GCF_053813885.1 of Theobroma cacao. Taxonomy (NCBI): domain Eukaryota; kingdom Viridiplantae; phylum Streptophyta; class Magnoliopsida; order Malvales; family Malvaceae; genus Theobroma; species Theobroma cacao. The sequence continues at coordinate 2,214,957 of NC_142642.1, forward strand.
AATATTCAGGTCAACTATTAGTGTACTGTTATGACAGAACGTTGCCACATTAATTGTAGTTAAAGCTTCATTATTGGCGAAAATGTGAGAAATGCTAGGTATTGAAGATTGGCATGTCAGTATAGTTTCTTTTTCTGAGTCAAAATGAATATTAAATAAGAAACCGCTGAACAACACTTGTTGAGCACATATCCCACAAGTTTACCTTTTTTCTCTTTAGATATATGATGCCACTTGCATACTTAAAGTTATTCCCAACAATTTTCAGTTTTATGTCTATGGTCTCTGTATGGTCTTTCTTTTTTTGGTTTTTCCTTTTAATTATTTCATTTGTGGTGCAGATTAGAGGAATGCATACTCTGATTCGAGACCGGGAGATTTCTAAGCATGATTTTGTCTTCTATTCAGATCGTCTTATTCGTCTGGTACCTTCTGCTTTATATCTTATGCATAAACTGTGGTTTGTTTTTTGTTAAATGTTTTATAACCGATTTTATTGCTTCTTACTTAGGTGGTGGAGCATGGTCTTGGGCATTTGCCGTTCACTGAGAAGCAAGTAGTAACTCCTACAGGTATGTTTAATTAAATAATAGTGGCACTTTTTCACGTTGATGGAAATGTCCAGTTCTCCGTTCTTAGTATTTGCAACTGGTAAATGTCCAAAAAAGAAACTGGTGAATTTGCATTTATGTTAAGATAGATGTCCTGATGTGTATTTAAATATATACTTTTTAGTTTCTTGTTGTTCTGATTCCTTAGTGTTCAATCTCTCTCTCTCTCTCCCCATTTGCATGCATAATTGACTGGTTGTGTAGCTGGCATACAATGACAAAGCTTAAGTGCTGTTGACTTATCCAATTTTGCATTGACTATTTCATATCTTAAAACAATTTATCTTCTGCTTATCTTTGAAACCTGCTGTTATTTCTTTTCAGCATCAGTATATACTGGGGTTGATTTTTGCAAAAAGTTGTGTGGCGTTTCCATTGTTCGAAGGTGAGCTTTCAATCAGGTATTGATTTGGTCAGTTTTGGTTATTTGACAGCAGACCTTGTTTAGTCAAAATTGGGTTGTTTGGCGATCTTCTGTTACATATGATGAGTTATGATGAATCTCAGCTCAGGTTTTTCCCCCATTATCTTGTTCTAGATGCTTGATACATGCTGCATATATGTGAGAATTTTAGTTTTGATTATGTAGTTTGTGATTTTCTATATATTACTTTTGTATGTACTAACCAGTTTTTATTCTTATTGTTTATTACAGTGGTGAAAGCATGGAAAATGCATTACGTGCATGTTGCAAAGGAATTAAAATTGGAAAAATTCTGATTCACCGTGATGGGGATAATGGGAAACAGGTTAGTAATGTTACTGCTATCTTTATGTTGTTAGGTATTGCATATAATTAATCTTAACCGTTAATCTGCTTTCTTCAATATTTTTAGTTAATATATGAGAAACTTCCCAAGGACATTTCAGAACGGCATGTCCTGCTTCTGGATCCAGTTCTTGCTACAGGTAAGCTTGTTCCTCTTCCTAGAAGCCAAATTATTCCCTATTTCTTATACCTATAGTTACTATACTATTGCAAGAATAGGCTAAGGGAAAAGAAACTATCCTAAAGCTTTACCACATCGTTTTTCTTCTTTGGTTAATATCACCTTAAGTGGAAAGAATTAGTCCAGAGAAATCATAAATTAGAAATTCTTCTGGCTATCAAATTTAAGAATATTGCCATCACTTTCTGATTATTTCCCAGAACACATCTGTTGTAACTGCAGTTGGTGGTCCCTGGAAATACATTCAGAATTATTTGTCTTGTGTTCTATAATTACTGACTGATTTATGCCTTCCAATGGGAAACCATCTTGATGACTTTTCTTGTAGGGAACTCTGCTAACCACGCCATTGAACTACTCATACAGAAGGGAGTTCCAGAATCTCACATCATATTCCTAAACCTCATCTCTGTGAGTTTTTCATGTTGTTGGCTGCAGATGCATCGAGTATCCTGCAACCCTTCCTACCATCTTTCTTTCCCTCTCTTCCTACATACTGATTCTCCTTTTCTTTTCGTCAGGCACCTGAAGGAATCCATTGTGTTTGCAAACGTTTTCCATCCTTGAAAATTGTCACTTCAGAAATTGATGTTGCATTAAATGAGGAGTTCCGTGTCATACCTGGCATGGGTGAGTTTGGTGATCGTTACTTTGGCACTGATGACTGATCCACCATGGTTGACAGGTAGCAATTGTAACCAGTATCAGATGGACCAGTTGCTTGAATAAGTAATATTCCGAAATACATATGTGTGATCAGCTTAACCATTATATAGAAGCTACCGGCTAGGCTCATTGGACTTCATCAACATTATTGTGACAAAAGTCGAGAGATGATTCCGGTATCATTTATTTTTGTTTCATGTTGCCTTAATTGCTCCATGCATGAGCATGATGAGCTTGCGGATGGAAAAAAATACTTGAACAGCGTGAAGTCATTGGTGTTTGGTAAACGCCATAAAAACATAATGAATACCAAAGTATATGCAGTTGATTTAAGACATTTCCAGCTAATTGTTGTTCTTTCAAGCTGTTATATTTCAGAGGGCATTGCATAATCATATTCATGGGTGTACCTTTCTGAAAGTAGGTGCAAATATTTGTGCTAGTTGAGGAAATCAAGACTGGTTGCTTCTGTACAAGTGTATGCGTTGCTGTTTTTGGAGGATAATTTACCTCATTTTGAGATAACGAGTTAACACACCCTTCATGTCGTGAGCAAATTGGGAAATTGGGAAGCCTCCAGGACTTTTTGATTGCCAATGATCCCCGAACTCCCCAAAATCCCACAACAAATCCCAGTTTGATGCCGGCGTCAGGCGATAGCTTGTCAAATTTTATTCTCTATCACTCACTAGAAGACTACGATGTTTTTTCATCACAATAGGAACAGAAAATTGATTATCAGCGAGGTCCAGAGTTTCGAACCTTTTTAAGTTCCCCAAGGGTTTCTCGAAACATTTGTTAGCTCAGGCACGTCTGAGGCAAGTGTTCTCTGGTCTTTTGTTGTTGCCATTTTAACAAGGACTCATTATCTTTAGTGGCATATCGTTAGGTATTTAGAATCAGTTCTGATATCAATTATCACGGTTCATATTAATTTATAAGATATTGTTTGCTTTATAATATAATTTTATTTCACAAAAGACTTCTTATAAGTTAAAATGGAATGAACATTTAGTTTCACTCTAGTATACATTTAATATGAGATTTACGACTTTTCTTTGAGATCATAACAATCTTCCTAATGTAAGACTTATGATTTCCTTTTGAGAACGTGATACTATGCATGTCAGGTTTCCTATGCAAAATGGGAATTGATCCTGACAATTGCGACAGAATATTTTCATGAAACAAGTTTGATTTCAGACTGAGTACCAGCAAAGTAGGAATCCTTTGTCCTCGGCACGCAGGAATTCTACCTTTGAGCATATTGTTTCGAAGGTGAAGTGTATTAATGTTTGTGCAGCTCTGCAAGTCGGAAGGAATTTCCCCGGAAAGTTGATTGTTGCTTAGGATCAAATATCTGAGCCAAACTCGAGAGCCTATCGAGCTTGGTATCTTACCAGATAAACTGCCGTTTGACATGTCTATATTTCAGGCTCCATTTGATTTTGCTGAGCGCGGCTTGTAGGTATTGATTTTGGCATTGTTTTTTTCAATATTTGGTCGATAGAAAATAAGTTGTTAGCAAACAGCAAAGAAAATAAGTTGTGAGCAAAAAATCATGCAATAATTGATGAAAATTGAATCTGAAAACTTGAACATTGTCTTTTCATTTTATTTAAATGAAATACAATTTTCAATCTAACCAATACACAAAATAAATCCTCTTCCCAACTAGTAGTATTTACACGTTGGGCTACTCCACTCTCCTTTGGTCTGAACTTGATCCCCCAATATGAGTATTATTTTATTAATAAAATAATTATTTTCATTTAGTTTTGATTCAAAAAATATATTTAAACATATAAAAATATTTTGAATATTTTAATTATAAATATTATTATATTACTATTATGGTAATAATTAATAGTTATAGTTGTTTTCATAATAAATATTTTTAATATAAAAATATTACTATTTTAACAGTAAGTGTTACTATTTTTAATATGTATCGAGGGTTGGTGGCTTGAAGAGAGGTTTTCGTTTTTTTTCCCTTGAATCTACAACTTGTAAAAGAAAAAAACCTTGTCACCCTAACAAGAATAGCTTAATTTGAGTAGCTTCAAGGGTGGATATTTCCCTACATAATCTACACTAAAGGTGACACTGACATATAATAATATAACTAGTTTGTTATCCGTACAACCCATTCGAAATGATAAAAATTTTTTTAATTGAGTTAAGAATACTTTGTAAAATAGATACATAACAGTAATTATATTATCATAAATATTATTTTACAAAATATATAGTTGTTGCTATTGTAGGTGCTTTCATATAAAAATATACTTATAAATAACTTCACGAAAAAAAAAAACTTTAAATAAAATCTCTAAACTTATGGTAGAATATGTAATAACTCAATCTCTCTTAAAATTCTATCTTTAGCTAATTGGTTTGCACCTCTTTTCATTAGTTACATTTAACATTGAAAAATAAAATATGTAGTAACTCAATTTCTTTCAAAATCTTATGTTTAACTAGATGATATGCACCACTTTATATTAGTTACATTTAACACTTGAAAAATAGAGTATAAAGTAACTCAATTTCTCTCAAAACTCTATCTTTAACTAGTCGATATGTACTCCTTACATTAGTTACATTTAACATTGAAAAATGATATAAGAGTAATAAATAATGGAATAAAAAAATTATTTTTTATAAATACTCTCAAAGAAAAATCTAGAACATCAGCCATGAAAAGAAAAAATTTAATCCAAACTTATCCTCAAATCTCAAGCTCACTCCCAAAATTCCAACTACAAACCAATCCCATTAGACTTTAAGCCCACGCTCCAACAACCACGTATCAAACTAAGAACCCTGTCAAGTGTCAAATCAAAAACCCTTTAGCATTTCCTTTAAAAAAAACAAATTTTTTTTTATTATTTGTAATTTTCAATGCTCAATTTGCTATAAAAAGCTTACATGAGATTATTTATTTGCTTAAATAGGGTGCCCACATGTATGTAAGTGTTTTTTTTTTTTCATAGTCGAGTTAATTTAGAAATCTAAAATGCATGTAAGTGTTTTCTTTTATTTTTTTCATATTCAAGTTGATTTAATGATTTGAAGTTATATAATCAATTATGTGCTTGTTTGTTAATGATAAATCAAAATAGTATAACTGTACAAATTATAGTACTTCTTTTTACTATTCATTTTTCTTTTAACTTTTTTTTTTGTTTATGTTCATAAATTTTAGATGATAAGATAGACTTGAAATTGAGTATTCTTGTAATGTCAAATTTAATGTGTGTTTAAGAGGAAACATATTTTTTAGTTGTTGAATAAAGTAAAAAACTTTGAAAACACTCAATTTGAAAATTTTATGAGATTCGTGTACTTTTATATGGTTATGAAAAAAATACTAACATGCAAGTAAGCAAACTAATGTTTTGGATTTAATTGATTTTCATTTATTTGGTTGTGGAATGTTCTTTTTATATTATTAATAAATTTATAAAATGAGATTGACATAGCAATTGGAGTAGTTAAACCAATATAAATGTCATTTCACCTATAAGTGAACCTCTCACAAAGTAATTTACTGTTGGACCAAGTGTCAAGCAAGGAAACCCTTTGGGGCTTCTTTTAAATATAGAGTTGAAAATCATAATTAATTAAATAAAAAATATTAATCTTTGGTTTTCTATTTTGAGCATGAAATGTGAAGATTTGATATGTGAAACTCCCAAGAATTCTCAGCATGTTTCATTGCTTTGTGAAGCTTGCCGCTGACCTGCTAGGGCAGAGATGATATTAAACCAAGTGTTAACCAAAAAAGCATTTTGGAGCTTCTTTAAAATATAATTATAAATTAGTGGCAAATTACAAAGGAAGAATGTTTTCCATTTTGCCACCTGGGAAGGTTCAGGGACATGAACAAAATGGTCATCCCAAAGTCATCCAGAAAAATAAAAACCCATTTCTTTGAGACTCTTTAAGATACCATTTCTGCAATATTGAGGTTTGAAAATGCTCATCAATTCAACTTTAGGACATGGTTCTTGAGCCCAGTGTCAAAACCAGCATACATGTCTTTGTTAGAGCAGAAGAAAGAGAAAATTTAGAGAAAAAGAATGTTAGTATTTCTACAATCTTTTGAATACCAAGACCAAGAACATATAGTTCCACTTGGTATAAGAAGGCTCCATTGAAAAGCTTTTCGACTGTTTTTTGGAAGTATGGGTGGACTGGCTGAGTCGCATTTATGAACATTTCTTTGACAACTTGGTTTTCTTTTTCCAGGGTAAGATGGATTTTCCTACCTATTTTTCAGAAAATTGTTTCGCCAAGCTTGACCATATCAGATCATATGCAGGCATTAATGCTGATAATTCATCTTGAAAGTGTCAACTTGTAAAAGGTTAATGAGTTTATTCTTACTTTAAACTAGCTTTTAATATGTGGGATGCATGTGTAATTTTATATCTTATTTAATTTTTAAAAAATAAAACTTAAACATAACTTTTAATAAGGGATATATTTGCTTAATATTGAATTAAACGCTTAAATACGCTTTAATATGAATATTAAACATGCATATATACAATCAAAATATATTAATGATTCACTTCTATTTCATTTATTTATTATATCCTTTATTTCTCTTTTTCTTTCCTTATTATCTTTTTTTTCCCTTTCATTTTTGGAAACTTATGGTTTTTGCTAAACTTTCAAGAATTTAAATAAAAATGTTATGAAAAACATATTTTGACAATTAATCTGAAAATATCTTGAAAATTGTTTGATTGCAAAAGAAAATTTTGACTAAACAAATCATGATATTAATCCCATGAGATCCTCTTGGACAAATAAATTTGATTTTGTTTACTTGAATTTTACCAGTATTTAAGTAGTCAACTAAGCATGTATTTATGGGCCATGTCAAACATTTTTTACCTATTCTTTGATCATGCTGTTTTCTTTTTAAAACTGATTTATTTTTCAAATTTAGGTGTGCAAAGTAATACTATCATATTAATTAGAGCTCGTAATTATATTAAAATTAAAATTAATTGGGAATTCTAATAATGGAAAAATGTTTATGTAATCAATTTGGTCTTCCAAACATAAACTTCAAATCTTGCATTAATTTATTCAAAAAACATCTCATCAAAAAAATTTAATCAAGAAAAAACAAATCTTGTACTAATCAGTAAACACATGTCAAAACAATAAACCATCCATGTAAAATTATTTCCTTTTTGATTAAAGATTTTATCTTTTATATATTTATATAAGATATTAAATATATTTCTAATTTTTGTAGACACTAAAATTATAAACACAAAAATGAATCAAAAAATATATATATAATAAAAATAATTAAAAAAAATGAAAAATAAAAAAGAAGGGAGAGAGGTACGACTGGCAGGGTGCGGACGCACCATGCCAGGCACCTCCCTCACCCTGCCAGACGCGAAAAATTCGCGTCTGGCAGGGTAGTGGAACATGCCCCCCAGTGCCCAGGGACAAGGCAGTGGAGCGTGCCCCCCAGTGCCCAGGGACAAGGCAGTGGAGCGTGCCCCCTCCAGAGCCTAGGAACCGTGTATAAAGGGGAGGGGGCACTGTAGCATTCGGGAGAAGAAAAAAACGGGAGAAAAATCTCAGATCCTGCAAGCAAAAGAAAACAAGCAATCAAAAACCCCAAAGGAACCTGAAAAATCAAAAACATCCTAGTTCTCTAGCAGCTAGAATCAGTCCACAAAAAAAAAATACCCAAAAAAGAAAGAAACGTGTTCAGTGAGAGTGAAAGGGAGAGTCCGGCCAGAGAGGACCGATTGGGGCTGAGGGTTTGTCGTTGGTTGGGGAAAGCCAACTTGAGCGACGTCGATTGGAGAGAGAGCCGACCGATTGGGGAGCAGCAACCACCGTTTGAAAAGTCGACTATTAGGGAGCAGCAGCCACCGGTTGAAAAGCCGACTTGAGCAACGTCGATTGGAGAGAGAGCCGACCGATTGGGGAGCAGCAACCACCGGTTGAAAAGTCGACTGATAGGGAGCAACAGCCACCGGTGGGAGAGCCGATCGTTGGAGGAGTGAAGTCGGTTAGAGAGAGAGAAAAAGCTCGACCGTCGCGCCACCAGATCTGTCGTCGTCGGAAGGAAGAGCTGATCCAAGTGGGGAGCGACGCCACCGGTTGGGGAGCCGACTGTAAGGGAACCCGTGAGGCCACCTATAGATCGACTGCAAGGAGGAGTTCGCCGGCGTGAGGCCTCCTGCAGATCGACGACCAAGGGGAGTTCGCCTACGTGAGAAGGAGAAATCCAGCAGAGGAAGAGTGTAGAGAGAAGTCAGAGAGTTTGTGGGTAGAGAGAGAAAGTGAAGGGAAGAAATGGGAAGAAAAGAAAGAAGAAGGGGTTTTATAGTTAGAGCTTAAAGCTAAACGGTGCCGTTTTGGGGAATAAGATTGGGCAGCTCAAGGGCATTCAAAGCGACTGCGTTTTGGCTCAGGAAGGCTGAATACTTAGGGCATGCTCACGGGCTTTCTGCTAGACTGATGCGTATTGGGCTAAGTTGGGCTTGAATCTTGGGTAAGTTTTAAATCCTGGGCTTTTGTTTGTGATAGTTATGATGATTTTCTTAATGTAGCCTTTTGTTAGTAAAATAATGGGAACATAGTATATTAACATGGTAATATAAATTTAAAATATAAAAAATAAATAAAAAAATCAAAATCATTAAAATAGAAAACATAAAAAATAGGTAAATAACAATAATAAAATAATAATATAAACGAATGAAACAAATGGTAGGCTAAAAGATTAAATTAAGAAATTAAAAATTATTAGATTAACCATTAAAATAATAAAATAGGTATGAGAATCAATATTAGAAAGTTAACTCTTTTAAAAAAATATATAATTAATAAAATAATATACCGATGATGGGATGATCGATCGGGATGCGAGAAGTCGCAATCTCGGGTCGATTTTCCTTAGGTTCGGAATTCGAATTCGGACTCCACCAGAACAATGGGAGGGTCTCGATTTCAAGATTTCGAAATTTTTTATAAAAAATAAAAAAATTAACAACACGAAATCATTTAAAAAAGTAAATAAACAAATAATAGATAAAAAGAAAAAAATGAAAATAATAATAATAATAATTCGAATATATAGTAAGTAATCAATTTGTGAAAATGCAATATACACGGCATAAAACAAATAAAAAAATCTAAAACAACAACTAATTTAAAATTAAGCATTAAATATCAAATGACACAAATTACAAATTAATATATATATTATAAAAAATGTAAAAATAAAGATAAGAAAGTAAAAAAATTATATATATATATATATAATAAGATCTTAGACATTAGGTTTGAATAAAAGATTGCTTATAAAAAATATAATAATAAAACTATAAAAATATATAAAATAAAAATAGTATATAAAAAAATAATATAAAATTTTTGTTCACTAAAATAACATAGAATTATAAACAATTTGTCTAACTATAAGTGAAAAACATAAGAACTTAGAACAAAAAATGTAAAGTATAAAAATTAATAATAATAATAAGAAATAAGAATAGAAAATAGGATAATGAAAAATATAATAAAATAAAAATAATAATTAATTAATAATAACTAAAAAATATAGATAATTGCATTAGCATGACATATATATATTGCATTATGCATATCATTGCATATAAATATTTCTGTTTTCGAGTTTAAGCCCCGATGATGGGATCTTTCGGGTATCTTGCGAAGACGGATATTTCTCGAAAAGTTTCCTAAGTGAAAAGACGTCCTCGGGTCCCACCAGTATGATGGGAGGGCTCGAGAACCATCTTTAATAAAAGGCTTTTACCCGAATTAGGTTCATTATGCACAAAAATATTATTTTAAAAGAAAAACGTACGATTACCCCGATGACGGAAATTATTCGTCGAATTTGCGAAGACGAGTTTCTCGGATAATTCCCTAGGTGAGAGAATATCCCGAGTCCCACCAGTATAATGGGCGGATTTGGGAAAATATCCTCGATAAAAGGTTATTCGTCCGGCATTTTTATCTCACGTCATGCATTTCATCTTGCCACCTATTTGCATTCCATTTTAGGTTAAATATGAGATAAAATAAAAGAATAATAATTAAGAAAAAATAGTGAAATTAAAAATTAAAGCCCAATAGGATAATCTAAAAATAGTACCGTTCATGGAACGAGCGTCCCAGGGGTGCTAATCCTTCCCCGGGCGTAACCGTACTCCCGAACCTAGATCTAGAAAATCGTAGACCGGTTTAAGGTTCTTTTCGGTGGGCTTAAAATTAATTTAAGTTTTCATCGATTAGAATCGAGTCAATAGGTGGCCAATCGCAGCTAGTAAAAAGATTGGTGGCGACTCCTAGTTTAATTTTTTTAGTAAGTTTTTTCACGTTCGCGTCTGGGGGTCGGGTTCTCAGACCCACACGTTACGACAATTTCATGAAAATTCATATATCATTTAGGAATAAATAAATCAAGATTAGCCTTCTATTTCAATGACAAGACCCAAATCTTAATTTTTTTAAGATTACCCTAAACCAGTTTTTTAACATATATGTTAAAGTAAAAAATGAACATTCAATTTGAAACGAAAAAAATAATTATTTTAAATATGTCGACAATACAGTACTTTAACATCAAAATTTAAAAATAATTTTGGAATTGTTTAGAAAAAATTTGTGGGAAAACGGGTACATATATAATCAGTCAATGTTACAAAAATGCTTGTGTGATATTATAAACTTGGCTTGAAATGATGTCATTACTCTAATTGAAGAAATGTCTGCTATTACAAGGAGAAAAGACAATAGGGTAAAATCAAACAAAGTCTAGCCCCTTTGATACTCACTAACTTATTGAATTCATATAAGATAAGATTAAGCAGGCACACAATTTTCAAACAATTCTTACGTGTACAACAAGGCTCAAGATATTGACACCCATCTACTTTCTACTCAAATATGAACCTCATACGGGGATTATTGGAAAATGTTAATTTGTGGTTTAAGTCATAAGTGTTAAATTGAGATATGAATCACATATTGTACGATATTAATAATTAGGGTTTAAGCCTTTTCACATTTGATAGCAAATGACAATGACATAATTATGTTAGTAACTAGAATGAACCTAGTACTTTCTCTTGACAAAGACAAGTGGTGAAACTTGGAGCATGAGATCAAACCCACTTTAAAGAAGACTTTTTCAAAATTAATAGTCAATAATTCAAAAATATTGTCCATTTTGTGGGTACTTTTATTTTATTTCGTGAATTAAATATAATATTAAGTGTAATTCGTAATTTAAACTATTGGTTTAGATATCTTCAAATTTAGAGCTATTTTCCCTTGGTAAGTAAGTTACGTTGTAAAAGGTTCATCACACGTGAACCATTAAAAAAAAAAACTGCATTTAGCTTAACTTTTAGAATATAAAACCTGTCAAAAGCTGCATTTAGTTTTCTAGAATATCAAACCTTGGAATGCTAACTTCCCAGGAAAGGGGTAACTGTAAGATTGGGTTGTGCTTTGAGGAATGGACTAATGGCACACACTAGGGAAAATGGAAAACCACTTTTCAATCCTACTTAAAGTAGCTTCCAGGAAGAAGGCAATCCCCGTGGAAGGATTTGTCCATTGGAATGTACCTGGTAGAAAAGTTTATGTTGTAAGCTGTAGGTTAGTCGGCAGATTACACCATGTTGATACTTGACTTCCACGTAAATGCATGGAAGATTGAAAGAGTAAATTATGGCTGTAGAAAATAAACATTGGCTATTCAGATATCCAACAAAAAGAAAGAAAAAAAAATCACATCAGAAGAATAAAATAAAGTGGAGAAAACAAAAGTTACAGTTTCGAGGAGACTTTTCCAGTTCATATTAGACTGTTTTCAAGGACTTTTCGGTTCACATATTCCTCTTGGAATATTCTGGCATGTGGTCCAGTTTTCGTTGACGGCTAAATAGTTTTTACATGACAAATTAATCTATAGTACTGTTTGTACTGAAAAACTAGGAAAACTCATGGCCATTGTTCCGATGAGGGGACCACTACTATAATTTATCAGGTTAAGTATTTGATGTTAACTACCATCCATATGGTATTGCCAAGATAGGCTGAATTTGTTGGTTTGACTGCTGATCTGAATACATGACTCTAAATATGCAGAAAGTCCATTAAAATCCATCCTGAGCTTTCTTTATATAATAGAATAGCATCTTTTAAATGTGTCAGAATTCTTTGAAACTCCTTTCGCTTCTTAAACATGAATCATCACAAAGCCTCCATTCAACTTCTTTCTCTTATAGTACTGATATCAGGAATTCTGTACTCCAAAACCATTCAATTTGGTTTCTGCCAGACTGACCTTAATGCCAGTTGCATTGAAGCTGAGAGGGAGGCACTGCTCAAGTTCAAAGAAGGCCTTACAGACCCTTCAGGTCGGCTGTCATCTTGGATCGGAGGAAATTGCTGTAGATGGAACGGTGTTAGTTGCAACAGCAGATCTGGTCATGTTTCCAAGCTCAACCTTCGCAATACACATCCAGATGACTTCGATGCTGATGGAACAGTGTACAAATTGGGTGGTAAGATCAATCCATCCTTGCTTAATTTGAAAGTGTTGAATTACTTGGACTTGAGTGGAAATGACTTTCGAGGTGTCATTCCAGACTTCGTTGGATCACTAAGGAAGTTGGTGTACCTCAATCTTTCTGGTGCATCTTTCAAAGGAATGATACCTCCAAATCTAGGAAACCTCTCGAAGTTGAGTTATCTTGATCTCAGTAATACGCTCGATGACTCAACGGAGAGCAATCTCAGATGGCTCTCCCGTCTCTCTTCCTTGAAATATCTTAATTTGGGAGGTATAAATCTGATCAAGGCATCGAGATATTGGCTTCAAGCTTTCAACATGCTACCTTCCCTTGAGGAGCTGCACTTGTATAATTGTCAACTTTCCAATCTCCCCGTCACTCTACCATTCATCAACTTTACGTCTCTTTTGGTACTTGACCTCTCCAACAATGGATTCAGCTCCACAATACCACTTTGGTTGTCCAATTGTACTAACCTTCGCCATCTTGATCTCAACTCCAACAATCTCCAAGGTGAACTTCCAAATGAATTTGCAAACCTGAAAAATATCCGATACCTTGATTTGTCTCAGAATTCAAACATCAATGGAAAATTAACTAGAGATTTAGGAAACCTCTGCAATTTGCAGAGCTTGAAGCTCTCTGTTAACAATATCAGTGGTGAGATAACTGAGTTCATTGATGGTTTATCTGGATGCAACAACAGTATCTTGGAGACCCTAGATATTGGATACAACAAATTAATTGGCAACCTGCCTAGTTCCCTAGGATATCTTACGAAGTTGAGATCCATTAAACTTTGGTCTAACTCGTTTCAAGGTTCAATTCCTCCATCAATTGGAAATTTATCATTATTGGAGGACTTCTACCTTGCGAACAATCAGATGAGTGGCATCCCAGAAAGTCTTGGTCAACTCTCAGCCCTAGCTGCTCTAGATTTCTCAGAAAACTTGTGGGAAGGTATCATCACGGAAGCTCATTTTGTGAACCTCTCAAGTCTAACGGATTTTCGTCTCTATAGGTTGTCCGAGAACATTTCCTTGGTATTCAATATCAGTTCTGATTGGATTCCCCCTTTCAAACTCAAGTACATCAAGATTAGATCATGTCAACTAGGTCCAAATTTTCCTAGGTGGCTTAGAAATCAAAACGAGCTGACAACTTTGGTACTCAACCATGCGGGGATAACAGGTACTATACCTGATTGGTTTCTGCAATTGAATCTTCAGTTTGAGGAACTAGATATTGGTTCTAATCAATTGAGTGGACAGATACCAAGCTCCTTGCACTTCCGTGACTTAGCCACCGCTGATTTCAGTTTTAACTCCTTTGAAGGTCCGTTCCCACGCTTATCATCTAATGTGACTACATTATTTTTGAATAATAATCTACTTTCAGGCCCAATTCCCCAGGACATTGGTGAAGTAATGTTCCTTGTTGAGGCCATGTATATCTATGACAACTCTTTTGATGGTAGTATTCCACTGTCAATGGGTAATTTAACAGAACTACTAACCTTGGATATGTCAAACAATAATTTGTCTGGGGAGATTCCTGAATTTTGGAATCATATTCCTTTCTTGTTGATTCTAGATTTGTCAAATAACAATCTTTCTGGTAAAATACCTACATCATTAGGTATTCCTAGTTCACTGAAATTCTTGAAACTCAGTAACAATAATCTCTCTGGTCAAATCCCTCCTTCCTTGCAGAACTGCACTCTAATGCTTAGTATTGATCTTGGTGACAATCAATTATCTGGAAACCTTCCAAGTTGGATTGGAAAAAGCATGAAATCATTGTTGATCTTGCGCTTGCGATCCAACTTCTTTGGTGGAAGCATTCCTGGGGAGATATGTGACCTTCCATATCTTCATTTGTTGGACCTTGCAAACAACAGCCTCTCAGGATCCATTCCTTCTTGTGTAGGAAATCTGACTGGAATGAAGTATCAACTTAAGGATATGAATGCAGAGTTGTATCAGGGACAACTGAGGGTGGTGACAAAAGGAAGGGAACTTGAATATCAAAGCACTCTTTACCTTGTCAACAGTCTCGATCTTTCAAGCAATAATCTATCAGGAACGTTGCCAATTGGGCTTACAAGCCTTGTTGAGCTTGGGACATTGAACTTGTCAATGAATCATTTGATGGGGACAATACCAGAAAATATAGGTGAACTGAAACTATTGGAAACTCTTGACTTATCGAGAAACAAGCTTTATGGCCAAATTCCACCAGGAATGGTTTCTCTGACATTTTTGAATCACTTGAATTTTTCATACAACAATTTGTCTGGAAAAATTCCAACGACCAACCAGTTCCAAAGTCTTAATGATCCATCAATCTATGAGGGAAATCCTGCCCTTTGTGGGCTTCCATTATCAACTAAGTGCACTGATAGCAATGAAACAACTCATTCCTTTGATGGAGACAAAGACAACGGAGATGCTAAGGACAAAGACGAGATTGAGCTTCTCGGGTTCTTTATTAGCTTGGTGTTGGGTTTCTTTGTGGGGTTTTGGGGAGTCTGTGGGACTCTGATCATCAAGAAATCATGGAGACTGGCTTATTTTTCTTTTGTTGATAGAACGAAGGACAAATTCCTTGCATTCTTCCTGGTAAATGTTCATCGTCTGCGAAGGAAAATCTTCAGGAATTAAAGAAAGCTTAGCATATCTCCAATGTAGCGAGTATCCATTACTTGCATGAGATATTGGTACTCTAATTAATAATAAGATGATACAATAAGAATTTATTTTATGATACTTGAAGCTTTTTTAACCAGAATTGTGTTAAGAAAAATTAATTAAATAGTAATTATTTTATATCTAAAAATAAATAAATAAATAAATTTAATGTTTATTGACATAAAAATTCCCATATTATTATATTTGGAGCTATTCAAATTATATCCATTTAGCAATTAATACACTTTTTTCTCACTATGAAAGAATTTAGATTTCATTTCATCATTTCTAAAAATTTAACAATGCAATGACAAGAGATGGATCAAAGAATTTTTCTGCGTGGTGTCATGAAATTTGTTTAGATGAGTTGTTTTGAGAGACTGAAAATGCAGTCAAGGACCAAGAAGAGGAAGTATCATTACAAGTCTCAAAAGCAAGATTTAAATTTTGAAGAGGAAGATTAGTTTAGGTTTTGATTTTTTTAATATAATCTTAGATTATAGAATAAATTTTTTTTGTTTATCATGTAGTATTTAAATATTAATATATAATTGTTTTTGGATAAATATATATATACTTTGACTTGGAGCCTTTACTCCACTCTCTATAAAATTGAAAAAAAAATTAGCAAGTTTATTAATATCATTAATTACATAAAATTCTAATATAAATAATATAATAAGAAGAAAATTTTAACATTTTAGTAAATGACTGGTTTCATGTGACACCACTTTCCTTCATGTAGGTCAAGAATGACAATATATATATATATATATATATATATATATATATATAAATCGAACAAATCAAATAAAAAATATTGTTAAAAATAAATATAAATGTATATATTAAATACATAAAAAAAGTATTCGAGAATTTACTTTGGTAAATAAAAGACTCAACAATTAAATGAAGAGTTCAAAAATTTTGGATTAAAAAAAGATTTAAGTTATTCTTCAAAGGGTGAAATAATAATTTAAAAAATATTAAGAAGGGCTAAGTAAAATCCTTTTGGAACGTTATGTGACTTGGGAACTGCTTCTCTGAAACATTGTTGGCTTAAACTGAGAGCCCATGTACCGTTTGCGTATCTCCAACACAAATCCTAGCTTCAGTTGCGAACCTGGTTCGGTCACTCTCGACAAATCTGTTGTACCATGTTCTTGCTTGCAAAATTATGTAATCTATTTATTAGAATTGTTGTAATCTGTTGTACCATGTTTGCTTGTCAAATTGTCGAATGCGCTGGCTAATCAGAGACCACATCCTTTCTAACCACCAAACTCCATTATCAAATGCCCTTGCTTTTTCTTTCATTATAAATGATAGTTTTGTCTGCAGTAAAATATTTTATTGTTGAATGGAAAATTTGAAAAGATGCATTCTAACAATACAAAATTTGATTAACAGCATTCTTTGAGCAGAGGATGCTGCTTTGCAATGAAATAGGAAGACATTAGTAACTTTCTTTACCCATATCTGTATTTATACAGCCACTCTGCTGATAAAAACAGTAACAGACTGCTACAATTTCAGCATGAGTAGTTAGCTTATTTAGAACATGCTTATTATGGTATCTTGCAACTAAACCTGGGTTTCTTGCTTGTTCATTGATCTTCTTAGGCGAGCTAATTTCAATGATACACACACCATTACCCTTTCTTTCTTATCATCAAGGAATTGGAAATAGACACGCCTCCAAGATTTCTTCAGTATTAAGGGCCCGCACACTCCCCAAAATCCCACAACAAATCCCGGTCCCATGCTGATATAGAACCACAGCATTTCGTTGTCATCTCCATCTTCAGTGTCCTTGTTTCCAGCGCCAGGGGAATGTGTTGGATCATCATCGCCGTTGCACCTTGTTGGCAGTGGTAGCCCACAAAGTCCATTGTTACCTTCATATATGGATGGATCAATGAAGGTTTGAAACTGGTTGGCTGATGGAATCTTACCTGACAGGTTATTATATGAAAGGTTCAAGTGATTCAATGAAGTTAAGGAGACCATGCTTGGTGGGATCATGCCAGAAAGTTGATTTCTTGAGAGATCGAGTGTCTCCAGCCATTGCAAGCGACCAATACCTGATGGTATCTTTCCTGTCAAATGGTTCATGGACAAGTTCAAAGTGCCCAATCTTGATAGATTTGTCAGCTCTTCAGGGAAATCTCCAGATAAGTTGTTGCTTGAAAGGTCTATGCTATTCACAAGAAAAAGAAAAACATCATAAAAGAGATCTCTTCCTTTTGCCACAACCCACAACTGCGACTCATATCTGTTATCCTTAATAATGGTTGAAAATCCACTCATATTGCCAATACAACGAGGAATTGATCCTGACAAATTGTTTTCTCCCAAGTCCAGTATATGGAGAAGGGAAAGATTGCATAATTGTCTTGGAATATCCCCAGTGAACATGTTAGACCGTAAACTTAGAATCAACAAAGATGGCATCGTTTCTCCAATCCAAGTTGGGATGTCTCCAGAAAGCTTGTTGTCGCCAAGGTCAAGAGTTTCAATGAGGGTGCAATTCTGCAGGGTAGGTGAGAGTTCCCCAGAAAGATTGTTTGTGCTCAATCTTAAGTATTTAAGTGCAGTCAAAGAACCCAAAGAATGTGGTATATCCCCAGATAAACTGTTATTAGACATATCAATAAGATACAAGTCTGGTATGTTATTCCAGATATCAGGAATTTTTCCAGTCAACTGATTGTCTGAGATGACAAAAGTAAGCAAGAAACTCATTTCTCTAATGGATGAGGGAATAGAACCATTTAAGGAGTTGAAAGAGAGATCAACATCAGCCAACATGGGCATTCTTTCACCAATATCATGAGGAATCGGTCCAGAAAACATATTATGGTCAAGATGGAATGAAGCCAAATTCAATGAAAAAATCGGTAGAGGGCCTATGAAATTATTATAGTTCAAGAAAACAATTCCTTGAGGCATAAACGTTACGGTGTTTGGCAGTGTACCAGTTAACTGATTGTAACTGAAGTCTAGTTCATTCAAAACTAAATCTAACTCCCAAAACCACTTTGGGATGGTGCCTGAAATCCCAGCATTCCACACAGCTACAGTCTTTAGCTCATCTTGATTTCTCAGCCATTCTGGAAATTTAGGGCCTACTAGGCATGATTTGAGATTTATGTATGTAAGTTTGAAAGGAGGAATCCAATTGGTACTCATATTGAAAATCAAGGTGATGTTCCTAGACATTTGAGCAATGGATAGCTCCTTTAAGCTTGTGAGATTAGAAAAATGAGCCTCTGTTACAACACCATGCCATTGATTACCTTTGACATCTAATGAGGCTAACGAGGAGATTTGTCCAAGGCTTCTTGGGATTGTTCCTTCCATTGCATTTTCTGAGAGATAGAATTCCTGTAATGAAGACAAATTCCCTATGGATTCGGGAATGGAACCTTCAAAGTAGTTTTTCATGAGAAAAAGATGTTTTAAGTTCCTCAAGTGTCCTAAGGAATCAGGAAGAATGCCGTGCAGTTCATTGTAACCCAAATGCAATGACTCTAAGCTGCAATTGTTGCATTGAGATAAGCCATTGATAAATTCACCTATATCACCAGTAATCTTGTTGAAAGAGAGATCAAGCACATGCAAATTACAGAGGCTTCCCAAATTTCTTTTTGACAACTTGCCTTCAATAAATGAATTTTTAGACAAATCAAGGTTTTGAAGATTGATCATGCCTGCAAATCCATCAGGAATTTCGCCTCTGAGGTTGTTTGAGTTGAGATCAAGGTACTCAAGACCACTTATATTAAAAAGCCAACTAGGTATTGAGGAGTTGAAACCATTGTTTGAGAGATCAAGCACCGAAAGGGATGAAAAATTAACAAGGGGAAGTGAGAGAGGAAGAATGGAAAGTCCACAAGCTGGTAAGTGCAACTCCTCTAATGAAGGAAGCATGTTGACAGCTTGAAGCCAGTACGTCCCAACCTTGCTAAGATCAACACTTCCCAAATTTAGGTGTTTCAATTTAGAAAGGGTTGATAACCAATGTAAGTCATTCTTGTTTGAGTCACTAAAACAAGAATTGAGATCAAGATAGTGCAAGTTGGTAAGGTTTCCAAGAAATGAAGGAATTGGTCCACCAAAAAATGCACCCGAGAGATTGAGATATCTCAAAGTCTTGAGTGATCCGACAAAGTTTGGGATGGAGACTCCTTCAAAATTGTTCATACTCAAGTCTAAGTACCTCAAATATTGCAAATCAAGCAAAGAAGGATGTATCTTACCGCTTAATACATAAGATGTTACATCCATATCGGGATTATTGGAATCCAAGTTGCGAAGTTTGAGCTTGGTGACATGATGTCCGAGCTTGTCACTGCACTGCACACCAACCCAGATACAACAATCTTGTCCTCTCCAAGAAGAGAGCCTCCCTGAGGGATCTGTGAGACCTTCTTTGAATTTGAGAAGAGCTTCCCTCTCCTTTGCAATGCAACTAACATTTTGACTCTCGCATGAACCAAATTTAATAATTTCAAGGTAAAGGAGCTCAGAGGAGAGGATCATAATAAAAAACGAACACCAGACAGAAGCACTGGTGTTTGCCATGTCTCTTGCAGGTAAGAAAATGTAGGAAGATGCACTTGAGCTTATGTTATTATAGGAACCAAAATAATAATAATAATAAATAAAAAGAAGAGTTCTTTTACTTAATGTCTTTGTGCTGGACCATTGAGGAAGCCATAGATTTCTCGGTTCCACTGTCTTTCGCACATATATAAGATATTTTTATTCAAGAGCTGTTTTATAAAAGTCATAACTATACAAGGAGTCGTGTGGGAAATCACTTAAATATTTTCATATTCCAAGTTGCTACTTCTCATTATTTCTAATGTAACAGGAACTTCCATTCATTCTCTCTCCTTAGTAGAGGAAAGTATCATATAAAACATACAGCTTTTCCATCCCACTTGTTCTTTATTAATTTGTTTATTTATTTTTTATCAGAAAAGAACCCACTAGTTTGAAAAAGAGTAGATTATACCAGAAACATGCATCTAGACTTACTTTGACCCAATAGGGGTCAAAAATGATGTCCACATTGTGGAGCTGAATGAAGGTTTTCTGTACTTTAAATCTTTTTTTTTTTCTTTTCTTGAAGTCAAGTAACAGTTTGGATAATGACCAAATTGTCAATGCTGTAGTTTCCAAGAAAGGAAAGTATGGATTCTTAAGCCTTGGGTTGGGACAACAGTTTGGCACCCATCAATTCTAGCAAAATCTAAAAAAACCAGCTGAATGAAAGGGTGAAAGTGAACTCACCTCAATTCTAGTTCCAAGAAGATTGACCATTTTTTATTATTTCCAACATTACTAGAAATGCA
Organism: Theobroma cacao; assembly: GCF_053813885.1. Classification (NCBI taxonomy): domain Eukaryota; kingdom Viridiplantae; phylum Streptophyta; class Magnoliopsida; order Malvales; family Malvaceae; genus Theobroma; species Theobroma cacao. Next base: position 2,235,838 of record NC_142642.1, read on the forward strand.
GAGATGCATACACTTGCATACAAAGTCATTTCCATAAAAGATTTATGAACTATAATGCAATTTTTAGCTATTGTTCACATGCAATTAATGTCCAAATGACTGATAAGAAAATCAATGAGTATGCACTTTTGCTCCTACTATTTATAGGGAAAAATGAAAAAAGAAGAAAAGAAAAGAACAAAGTTGCTTTATGTTAAAGTCAAAAGTTTATTGGTGAACCATTTGAGGAATCCATAGTTTTCTCAGCTCAGTTGTCTCATGCAAATGTTTAAGATTTTCTGACAGTCTTTCTTTATAAGAAGTCATGAGGGAAATGATTTAAAATGGGCTGTTATTTTCCTAGCTATTTTCCATTATTCTTTGAAGTAAGAGGAATTTCCATTTTCTCTGTCTGCTTAATCCAAAATCTAGCTGACAAAAATTTAGACATAAAAAAAATAAAAAAGGTGGAACTCAAGCTAATAACAGTTCCAAGAAGATTAAACCTTTTTTTTTAACCTTTCCAGTATAGTAGAAACATGTAGGTGCAGACAATAGCAGACCAAGACAGTGCTATAAAAATTTCATAAACTATGCAACTTTTACCGAGTATATATTTTATTTTTGGCATGCAATGACACAAATATGGGTTTGTTTTGACTAGCATCGGGTACAGGTAAAGAAGGACAACCCATAGCAGAAACTGGAAAATTTCAGCCTATTCATACCGTGGAAAATGGGAAATTTTCACACTTTCCATATTTGTGGAAATTTATTAACCAAATTGTACTCCTCGAGTGGCGGAAGACGTTGCATCTTTCTAATGAAGAGTTGAACACAACTTAGAAAGCCAGTTTCAAATAATTAAGTGGTTAGGAACAGGGCAAGAAAGTAATGTATGGATAGGGACACTAGACACCCATCCATCATTTCAAAGACTAATTGAAGAACCTGTTTTAAAAGAATACTTTTGATAATGCCTTTCCACAAGCAAGAGCTGGGAGGATTTGGAGAAGCTTGAAGATTAATTGCAAACGCTCTTGTATGATGATTATTTTCTTCGACAAATTTAATGACGTGACAATGCCATATGGCATTGACATGTAACGTAGCACTAACATGATGACATGATAGTGCTACATGGTAATATTGACATAGCGGATAAAAAAAATTACAAAAACAATCTGTTTCACGTCATAGAAAGTAAATTGAACAAAAATGTATAATACAATGATTAAATTTAATAAAATTGAGATGTTTAGATACTAAATTAAAAAAATATTTAAAAAATATAAATATTTGAGTAGATAATATGTATACTTATTAATAAGCTAAATGTTTAAGTATACAAAATTTATAGTGTTAAGAAATATATATATATATATATATATATATATATATATATATATAAATTCTTACTTGATTATTTCATTCTATAATAGGTACATTGATTTATCTTCTTTGCAAATTAAATTTGAATTTCCCTTCTATAAAAAAATTTCAATATTTTATAGAGTTGTTTTATAAATATCATGATTAAAATCATTATCGCTTAAATTTTCTTTTTTTATTAAATTTGATATTATTTTTAATGAAATTTTTTTTATGCTGGAAATTCGCATCGGGCCCAGCTAACCTGTAAACGTTTTATTAATAATCGAAAGAATTAAGTACATTAGGGAGGGGGACATAAACCGAACCTCTAGAATTACATGAGATTGAGAAGAATGTGGAAAAGTACCTAGAAAGGAAGGTTTCATTTTATGTGCATATTTCTGAAGGCAAACATAAAATTCCAACGCTTCCGTATTACAAGAGTCTAGATTATCATTATAATAAATAGAACAGAAATAAATTAGGAGTGCTACTCCTTTACATTTATTTAAAACGAATATAAGGTAAATTAGTTTTATCTAATCTAATCATTCCTCTGAGCTCACCTTCAACTTGTGAAAATACATGCAGATTCTGGTGTGTATGCCCCTGATTGGAGAGATAGTCATCAGCTTGGTTTCCTTCTCTATGAATATGTGAAATCCGATAAGAAATGACACTCAAGTAGTTATGGATAGAAGCCAACAAATATCGAGTCTGGGAGGATCCTTTATGTCCCTCAAGTATCATTTGCACAATTACCTTTGCATCCATTTCGATCCAAACTCTAGATATATTGTGCTCAATACATAAAAGTAGACCTCAATGTAATGCCATTAGTTCTGCCTGTACAGAATTATAAGGTTCAAAATTTTCAGAAAAACCAAAAATGATCGTACTTGTGTGATCCCGAAGTACTCCTCCACTTGCAGCATTCTGGAAAGCATCCTTAGAGCTACCATCTACATTCAGCTTAAATTCACCCAACAAAGGTCGAGACCAATATACAATTTTTGGAGGATCGTGACTCTCACGTTCATACTGAAATCCCCAATGTACTACAATATCAATATCTCCTTTCCATTGCCCTTTACTTAATAAGTTCCCCTGAAAGAGTTGCCTTAACATCCGCATAATTCTCCATATAACTCTGTCAAGATACATTTTTATTTCCCTATATTTTGCATCATTACGTTCAACCCATAGGAACCACATAATAAGTAATGGCAATAAAATTTGAATATGACCTGGTTCCGTATAATCTCCAGAATCATACCATGAATGAAGAATATGCATAACATTCTGAGGATTATGAACATAAATTTGAAAGAATTTTGCAAAATAATTCCAAACCTACTGTGCTACTACACCTCCCCAAATGACATGTAGAATGGACTCCTCCGAACGACAACAAAGGCATTTACAAGCTAAGTGAAAGCCTTTGGATTTCATCCGTAATTCCACCGGAATCCAATTTTACATTAGGCGCCATAAAAAAAATGAAACTGTTAAAGGAATGCTCTTATGCCAGATCAGTTTACCCCAAGCAAAAATAGGTTGTCGTTGTCGAGAAAGTTCTCAGGCACTTTTAGTACTAAATTTTGCATTTTGAGTTAAGGCCCAATATGCCATATCTGTTGTATTTCTACTAACAGGAATCTTCAAAATCTCATCAATAATCACATTGGGTAAAACAGATTTCAATTTGTTGACATCCCACATATTATTATTGAAGAAATAATTGACTTTTACCATAGAGTGCGAGTATAAGGGAAAAGAATGTACCAGAGGTCTAGCACCTAGCCATATATCATAACAAAAAAGAAGTTCTCCCTTGCTAACCTTTCATTGCACATGTTGATCGGATATGTCTCTACCATGAATCATCTATTTCCATGTTGCCGAATTATGTGGTTTAGGAGTTACTGTCTGCGAGATTTGCCCAGTACAATACTTGGCTTTCATATATTGTGTCCATAAGTTATTACATGTCTGAAAAAGCCACCAAAGTTTTGTAGAAAAAGCCTCGAAAATGTCTTGCAAACTGCGAATATCTAGGCCACCTTCTGAGCTCGAAAATGTGACTTTATTCCAAAATGTCTAGTGTATGCGTTTGTTGTCCGAGGAATCTCCCCATAAGAAACTATTAAATAGTATGTCTATTTTTTCAATGACACTCACCAGGGGCTTAAGAACTTGTAGTAGATAAATTGGCAATAAAGACAGGACACTCTGTAGCAGTGTGATACTGCCACCAGGTGATAGGGCTTTGTTTTCCCAACTTGAGATCCGATCCGTATCTTAGATATGAGTGAGTCAAAAAGCAACATTTTCTTGGGTCCTTTATAGAGAGGTACGCCGAGGTATGTAACAGGAAGAGTCTTATGATGAAAACTTGTGGTTTGTGCAATAATTAACCGTCTAGAGTTGGCCATCGAAGGAGCTGTAATGAAGCAACTTTTCTGCCGACTTATTTTTTACCCCGAGACTTGCTCATATTCCTATAAAAAACCAAGCACTTTCTCCAAAGCTGATTTGCTTCCGTTAGTAAAAATCATTATATCATCCGTAAAAGCGAGATGGCTAATATTTAAAGAGCGTCCCGAATAGAAATGCAGTGACTTATATTGGGTAAAGACAGAATTAATACCTCTCAATAACTATTCTACTGCCAATATAAATAATAAAGGCGAAATAGAATCACCTTGACGTAGTCCTCTCTCGGATTTAAAGTAGCCAACCAAATGCCCATTGACTAATAGTGAAAACCAGCAATTGGAAATGCACCTTTTAATCATGTCAATCCACTGAGAACTGAAACCAAAATGCTCCAATATTAAATACAAAAAATCTCAATTTAATCTGTCATAGGCCTTCATCATGTCAAACTTCAATATTACATTGTCCCCTCTAGCTTTGTAATCAATTTTACCAACTAATTCCTGGACGAGAAGAATATTGTCACTGATTAACCTGCCACTTACAAAGCCACTTTGGTTATCCGAGATTAAAGATGATAGTACTTTCGCTAACCGGTTCGTCAATAATTTACTAATTATTTTATTAAAAATAATGCATAAATTGATAGGGCGAAAATCACTCCAACATTCTACATCCGATTTTTTAGCTAAGAGGACTAAGGTTGTAGAAGTTACCCCCCTTGGCATTGTAAAGCCTGTGAAAAAATCTCTCACAGCAATGAAAAGATCATCCGCGATTATATGCTAGCACTGTTGATAGAATAATGATGAAAACCCATCAGGACTAGCCACACTATCCTTGTCAATGGCGTAAACTGCTTCCTTCACTTCTTCCATTGTCGGTTCTACACATAAATTTTGGTTATCCAAATCAGAAATAAAATGAGAAATTAAATCAACATTGAACCTGGTCAAATTCGTTGCTTCAGCTTTTAATAAATTAGCAAAATATTCAACAGCAAACAACTCAATCTGGTCTTGGTCCTCCAATATAGTACCGTCCTCGATTCTAGTTTTAAAAATGCAGTTTTTCACTCGTTTTTTTTTTGCAACCGCATGTGGAAGAACTTTGTGTTGCGCTCTCCTTCCACTAACCATTGAACTCCGAATTTTTGTTGCCAAAATGCTTCCTCAATACTAAGCAAATGGTTTAGTTTTGTATATGACTGATTAAGTTGTGTTCCATTGACAGTAGACTGTTCCTGTTCAAATAATTTTTCACACTCCACCGCATGTTATTCAACAGCCTTAATATTACTAAATATGTCACCAAAAACATTTTTATTCTAGCTTTTCAAAGCATTTTTCAACTGTTGTTGCTTGAGCCAAAAAGCCATCAACCCGTTACCGTGCATTGGTTGTTTCCAGTTCCTGTCAACAAAACTCATAAAACTATGATGTTTTAACCAAGCATGTAAAAAACGAAAAGAAGAAGGATTTTTAGCCGAGGACTTTGAGCAGGAAATTAGCAATGGGCAGTGATCAGAACCATCTCTGTTGAGGTGTTGGACTCTCGTTTTTACAAACTAAGTATCCCACTGCATATTATAAACTATTCTGTCCAACCTCTAAAACATGCGAGAATTAGTCAAAGTATACTTATTTCCTTCAAAACCTGCATCTAACAATCCACAATCAAAAAACGTCATTGCAAAGTCCTCCATAGACCCAGCATGTGGTTCTACACCTAGAAATCTTTCCTCCCTGTTTAGGATTTCATTGAAATCACCACCAGCAAGCCACGACTCTTGTATTCTAGTAGCTACATTTCTCAAAAAAGCCCATAAATCTTGCCTTTCTAATCGGGTACATTTAACATAAATAAATGAATATTGAAAGGAGAATGAAAGCCACGGTAAAGAAAAGCTAGCATGAAGACATTGAGGATGATCAAACCGTATGGAACAGTAGACTTCATGAGTCTAGAAAAGCCAAATCTTCTGTGAACAATTGGCAGCCGCACTGTCAAAGCCAAGTTTCCTTCTAAAAGATTCAATCTACGAGCCTTGTACCATTGGTTCTAGAATAGCCAATATCTTTATATGGTGCATGAACTTTAATATTTTTATTCTTCTTTGGATGATTTTTCCAGCAACACCTCGAGCATTCCAAATTAATAAACTTATCATGGGTATGTGTTTGTGGGGAAGTACAAAGAGATAGAAGCTTCATCGCATCCATCTATAGCTAAGATCTCTTCTTCTGAAGAAGAAGCATCTTCAACAAGAATGTAGGACACCTCACTATCTGATTTCCTCCTTCTGGAAGCCAACGGATGATGTTCAAAAGAGTGACCATCTATTCCTAAGGCTGGGTCTACATGAAAAAATTCCCTACTCCTACCCTTCTGCTTACTTGCTGCTCTTTCTTGAATTTTTTGTGGTTGGTGCGTGGGGTCTCCCTGTTGCGATAAGCACTTCGAACGTTCTTCACTTCCTGCATGGGCTGCATGGGAGGCTACTGGATGATACTCATCATTCCCTTCAATGTCTTCTTCTCTTGGACTTAGCTGCTCGGCCCTCTTGAAGCTATTTTCACCACCATCTTGCACTTGTTCGACGTCCAAGTTTACACAATTCAATTGCTGTTTTTGACTCTCCGAGTAATGTCCATCCTTTGGCAGCATCAAACCATCACCATGCATGGCCGCCACAGACAACCTGTCTTTCAGCTTACGATTTTTCTTTTTTTTGGTTTTCGGAGAGTCACATGACCTGCCTCTATTGCCCATTTAACACTGTCAAAGTCCCCAACCTGTTCTACACTTGCATTGGTGTCTGTACCGGTCTACCAACTCTCCGCCACTCTTGCATGCATCGAGTTCCTATTATCTATTGTAGCTACCTTCTTCACAGCAAGTGTTTCTACACCCTTCTCACTCATAACCTGCTGCTGTTGATCAGCTTGAGACGTATCACTGCCCATCCTTCGGCCTTCTTGGATTCTACCAATCTCGCCTGTATCAGTTTGTCGTCGTTCCTCTGCGTCTACTAGAACACCAGATGAAAATTTTTTTCTTGCATGATTATTGTTCACGTACTCTGTTTGCCCTTGTTTTTCCATCTGATTCTGCTCTTCGTTTTCATCCTCCATGATTATTTGGAATCTTTTGAAAACTGGGACGTTGGTTTGTTGGGGAGCCATCTCCAGATTTGTTTCTTTACCCATCATGTCATTTGCTCCACTGCTACATGTTTTGCCCACTACTTGCCACCTTTGGTTCTGTGTCGCCGGTTCTACCCATTTATTTTCTGGATTTTTTTTCTTTTTTCCAGAATCGGCCCATTGCCTTTTTCATACCTCACAATCTTCACCTCTATTTCTCGCCTTTTTCTGCATCAATTGACCTCTTGGACGGCATCAGATCGTTCCCTTTATTTACGTTTGGCTCCAGCTTCTGTCTCATTGCACTCATCTTTTTCGATTTGTTGCCCAGTACCATGCATTCCGCAATGTCATGACCCACATGGCTACAGTGAGTGCAATATGCCAGCAATTTAGAGAACTCCACTTTCTGCACAAAGCCACCCGTTATAGTTCCTGTTTGTCTATATGGGTCACAATCCAAATATGATCCAATGGTGGCTTTTGACAGTCATACTCAACGCAGACCCGTGCAACGCTAGGTCGCGATCCATTTACAGTGGCTTCATCAACGACCAGCGGTCGACCCACCGTCTTGGCTATCATCAAGAGCCGATTTCTCAAACAAGTGGGCACATAAACTTGAGAACGAGATACAAACCGAAACCAATGAAGACTCTTTCTCTGATTGAAAATCTGAAAACCATTTGAAAACTCTCATCTTTTGGTTAGCAATAAACCAAACCTGTCTCATCCATAATCGGTTAAGATCATGCTCATTAGTGAGATGAATCAAAACATGTTTATAATCAAGCCATCAGATTTCATATGTGCTGATTAGCCCTATACCTTTGAAGGCAACCCGAATCTCATTCAACCGTGGCATTCTTGAGAACTTACCGATCATGGAATGTTTCAAGGGCTAGGCAAGGGTTGTAATCTCGTCGTCAAAAAAGGATGCCGCTGGCTGATCCTTGTACCAGAAAGGCTCTCGGGATGGTGGGATTATGGGTTGTCGTTCTCTTGCCGCGATAGAAAGGAAAGATTTCTTCTGGGATCTTGGCGAGAGGAGGCTTTGGTTTTGAGGGTCAATGGTTTGTAAACCACCATTATTGACTGGCGACTCAAGACTTTGTGTTTCCTTGGGTGAATGGATGGGTCCTGATTGTATGGGAGAGGGGTGCCCAGTGGGCAGCAAAGGTGTGGGAGGGTCTGGCGGCCGGCCAGCAGCCATCCCATGAAGGAGAGGTAGCGGGGGAAAGTGATGTTTGCCTAATGAGTTGGATTGAGAAATGGGTTGTAGTCTCATGATTCCGATAGGAATGTTAACAAACAAAAAGATTTAATTTTCTTTTTTTAATATATGTATGAAAACTTAAGTCAGCCTATTAAATGCTTTAATGACAATAATTTGTCTGGAAATCATCTCATTTAATGTTGTAATTTTGAGTAATTGACAAAATATTTCTTTTCTTCTAAGTATTTTATTTACCTTATAATTAAATTTAAGTTATTAGTGTCAAAAGCCAATAACTTGATTCTAGCTATGATTTCAATTTGACAATTTAAAAAAAAAACCCACAAAAATTTGATTGAGATTGGAGGCCAAAGAGACCACAAAATTTATTAAACCCACAAATTAACCTTATAAATATTTTTTCGATCACCATTTTTTCCAAATTAACATTATCATGCTAACATTTTTATACATGTTTTGATCAAGGGTCATAAAGATGAGCTTAGTTTGCATTCCAAAAGCTAGCAATGGTTCAGAATAATCAAACAACCTTCTGATCCACAATGAGTGAACTCCATCAAGTAAATTTGTAATTCTTTTTTGACTAAAAATATATAATTGTTAATAATAGACAATTGATGATGGGCGGTGGTCCCCATCAACAACCGACATGTGACTATCCCGCTAGGGTGTGGCCTTTAATTAAAAGGAATATTGACTTTAACTTCTTTGGTGTTTTGATGGAAGATTGAGAAAACACCACGCTTTTGGTATTTTCTCAATCTTCCATCGAAAACACTAATTACTCCAATATATCAAACTTCATGATTTTAATGTAATGTAATTTTTAATAATTTAAAAATAATTTTAGAAAATATTAGAATTTTTTTATAAAAAAGGGAATTCGAATTTATTTTTTACAAAAAAGATAAATTAATGTACCTATTACAAAACCAAATAATCAAGTAAGAAAATATTTATATATATTATAAATCTTTTACACTTAAACATTTAATTTATTGATAAGTATATGTATAATCTATTCAAAGGTTTGTAATTTTTAAATATTTTTTTAATTTAATCTCTAAACACCTCAATTTTATTTAATTTAGTCTCTATACTATACATTTTTGTTCAATTTAATCCCTATAACATGCAATAGATTTTTTTTAAAATTTTTTTCTCTATCTACCACATTAGCATTGCCACGTGACACTACCACGTCATCATGTCAATACCACATCAACATTGCTACATCATCATGTTAATGCCACATGGTACTACCATATCATCATATCAATGTCACATGGCATTGCCATGTCAACATTGCCACGTGACACTGTCATGTCAGCAAATTTGCCATGTTAGTGTTGATGTCATTACCTTTAAAAACAAAATTGGACGATGTTCGGGGGAGGGATTAAATTGTTTTAATTCCCAAAATCAATGAACTAAATTGATCAAATTTTGAATATAGAGACTAAATTAACGAAATTGCATTGGTATAGGGACTATTTGGACATTTTAACCATTTTCTAACAATCTTGACTTTATAAAAAGTCATGTGGGAAATGATTTAAAATGGACTGTTATTTTCCTAACTACTTTCCATTACTCTTTGAAGTAAAAGGGCTTCCTACTTTCTCTGTCTACTTAATCCAAAATCTAGCTGACAAAAGTTTGGAAATAAAAAAAAATAAAAAGATGGAACTCAAGCTAATACTAGTTCCAAGAAGATTAACCATTGTACTCTAGCAAAATGGTGGATTTAGTCCTTTTACAATAATTTGTGAAAATTGAATTCCTGTACTTTCTAAAATTGACAATATCAATCCAATATGTTAAAATTTTTTTGTTATCTATGTTAATATGGCATTTTTTTACTGATGTGGTATTAAATATAATGACGTATTAATATTGACATGGCATTTATGATCTATTTCACAACATTCTTTTCACTGCTTTGAATAATGGATTACAAAAATTCAATTCTTCTCTATCGCACAATATTCTTTCCCTAAATACTAGAAACCTATTTGTATTTTTTATCTTTTTTTTTTCAACCTTGTTTAAAACCATCCGCACTTATAAAATTTATATCATTGTTTAATCATATCAATACGACTATTGCATTATTTGTTAAATAACACATTATTTATTGCCATATCATCATATTGAATGTCACATCAACAAAACACCATATCAATATAGATAATAGAAAGATTTTAACATATTGGATCGACATTATTAATTTAGAAAAATATAAAAACTTAAATTTTATAAATTATTATATAGGAATTAAATTTACTGCTTTGCTAGAGTATAAAGATTAATTGTATAATTTGACCTAAAACTTTATAAACTATTACAACTTTTAGCAAGTATTTTATTTTTGGCATGCGATGACACAAATATCGGTTTCTTTTTACTACCATTGGGTACAGGTAAAGCAGGACAACCTCTTGCAGAAAGTGGAAAATTTTAGCCTACTCATATTATGGAAACTGGGAAATTTTCACACTTTTCATATTTGTGGAAATTTATTAGCCAAATTGTACTCCATGAGTGGCGGAAGTTCTTGGATCCTTCTAATTAAGAGTTGAACACAACTTAGACAGAGTCAGTTTCAAATAATTAAGTGGCTAGGAACAGGGTGAGAAAGTAATGCATGGATAGGGACATTTGAGCCGCCACTTGAGAGAATACTTTTGATAATGTGTTTCCACAAGCAAGAGTTGGGAGGCTTTCGACAAGCTTGAAGAATTGCAGAAATGGGGAAAATAGTTTTGGTTTAAATACTAAAAAGGCTTGTGTCTTATGATCATTTTATTCGACTAAACTCTTTGCCCTTATTTTATCTAAATGAGCCTTTAAATTTTGATTTCTATTTAAATAAACTTTTAATTTTATAAATAATTAATTATTTTCAAATTCAATATCGAATTCACATTTCATATTCAAGCGACATATGACTTAATGAATTGATATAATTACGTGATAGTTAACATAGCCATGTGATAGATGACATGGTTAAATCTACAACCACGTTAGTTGCCCAATTCATTGATCATGTGGACAGAAAGTGCCGGTTGATATTGGATTTGTCAGCAATTAATTTTTTGATAAGATTTTAGCCTTGCTACAATTATATTCATATTTGTGGAAACTGCCAACGATGTTGCACTCCTTTAGTGCTATTTGTGGAAATTATTGCACGAACTTGTACGCCATCTTTAATGCTACATGACTACAATCAATATTGAAAAATCAAAAATAGGTTCTAAGGTATGACTTCATGAAAGAAGAATTATAGTAATCATGTCTGAAAGCTCATGCAGCAAGGTTGTTGTGCTCAACTTATACCATAAGATGAGGCATAGAGTGGGTTATCACACGCATAACTTCAAAAAGAAGTTTAAGATTTACATTTTCTCTTTTCATTAGTTTAAAAAAATAAAAGAAGAAAAAAGAATATAAAAACTTACTAGTAATATTAATCTTACAAATTTATTGCTGATCAATTTATATATATATGACAATTTTGTATTTTTGGCCAAGAAAGATTAAAAAATTACAATTCAAAGATCTTTTATATATATATGAAAAAAAATTATTGAAAAAAATAATGAGACATAATTAGTATTACTAAATATGCAAAGTGCATACACCTACATACAAAGTCATTTTCATAAAAATTTTATAAACTATATTGCAATTGTTAGTTATTGTTCTGTAATGATTCGGGGTCCAAACACTACTGGTTTAGTAATTTTTCAAGTCTAAATCATGTGACTTTCAAAAATTTTATTTTCTAAAGTTAGGTTTTTATATTAATGTGATATAGAAGCCATCGCATGTCACTACACGTCTCTAAGTTCTTAAACTAGAGACTTCCTATGACATTTGGCCTTGGTAATAGAACTGTACATAACAACTAAAACTCAACCACATCTAAAACTATTGGCAACCTCATTCCAATCCAAAATACCAACACATATCAAATATCGACCCAACGGCACAACATCAAAATAAAACCAATACATCACTCATAAGCTAAATCAACAATAAAACAACATGCTTTGCAGGAAGGCAACCAATCCCTTGGCCTTTGTCCATGAAGTCCCTCACTTAACTAATTGGCTCAGTGCAATGTCACTTGCAACTCACACCTCTATCCATCGCCTCTAGCTCAAGCACTATTTTCTGGATCACCTTCTCTTTATCGTCACAGAAACTTAAACCCAATCTTTTTATCAACTCTCATATTTCTTTTGCTTCCCTCTGGTGACCGAATTCCTTTAATAATAATGGTTGATTTAAACCTTTATATAACTTTAAACCCTTATATATAAAAAAAAACCCTTATATAACTTTAATAATGACATTCACATATGATGTTCATTGAAAAATATCACATGTTCACATATAATTAACGTTCAATTGATAAAATTAAAAAAGAAAAAAGGAAAAACCATACCATCAAAATGGGAATATTTAACCAGTTCTGTTGTTCATATCGTGGAAAATAACCAACAACTTGTACACCATATTTTTAATGCCATATCTTTTTCATCTACAAACTGTATCTTCTCAATAGGAAGCTTGTCCAGAATAACTATCCAAGCAATTATGACATGCCTAGAAATATGATATTTGAACCATATAATTTTGTGTCAATCCACTTTCATCAGCTTAAACGAGATGCTGTTGCACGTGCATGCAAATGATTAAATCAATTAAGAAATTTTTTCAATTGAACTAACAGAATGTGTTGTAAAAATTAACTAAACCAATGGAAAACGTAATTTAAACAAATTAACCGAATAAAATCAGCTAATTCAGTTTATAATAAAAGTAATCGAAATTTTTTTAGCTCATGGAACTTAATATGCTCAAACTCAATTTTCTTTATTTCTTTTTTTATGTAAATTACATTTATAACAAAATTAAATTATGAAATCTTAATAATATCATAAGCTTAATAGCATTAAAATGTTTCAAAAGATAAATAAAATTATACTAAAATAATCCAACAAATTATAATATGTTTATATTATTATATATGTTGTATGTTATTTTTTGTGAAAAAAATGGAAATTTCATTCGATAATAAAGTACCATAGAAAATTACAATATGTATCATAATAATAATTGTACCCTCAACCCCACACATTATAAAATTCCTACGACATCAAGAAGGTCTCATTAATTGTCTATTTGGCCCTGCTTATTTTTAGCTTATCTACTTTTTAAAAGCAAAAATTGGACTAAATAGTATTTTGTGAGAAACTCTAAAAAAAAAACTTTTTTTTAAAAGAACAAAATTTTATAAAAAAAGAGCTTAAAAAAAGCTCCAAATTGGAGCTTTCTCTTCTCTTTTTTTTTTTTAAAAAAAAAAACACACCAGCTTCTTAGGAAAGTTATTTTTTTCAAAAAAGATCCTCTCTTAAAAAATACCTCCTCCCTCTCTCCCTATCAATCTCCCTCTTCTCTCCCTCTTTCTGCAAAAAATCCTTCTAGGGTTTTTTTTTGTTCTTACAAAAATTAAGAGAAAAGAAAACTCCAAATTCAAAATTGCATTCAAATATTATTTCTTCTTTTTCTTTTTGTTTTGTTTTTCATTTTATTTTCTATCATTCCTTTTTGTTCGCTTTGAAAACTTTTTTTATTGCTTGATATTTTTCAGTTTATTATTTAATATGACAATTATGTGATGTTTATTTGTTCTTAACTTCTTTCTTGTGTATATAATATTTGTTGATTATGATTGAAATAATTAGTTAAATAAGTCAGTGATTATTGAGATAAGTTAGATGAAAATTGAAAAGTCAATATTTGTACTCGTTTATGGTAATTCAGTTTTAAAGAATCTTTCTTTTTAGGTATAACAATATGCTGCATTACAATAAAATTAAAATAAACTTTAATTCATTTGACAATAGGAATTGCAGAATCCCTAAACTTCTTAGTAGTAAATTTCACGTTTGAGCTAACAATATCGAACAGATAATGTGACACTCCTTCACAAAATAAACACCCATTAAAAAATGAGAAAAAAATATAAAAGCCAAAACTTGTTTGTTCATGGATCCATGAACATTGTTGGTGAGGACATCAAGACCTTGATAGACTTACATAGAATTAGAGTTGATGATTTTAGTAGGAAAATAGGTTATCAAATCAATGGCTAAACGTGATTTTCTTAACCTAGTTGGATCCATTATTAATACCACCTTGGGTTCTCTTCTTTGTATGTAACATCAATTTTGTTCAACTCTAAAAGTCATAAATTTCAAGCCAATCTTTAAAAAATAACAACAAATATTTTTTTATATTCTTCTTTTATCTTTTAGCATTTCATAATATTATAAGGGAAATTATATTTTTTTCACACTCATCTTTTTTTATTTGATTCAATTTTTTTTCTTGATTTATTAAATACCCTTTATAGTAATTTTAATCAAAATTAAAGTTTATATAAGTTGTTTTACCAAACAGCTTATCTATAAAAAAAAAAAGAGCTTATAAAAAGTAAATTTACCAAACAACCTTAACTTAACTTTAAAAGCAATTATTTTTCATAAAAACTTTATAATAACTTTTAAGCTAAAAAAAAAACCGAACCAAACATGCTCTAAAAACCTTCTCATGTAAAAACCTAATAAAAAAAACATGAAAAAGAAAAAAGAGTACTTTCCAATCATGCCCTCCTACCCATATTAGCTAGAATTATCATCATTCCTAATTACATTTTTTATTGCCACAAGAACATCTAGAATTACCTTCCACAGAAACTAATCCACCTCCAAATCTTTAGCCAGCTTAGCAATTTCATAAGCCACCACATTAGTCTCTTTTCTACAGTTCTTAATAGATGTGCAATTAAGCCGAGTCATTCCCAAGCAACAATCTTCAATCACATGAACCACCTCCCCATTAAATTTCTTATTTTTAATCCAATTAACCACTTGAAAGCAATCAATTCCTATCTCAGACACAAATACACTTTAATTATAGTAAACTAAAAAGGCCCATAGCAAAGCTTGTAACTCAGCTATTATAGCATGTGTACTGCACTTGAATCTCGTCCCACCAATAGTGTGGGCAAAGAGGGTATTTGTCAAATTGTTTTCCCTACTTCCCATCACCAACTTTGTTGCCCCTTGCTGTCAAGCTTCTTAGAGCCATTTCCTTTTATTCTCAAGCCTTTAATCTTCATAACTAAAGCATTTTTTATAGAATCTTCACTCCTAATGGCTTTCCTTTCCTCTTGAGCCAACAAGACATTGATCAAATCTATCACAGAAATTCTAGTTAAGTCTTTTGAGTATTCCAAGAGGAGATTTTAGCTTCCAACCTCTCAACTAGACTTATTAAAAACTTTTTTACAACCCTATTCTCTATTACTTCTTCTCCCAAGAGCCTTAACTGATTAACAACCTTTAGAACCCTATCTGAATACACTTGAACCCCTTCATCATCCTTCATCTTCAGCAACTCAAACTCACTAGATAGATTAAGAATCTATATTTGTTTAGTGTGATCATTTCCTTGAAATTCTTCTCTCAAAGTATCCCAAACTTACTTGGGATCATTGAAGTTCATGATTTTACTGAATATAGTGTCAGATACAGTAGAATGCAAACATGAGAGAACCTTGTACTTCTTTGATAACTCTTCACTATGTTGTTTAATTTAAACCAGTGTGGGGTTAACATGCCTCTGACCTAGTGAATCTCCTCCTACCTCGACCACCTCCCACAAGTCAAAAGCCTTTAGATAGGTTCTCATCTTTACTGCTTAGATGGGGTAGCCTGAACCAATAAATTTTGGAGAAGCTAAGGCATTGTATTTAGCAAAAGCCATAAAAGCACAACCAATGAAGAAATCAAGTAGAAATACTAAAGGTTGAAAAGCTTAAGGTCCCTTAAGATGAATATTGCTTTGATACAATGTTGGAGTTTCAACAATGAACCTAGAAAAAATGAATAATAAAGGTCTTTTAGAAAGATGAATAATAGAGAAAAAGCAATAATAGAGTAACTAAATTCTGGGAAAGGAAAAACTCAATAATTTTCCATTATTTTTCAATATATATATTTTCCATCACAAAGTGTAAAACCAACAAAGCTTCAAAGACGGTCTTGGAAAATGAAATCATGGTGAGAAAGAATAAAATTGTTAATTAAGCACCTGATGCACTAAAAACAAGGCATAACTTTTCGTGCCTAGTAACAATTAATTTGGAAGACACAGACACGTGGCTTTTTAACCTAAAAATACAAACAAAACACCTCACATTCTTGCATATATAAAGAGTAAAGTAAAAACATAGCTAAACGACACAAGCTGTTGTGTTTAGCTTTACAAGGACTCTAAAACGACACTACAATAAAACGTTTTGTAACAACAAATGCAAAAGCTTGAAACAACACATAAACCTGCGCATCACTAAACAGAAAATAGTAAAGTTGAACCGTCATTTTTTTATCATCATAAGTCTTCATTGTTGTTCTCAAATTTTTTTCTAGTTCTCACCTTACTTATTTGCAGCAGGTATCTTCAACCAGATTAGGATCAATTTTTCAACAAAGCCAACTAGGTATTGAAAAGTTGAAACCATTGTTTGAGAGATCAAACACCGAAAGCGATAAAAGGCTAACAAGGGGAAGTGGGAGAGGAAGAATGGAAAGTCCATAAGTTGGTAAGTGCAACTCCTCTAATGAAGGAAGCATATTGACAACTTGAAGCTAGTACTTCCCAACATTGCTAAGATCAACACTTCCCAAATTTAAATGTTTCAATTTAGAAAAGGTTGATAACCAATGTAAGTCATTCCTGTTTGAGTCATTAAAACAATAAATGAGATCAAGATAGCATAAGCTCATAAGGTTTCCAAGAAATGAAAGAATTAGTCCACCAAAAAATGTACCCAAGAGATTGAGGTATCTCAAAGTCTTGAGTGATCCTACGAAGCTTGGGATTGAAACTCCTCCAAAATTGTTCATATTCAAGCCTAAGTACTTCAAACATTTGAAATCAAACAGAGAAAGATGTATCTCACCACATAACGGATAAGTTGTGACATTCACATCAAGATTACTAGAATATAAGTTGGGAAGTTTGAGCTTGATGACACAATGCCCAATGTCACGAACTATGCTCATTCGCTTAAGTACGCGATAGTCTATACGACACTTAAGTGGATGCTTCCATCCAAGCCAACCAATAACTCGTTTAAATCTGAACAAACATAAATAATAGACATAAATTAGATTAAGGCAATGCAACATTAAAATCATAAGGCATAACAAATGCCATATACGTAACCACTTGAGCCACATAAAGAAAAATGTTTTATTAATATTGAAATAAGTACAAAGGGACTAAGACATGTCGTCGTCGGGCCATAAAGACAGCCCTGTAAAGAGTTTACTATAATTTATAAATATTTCACCAATAGCAATTACAATGTGTGAGATAGGGACATTCCCTTCCTAAAAGGTCTTCCTTCTAAAGATTTAACAAGTATTTCTAGAACTATCACTAAGTGCCAATACAATATTTGAAAAAGGGACATCACTCTTACGGGTATAAAAGATTTAATCTCTTATGCAATTCTACCCTATCATAACCATATACAAGGTTGCTCATGACATCCTCCCTCACTCAATCTATCGACGGCTTCGTCGATTGGTTGGTTTGGAATTTTTCAATCTTTTACTTGGAGACACAAAGGTCAGCTTCCTTCTTCTAGGTGATTTCATTTGTCCCAAAACCTTTCCATTTTACCAAATACACCTGTGTTGGTCATCAATTCAATATGGTCAACCTTTCTGCAAGAATCTCCTCTACTTGATGTTGTGATGATGGCTTGATGGTGATGGTAGCTTTCGTGGCTTGACTCTTACTTACATCTGCTGGATCTGTTACAAGTTGCTGATGTGAAACACTAAATGCATGTTCATCTACTTAGGTGGATCAATCTTGTAAGAGGTCTTCCCCATCTTGTTTGTAATTTGCACAAGCTTTTCATACTTGCACACTAGTCGTTTACCCTTTTTTCTTAAAAAACGGAGTTGTTAGAGTATCAACTTCACTAGCACAAGGTCCCTCACTTTAAAGTGTTACTCTCTACAACTTTTGTCTCCCTACTTCTTCATGTGGGTAAAAGCTTTCTCTAGACAAGCTTAAGTGATCTTTGTATTTTGTCTCCATTCTTTAGCAAAGTTGAATGCTCGAGGGCTCTTCCCACTATAAGACTCCACTGAGGTATGGAGAAGTCTAGGTTGTTGGCCTGTGACAACCTCGAAAGGGGTTTTGTTCATGGTAGAACTCTTCTACGAATTGAAACATAACTGAACCACATCTATTAAATTAGGTCAATTCTTCTAATTTTCTTGCACGAAGTGTTGTAGATATTCCTCCAATAGTATGTTAAAACGTTCGATCTGACCATCTATCCTTAGATGATAACTAAAGGAGATGTTGAGTTCTGACCTTAATAGCTTAAAAAGCTATTTCTAAAAAAGACTAGTAAACCGTGGATATTTATCATTGATAATGCTCTTAAGTACACCTTAGTACTTTACCACATGTTTGAGAACCGTGTGAGCTATTTATTTGGTAGAGCCAAACTTCTATACTGGGATAAATGTACCATACTTTGAAAAACGATCCACTACCACTAGAATTGTTGTCATATCTCCCACTTTAAGACAACCAACTATGAAGTCAAGAAAAATGCTTTCTCATGGCCTACTCGATATTGGTAGCAATTCAAGCATCCCTAACGACTTCTGTGTCTCTACTTTTTCTTGTTGACAAATGAGACACATCTTGGTATAATCTATCACATCTTGTCGCATATGATTCCAATAATAACCTTATTTCAATAATGCAACAGTTCGTTACCAACCTGGATATCCAGCCCAAAGAGTATCATGGCATTCCCATATCAATTTCTATCTTAGCTCCCTCACTCTTGGGACAAAGATTCATGGTTTTTTTGTTAGTAGAAGCTCATTTTCCACCTAAAAGTATTTGGGCTTCTTACTCTCCACCAACTTCATAATGGCGATTGCTTGAGGATCTCGATGCAAATTTTTCTCAATAAGATTACGAATATCTGTGGTCACTTTGCTGGCTATCATTAGCCCTTTCACCTTGAGAATTATGAACTCAACCTTCCTGTTAAGGGTTTCTAACACAAGATTTGCCTTTCTGGCTTTGTGCTTAAAGGAGAAATCAAACTCAGTTAGGAACTCTTGCCATCTAGCTTGCTTGGACGTAAGTTTTGGCTATGTGAGAAAATGACTTATAATGGTGTTGTTGGTCTTAACCATGAATTGCGATCTTACTAAGTAGTGTCGCCAAGCTCGTAAATAATGAATCATGGCTAATAGTTCTTTCTCTTATGCTATATATCTCCTCTCAGCTTCATTCAATTTATGACTTTCAAACGCAACTAGGTGTCTTCCTTGTAATAACACTATTCTAAGAGCAAAGTCTGATGCATCTGTCTAACTTGAAGGGCTTTTCAATATCGGGGAGTGCTAAAATAAGGTTCGTCATCATCACATCTTTCAAGACTTTGAAAGCTTTTTGGCATTACGATGTCCAACTCCACTTCTGTCCCTTTTTTAAAAATTAAGTGAGTACTACTGTCCTTTTTTAATACCTATCCATAAATCTTCGATAATAATTGGCTAACCCTAAGATCGAACAAAGCTCTATTGTTTTCTTAGAGGTGGCCCACTCTTTCATAGCATTCACCTTCTATATATCCATCCAGATGCACCCTTATTTGATTATGTGGCCAAGGAAGTGAATTCTAGTTTACGCGAATGCACATTTCTTTCTTTTCATATACAACTGGTTCGTACGTAACCTTTGGAAGACCAACCGCAAGTGCCTTTGATGCTCTTCTAAGTTTGAACTGTACACCACAATATCGTCTAAGTAGATTACCACCAATTTGTCCAGATAATCATAAAACATCTGATTCATCAAAGTGCAAAAGGTGGCAAAAACATTGGTTAGTCCAAAAGGCATAACAAGAAATTCAAACGCACCATATTGCATCACGCATGTAGTTTTTGGTTTTATCTCCCTCAGTAACTTTTACTTAATGGTCACCTTATCTCAAATCTAATTTAAAAAAATACTTTGCATGACTCAGCTAGTCAAAAAAAACTGCCATAAGAGAATTGAATATTTATTCTTGATTGTGGCTTTATTCAAAGTCTGAAAATCCACACATAGCCGTAAACTCCCATCTAGTTTTTCCTGAAAAAGTATCGAGGCCCCAAAAGGTGCTTTTAAAGGTTAAATGAATTAGGCTTAGATCAACTCATCTAATCGTCTAATTGTTTCCTTAGCTCTACTAGCTCTAAGGGAGCCATTTTGTATGGCCATTTTGCAAGTGGCCTGACTCTTGGATGTTTTCAATCTTGTGATCAATAGCTCATCAAGGTGGTAGGATTCCAAGTAGCTGTTTTGGCATTATATCCTAAATTTTTTTCAAAACCAACTTCACTCCCTTAGATATTAAATTTATATTATCTTCGCCTTTGTAGATAGGCATGGCCACATAGGAACGCTCTTTTTTCTTAATCCCTTTCTTGAACTAGATAGTTGATATAATCCTTTTTCCATTCTTAGGCAAAATTGTAGCTAGTATGACACAAGATTTCTCCCCAAAGAACATTAAACAACTCGCAGCAGGGAATGGGATAGCCATACTTTATTAATAAAATCCAAGCCCAAAATGAAATCAAAGTCATCTATAGTGGCCACAGTCATGTTCACCTTCCCCTCCCAAGAACCAATTTTAACTTTTGTATCTTTGAAGTTCCCTAAAATAGCTGAAGCTGGCGAGTTAACTACTTTCATTTGCTCGAAGTCTTTCTCAACCTTGAGATCGCATCTCTTTGCCTGACTCAAAGTGATGAAGGTATTGAAGGCCCCTATGTCAAGCATAGCTTTGGTCTTTTTATCATTCACCAAGACATCCACATACATGAGACCTCGTTAGGGCTCCTTTTTCATCTTTTCCAATTGTGCTTGCAAGGCACTAAGGAACTGAATTGAGCCCATACATGAGAACTCTTCCTCAATTTCCTCCACTAGGATTTAGTTCTGAGGTGCTTCCACATTAGCAGTACAAATCACATTAAGAGCTGCTTGATGTGGACATTCAAATACTCGATAAGGTTCATTACAAAGAAAACGAGATATTAAGGCTCGAGTTCGAAGCCTCATGGCTTAGTTGTTCTTGGTTGTAGTATGTCCCGAGTTGGTGGTCTCTTTCTTCTTCCCCCACTCAAAAATTTGCTAACTCTTGAGAATTTTGCCCCATTATTGGAGCTCAAACTATTAGTTCTTGATAAAGAGTTCTTCTGTTTATGTGAGTTATCATTGTAATCAGTAAAACGTTCAATAGTCACCATTGCTGAAGTCAAATCTTGTACCTTCTATCGCTGTAACTCTATCCCAGCCCATGACTTTAGACCTTTGAGAAAATAGAACAATTTATCTTTCTCAGTCATG
The DNA here is from genome assembly GCF_053813885.1 of Theobroma cacao. Classification (NCBI taxonomy): domain Eukaryota; kingdom Viridiplantae; phylum Streptophyta; class Magnoliopsida; order Malvales; family Malvaceae; genus Theobroma; species Theobroma cacao. The sequence goes on from NC_142642.1 coordinate 2,257,543, forward strand.
TCCCTACTATTTACCATTAGGGTAGAGAAATTTCTCACAAATTCTCGAACTAACCCGATTTGCGTCAGCTCTTGCAACTTCTACCGAGCCATGTACTCTACGTTCTCCAAGAAAAACTAGTTCTTCAGTTCTTGCTTCAAGTCTGCCCACATCTATATGTGACACTCACGATCGACAAATTTGAAATGCCACCATAATTTTGCATCCCCTGTAAAATGCATTACGGTCATCGCCACCTTGTCTTCCTCCGACTCCATATGCACAACTCGGAAGTACTGCTCAATATCAAAGAGGAAGTTCTCCAACTCCTTTGTATCTCTAGCCCTTTCGTATCGCTTGGGCTCTAACATTTTAGCCTTTTTCCCTCGTTCTCCTGGATTTGCATTGCCATTACCCACAACAATAATAAAGAGATTTACGTGAGCTTTTAATTCTCCAAACTCGCCTTGGAGAGTGCTCAACATATCCCTAGTCTCATCACTTAGGGTATTTATCATTTCGGACAATTCTACTAAATTGTCTTAATTTCATCTATTTGTTTTCACGAGATCATCTTAGCTTTTATTACGACCATGGCGGCCTCTAACTCATCAATTCTCTGATGGTCCTCTAGTGCACTCCGCGTGCTCACCATGTTTGCTCTTTCACTTAGCACATCTCGTCCGCGCTTTGATACTAAGTGTCACAAACTACACTTCTTCGCTTAAATATGCAATAGTCCGTGTGGCGCTCGAACAAACGTTTTCATACAACCCAACCAATAACTCATTTAAATCTAAACAAACATCTATAATAGCCACAAATTAGATTAAGGCAACTTAACATTAAAATCATAAGGCATTACGATTGCCATGTACGCAGCCACTAAAGCCACATAAAGAAAAATATTTTATTAATATCGAAATAAGTACAAAGGGATTAGAACACACCATCATCGGGCCATAAGGGTAGCCCTAGAGGACTCACTATAAACATATCTTTCCGAATGAAGAAACCAAATAATCTACCAACTGCTTACCCCTTATAAAGAGTTTACAAGGATTTACAAGTATTTCACCAAAAGGCATTCCAATTTGTGAGATGAGGACATTCCTTTCTAGATTTAATAAGTATTTTTAGAATTGTCACCAAGTGCCATTACAATGTTTGAAATAGAGACATGTCCCTTGTGGATACAAAAAACTTAATCTCCTATGTAATTCTACCATATCATAACCCTATATAAGGTTGGCTCATGACACCCAAGCTTGTCACTACACTGCACACCATTCACCAACCTAGCTATGGCAATCTTCTCCTATCGAAGAAGAGAACCGCCCTGAAGAATTAGTGAGACCTTTGAATTTGAGAGGAGCTTCTCTCTCCATTACAACGCAACTTACATTTTGACCCACACATGAACCAAGTTTAATAGTTTCAAGGTAAAGGAACTTAAAAGGAGAAGATCATAATAAGAAATAAAAAACACCAAACAAAAGGATTAGTGTCTGCCATGTCTCTTACAAGTAAGAAAATATAAAAAAAATGCACTTGAGCTTAGGCTATTATAAGTACCAAAATAATGATAATAATATACAAAAAGAACGGTTCCTTTGATCCAATTGAGGTCAAATATAAGATCCACATATAGGAGCTGAATGAAGGTTTTCTTAACTCTAAATCTTTTTCTTTTTCCTTTTTTTTTGGTTGAAGTCAAGAAACAATTTGAATAGTGACCAAAATTTCCAATGCAGAAGTTTCCAAGGATGGAAAATATGAATTCCTGGACATTGGGTTGGGGACAACAAGTTGGCACTCTTCAATTCTAGCAAAATCTAAAAAACCGGTTGAATGAATGGGTCAAAGTGAAACTGACTCCAATTCGAGTTCCAAAAAGATTGACCATTTTTTGTTATTTTCAACATTACTAAAAATGTAGAGATGCACACACCTGCAAACAAAGTCACGTCCATAAATATTTTACAATTATTACAACTCAATGAGACAAAGCTCGTTTTCACCATGTCTCTTGCAAGCTAGAAAATCAAAGAATATGGACTTTTGCTCATGCTATTCACAGGATAAAAAAGAAGAAAAGGAACGAAAACAGTTGCTTTGAGGTATAAAGTAAAAAAAAAAAAAAAACCGTTATGCTGAACCATTTGAGGAAGCCATATGTTTCTGAGTTCAATTGTCTTATGTACATGTTTAAGATATTCTGAAAGTCGTGACTATGGCTTCCTAGCAGGCAAAGTATGGATTCGTGGAGTATGGATAAAGGTAAAGAACAACCCTTACCCAACCCATAGCGGCAACTGGAAATTTTCAACCTATTCATATTGTGGAAAACGGAAAAATTTTCACACTTTTTCATATTTGTGGAAATTTATTAATCAAACTGTACTCCTGGAGTGCCCAAAGATCTTGCATCCTGCTAAAGAGTTGAACACAACTCAAAAGAGTCAGTTTCAAGTAAACTAAGTGGTTAAGTAATGCATGGATCTAATAATATTTATCTCATATATTTATTACTCAATTTATATCAATATATAACTTTATTATAACGATAGATAATTTTGTATTTTTTATCAAGAAAGATTGTACATTTACAGACTCAAAAATCTTAGATATATAACAAATTTATATTTGATACACCATCAGTATATAATACTTATATATTATTATTTAATCAAATATTGTCATATCATTAATAAATAAATTTAAAAATTGAAAACTCTCAAAAAATAAATATTCATAATTTTTAAAATATTTATTTTGAACGATTTTTTAACTTTTATCTTTACATGTTTAAGAAACGGTACTCTCTGATTAAGTGATAATGTATAAATAATATAAATTGACTACGTATCAAATGTAAATCCATATAAAATTGCACAAAATTATAGTTGCTTCTCATGACAAAAAATATTGAAAAAAAACATAATAAGACATAATTAGTATTAGTAATTATGTCATTATATTGTTCATGGGTCAAGCAGCTTGTCTAGACCCCAACGTCGAGCCCGTAAACTTTGAAATGGATTAACCAGCCTGATCCGGCCCATCTAAAAAGGAAATGGATAACAGATGGATCCGGATCGGGTTAAAAAGCACAACCGACCCGGTGAATCAATTAGATATTTATCGGTGTAATGCCAGTGTTATCCATTCCCGCCAAGGAGAGTTAAAGAAATCTCAACACCGGCCACCGCACGCCGCACAGATGTCCCTGTACACCCTCCCTTTCCGCCCACCTTGCCCAATCATTACCTGCCGCGTGTCTTCATCCCCAGCCGTCACTCTCCCTTCACCTCCTCCCTCTATCCTCCCTCCTACCGCTACCGCTACCGCAACCGCAGCCGCAGCCGCCCTTCCCTCGCCAACATGCGCATTGCAATGCCCTCACTTCGAAACGTACGCATGATTTCACTCAAATTTTAGTTGCAATGACTTAAGTTTTTTTTAAGAAAAAAAATGTAATTTTCAGGTGCTCTGGATGCACGCACGAGTTCAATCTACACCGTCCGATCATCGTGGAGGAAGCAACTGATTTCTTCAAGAGTCTTGGAGTTTCAGATTTTACTTTCGATAGCTGTAGATTGGTATTATTACCACGAGTACATATTCATTTCCCACTTAAAAATTTTCCTCTCACTTTTCCCTTAAAATCGATAACTTTTTGGGGAGGGTTTTGATTCTGTGCTTCGCTTTCCAGTGGGGATGGAGGTGTCGAGCAAAGCTAGCCGTTCGTGGATCATCGGAGAACCCTCTGATTGGACTCTACCAGGAGGGTACTCATAACGTTGTGGATATTCCTCAATGCAAAGGTCTGAAAAATCGAAAATTTTAATTAATATTTTTCAATTACCTTTGTTATTTTTTGCTAATCAATGTTTTACGTTCTTAATCTTGATTTGTTTAATGTTAATCTTGCTGCTCCAGCTCATCACCCCAATATTAATGCCGCTGTTGAGCTACTAAGACAAGGTGGAATCTTTTCTTCTTTCTTTTCTTCCTTTCTTTTCTCTTTTAAATTTTCTTTTTTGATTAAATATACAATTTTCTTTTAACTTAAACTTTTATGTTTTTGTATTTAGGTATTAGAGAATTAAATATTGAGCCATACGATGAGGATCAAGGGACAGGGGATTTGCGATACCTTCAGGTGATTTATTCAGATGATTTTAAGTGCATAAATCAACAAGAAAGGCGATATGTTTATGTATATGTATATGAAGATTTTGATAAATGTTTGTTGTCTGCAGATGGCAGTGACAACATACAATACATCACTTCCAGCTGCGGAAAGATATAGAAATGGTAATTTTAAACAATTATATGTATATTTGGAAAATATCTCTGTTTTTCTTAATAACTCAAGACAAATGAGAGTAAAGGTCGTTATAATTTGATTCCAGGTAGAGTACAGGTATCTCTAGTTTGGAATTCAAGAAATGAGAAATCCTCGAATTCTGACAAATTAAATGCCCTGGCCAATGTGAGCTCAACTTCCTAACTTTTATACCCTCTTGTTGCCTTGTCTTACCTTTTGTCGTTTGATGTATAGTTTTGCCTAATGGTGTACAGTTTTTGTGGAGAAATGGTGGGCCAAGGAGTAATCTCCATTTGATTCACTCTGTATGGGCTAATTTTCAGACATCTACTAACAATGTGAGTTGGTAGTTTATCTTTTGAAATATATAATGAATAGCTCATGTCTGCTGTGGCTTGTTGAGAGGAAAAAGTTGTTATTAATGCAATTGTGATTCTTGGATATTTCCTTTAAATTAATCTCATTGTTTGAGCTGGCAAACTGGAAGAGCTTAGAAGCGGTAAAAGTCTATTTTAAGAAACCGTTGAGAAGAAACTGAAATGGACTCATTGATCTTTTATAACAAGTAATTTGAAGTGGAAGTGAAATTTTGCCAGTTGCATGAATTGCTAATTGTTCTGGTATGTTCATTGTCATTTGCTATGCTGCTAGCCATTGTTGATTGTTCCTTTTCTTTTTTCCCCTTTTTAAATGCTTTGAACACTAGGAACTTATAATGTTTACTGATGATGCAGATAATTTTTGGGAATAGGTGGAGACATCTGTTAGGGGAAAGAGATTTCTGGGAACATGTTGGAGGAATTGATATATCCTTGGATCCCTCCAGTTTTGGCCAAGCAAACACACGGGTGAGCAAAGCTGCTAATTAAATAGGTCATGTTTGAGTGGGAATACTTACATGCTATCAAATATACAATCAACTAAGAAAAAAAATGAATAGTATGCAGCAAACTAGAGCTAAGCATTGCAAAATATTATTCACACAGGCAAACTGACGGTCTGCAGAGTCAGGGCTCGGAGGTGCCATTTTTGAAAGCTATAGCCGTCATAGTGAATTTTGTTTCTGATATAGGTGCTTGTGCCTTTTCTTGGTCCATTTTGTGATTACTGCATGATGCAGGACACATTTATATCCTTTTTTCCATTTTTATTCTCTGCCTGGAACTGTAGATCAGCATATGATGCATAATACAACTTAAGTACCTGCAGGAAATGCAAAGCTTTATCTTATATTGCTTGTTTGAAATCCAGCTTAGTATACTTTGCCTTATTGTTTCTTTTTCAGGCTTTTGATAACTTGCTTCAGAAATTACACAAGCATGTGCCTTATGGAGCATCTGTGGCTGATTTGTATGCAGGAGCTGGTGTAATTGGATTATCCTTAGCTGCCAATAAAAAATGCAGGCAGGAAGCAGGATGGTCCTAAACGCTTCAGATTTCTCTCTGATTCTTGCTTTAATGGGAATAAACTTTTTTTCTCATTTTATTTCTAATGTTTACCAGGTCTGTCAAATGCATCGAGATTAACAAAGAGTCTAAGCCATCATTTGAGAAGACGATTGACCGCTTACCAAACTCTATAGAGGGCAGCATTAGCTGGCATAACACTGACACTTCCATTGTTAGTATCAAGTTCATGCAAATTTATGGTCTTGCATATCATTTGGGATTCACACACAATTCACTCTACTTAGAATGATGTTTTTGCTGTGCCTTGAGCTTCCATCAAAGTTTGGCCTGTACTATTGATGTTAAGTAATTCAGAACTAACTGTATGATGGATTCCCTTATTTTGCAGGATCCTCTTTCTTGGCTTGTTGGATCCGATGTAATTGTTGTTGATCCTCCTAGGAAGGGACTGGATGCCTCTTTGATTGATGCTTTACGAACTATATCTTCACATAAAGTTAAACCATCATTGAAAAGGTAGGATGATTCTGTATCTTTGAAGCCATCTGGACAGGGGTATGATTGGAGTTCCTATAAACACTATTCAATTGTTATTTGGTATTTGCAGCACTTAAATTTCAAATATTTAACTTCTATATCTGAACTCCAGTTCATCTTCAAATATAAAAGAAGAAAAGAGACCATGGATTTTACGTGAAAAAGAACGTGCAAAAGAAGCTTCAATTCAAGTTGGAAGAGAAACAACTTCGGAAGATCCTCAATCTCTTCCACAAACTCTCATTTATATAAGCTGCGGGTGGGAAAGCTTCAAAAAGGTGCTTTTGGTTGGAAGATTGTGTACTGTTGCTAACTTTGCAGAGTTTTTACAAACTAATTGGATTGTGATGTGACAGGATTGCAAGGCCTTGTTGACCAGTAAGAGTTGGCATTTGGAAAAGGCCCATGGTTTTAATTTCTTTCCTGGCACTCAGAGGTATTGCTCCTTCAAATTTGTGTTTTATTGCATAAATAAAAGTGAACATAATGAACATGTATTTTGTCTGTCACGTGATTTGTAAAGTTAACCCTTTCTTCTCCTTCCCGTGATTTATCCATTGGGAGTAATGTTGGGATATTTCTTGCAGCATTGAGGTTTTGGCAGTGTTCAAAAGGAGCCTTAAGAAAAAGAAAACAGGGAAGAAAAAGAAGAAACAGTTGTGAGGAACAGAGTACCATTGATTTTGCATTAAGTTTTTGAATCTCTTTTCAGCTTCTTCTTTAAGAAAATGGTCAGATCATAGTCATAGGTAAGATAGGCGATTCATCGGTGTGTGGTTGTGAAAGATGCACCAGCTTTTGAGTGGCCTTCGTTGTCAAATGGTCTCAGGTTTGGCATGTTAAGAAGACTCAGAACTCGAGTACATATGTTGCATATAAGAGGACAGCAGGATGTAAATAGAAAAAAAAATGTTTACCATTCATTCCTCTGTGCTGAACTAAATGGAAATTTTTTCATTATTGACTGAAATTTTATGAAAAAGAATAGGCGCAACTGATCAAAGTTGTACATGGTTGTTGATTCTCTTCTATCTACTCTCGGATCGGTGAAAAAACTGCAAAACTGATCGGAAAAGGTTACTTAGAAAAACAATAACAAATAGAGATGTGTGGTTCAAACAAATCTGCTATTATACTTTTTTTATTATTACGAGACATCAACAATCCTTTTCTTCCCCTTTGCATCTTGCCAGATGAGGGAAGGCAGTCAAAATGTTGTATGCCCGTAAGTCCTGCCGGGTTAAGATCCCAACTACAGGAGTCACCTGCAGGTGACGCATGGCTCAGATTAGCAATTTGGTAGGAAAAAAACTTCATTAGCTATAAAAAAATAGAAGAATTAAGTGTTGGGTTGGTAAACTCACCCCTGCCCCTTGATACTTTGGCACGATGAGCAAATGCCGCAGTCCAACTTGCCTGAATAGAACCATGGCTTTAGCCACTGACATGCTTTCCACCACCGTGTAAGGGGTTGTATTGGTGAGAGGATGTAAATCAGCATACATTTCCATTTCATCACGAGTCACAGCCACCTGCTCAATCTTCAGTTCCCTTTCGGCCAGATCAACCCAGTTGAATTTCTCCCTCACTTCCCATTCCTCTGTTCTCCTTTTCTCTGGCATGAACCATTTCTTCTTCAGGGCTTGGACAAGGTGTGCTCTGAGGATCAGTCCATGCAGTTCTGTTGCCCCAGTGGAAATGGTTCCCGGCACCAGCACACCTTGATCGACAATGGGGAATGCATTATGTGTAGTATTCTTCAATACATCCACGATACGCGACACCTTTTCCACCCCACAGAGAGTGACTACTGGTGGCTTGGCGTCAGCAAGGTCACCAACAGTGAGATTTCTCATCCAGGGCTCAGGATTTGCATCCAGGAAAGGGAGGCCTTTGAGTTCCAGTATAATCTCGTAGATGCTGGGGTTGAAGCTGTCTCCAACAGTTTTAGCAATCAGAAGGACTATCATTGTTATTGGCAGCAAAAGAAGGTTGTTTGTGAGTTCAAGGAATATCACACAAAGTGACACAGTCATCCTCATTGAGCCAGCCATGAGAGAGGCTGCACCGAGAACAGCATAAAGCCCCTGGTCTAAGTTTGTATATGATCCCATGACCATACCAAGAAGTCGACCATAACCTGAGCCCATGAGGATGATAGGGAGGAAGAGACCGGATGGCACGGCAATGCCAAAAGTAATCAGCCCTAAGATGCAATAAAGTACAAAAAAAAATAGAATGGAGGAAACTTGGAATTCAGAGGAAGTGTTGGAGGAGAAAATGTTTCGAACAGCATCATCATTAGTGGTAAGAAGGAGGGTAGCTAGATCATTATAGTAGCCATCTGGGCAGTTGAACTGCTTGAAGTTTCCAGACCGATCGTTCGTGGGACAAGTGTCCTGGAAAGAGGGATCACAAGGTCTGCATTGGGCTAGAAAAGGGAGACAATATTGGCACACTGAGGTAAAGAGAGAGACGGCTAGAGCTAGAAGTACTTTATGCATTTTCCCTTTCCTGCAACAGAACAAAAAAAATGTGATTATTAAACATTGATGATAAAATGTGATGTACGATAATTGAAGAGATAGTTGGATTCTGTGGCTTACTGGTTAATGAGATTGTAGAGTCTGAGGACCTTGTGGAGAACGTGATTATAGAGGCTTCCCAGAAGTCCACCAATGATTCCAATTATGATCACTGGGATTACATCCATGGGATGGTAACTGACAGTAACATCACTCACATCAAACATGATCAACCCTCCTGTTCCGAAAAGGCCACATTTCCCAGAATTGCAGATTTCAATGAATGCCCTCAGCACCACCACCACAACCGCTGTACTAAAGAAAGTTCTCCAGAGAAGGGAACTCCTCCACCACGTTGCAACCTCTTCAAGAGAGAACAGGACGCCTCCCACCGGGGCACGGAAAGCTGCACAAACGCCTGAGGAAGCACCACAGGTGATGATATCTCTGCGATCACGGTCATTGTTGAAGTAGCGAAGCCAACGCCACTTGAGACGGTGGTTGTCAGGCCCTCCCTGGGCTAGTAAAGAAGAAATGCAACTACCGATGTGCACCAAGGGCCCTTCTTTCCCCAGATCCAGGCCCGCAGAAACTGCTCCAATGCTGCCAACAATCTACAGTTATTGAAAATTTATCAGCATGCTTAGCTATAATAAACAAAATAAAGTGAGAGCTGTCTCGTACTTTATGCAACAGTTTCTTTGGTTATGTTCCTGTGTCAACCGTGCATGACTTTACACTTAGGACTAGATCATTACCCAATTCCAGATCTGATCGAACTTTCATCGTCCATATTTGGCTGAAACCTTAAATTATAAGTCAGATATGAGATCGAGTGTTCATTTTCAGATAATGATCAAGTCACTTTCAAAACGTACATCAAAGTCAATCCTCTGAACTATGCACCCTGGTGCCAATCATAACCAAATTTCTTGTCTGATTTATTCTACTTCCTAAGAGTAAATTCTTGTATGATTTGAACCATTATTGGAACTGTTTGTTTACAAGGCATTCTGATTGAAAGCTAATTAACCAACCTTGACAATCAATGTTGTGGCACCAAACATGTTAGGAGTATCAACTCCGTTGAGATAAGCCTTGATTTCCGGAATACCAGGACCAGCTGCAGTTGGCGCAAAACACACACACAGAAGTGCAGCAGCCAAGGTCAGGGAAAAATTGACACCGGTGAAAAAGACCAACCCAGATAAATACCTGCATCAAGTCACCTAGTCATATCAAAATCAAATTCAGATTCTCTTGGATATAAGCAAAAGTTTGGTATTTGATCATGGAAACTGAAAACAATGATCAGAAATGCTAGGAACGACATCTATACCTTCCCTCCTCGATGAATCCAACAATAGCAAGAAGCTTGTAGCCAGCAATGTTCTCAATTGCAAGATTGATAAGAGTGGCAATCAATCCTGTTAGCAATCCAACAAGGAAAGCCAGAGTCCATTTCAAGAATATGTACTGCAAAACCTGTACTTTGGATCTGCTTCTCCAATCATGTTTGAAAATATCATTCTCATTGATCCTGCATCACAGCTACTACTGATCAGTTCTCAATAAATGTTACTCAAACAAAGATCAAACAAGAAAGAAAGAGAACTGAATCAGAATTCAAAATATATATTTATGTAAACAGCTTTATTACTCATAGTCCAAGCTCTCTATATGGGAGACCTTGGCTCCAACCAAGGCTAGTGGACTGGAAGATAGAGTTCTGTTTCTCTTGAGAAGTGGCTCACCCAGAGAATTGCTCTCAGGGTCTCTTTCTTCTTCATCAGCTTCAGCTTCCAAGTTATGGGGAGTTTCTGGTTTTGCCAACTGAGTTGAATCCTCCTCCATTGTAAAAACAGAAGCTTTACAAAGACAAAAGAATTAATGGAGATGCTGCTGGTCTTTTTCTTTTCTAGTAGGCTTTTAGATGGCCATGGATTGAATAGCCTCTTTATATCTCTTGGGATTTTTGAAAACTTGGAAAATGCCTGTCATCATGCACCTTATACTTCTCTGTTCCTTTGTCTTATCAAAAAATAATTTATGTAAATTCGTACACACTTTTTGTTGCTTAATAGCAAAATTTTGGGTAAGATCTAGAAGAGTCAAGTTTCATATTTTTTCTTTTGTTACATGTTTGTCACATGGCTCTTTGTTTTCTTCCCCTTTTCCTCTCAAATGTTAGAATAAATCATGCAAATCATTAAACTTATTGTTAGGTGAACTAATTAATACATTTTATCTTAATTCTTGTTATATTTGGGAGTAATTGTCAAAGGTAAAAAAAAAAAAAACACTTGTTGTTTACAACAAAGCTTTGGGGGGAAAAGGAAAGGAAGTATTTTTGTATAGCATGTGGTCCAAGAAAAGGTGAGTGATAATTATCCTTGGACTTATGGCCATAAATGATTAAGCCACTCTCCAAGGATGCCTCAAAGCCTGAGAATTTTATCAAGAGGAAAGAAACAAGGATAAGGGGTGTAGATCAAGTTATAAACCTTTCATTTTCATTCATCTTAATTTATCCACCCAATGGAAACTTGATTTATAATCTTAGATGACATAATTCTCAAATGGGTTGTTTTTTAAATTTTAAATTCAGATTAAAATAAAGATTTATATATGATGCAATCTTAATATGTTACTTCAATAAAGAAATAATAATATTTAATTAAATGATAGTGTATAAATATTATATACAGAATGTACATCAAATATAAATTTTTAAAAATTACAATATGGTACCTTTGAAAGATTTGCAATTATTTGAGAGAATTCTGGGTCCATCATGATTTGCATATGATATGATAGCTACTTATTTCATTTTATTTGTGCAACTTTGAGTGTAAGCAAATGGCAAACTAAATTTTGAATTTCTCCTTTATTTTAATAGTTTATGAAAATTTTGCATAATAAAAAATACATTTTTTGGTCAAAAGAAATCTACGCTGCGCACCCCACGCAAATCACTCCTAAGATCACCCGGTGTCGGCATGGTTGATGAAAATGGGGCCCGCAAGTAGGCCCCATTTTTATACATTTTGGGGCCACCAATGATCCTGTCACTCTCTCTAAATTCAATTATGTATCACTCATGGCACGCACAAAAATAAAGTAAAATTCACTTTTATTTCTTGTGATTTTAATATTTTTTGCTTGGTATTCAGTTTTTTTTGTTAATTAATACCTTATAAGTATTTTTTTTCCTGATTAGCATCATGGAGATAATTTATGTCCCTATAGAGTTAAACTATTATTTTTTTCTGAAAATTAAATTATTAATTTTGATCAATAAAATTATAAAAATACTTTTTAATATAAACAAAATAGGTTAATTTAAATTAAACGGATTTTGATAATTTTATTATCCAAATTAATGACCTAAAAAATATATTTATAAAATGTAAATTGAGAAAAAAAAATTACATGAAATGAAGTGGAAAGAGTTAAAATATAATAATTAGCAAAAAAAATATTATATAAAAAATAGCCGAAAGATATTAAAGAAGCATTGTTCCCATTGGCCGCTTCCTGTTTTTCGCAGTTGTCCCCTTCTTGTTCATACGCTAAATATTAGGTTCCTCGTGACAGATCATAACAACCCTTAAATCCCAATTGGACTTAGACACGCGTAATGCTCTAGATGGAGGAGATCACAAAGATCAATGGTGAACAGAAGTCCGACCCTTGAGGTGATTGAAGGGCCACCCTTATCCATATTATTCATAGATTTTTTTTTTTTTTTTTGCAAATATCAATCATGGGAGTTGGCAATAAAACAAATAGAAAAATAATTAATAACGTGATGGAATTATTCCGGATTTCCATTAAATTATCAACATGGGTTTTGGCTCTTTCGGAAGGTGACATGTGTAGGGGACACGTGGCAAACATCGGCTGGGTTGATGGGAGATCCACAGACAGGGCAAAAAACCCCACTGTGCCAACTGGCATGTCCCCAGTCCCGCACATGAATGTCTTTGTCTTTAGGTTTGGATTAGATGAGATAAATCTTCTCTTGTCCTTCTCTGCCAACACCACCCACGTGGAGAACTGTCAACCATCAGATCTGAGGACTTTTTTTAATTGCAATTTTGAAATTTTTTTTTATTTAGAGTAAATGAAAAAGAAGAGATGCAAATGGGATTATCGTGAAATTTAGGAAAACGCAAAATCGAGACGCCACCATTCAGCCAAACCACATAAATGCAAAAGCAAGATGTGCGTGATTTGTCCCATAATAATAATTCAGCCCCATTCTTTTTCTTTCTTATATCAGCATACATCCATTTTTTTGCTTTATTTTACGTTTAATCAAGGAGCCACCAAAAAAAAACAAACTGTTTTCAATTTATCTTGATGGTTAGCAAATTTTATATTATTATACATCAAAGTAAATTTCATTTGTAAATCTATAACATTGTATAAAAATTGTCCCAAAATAAGTGTCCTATAGACACATGTCCAAGACTCGCTCGACATTTTTTATAAATAAAAAGGTTGGGAAGGAATTATGGGTTTTAAAATATTGAAATTCAAAATTGATTAAAATTTAATTATTCATATCTTATTAAAGAAATTTTAACACCTAATACTTGAACTTGAAACAAACACCCCGATTGATAATACCGTACGACCATTGCAAAGAATAACACAATTCACTATTTGCGAGTTCTTCAATTGCAATCACACGCTACAAGACAACTTGTGTCACACGCTCCGATGATTAAAATCAGATAATGAACACTTCTCTTTTTCTGACTATTCCAATTTCCAAATTTCAAATCCCAAATAGAATAATTATATTATATACATCATGATGTCAAAAATAAAATAACAAAGAAAAGAAAAGAAAAAAAAAGAACCCATTCCTTTTCACTTTAACACGCAAACCTTTCTCTGATAAATAGCAGAGCCACGCGTATGGAGAGGGTGGGTGGCTGTTGAGTAGATATGGCCTGCGGGCAGAGGCTTTGAGCAGCTGACTTTGTGGTGTGGAAAGTCTGGAGGATGGCATTAAAGTATATTCGACTATGACCAGTGCGTTTCACACGGTCACTTTCTATTTGTTTTTTTCTTTCTCTTTCTATCTCTCTCTCTCTCTTTTTTTCCTATGTCTTGTACGTGGGTAAAAGAAAAAGCCCTTTTAAGGCGTCCTTTTAAGTATCTTATTAGAGTATAACACGTGTGCAACACTCGGACCTCTTTGCTTCAACACTAAACTCTGATCTCTTTGCAGCTTTTTCTTTTTCGTCCTTTTTTCTTCAATGTCTTTTCTCTTTCACTCTCTCTACCCTCCACCTGGTCAATTCTTCTTATTAAATATAAGGCAGAAGTCACAATTTTTCACATGATAATTTATGAGAATAAAAACGTAATCAGATATGAAGTCAAATTTTAGATTTTCAAATTATATATGTTAAATGCATTTGAATGCATCAATTTTTAGGTTTTGAAGGGAGATCATTCCATTTAAGTAAAATATTTATATCTGATATATTGTACATATAGAGATATCGGAATATATTTTAAAATTATGAATATTTGTTTTTGAAAACTTTTAGTTTTAAAATTTATTTATTAACTGATTAAGTAACGGTATGTAAATATTATACATGTATAGTATATTAAATATAAATTTTTAAATTAATTAAGAGTTTGAAAATTGATCCTGAAACTTGGGAACTTCCCGTATACACCAAAATCATGGAGATAGTGGAGGATTTAAAGTTTATCCAGCATGATTGTGGCCCAGGTGTCCAACATATACAACACAGCAGCATTAATCTTTGAAATATGATAGAACATATGGGCCCTAATAAGTTTATATCCAGAAGCAATGGAACTTTTTTTATATAAATATTTTATTATTTTTCTCAATTTAAGATCAATGAATCTGATTGAGATTTCATCTACATTCGAATTAGATTTTTTTTGAAACCATTCAATTGAATAGGATTAATTTGTTTGGTTTTGATGTTTCAAAGTGTCTCGTATTCTTTCTCCGATATCATTTTCTAAATGAATAAATACTATTCCCTTACCAATATTTTTGACCGATGATACCAAACCTAACAAGTTTACCAAATTGGCCTTTCTTTTCTCTTTTTTGTTGAAAATACAATCATTGGTTGCACTGTTTTATTTTTGTTTTTACGAATAGAAATCCTCTACTAACACTAGGTGTCCGATTTACTACTATTTTTATATTTTTACATCACATATTTTTTAAATTTTTCATATTAAGATTTAGAGTTAAGAGTTTATAATTTAGAGTTTAGGGTTTAAGATTCGAAATTTTTAAGATTAAAATTTTTAGTTAATAGTATAAAACTAAATTTGTGACGTAAAATTATAGAAAGAAATAGCAAAACGAGCACTAAATGAAAGTAGAGAATTTTTGTCCACGTTTTATTGGTAATGAAAAGTTTAAACAATTTAACGAATATGAAAGGTATTAAAAACATTACAAAGTAGTAAGAATGGGAAGAACCAAAAAGATACTAATTTAGGATTCAAAATTTTAAGATCACAGTTTTAGTTCATAGTACAAACTAGATACGTGATATAAAATTATGAAACCAAAAACTAAAATGAGTACCAAATTGAAGTAAAGGATTTTTATTAACGTATTACCAGAAAGGAAAAGTTAGAACAACATATGCAATATGAAAAGTATTAAAAACATTAAAAAATATAAGAATGCAAAGAACCAAAAGGGATGCTAATTTAGAATTCAAAGTTTTAGGATCAGAGCATTTAGCTGATAGTATAAAATTAAATTCGTTGAGCAAAATTATGAAAAAAAACCACCAAAACGAGCACCAAATTGAAGTATAGAATTTTTACGTAAATTTTTTCAGACCAAAAAAAAAAAGCTAGAACACTTACGAAATATAAAAGGTATTAAAAATATTTTTATCAAAGGAAGAATGAAAAAAAAAAACTAAAATGGATACTATTTTAAGATTCAAGATTTTAGAATTAAAGTTTTAGATGATAATATAAAACAGAAAATACATGGCACAAAATTATGAAAGAAAATACTAAAACGAATATCAAATGTAAGTACAAAATTTGTGCTTATGTTTTATCGACAAAAAAGTTAGAACAACTTATGGAATATGAATGGTGTTAAAAATATTAAAAAAAGTAAGAATGGAAAGAACCAAAAAAAATAATAATTTAAGATTTAGGGTTTTGGTATTAGAGTTTTTAATAACTAAATTCGTTGAGCAAAATTATGGGGAAAAAAACCAATTTTAACACCAAATGGAAGTATTGATTTTTTTTTCAAATTATGCTGACAAAGAAAAATTAGAACTATTTGTGGAATATGAAAGATATTAAAAATATTTAAAAACAGGAAGAATGGAAAGAACAAAAAAGAATACTAACTTAGGATTTAGAATTTTAGGATCAGACTTCTTTTGGTTGATAATATAAAACTGGATACATGGTGAAAAATTATGAAAGAAAAACATCAAAATGAGCACCAAATAGAAATAGAGGATTTTTGTTCATGTTTTACCGGTAAGGAAAAGTTAGAACAATTACTTACGAAATATGAAAGGTATTAAAAATTTAAAAAAAAAAGAATGTAAAGAACAAAAAAGATACTAATTAGAAGTCAAAATTGGATGTTTTAACTTTCATATGTTCATTTTATTAAATTATAACTTGTTTGATGATCTTATCACGTGTATGTGTGTGTATATATATATATATATATATACGACGAACATTTATTAAATTAGTTAATGGCAACTGCTAGGTCATATACAATATACAATGGAATACGATCGTCAAACCTTTCTTAGGATTTGATTCAAGATCTAATAAATAAATATATATATTTGATACATTGTGATTGTATAGATTTCATACTATATCAATAAATCAAATATTATCACCTTTTGTTAATAAATAAATAGTATATATTTAATGTACTAACCATCAAGTAATATTACATTATTATGACAGCAATTGAAATTTGAATTTTTTTTTGCTTGTTTTAGGGAAGGAAATTTTAAGATTTCTTTTGCATATGTACGTGTTCAAAATCATTATGGATATATGGGCTTTAAAGAAAGAAATTTAAGGGAGAGGAAGTGATTTTGTTTTTTTTTTTTGGTTTTTCTTTTTACAAAAGATCATTCTATGTTTTATAAATGAAGGAGAATATTTTTGTTCATGTTTTATCGGTAAAGAAAAATTAGAACAAATTACTTATAGAATATGAAAGGTATTAAAAACATTAAAAAATTTAAGAATGTAAAGAACCAAGATGATACAAATTTAAGATTCAATGTTTTAGGATCAAAGTTTTTAATCAACAGTATACGATTAGACACGTGACATAAAATTACAGATGAAAAAACCAAAACAAGCACCAAATAAAAGTAGAGGATTTTCATTCATGTTTTACCATAAAGAAAAAGTTATAATAACTTAGGGAATATGAAATGTATTAAAAACATTATAAAAAGTAAGAGTAGAAAGAAGCAAAAAGGATGCTAATTTAGGATTCAGAGTTTTAGGATTTTTAGTTGATAGTATAAAGTTAAATTCTTTGAGTAAAATTATGGAAAAAACACTAAACAAGCACCAAATGGAAGTATAAAATTTTTGCTCAAATTTTACCAACAAAAAAAAGTTAAAATTACTAATGGAATATGAAAGGCATTAAAAATATTTTTAAATAAAGAAGTAATGAAAAAAACTAAAAAAGAAACTAATTTAAGATTCAAGATTTTATGATCAAAGCTTTTAATTAATAGTACAAAACCAAATATGTGGTTCAAAATTATGAAAGAAAATACCAAAACGAGAACCAAATATAATTACAGGATTTTTGCTTATGTTTTACCTATAAGAAAACGTTATAACAACTTATAGAATATGGACAGTATTAAAAGCATTAAAAAAAGTAAGAATGAAAAGAACCAAAAGAGGCATTAATTTAGGATTCAGAGTTTTTAATTAATAGTACAAAATTATGAGAAAAGCAAAAGCACCAAAATGAGCATAAACTGTAAGTACAAAATTTTTACTCAAATAGTGCCGGAAAGAAAAGTTAGAACTACTAATAAAATATGAAAGATATTAAAAATATAAGAAAAGGAAAGAACCCAAAGGGATACTAATTTAAGATTCAGAATTTTAGGATTAGAGTTTTTAGTTGATAGTATAAAACTAGATATGTGTCGAAAAACTATGGAAGAAAACAAAAATAAAATGAGCACCAAATAGAAATAGAGAATTTTTGTTCACATTTTACCGGTAAGAAAAAGATTAAACAATTACTATACAAACTATGAAAGGTATTAAAAATATTTAAAATAAAAAAGAAAAAGCAAGAATAGAAAGAACAAAAGGGATACTAATTAGAAGTCAAATTTGGATATTTAGAAGACATTATTCCTCTAATCCTCTCATTTTGTTTTATTGTCACTAAGAAAATAGTCAAATATTAGTCAAAATCCACCTAGAGAAATGAAGGAAATGAAGATATTAAAGTCACCATGTTCTTTCATTTTTTTTTTTTTGTTTATCCTCATTTGCTTGCTTGTGTATTGGTTTTCTAATTTAACTATCAAATAACTTGTCAACTCAAAGGAAAGGGATCTCGACACACAAGAAGTAAGAGATCTCAACTTACAATATGTATGAAATTCTTTTTTTTTTGAACTCTGTCTTTTTCAAATGTCCATTTCATTAAATTAAAACGTGTTTGATGATTTTATCATGTATATATATATATATATGATAAACATTTATTAAATTAGTTAATGACAAGTGCTAGGTCATATACAATATACAATGGAATAGGATTGTTAAATCTTTCTTAGGATTTGATTTAAGATCTAATAAAATAAAGGTATATATTTTATACACTGTGATTGTATAGATTTCATACAATATTAGTAAATTAAATATTATCATCTTTTGTTAATAAATAAATAGTTTATATTTGATGTACTAACCATCAAGTAATATTACATTGTTGTGGTGATTTTGATCAAAGCTTCATATTGTTATTAAAGAGAATGAGTTTTGATCCTGAAATTGAAATTGAGAAGAGAGCAAAGCCGAGTGAAACAGGAAATAAATCATGATATCATGGGAAAGGCGTACTTGCTTGCTTGTTTGTTAAATTGAATGTGGATGGGAGTGCACAAGGGCAATCGGGTCTAGCAGTCACAGGGGATTTGATCAGGGATGAATATAGCAATTGAACAGTGGGCTTCACATATAAAATTTATATCTCTTTTTCATACAACTGAATTATGGGCGATATACCATGGCCTGAAGCTGTTCTGGAATAGAGGCTTTAGGAGAATCTAGGTGGAGTTTGACTCTTTATTAGCTTTACAAAAAATTTCAGGCCATATTTTTGTATTTGATCCAAATTCTCATCTTTTGAGAATCATTAGAGAGCTGCTTTGTCGAAATTGGGATTATTCGCTTTCTCACATTCATCGTGAAGCTAATCAATATGTTGATTGAATGACTACACACCATGATAACTTAACTTTAAGTTTACACGTTTTTTATTTTCCTCTAGATAGTTTTGCTACATGTTTATTTGCAGATTGCCTAGGCAAAGCTTGGCCTAGAATGGTGGAAGTTGTTTTATTTTTATATATAATATATAAAAAAATAATGAAATTTGGATTTATTTTGCTTATTTGAGGGGAGGAAATTTTAAGATTTCTTTTGCATATGTACGTGTTTGAAATCATCATGAACATGTTGGCATCAAAGAAAGAAATTTGTGGTAGAGGAAGTGATCTTGGTTTTTTGTTTTTTTTTTCAAAAGATTATTCTATATTTTATAAAGGAAGCAAAGAATTTTTGTTCATGTTTTACCAATAAAGAAAAATTAGAACAAATTAAAAAATTATGAATAGAAAGAATCAAAAGGATATAAATTTAGGATTCAAAGTTTTAGGCTCAAAATTTTTAGTTGATAGTATAAAATTAGATACGTGACATAAAATTATAAAAATAAAAAAACCAAAATAAGCACCAAATAGAAGTAAAGGATTTCGTTTAAGCAAAAGTTATAACAACTTATGGAATATGAAATGTATTAAAAACATTATAAAAAAGTAAGAATGGAAAAAAAAAAAAAAGATGTTAATTTAGAATACAGTGTTTTAAAATCAGAATTTTTAATTGATCGTATAAAACTAAAAACTTGGAGATCTAACTACAAGAAGACAAGTAGTCTGATGCAAGATTGCTTTGTTATTTTTCGCTTCTATTTTCTGTTTATCGTTGCTGAGGATAGCCAAGCTTTACAGTATTGCAAGTCTAGACATCCCCATTGTATCCACCTCAAAACCTTCGTGACAGGAAAATTCGATATGATAGCATCCGGGACCCAAGGTAGCATCATATAGTGTCCGAAAAGACTAGAGTTAGCACAACTACGTATTGATATGTTTTACAGTGTTGTTTTTACGGTAATTTTTTTTAGTTCCCCCCACCTTCACAAGCTTTAGCCTATACGTAAACTTAACTGTGGTTGGCTGGTTGCAGAATGCAGACGTCATGTGGCTGAGGAATCCGTTGACAGAAATTTCTTCTTATTTGTCAATCTCATGTGAGCTTTATCCTATCGCTGATAAAAGCTTCGGAGTAGGAGGAGAAGGAGGATTCTTTTATACCGTCGCAGAACTAATGACTTATGAGTACTTGGGTTTCGGTAACGTAGAGGGACTTGAATCCCCATCCTGAATATCAATCCGTCTGCAACCTTATTCCAAATAAGGAGTGCATCGACCACTTCAGCTTACTTCAGGTTCAGTATTTCAGTGAGGTGAAATTTGGTAGCCTTTGTAAGCCATGTGATTTGAGTCAGATATTTGTCGTACAAGCAACCTGCTGTGAGAAGATTGAGAGCAAGATTCATCACCTGAAGCTTGTTCTTGATGACTGGAGAAACTTCACAGAACTATCCGCCAAAAATGCTAGCTCCAAGTGGTCACCCTCATCGTGGAGAGCTCCACAGAAATGCACAGGGTGATTTCTCCTCTCGGACAGGTATTGCCTGTCGAGATGTGTCCAGTAAAAATGGTTCGGATCTTATCATATTTGTCAACATATATGCAAAAATGATTTCTGTCTGCTGCTTGATGCCATCTTTTATGACTGCCCTTTCACTCACTGTGATTTCTAACTTCCAGTTTCATCCAAAAATTTTCTTCGACCACTTGCTTTGTGCCTCATTGTTGAGCGACCTCGTGTTCAGAGGCCCTGAGCAGCCATAACGCTAATTCTGATAATCCTTTGGTTAGCAAATACATCAACTCGGTTTTAATCGATTGCACCAATGCGTTGGTACATCACACATGCAATCACAAGCTTATTTCACAAATACATCAACGAGAACTAAGTGCCCATCAGTGAATCCGAAAGCATGGTTAAATTGTTGAAAACAATCCAAGAACCATCAATTATAGAATCTGCATAAACAACAGAACAACCGACTAACAGACTTCAATAAACACTCAAATGGAAACACTCCTACAGATTCCTTGATAAGGTTTTAAGCAATATGATTTTTGGTGTCCCTACTACAAATAATCAAGAACAGACTTAGGGAATAGATTTTTAGCTGTCAATGTTTCAACAGATTTTCAGAGTCCCTGTCATTCAAATTCTGACCAACCGACCTTGATATGAAGCAGCAAGCTCCAATATCTTTGTCCGACTGCTTACTCTGCCTTTGAAGCTGGAGAAGACGACACTGCCATGCCTAGAGAACAAGAAATTGCAGTCTCCTTTTCAACTCAATGTTAGAACGAAGAAAAAGAAAGAGGAAAACATAAATAAATACAAACTTTGACATACTTCTGACACTGATTACCTTTCTATAGGTCCGGGAAATCATGGTAATGCATAAACTGCCTTCAAATCAATTAATGAACGAAAATCTTTCCTTCATATATGTGAAAAAAATTACAGGGCAAGTGGCAGGGTGCCTAATGCAACTTACAAGAGACAAAAAGCCCCAGAAACAACAATGAAGATTAGTAAACAATGACATGGCAAGATGTGGTTAATAGGGAAGGTCTCCATCTGGCATTTCCCAGTTATCTTCTTCATCATCATCCCTCTTCTTTGAAGATACTTCCTGCTTGTTCGGTAGTGAGGATCTTGCTTGGGGACGCCTGATCATAGTGCAAGAGAGAAGATAACCATCACTAATCATTGTCAACAAAGATATAACCAACTAAAGAAAGACAGAAGATGTCTTATCGCTACGACAGGGATGGGCAATAAACTTAAAGGAACAGAATCTAGACCCTGGAACCTAGCACGAAACAACATCTAGGACACTCACAAAGCAATATAAAAAAGATCGGATATTGACCACTGAAGACTCAACAAGAACCACAAAAAAGGCCAGACCTAATGGGAGAAGTAAATGTAGGAGAAACAAAAAAAAAACTACAAAAAATATGCTACATACTCAATGAGATTCAAAACTGCATAGAGATGATGTGTCTATAATATTTATGTCGTTCTGAAAATATGACTTCCTTAAACACTAATGTAGATGCTCAATTTTGGCACCTTCATACTACACAATGAAGTAGTCTCCTCAAACCATGTTTCAAAGACAATTATTTGGGATAGCTCAACTGTAAACAAAGCGCAAAGGAAAACTGTAGCAGCTAGTTCTTGAAACATAGCACCAGGAAATCAAACCCAGGAAAACTACAAAAGCTTCAATTTCTTATGGCTAAAACACAAATATCCAACAAAATTCAACTTGGGATCAGCTTTTAAGTTCATGACAAAAAGTTAGAACTCAAAACTCCTAGCTTTATTTTTCTTGGCAACAATTTTCTCTTTCCCCCTTCCTCTCCTTCAAGCTGGATCACGGGAATCAAAATTGCTTAATTTCATATGAATCCTTCTCTTCCTTTCCCCTCAAATCTTCTCAGGTTTCAACAACCAATTAAACCCAGAAAAACCAAAACTTTCCAAGCTATAAGAAAAGCCAATAATACTACTGAATTAAACAAAAATCCAAAGAAAAGAATCTAAACATGAAACATGACATCCAAGTTTCGAAGTTCCTGCCTTTTTTTCTTCTTCATTATCTCCATTTTACAGCCTACAAAAAAAGAGAAAAACAAAAAAAAAGGGACCAAAGCATTACCTTCTACGATTACGCTTTGCAGCCTCACGTGACTTACGCTTCTTCTCATCTTGCTTATTCTCAAAGAACCTCCTCCTTTTACACTCTTGAATAACACCAGCTCTCATGACCTCTCTTCTGAACCTGTTAAGAAGCCTTTCTTCGGGTTCATTGTCATCCACGATAACCTGAACATTGTAAGCAGATTTAAAGAAAAGGGTATTTGCATACGCAAGAGAAGGGCATATAACAGCCGACAATTCAGTGGATAACGAAGAAGACTGATCCTCTTGGGCTGACACCGAAAGGAAAGTGTTTTTGGGTTTCTGAGAAGAAAGGTAAAGGTTATTGAGAGGAGCTACTTTGGGTGGCGGTGGAGGAGGATTGGACGGTAAGAGGAAGGAGAGGAAGTTTGAGAGGGAGAGTGAAGTAGCCATTGGTGTGGATGATGGGGTTGAGCTTTCTTCAGTTTGTGGATGGGAATTTTATTGGCTTTGCTTGTGTGCTCTTTCCGTTTTGACTTGGTAAAGCTGACTGCCCTGGCTTGGGATAAGTTCTACCTTGTACTTGTTTTGTGGCTCGAACCTCAGGGCCAAACTTTGGGCCTTAAAATTTCTAGTTTGAGTTTTGGTTTCCGGCCTTTCGCCTTTCTTACGTAAAACCATGTTAAATTCAAGTTGTATAATTATATACAAAAATGACAAAAAAAAAAAAGAGATTCATTATGAGTTATCTTTGAGAACGGTTATATTTGATGTATTGTTAATATATAAATTTTATATAATATTAATAAATTAATTTTTATTTATAATTAAGTGATAATATATAAATATTATACATTGATAATATTTCATACATGATTAATATATCACATTCTATTATCGTGCGTATATATTTGAGTTATTCTATTGTAGTGGATAATCTTTTGGTAGTAATTGGAAGTGCTTAATGGTTATAGTCCTTTGCAATATAAAATTAGAGAACAACTCAATTTATTATTATCATTTTCTTTCTTCCATGATTGTTTTTTTTTAATTTTAAATTTATTCATATTTTTTTCTAATGGAAAGCAAATTAAAAACGATGCTAACATATTTATACATATACACATCCCTAGTTTTAGATATATGTTATATTTTCTTTGCTTTGAGTTTGATCTCCTCTCTCAAGCATTCCCTCCCCCAACTCTTTTGAGAATAAAAGTTCTCTATCTTCACTTGATGCTCCATTTGATACTTCTTTTATAATTTTGTGTCACATTTCCAATTTTATGTTATAAATTTTGAACCATAAACCCTAACAGTAGAAACAAATAAATTAACTGTAAAAGTGATATTAATATAAGAATTTACTAAATACATATCGTAAAATTGTAAATATATATATATATATATATATATGTCAAGAGAGACATCAAATGAAATAGGAAGATTTTTGTTTCCTTTTTGGGTGATGCCAATATGGTGTTTGTTAAGGTGCCCTTTGGCTTACCATAGCAACAATCGGCAAGCACTTAGAAATAGTGCAGGCAATCGTTCCAAACAAATATTTGGCGTATCTTACAACTTGTTTTTGTAACAGTTGACAGTTGGAATTGTAGATACGTGTACTTTGATGTGGACAGTGGCCACTGCAGAGCTCTGGGTGTGCCGCATGCACCGCCACTGCTACACCATTGGTTGCTCTTTTGCCTTTAAATATACCGTTTCTCTAGTCTTTTTCTGAGTAGAGGTTTCAGTGCCCATATCTTTCTGGTAGCCATTGCCCAAATTTCCAGCCCATGGTTAATCATTTCTGCATGTCTTGTTTTCTTTTGAGAGGAACACGTGTTCACCTCATCAAGCAGGCTTTGCACAAATGTCTCGTGAAGAAAGAAAGTTGATCAAAAAATTTTTTAACAAAAAAGGGAAAACATTTATATTTAAAGTAGTTTTCTCAAAAGAGAAAAGGGAAAGGAAAGCTAAAGGAGAGAGTACAAGATCACTGTACTAGATGAAAGATTAAGCAGCAACCCTCTTTTTGTAAGTAAGATTCTAATTCATTTTGGTGACCAACTCAGGTTATATATCAGTTGAAGGCTATAATTCTACAGAAAGAAGTGGCATCCATCAGGAACATCTTTAGCTGATTTTCTTGTTTCGATTTTGCTGTTGTTGTTGCTTAGTTTTCTGCTTTTTAGCAGCCTTGTTGTTTGCTGCCACAGGTTTTTGTCTGCTTCTTTTTTCTAAACAAAAAGAAACAGACCAAAAATTCTGTTGCATATAAAACCTGCAGATTCAGCTCATTATATCCTTTAATCCTGATTAGTTACAATGTTTAGAACAGGTTTTACCTTATTGAAGATTGGCCAAGCTAAAAAGTTTGTAATTCACAAAAGCAGAAGTTGATTATGTCGAGGAATGAAGTAATGTATACTGCAGATATGAAAATGACAAGTGTCATCCCAATCACACCCAGTTCTCCATGCTGATTTTGATGGCTTATAAATATATTCCTTTCTGTTTTCAGTTTTCCCACCAGCCTAGTTATTGGCTGAAGAGAGAGATCAGTTTATGCATAAACATGAACTGATCTCCCAAAAGCAAATCAAAATGATGTGGCATCACAAAAATGGGTGTTCCAATCTGCACTCAAATATGTGTGAGGTCCATTAACTATGAAAAGGTGCAAATTCCCTCGGTTTCTAAAAAACCCTGGAAAAAAACAAAGCATGCCGACTTTTTTTCGCTTATTTCCAAGCTTTGGAAAGCATCCCACAACACATGAGAGCATCAACAAAAAAAAAAAAGAAACACAGTGGTTGGTTTTGGTTTATATCAGATGAACAATGAATCCTTTTAAATGGGTTTCTTAAATTTAATCAAAATCTTTCTTTTCTCCTCCATGAACCTGGTGGTGCAAAAAATTTGTCACCCAATTATCATAAAGATCAGTGGACGTCTTTTGCTTATGTTAATATCAAGGTTCATTAGCATGCTCTTCACCATATCTGTGGGCTGAAAGCTGATTAGACCTTTGTCCTTTACCCAATCCTTTTGCAACGTTACCTCTCTTGTTTTTTTCTCCTAAAAAGATTAATGTCCTAAATGAGAAGAGAAATCCTTAATTCCCATTGAAACGTTTGTTTTATAATTTTGAATCACGTGTTTTTACATTTTTTTTATTAAAATTTAAGATTTAAATATTAAAATTTTTTATTAATAGTACCAGATTCAACACGTAACATATAATTACACAAATAAATATCAAACGAGGCACTAAATGAGAAAGACAATTTCTATTCTTAAATTCTACCATCGTCTGACGTTTCATATAATTTTTTTTAATACAATTTGGTTTCATAAATTTATTAAACTTTTCATATTATGATTTAAATTTTAAAAATTTAAATATTTAATCAATAATTTAAAATTAAATACGTAATGTAAAATTATAAAAAAATAATATTGATCCAGTCGTCTAAGTGGGTGATATAATTTCTATTGCTAAATGAAGACACCTATCATACACAAAATGCTAAACCTACGCGAATATGACAGTGAATCTTGGATTTTATTAAATCAAAGGCAAATCCACCAAGCTAATCAGTGGACAGCCAACGCGTAAACATTGATTAAAAAATTAATTAGGGGGAAATGAAAAAGAAGGAAGGCTTATCCAATGGGGTTCCATTTTCTAGGCTGAGGGCGTGGCATCTTTCTTCCATTGGTTCTGACTAAACTAATCTTATAGGCTTAGGTTGGTAAAATAACTTCGGTATGATTCCTGATCAGTACAATCTGAAGAGGACAGATGTGAATGCCATGGCCAAGTATTTAACAATAAACATTATTATTCTTGGATTGGGGTTCAGGCCATCTCATTTGTTTTTGCTTTTTGCTCTTTGATCAAGACTAACTGCCCACTTTTCTTGCCATCTTTTCATCTCTGAACATGAGCAACCAATAAATAAGAAATGTTCATCATGGACAGCACATCAGCTATTGATTTTAGAGACCAGGAAAAGAAATAAATTAAAAAATCATGGTGTGATTTATTAAAGTTAGCTTTGTAGTGCTCTATCATAAGCTAGCTTATAGGCTTTCAAACCTCTTTTCAATTAAATTTTTCTACTTGTTTTTTCATTGATTTAGCTTTCTTTAGCCCCCCCAAAGCCTATTGACAACAATGGTTCAAAGCTTTGAAAAGCAATTCTTATTCACATTCTGTTCTCAAGATTTCAAACCCACTATTTTTGAATATTTCAAACCCACTATTTTTGTTCCTCAAAGATTTAAGATATGAAATGGAACCAAAAAAAAAAGGTATAATTATTTCCCATTTAGTACTTTTTTTTAATTTATTAACTCAAATTGTACTGTATTTGGCATTGAGTTAGTGGTGAAAAATTGTATTTTGAGATGCAAAGCCATTTTCTTCAACAATAACAGAAAGCAGGGGAAAAAAAAGTCCATGAACAACAGCGAGACTAGGGATGTTAAGCAATTAAAACTATGTTTGCAGAATTCATTAATGAATATAAAAGAAAGCTTCTTTTCTATGCCCCTGCTATCCTTCAAAGAAGGCCAAGAACTAAAAAAACAATTTTTCTCTCTCTTTCTAAAGCTTTCTACTTTTTCTGATTCAAATATAAAAAAGATGTTCTTTGATGATCACAATAATAAATAATAAAACCAAATGCATCATATTGTAATCCCAACAGATGAGGCATACTAAACTAAGAATAAAAATCTCCAGCAAATGGGGGTTCCTGCAATTGTAAATTCATTTCATTTCTCTGGTACCCATTTCTTTTTATTTTTTCCTATATATCATCTCTTCTCTCTCTTCCTTTACTTCAGATGTTAGAGTTTGTGTTACTGTTTAAGCTCTACAGGCTGTAAACTTTCCTTTTTGTTCTCCCTTTTTATTGACTTCAACCTCTCTGGTAAGCATCTCCTTTTTCACTCTCTACTTCTCTGTATGTAATGCTTTTGTGTTTCTGTTCATTCATCTTTGTGTGTTTGTTGTGTTATAGCTATGTTTTGATCATTTCTGGATACCCTTTTGGCTGTTTTCTTTTTATATGTTTCTCCATGAATGGATGCTTGTCTGCATAACTTTTTTCAATCTTCATCAACCCGTGTTATAGATCTTTCTTCCTGGTCTGTTTTGCCTGATTCAATTCGAATTTCTATCTAGGATTCTGTTCAAAGATTAAAACTTTTGCATTGCAAGCTCTGCATGTGGATTCTTGCTGTCTTTTGAATGTTGATGAACTCATGATGTGAAACGCTTCATCCCAAGGATTTTTCCCTTTTCTTTCTTTACAAAAAACACAAGATTATCAGCTCAAGGAGGGGAAGATACTTCCTAGTTTTTAAATTCCTGTAAATTTACACATTTGTCTTTGACCTTTCAATCAATGATTACTAAATGATCAGTCGGTGGTCATAGATCATCTGGATTCAGGTGATTATGTCAGGTTCTTCATGCATAAACTAGACTGTTGATCAGCATCTGAAATAATTGTTTTCAAGGTCTTAAAATTATTTATCTCTGTTAATTTAGGGCCACAATTAATATATCTAATCTGTTTCTCTAGGGCGTTTTTATGTAATCCTTACCTGTGTTCTTCTGAACAACATGGCTGAGGATTTTGGTGATGATCTTATGGATAGCTTGCACATGTCCCCACGGCAAAAGATACAGATCTGTAAAGCTATGAGAGAAGCACATCCGAACCATAACGGATTTTCATCAAGCAGGAGCAGCTTCGGTGATTCCTCAGGTGTAGAACCTCAGGATGCAGATTACTCGTATGTTCCCCAGCTCAGTGATGAGCTAGAGGTCTTGATCTTGGCTCGATTTCCTATGTCGGAGTATTGGAAACTCTACTTACTAAACAAGAATTTCTTACATCTTCTGAGGAGTGGTGAGTTATTCAAAATCAGGAGGGAAATTGGGTTTAAAGAATCATCCATATTTATGGCACCTAGTGGGGGAAAATGTTGGTGGGCATTTGATAGGCTATTCAAGTCTTGCAGAAAGCTCCCAGAGTTACCATCATCAGATGGGTGCCTTATAAGTGGAGACAGGGAATCACTTTGTGCTGGGAGCCATTTGATTGTGTCAGGCAGGGAGACTGAGGGTCCTGTTGTGTGGAGGTTTGAGCTGGAAACAAGTAAGTGGTTTAAGGGTCCTTCCATGATTGATCCTAGATGTTTGTTTGCATCTGCCACCTGCGGTACCTTTGCTTTTGTAGCTGGTGGGATTGGGAAGAACACCAAAACCTTGAATTCAGCTGAGAAATATAATCCGGAGACCAAATTATGGGAGCTGCTCCCAAGGATGCGTCAGAAGAGAAATCTTTGCTCCGGTTGCTTCATGGATAACAGATTTTATGTCATTGGAGGGAGAGATGGGCAAAAGAACGAACTCACTTGCGGAGAGGCTTACGATCAGGATAAAAATGCATGGGAGTTGATCCCAGACATGTTGAAAGATACGACAATTGCAACTGGCCTATCCCCACCCCTTGTTGCCGTGGTGAACAATGAGCTTTACGGTCTTGAAACATCTTCCAATGAGCTCAGGGTCTACCTCAAGAGCAGCAACACATGGAAGAAGTTGGGACCGGTACCTGTCAGAGCAGATCTTCATAGAGGTTGGGGTGTGGCATTCAAGTCTCTTGGCAATGAGCTGCTAGTGATTGGATTCTCGTCTTCCGGTTCAAGTCAGGCCATGACCATCTACACTTGCAGCCCGCAGCCTGACACTGAGGAATTGCAATGGAGGTGCATTGAGGGCTGCAGAGACCGGCTTAACTTCTTTCTTCTCAACTGTACTGTCATGGTAGCTTGAATCTGCACTCAACAAGCTTTCATAGGCTTTTTTCTGAATAAAAATCGGATTGTGGAAGTAGGGAATTGTAGGAAACCTCCAAAATTTCCTGAAGATAATTGGGTAAAGCTGGAGAACCCTGGTGCTTTTTTCTATTTCTCTTGTACCTTTTTTTCTTTATCTTGGCAAGCCAGAGAAACAAGTAAAGCATAGTTATGCCATGGCTCTGTCCTTCAACATGGTTCCATTGATGGTTTTCGATTCTCCTGGCAACAGGGGGATAAGGGAGTTACAAATTCCTAATGATCTCAATTGATGCACTCCAATCTGATAAAGAGGAGATATATATGAGCTTTACTTGAGGACTAATTATAAAAATATGAATAAATATAGGTAAAAAATGAAAAATTGACTGAAATCTGTAGTGAATATTAGATATTTGGAATCAAATTTTAGTATATATTTATACATATGTTAGTATCCTCTTATCTTATCTTATAAGAATTAATATCATAATAAAATGGTACACATAATTTATTTATGAATTTATGCTGTGTGGAAACTCGAAGATATAAATAAATAAATATTAACATAATAAATATTAACATATTGTATTATACATAAAATAAAATTAGACAAATATTTAAGTAATTTGTAAAGTCATCAAATTATAACAAATTGATGTGATTAATAATAAAAATATTAAGTTGATTCCTCTAAGGTTCAAAAGTATTATAATTACATCGTACATCAACTAATGAGTTAAATGTTCGTGTATATCTCGTATTTTTTCATATTAAGATATTAGGTAAAAATTTAACTTTCATGGATATTTACCAAAATATCTACAATATTATCATATATATCCTTGATATATTGCAAAATTTGTAGTTTTTATAAGGGATATTCATGGATATTTAAATATTTATAAATTTCCATGAACGTGGGGATAATAGTCAAAATATGGATATTTATATTGATTCTCCTAAATACTGAAAATATATAGAAGCACAAAAGTGTTTAATTCTATGGCTGTAAATAATTTTCATGGGCTTGATTTACAAAAAGAAAAATTTGATGGGCTAGATTATTAAAAATGGAAATTTCATGGGCCGGATTATCAAAAAGATTGGATCTGATCCGGGCTTCGATAGTATTTGGTAACTGGAAAACGGAGGAGAGAGAGAAAGCAAAAAAAAAAAAAAAAAGGGGGAATCAGAGAGAGAGAAGCAAACAAAGGCAGCGAAGTCTTTCTCTCTACCTCTGTAGCTGCTGGTCTTTCTTTTGGTAGCGGAGAGGAGGCAAAACAGCAAAAGGCAAAAAGGCTTAAAATCTCTTTCACTCTTTCGTAAGCTTATTTCTTTTATTTTTCTGTTGAATTTACGTTTTCTCCACTCTTAGTTCTCTCGTTTAGTTTCAAGTATCTCCCCTTAATCTAATGTTATAATTCAAATTCTTCGGTTCTTGCACATGCCATCTTTATTTTCCCTTCATCTCCCCATTGTGGCATATTCAGACCCCTGTTTTTTTTGGCAAGATTTTGATTCCAATTCAGTGTCTTCGGTGTTTTGGCAAAATTAGGGCTGTTTGGGGGTTTAGGGTACCCTTTAGGGTTCAACTTCTAAAGGTTTGATTTTGAAGGGAAATTTTGCTTTTTTGGGGTGTTTTTCGTTAGTGGGTATTTGCTTAAATAGCTTTGAATTTTGTTTGTTCTGAATGTTTTAGATTTTGGTGGGTGTTTATATTTTCCCGGTGAATTAGATTAGTGATGTCTGTGAACAACAATAATCCCCCCAAGAGCCTTGGGGCGTCTTCGTCGCCCTTTGGTAATGCGGGGATGGTAGCTCCATCTATGGCTGGAAACCCTGCATTCTCACAAGCACAGGCACAACTTAGTGCTGGTTTTCAAGCTCAGTTTCAGCTATCGCAAGTTCAGGCTCTTGCCCAGGCTCAGGCTCAGGCTCAGTCAAAAGCACATGCTCATGCTCAAGCTCAAGCACAGGTAGCCCATGCCCAATTCCAAGCACACCTACAAGCTCAAGGGTTGTCCCTTAACCAGTCTCAGAATGCGGGCATTGGGAATTTAGGTTCGTCTTCGCCCTCCATGTCTACTCCTGGCAGTGCAAAGAGGATCCTTCAAAAGCCCCCTGTGCGTCCTCCTGGTGTTCCTATGACAAACACAATGTCCCCTTTGAGAACAATGGAACTTACACCCGCTGCACGTAGAAAGAAGCAGAAGCTTCCTGAGAAACAGCTACAGGATAGAGTGGCAGCGATTCTTCCTGAATCTGCTTTGTATACCCAGCTTCTTGAGTTTGAGGCACGTGTTGATGCTGCATTAGCTCGGAAAAAAGTTGACATCCAGGAAGCACTTAAGAACCCACCTTGTGTTCAGAAAACTCTTCGAATATATGTTTTCAACACATTTGCTAATCAGATAAAGACAATTCCAAAGAAGCCTAATGCAGAGCCCCCTATGTGGACCCTTAAGATTATTGGGAGAATCTTGGAAGATGGGGTAGATCCAGATCAGCCTGGGTTTGTTCAAAAAACAAACCCCTTGTACCCAAAGTTTTCATCTTTCTTCAAGAAAGTGACAATTTCCTTGGACCAGAGACTATATCCGGAGAATCATATCATTATATGGGAGCATGCCCGATCACCTGCACCTCATGAAGGTTTTGAGGTGAAGAGAAAAGGGGATAAGGAATTCACTGTGAATATACGATTGGAAATGAATTATGTACCTGAGAAGTTCAAGCTTTCTTCTGCTTTGATGGAAGTCCTTGGTATTGAGGTTGATACGCGACCCAGAATAATTGCTGCAATTTGGCATTATGTAAAGGCTAGAAAACTTCAGAACCCAAATGATCCATCTTTCTTTAATTGTGATGCACAACTTCAGAAAGTTTTTGGGGAGGACAAAGTGAAATTCACCATGGTTTCGCAAAAGATATCACAGCATTTGGCTTCACCACCACCCATACATTTGGAGCATAAGATCAAACTTTCTGGGAATGGTCCTGTTGGAACTGCATGCTATGATGTGTTAGTTGATGTGCCCTTTCCTATACAGAGGGAATTGTCTGCTCTGTTGGCAAATGCAGAGAAGAGCAAAGAGATTGATGCTTGTGATGAAGCAATATGTGCTGCCATTCGGAAAATTCATGAGCACCGTAGAAGGCGTGCATTTTTCCTAGGGTTCAGTCAATCACCAGTGGAATTTATTAATGCTTTAATTGAGTCTCAGAGCCGGGATCTGAAATTGGTAGCTGGAGAAGCTAGTCGAAGTGTTGAAAGAGAACGGCGTTCAGATTTCTTCAACCAACCATGGTAAGCTTATTTTTTCTGTTTTAGTTGCAGTTGCTCTTGTTGAATCTTGGCTCTTGTTGAATCTTGGATCATGTACCTCAAGTTGGAACCCTAGCCAATCACTTTAGACACACAGTCATTGCTATTGATAATATTTTGAATTCTGATTAATTTGGTTGAAACCTCAGGCATCGATTGACCCTTCAACCTTATTGCTAGTTGTGCCTTGTCAAAACTTTTCATCACACCTTCCCTCCAATCTCTGAGTAAGACTATTACTCAAGAGCCTTTTGGTTCTTTTGCCATGGTATTGTGAAACAGCAGTTCATCATATGATAACTCATAACCACATCATATTTAAGGTTTGAGATTTAATCTCGAAATCTTTTGATTGACATATGGACTTTTTCAATATTTGAGACCTAAGGAGTCCACTTTTTCATAGATATGACACATGCTTGGATATGCTCACTTGGTTTGCTATTTAAGTTTACTATGGAAAACCTAATGATAGATATAAGGTGATAATGGAATTTATGAAGGATGAGACATAATCGAGTTCTGTTTTGGCGATTCTAACAGGGTTGAAGATGCTGTTATCCGATATCTGAATCGCAAGCCAGCGGCAGGAAGTGATGCCCCAGGAAGCACATGAATGATGGATGGCCTGCAATGTTTTGTCAATGATTTGAATCATGTAGCAAGTGTAGACCATTCCTTTAATGGAGGTAGAATTGTAATGTTGTTGGATGGTGATTCAGAGGGATGTAGAAACAGGAAGTAGCATGTTTAGGCATAATTATGATCAAACTTAATAACAAAAAAAAAAAAAATAGAAATTAGCAAGATAGTTTTTGTTTTGTTCTATTTGTAATTTATAAATGGTAGACTCCTGGGCCTGGCTGCTTTCATGGTTTGACTTTAATGGTCCTTTTTGGTTTATATCATGGAAATGCAAATGGTATCCTTGAATTTAGATTTTCTAATTGAGGGAGGGGGGATTCAATTAGATTTTCTAATTAGATATGCAGTAATATTTATTTCAAAATGTTTGCTCATTTCTGTTCCTTTTGATTGCTTAGCTTATGGAAAAAGTAAAAGCAAAGGTATTTTTGGCTTTCAAAATTTATTTCAGATTTTAGACGAAATTATAAATCAGTTATTTGAAAGAATGTTAATAAATTTTTAAATATATTAATTTAATTTTCAATAATTCATAAAATTTTAAGAATATATATACTTTTAACATAATATCTAAAAGTCTTTAAATTATTTATAAAAGCTTTTATTCTTTTATTGTAATTGATTAAAATTTTATATTTTTATTTTTGAATCAAATAAGTTTTTATATTTTTGTTTTGAGTTAAATAAATCTTTATGATTAATGGGTGATATACTTAAAATATTTTTTATTAGTTTATGTTGATGTGATATTGGATATGTTAAAATAAATAATAACGTGACATGTTAATGTCACATAATGATATGATTATGTGGTATTTTTTACTTTTTACATTAATATTATGTCAATATTACGTGATATTTTAATTAAGTCAAATATTAATTTTAAAGACGTATTTGATTCAAAATAAAAATATAAGATTTTATTAAAAGTAATAGAAGAATAATAATTAATTTGAATATTTTTTAATATTCAAGAGGCTTTTTGAACATTATGTGTATTTTTTTATTTTAATTAATTTTTTTTAAACTTATTTAAAAGAAAAGGAAAAAAATGTTGGGCCATTGAGTGGCTATAACGTAATTTAGCCCAACAATAGTATCATTTTCTTATCCGCTCATTTTAAAGCGATCCAAAGCCAGAAACTGGCGGGAAATGTTAAAAACCAGAGCCCAAAATTGAATATCTTCTTCTTCGTTGCAACCAAAAACCAGGAAAACAAATAACCAAAGAAACATTAAAGAAATGGAAGAATCGAACTCGAAAGAGAAAAAAATGTGTTGGAGAAAAGAAGTGGATCAGAACCTGAAGCGCCTACACTCGCTGCTCTTCGGCGCCGAGCTCTGCCTCGAGAAGCGGGATTTCGCTGCGGCTCAGGTCCTCTCGCTTCGACTCCTCGGCTTCCTCGATTCTCACTCTCATTCTGAAGTTGATGAGGCCTTCACTCGTCCCATACGTCGCGACACTGTGTCTAAGCTCGACTCAGCTCGGCGTGCCCTCGTTCAAGAATCTGATCGGTATTTGTATATCATGAATTAAATTTTAGGGTTTTAAACCTTTTTTTTCTTGCTTCAATTCAGTAAATTGAAATTATGCTTATCTTCTTAGATAATTCCAAATCAAACTTGCGATTAAAGCTTGATTTTATTAATTATTAGGATTTTTTTTGGGTTTTAATAATGTGTTATGCATTTAAATCTTGATCATTGATGTTGATGAAGTGTGTTACGCATACTTTCAGCCGAGCATTTGAACAGGCAGGCAAAGCTCCTGGTTGTGTTTTTGGCAGGAAAGGAGGTGTTGACATTGACAAAATTAAGCAATCAAAGTATTTTTGTGCACTGCTTCAGCAATCTAAGGGAAAGGCTGTAAATGAATTGGTAAAGAATACTTAATTTCATTTATTTGCAATTAATTTCTCTGGAAAAAAGTTCATTTCGTCTTCTTTTATGATCGAACTTGGAAAAGATCATCGATTACAAGTTTATTTTTTTTTTTGAATAAACTGAGCTTTGACTGTGTCTCAGGGAGGCCAACAAGACAGGCAAGATAAGTTGATTAGCAAGCCGTCAAAAGTTACCACACAGGCAAAGTTGACATCTTTGTATGGAAACAAAATTACAAGGGCAAATAATTGCTCATACAAGAGTTCTTTGGACTCCAAAACTAACAGTTCTGAAGATTGTGTTATAGTGGAAAAGGGTCATTTTAATCGCAACCTTCATAGGGGACACAGTGTTTCAATATTTTCCAAAGTTAAAGAGGAAGAAAGGGCCCATGTAAATACCTCAGGGACAAAGCGTGCACACATAGAAATCAGTAGCCCTAATTCACCGTCAAGCAATGAAGAAGCTCATGCTGATATTTCAGGGAACGGATTTGTAACAGCAAGAGCAAAACTGGTAAGATACAAACTATTGGAGTTTTGGCGTGTAAATTGCCAATTGGTCCAGTACTTTTCCTGAAGTATTTGGAACTGAAACCATTTGTTTTACATTTTCTACAATATTTCCATGCATTCCATTGTTAATCCCTTTGTTATAGGAAATGGATGCGAGGCAAAAACGAGGGCTGGCTGGTTCTCCAAGTCCTTCTGCCTCCCCACAGAGTGATACCAATTTCAATACTAGAGGTTATGGTGCAAAATCCTATGGTTTTACTCGCCGTGGAGTTCGTGGTAATTTTGTTCCCCCAATAAGATCAAATGGGGGCAGTGTTGGAAATGTGACATCACGAATTGGTGGAAAGGGTGATGAGTCATTAGATGATTCAACAAGGACATGGTGAGTTATGTTAATTCTTCAATGAAATGAAAATTGCAACTAGATCATCATGGTTTCTGTATTACATTTTCAATGTCTGGTATCTACAAGGAGATTCAACTATTTAAGATTTCTGTTGACTAAAGAATTTCTTATGTTTCTCTTACAAACAAATGAGCTTTTAAAGCCTTCATAGACATATTTGAAACTGAGTTTGAGCACTATTGTTATCTCCTATACTAGGATCAGTTTTCAAGTCTTATATTGAATAGCATTATTTATATGTCTGATGCCTGACCTTTGTGTCTTAACTTGTTTTTAATGGTTTTGCCTCCAGTTTGGAAATGCTGTGTGGTCCTGATGGTGAACTTCCTGAAAAATTAAGGAACTTGGAACCTCGACTTATTGAGCATGTCAGTAATGAGATTATGGATCGAGATCCAAATGTTCGGTGGGATGATATTGGTATCATAAGATGTTCCTTTTAGGTTTCCACTTTGTTCAGCTATGTGCCTATCTAAAAATTTTGTAATTAAATTTACAATTTCTGCCTTCAACTGCTGCAGCTGGCTTGGAGCATGCCAAAAAATGTGTGACAGAGATGGTCATATGGCCTCTATTACGTCCTGACATATTTAGAGGCTGTCGCTCTCCTGGGAGAGGTCTTCTTCTCTTTGGTCCCCCAGTAAGTATTTTCTTATTCTCTATAATTGGAGGTGCTAATATCATGGGTTTATGACTTCTTTGGGCACCTACTATTACCATAGGGAACAGGCAAAACAATGATTGGGAAAGCTATAGCTGGGGAAGCCAAAGCCACCTTTTTCTACATATCTGCTAGTTCATTGACAAGCAAGTGGGTATGTTTCTGTCTCCCTGTTTGTCTGTATGGTACTTTGCATATTTGCTTTTGAAATGCTGGAAGGCCTGTCAAATATTTTGGCACCATCCAACATGTATCTCTGAGATCCACAGTAAGTATATAGTTTAAAATCTCTTAAGTCACTCCTAGCATTTCATTTCCAGAAGTTACTACTTACTAATATTCTCTTCCAGAAATTATTTTGAATCAACTACAATAGCTAACGTTCCAACTGGTGACTGTAGATTGGTGAGGGTGAAAAGCTAGTGAGGGCGCTTTTTGGGGTGGCCAGTTGTCGTCAGCCGGCTGTAATTTTTGTTGATGAAATAGATTCACTTCTATCTCAGGTAAGATATATCTTATGTCTCTTAAAGACAAGCTTGAATTGGTGTCAGAGCTACCTTTGAATGCTTTATTGAGATGATTGGAGGTTTGGTCAAACTTGATGACGAATTTAATTATTTTGCCTTAGCAGTCATCTATGTGGATATTCACCAAACCATACAAATGAACAAGGATTTATTTTCTTTTGATCATTAATAAAGTTTTGTTTTTTCGTTAATTCTGTTCGAACTAGGCTATGCTTCACATCTATGTAATTTACAGACACACCACTTGTAAATCAAAGTAATAATTCGGCCAATGCAGTTTACTAGACTCTTACATCATAATAATCTTTATAACTAGTCAATAAAGTGTTCTGCTAAAAGGTTTTTATCTGGTTACAGCGTAAATCAGAAGGTGAGCATGAATCAAGTAGAAGACTCAAGACGCAGTTCCTCATTGAAATGGAAGGCTTTGATAGTGGCAGTGAGCAGATTCTTCTTATAGGTATTGTTGAAGCCATTTAATCTATATATGTTTGTCGACAAATGGAAAAGGTTTCAATAAAGGGACCTCCTGTCAGAAATGAGAGTGTTGCAACCTCTAGTATTTGCATTCATGTTAAATCCTTAACACTTTCTGAATGAATATAGAGAACTAGTTCAATTCATGATAATTATGCCTGCATCTCACAAGAATGAAATAAAAATCTCTTATCCAAGTTATATTTGACATTGTAACTTTTAGACTTTACTTGAATCTCTTCAAATATGGTGAGTCATATCAAGCAATGGCATTGACATCTTTATATTCCAGGAGCAACAAATAGACCTCAAGAGCTTGATGAAGCAGCACGGAGAAGACTTACCAAGAGACTCTATATTCCCCTTCCTTCATCAGGTGCAACTGACATTTCATATCTAATTCTAGCCATTTATGCCACAGAATTTGTTTCTGACTTGCTTTTTTCTGGGGATGAAGAAGCCAGAGCCTGGATAGTACGTAATCTCTTAGAGAAAGATGGATTATTCAAGCTTTCAGAAGAAGATATTGGTGCCATATGCAAGTTAACTGAAGGTTAGCTTCTATCTTCTTTTGGCTGTTGAGCTGTTCTGTCTTTTTCTTAGCTAATCCTCCGAAATTTCCTTGCTCGTTACCTATCCTTTGCAGGCTACTCAGGATCAGATATGAAAAACTTAGTGAAAGATGCATCTATGGGTCCTCTTAGAGAGGCTCTGAGGCAAGGCATAGAAATTACAAAGCTGAAGAAAGAGGATATGCGGCCAGTAACTCTTCAGGTAATGACATGCAAGTCTGAACTAGAACAAACATGTCTACAAGGTAAAACTTTCATCAGCTTAATCATTTGAGGCCATCTTCTTCTTATGTAGGACTTTGAAAATGCGTTACAAGAGGTCAGGCCCTCAGTTTCTCTGAATGAATTGGGTACGTATGAAGAATGGAACAAACAATTTGGAAGCTTATCACTCTAAAGATTGAAAAAAGACTAGAAAGAAAATAGAGGACATTATTTTTTTTCCTTTTCAAGTGGCAAAAAAAAAAAAAAAAAGAACCACAGAGCAGCATCTTGCACCGGTTACATTCATCTTTTTCTATCCTGTATGAAAATGGGAAACATACTGCTTTGATTTCTATTATCCTGAGGGTTTTCTGTTATTAATTCATCTCTTCTATATCATCCTAGATTTGGCAGCATCAGCTCTTTTCTTGTTTCTTTGTGTGTAATAATAATTAATTATAATGATTTTTTTAAATATTAAAACAAGGTGGTTAATCAAGGGAGAAGAGAATTAAATATGCTTAAGGTACTGTGCTGACAAGTAAAGATTATTATTTTGAAGATTTGAAACCTTTTTCCCTCTTAAGAAATCAATACATGTGACATAATCATTTGAAACACGCATGCATGTGCATTCTGACTAGGTATTAGAGATAATTAACCATGCTCATGCTTTTACAATTACAACTTTGTCCCATGCAGGAAAGCCACATGATTTTGAATCAATGATCATGATGCAAATATGATTATGATTAATCTCTGATTAAAAAATTATACTAAGTATGTTATTGTTTCAGCTATTCATTTCGTCCTAACTATAATACAGATGGGAACATAATGGCATATTGGCATCTTACATTGCCTCACAATTTTAATTCAGAACCATTGACTCCCCCTAAATTAATGTATTTTTCTTTTGGTCTTATCTTGAATGATCTCTTTTCTGAATCACAACCTTTAGTCCACCGGCCATGTGAGCCGTCAAGAGTGGCACGAAGACCGGCTTATCTGAACCAACTGGTCTGATTTCGAACCGCCCAAGTATGGAAGCCACCACATATTTCATCTGAATGAAGGCCATCTCCTTTCCAAGACAAACTCTTGGACCGGCCTGGAAAACTGGAAACTTGTATGGACTTACCTTCTTTAGTGACCCTCCATGGTAGCTTGGTTCAATAAACCATCGGCTTGGTCTGAACTCAGACCAGTCCTTTCCCCACAATGCTTCCATCCTCCCCATTCCGTAGGGAAAGTAGGTCACTCTATCTCCTGCCTGGACTAGGGTACCATCAGGCAACATGTCATCCGCCATGGCATGCTTGGAGTCCCAGGCTACTGGTGGATAGAGCCTCATGGATTCACAAAGAGATGCTTTCAACAATTTCAGGTCTTTCAATGATTCATAATCTAACAATCTTTCCTCCATATTCTCTATCTCTTTCAGCAATTCTTGCTCTATAACTGGATGGCAGGAAAGCAACCAGAAGAGCCATGTCATTGCTGCTGAAGTTGTATCCCTTCCTGCCATGATGAAGCTTATTGCCATATCTCTTATCAGTTCCTCATCATGGCCAGCCAATATCAACCTCGATAAGAGATCTTCACCACAATTCTCTTCCCCTTCATCGATCTTTTTCTTCTTGTCCCGAATTATCTCCTCAACGTAGGCATGAACTTCCTCCACAGCATCTTTGAGCCTTTTCTCTGATCCAACTCCGAGCCATTTCTTGACCTTCCAGACCAAGAACAAAGGAGCAGCTCCACGCCTGGCGCATATCTCTGACGCCATGTCAAAAGCTTTGCTGAGAGGCGAAACAGGCAGAGAAGGATCTAAACAACAGCGATCCACCCCTAACGAGACCTTACAGACCATATTAAACGCAAGCCTTCTCAGCAAGTCCTGTAGGTCGACCACTCTTGACGTCTCAGCTAATGACTCTAGCAAAGGTAACAACTGATTTTCCACCTCTTCCTCCAATGTACTCATCACAACTTCTCTCAAAGAATTGGTGCTGAAAGCATGGCTTGCTAACTTCCGTTGCATGCGCCAAAGCTCCCCATCCACATTGAAAATCCCATAGCCAAGAAAGTCCCCTAGAATTTCAGTGAAAGGCTTGCCTTTAGGGAAGTTGTTGAAGTTGGTTTTGAGCATGTATTCAACGTTCTCCGAGTTTGCAGTCACAATAGTTCTTCGAGCACCAAGCCGGTTCACCACAATCGTGTTGGTGGCTGATGCTGCAAGGAGCTCTGTGTACCACTCTAACAGACGAGTGCGGCTTTTGTAAAAGGAAATCAAGCAGCCGATTACTGGATAGGATGGGGGGCCATGTCCTGACAATTTTGGAGCTCTGCAGACTTTACACAAGACTGCATGCAACAAAGAGAGAAACACTGATACAAACACAAACTTGAAGGGCAGAAGCCTAAAGAGAGACATGATTGTTTCCATCGTAGCATAAAGATGGCAGAAATGGCTATCCAGGATGAACTGATGGTTGGTTCTGCAACGTCAAGGGGGGTTTGCAAAACTAGCTCTCTTAAGAGGGTTATGAGAAATATATCAGCTACAAGTATTTTATTTTTAAAACGTTATGTTATTTTCATGGCTAAGTCATTACCATTATTCTCACAAATAATGAATAGATGTAGTTGACCCACTACATAGGTGCATTAAGAGAAAAAATATATATATTTCCATTAAACTTTAAAATAAAAAAAACATCTTGTTTAAAGTAGGCACGGAAAATTACTGTGATGTGTGCTCTACCTAAGAGACAAGAGTAAGAAAATTAGAAAAATTTCAATTCTTAAATAAGTTGATTTTACTTTAAAAAATCACTCTTTCGTTTTTCATTAAGACGTGTATCTAATTTAAAATCAATTATTATATATTCAGGATATTTTTTAATTTAATAAATATATCGATGCAAAATAAACAATGATAGTTATTGATCAGTTTCGAAAATAAAAATATTA
This sequence comes from Theobroma cacao, assembly GCF_053813885.1. Classification (NCBI taxonomy): domain Eukaryota; kingdom Viridiplantae; phylum Streptophyta; class Magnoliopsida; order Malvales; family Malvaceae; genus Theobroma; species Theobroma cacao. The sequence goes on from NC_142642.1 coordinate 2,299,531, forward strand.
TTATCAATCTTATGATGATCCATTTAAAATTTATAATAAAAGTGGAAGACATAAGGACATTAATCCAATTATTATTTTGGTATTAATGGATAACTCTAGCATGATGTGTGTTTTGGTTGCCTGATTTTTTATACAAAATTCAAAATTTATTTCTTTGTATATTCTTTATTTCTTCTTTTAAAATGGGCAAATTTCTTTCCACAAATTGATTTAAGAAGAGGGTAGTTAAAGGGTAGTCTATCTTTGTCCAGAGTGATGACTTGCTGGTCTGGATGTTACCCTACCAAGTGCCAATAGTCATGCTTTATAAGTGAATTGGGCACAAATTTTGTCAGGTTTCAAGTGGCCGTTAGCGTAAAAGGGCTTTTAGGTTTGAAATGCTAGTCAATTTGTGACTAGTTTGTTCGTTAGATAATGTTTATTTAAACAAGTGAAATGGTAGAGTGAGACCTGGAAATTACGTGTAAAATCCTGCATTCACTCACAGAGTCGGTTCTCTTCTGTTTGCTGACAAGCTGGGACCTCACTGAGACCCAAGCGCAATCAATCATTCATGTTTAATAACTCTTTTACACGTTAACCATAAAAGCCAATAAAATCTTAATGACCATAAAATTGATATATCACTTAAAATTATTCCATAACATTTTATAAGTTAAATTATGTAATTACTTCTTATATTTTGATAAGATAGTTAATTTAGTTCATATATAATAATTTATAAAAATTAAATTTTTATATTTTTTTAAAAATGACAATATCTGTCTAATTGTTGAGAATATTAAAATTTTTTTATTATCTATAATGACATAGTATTTCTTTGATGATATAATATTGAATATAATGATGTGTGAGTGATGATCTAATAATTTTTATCTATTTCAGAATTTTTTTATTGTTTTAAATTCTGAAACACATAAATTTAATTCTTTTTTGTTTAATAACCCTCTTTTTGTAATTTTTAAAAACCTATTCGTATTTTTGATTTATTAGTTTTCTAATCTTGATTAAAATTATTAATTAACATTAGATAATTCCACATTAGTACTTACAAAGTTTATGTCAATGTTTGATTATATCATGTCTCTATTATCGTTACATTGTTTATAAAATATTACATAATCATTATCACATCAGATTCAATATCACATCAATAAAAAAAATTATCAAATCAACATAACCAACATCATATCAGTATAAATAACAAAAAAAAAATTTAATACATTAGACTTATATTATCAATCTTGAAAAATATAAAAATTTAATTTTTACAAATTATTATACAAGGGATCACTTTGATAAAATATAAAGATAAATTACATAATTTAACTCATATTAGATTTTTACTCCTGTGCTGGAACAGCTACATCCAGAAGAAGCCCTCGTGTCTCTCTAATCTTCTTGTAAAGAAGATAAACTGAAATTTCATCAACAGCCTTTTCTTCTTTACAGTAGGCCAACTGCACCGCGACTGTCTTGTCTGATACCCATAGCAGAATCCCCATGTGATGAAAATGAAACAATAAAAAAAGCAAAATGTTTATCATCAATACTGACCACCAAACATCCACGTTCTCTTCTCTTCCCCACCATCATGCTCTGCTTTATCAAGGCAGCAAAACTGAAACATTAAAAAGAAGCCTGCCTGAGCCACCGAATTCATTGATCATCCAGTCCAATGGCTGGGGTTGTCGTAGGCAGGTTTAACTTGTGGCAATGGGAGGTCATCCAGACAAGGGTATCAAATGTGGGTCCTTAAATTAACTGCACCATGTCTCTTTTTGGATCAGTTGTTGGTTGCCATAAATGGAGTAGATGCTATGAAATTTCCATGATATATTATTCAACATGGGGTGTAAAAGTGATTGTTATGACTTACAAAGAGATCTAAATTATCATTAGGATTGAGTATTCGGACGGTTTCAATAATTCAATTAAAAACAGTTCAATCAATTGACTCTATTTGAGAAGTGATTGATCTCGATAGTTTGAACAGATGATCGTTTCAATTGTTGATAGAGACACCTTCCCGACACATTTTTTTTTTTTAAATTATGAGGAAGAAATCAAATATGTAACTTCTCTTATTAATTCCCTATCTCTCGAAACTTCAAATCCTAAAAAGTACCCAACTCCCTTCTTCCCATCTCGGCCGTCAACCGACACCGTGCTGCTTGTCAACCGAGTTGCACATAACACCTCGTTCCCTTAATCATCATCGTTATTAGTAATTTAAAAGTTAAATTTTTGAAAGTCACGTTAGTTTAAATTTGTCTAAATTTTTGCATAAAAGCAAACAAGATTTCCTACAAAATCATACATAATTACCATGCATGCTCTGATCCACACACTGCCAGCATCCTTTCTCTTCTTTTCCTTTTTCCCATTCTTTCTCTTGTTTTCTAGTAAGTAATCTCTTTGTTTACCCTGTAGCCGACCATAAATGGGCACCCCATGTAAGGAAACGTGACTAAATTTGCTGAGAGAATCATTAAAATCATCACGAGCGCACCCGACCTCTTAAAAATAATATGAATAAATTATTTTGGATGCAGCTCTGATCAAATGTGAATGATTGAAAAACCTGATGAATGAGACAAGGATGTGATGATAATATTTAACAAATCACCGAAGCTTTGTTCCCATTTCTTTAATGATGGGAAAAAGTTTTCCATGCCTGCCAAAATAAGAAAAAAAAGGAAAGTTTTAATAGTAAAAAGCATCCAAGGTTGAATGAAAGATCCAAAGGGATCATCTATCTTTGTTATTATTATCATTATTAATTAATGGTTCATAGTGCGAATCCTAGTGTTTGTTTTTGATGGCATGTGCTATGTCAGGGCAGATGCAAACAAGCATAGTAGATTCAAAGTCCATTAAGAAATGACTTTGCTTGGTTAATCGACTGATCAACCCGTGGGAACTTGGACCAAGTTGAAGAAAAATAAGAGCAACACGTTCAAAATGATTGAAATGGTGATAAAAAAATGGTTTCGTGTCTGTTAAATTGAGAATATTTTGTATATATAAATATAATACATATTTTTTTTTATTTATTATCAATTGATTTTAGATAGAATATTTATCTAAATATTCAACTGGATATCAGAGCAGTCGTTGCCCACATTAGTTATATTCTTTGTGATTCTTTTCTTATGATAAATCCGTAAACATTACACGTACTGATAAAAGAATCTAACATCTATTAATAGAAATATCCTAAGCGTCAATCATTGTTTAAAATTTAACAAAAAACTACCCATCCAGGATTAGATAAAAAAAACATTAATTAGCTAATCAAAACAGGTTAAAATGGTGGTTATGTGGTTGATCTTTTGATTAAAGTAAGCCCAAGCTCCGCCAGTTCACACACATAAAGATAAAGCAGGAAAATGGCAGTGTGGGATCAGGATGAAGGCCATTCGTGCTAATTATTTAGGGTATGAATTGCAGTATAAAAAGGAAAAAGAAATTATGTGAATGTTTTGTCCGTTCCCACACTTTTGCAGGTAAACAAAACAAAATAGTTCCCTTTCCAAAGCTTCACCACTAATTTTCTTTTACCTTTTTGACTACGAAATGTATTGGGCATTGCTTAAAACAGGGGTCGGTTGAAGTTTAACCAATAACCTGTTAAGATATTAAAGACACAAGTTGACAGGACTCCAATGGTAATCTTCCTAGGATTAGGTTAGTAAAGTGTCAGAAGGTATATATTAGAAAAGAAATATCAGTTTCAAGAATTTTAATGTAAATCATTTTTCATAATAATCAAAAGAACAAAGATTTTATGAAATAATTTTTGAGTATATAAATAAAAGAAGAATCTTTTTTTTTTATTGTTAATTGATTTTTAGATCGAACAGTCATTCTAAAGATTTAATATCATATCATAGTTCCTATTAATTGATTTTTTATGATTGAATGGAAAAGCTGAAGCTGATATTTATGTCAGAAAAAATGTCACTCCCTGAAAGATGGAAGAGACGCCTGGTGGTTCCCATCAAGGAAACCTGTTATTCACAGCCCCCGCCGTAATTGGCTTAGCCTCGCCGACATGTTGATGCAATCCTCCCACTCCCATTCTGTTGCAATGATGTTTTGGTCATGCAGTTTTAGTTACTTTGGTATGATTAATAAGGAGAAGTGAACAGTTGCTAACGACCAACTGCTTTACTGTTCTCCAAAAGCCAGATTGTTAACTCCTTCCCAATCAAAATCTTACTTGGATACTGAAGGTGGGCATGCCACCTTGAGTCTGGCAATGGTATGAGGAGACCTGGTCACAGTAAGGATTTTCATATAATTGCTTCCTTGTGTTAAAACTTAAAAACCTGAAACCCCAATATTCATACCAATGATCCCAGAAGCTTTTTTGGGGAGAATTTTGCATCAGACGCCATATCCTGACATAAATGGAGCGTAGCAGAATATTGGCCCAGAAAACAGTAAAAAATTAGCAACACCAGGGGACAGCGATGGTCAGATCTAACCAAGACTATAAATTCATGTAAGATTGAAGAGAAACCACGTCGCAAAACTTTCAACAACTCAATTGTGTTCCTTAGATTACATAAGAACCCACCACAACAGCATTATTAAAGCCAGGCAACACTAAAATTTTTGCACAAACCACATGGTAATGAAAGCCAGCCACATATTCAGGACGGTAGCTTAGTTATTTAACGGTTCATTAGGTTCGATTTACATATTTGAGTGGCCCACACGAACATGAACTTGGTGCCATGAAGTGTTCAGAATCCCTCTTAGGTTCCAAATGTCTTGCACCTTTTCAGGTTGGACATTTGCAGCTGAATCCACCTGCAAATCAATGAAATGAAGAGAGACATAAATGCAAAACACAGTTAGCAATCCAATGAACATGGATGCGCAATGGAATGCCAATGTTTGTAAACATCAGCTTGGGTATAAAGAATTATGAAAGTTACTGAACTCAGGTAAAATTCTCTGGGAACTGGACTCAATGATGCCAATGCCATCAGCCCGTAATTACTAAGATCTTAGGATTTTACATTTTTATCTTTCTGTAATGTCAAAAAATTACATTTCCATTAACTTATGATAAACTTCAGACAGAAGAAATTCTTATATTAAGTAAGGACAGTAAATATGTTGTAGCATGGGCTAGTATGGTCTAGCAGCTATGAAGTTCTTTATCAGAAGGTTTTGTGTCCATGCTGGAAATGGTTATAGAGATGGCCTGGTAATATGGCTGCTTTGGATTACATTTACATGAATCCTAGGTAGAAAATCTAACTGATGATCAAATGTTAATTGGTGCATTCTGCGTTCTAACAGGGAAATGAACCAGAAAAAGTAACTTTATTATAAAATAACAGGTGATGTACCGCTTTGGCAACAATTTCAGTACTGTGTGGGATATCAACTGTGACCTCAAAAAGCACCCATGCCCATTTGTCACTGCTGATGTGATCTGCTATGTAAGGGATACCAGTCTTCTGAGATCTGAAGGCTTCTACCCAGGTTTTGCCACCATCAATAGATACATCTACTCGTTCGATTCCACGGCCTCCTCCTGATACTGCATATCCACTAATTGTTACCTGCATAAAATTTGACAGCACAAAATCTAAGTAACTTTAGTAGCATCCAATTGGCTGGGGCACCATGATTAACCAGGTTTAATATAATAGAAGAGGAAACGAGTCTTTAATTGAGACCAAACTTGCACACAAGGTCCAGGTTTACTTCTTGGGCATCTAGGTTGACTTCAGAGAACTAAGGGATAATGCCTCTACCCTAACTGGTGAGACTTTAAGACAAGGAAATCACTTGCTTCTGGCAGATGTATGTAGATCAAATTAGTGAAAAGTCTTTTACAAGTCACGTAAACCTCAATATTCTGGCCAAACAAAACAGAAAACATCAATATGATACTTATGTACAAACCTTTATAAAGCTGGGCATAATTCTAAAATCATGCAAGCCATATGAAACATGATTAAAGAAATGTCATAATGACAGCTTTATAATGGTATTTACATACCCACACAACCTTTATAAAGCTATGGTTGCAAAGAGAACTTACCTTTCCAGGTTTTATTGACTGCACATCTTCCAAAGAACAAATCGCAGACTGCCAACCAGCAAAGTAACTAATATTGGTCAAGACTGCAGTTCATTGAATAAACTTTTTCTTACTAATAGAAAGCTAGATAATTGTATTAGACCCAGGTTCCTCACACATAAATTCCTCCCAATAGATTCAGCCCCAACTAAAATAAAATGTAAAAAACAGCTTGTCTGGATCTTGATATTTATGGGTTAAAACATTGTCTTCATAGTTATACAGCTTATCAGAAAAACTTATAGTATAGGTGTTAAATACCCTGCTTTAAAGTTACGAATATACAATAATTTACAGATAAGACTAGACTATTCTAAGCAAAATCTAGTAGATAAGACTAGACTAATCTAAGCAAAATCTAGTAAACACCTGAACTGGGAAATCCATTTGTGGCTTCCTGGTAGACCAATTGATGTTATCCCAATCCACAGATGGCGGAAACATCTTGTAGTCCTTTTGCATGAAGAATCCCTGTAAGGTAGTAAATGTAACTCAAGCAGATGACAATGTGGAAAATGATAACACAAATTCGAATAAAGATGAAACCTCCTTCAACCTGGCATTCTTCTGCTATTATATTGATAGAATCCAGCCACTTGACAGAACGAGCACCTATAACACCTGGCACAATTACTCTCAATGGATAACCATGATCCCTGTTAAGAGGCTTTAGCATGATAACAAGACAATAGTTCATGTTAGGAAAACCCATTGGGATATTATGCTCCCAAAAACAATTCATCAGGGTGGGAAAGAGGAAATACTGAATTGAAATATAGAAATAGCATTATCATCAATTCAGGGCATCGAAATATCAACAATCATGAAGGTCTAAGCAAAGGTACACTGTAGAAAAGAACATCATCAGATGAGAGTAAGTTTCCTAACCTCTCCATTCATCTCATAAGCAAGTAAGACATCAGCTACAGGGTTTGTGGCCTGACTAAGTGGAATTGATGCCTTGTATGGCCCACCATTCTCCTCCTACACTTATTTGAAACACAAATAGTGGAAAATGAAGTGATGTTCTCGTGCTGATAGAAACAGCCATTGAACAGCGCAAAGATTAACAATGAAATTCAAGAGGCCAAAGTTACTACCTTACACTTATCAATGCTTACAAATTCAACATGTTTTCCACCAGACTGAGTGCTACTAGTCAACTTTGGTATCCCAATGAGTTCAAGAACATCAGCCAATTTGGCACCTCCCCACACAGCTGAAAGGTCAGAAAGACAATATGAGACCAAATATAATAGAACATCTATAATGCAATTTGACATGTAATTATGAATACTAAAATTACAAACAGACATGAAAATATACATAGAATTAGGGGGGGAAATCAATAGAACTCCTGAACAAATAAAGCTGGCTCTAATTCATTCCTAATTCTGTACACAGACATGCACGTACATGCGTGTGAAGTGTGCACATGCATATCTGCATGTCTCTACACATGCGCTCACACATGAAACATAAGTTTGAAAAACTCATTGTAAGTTTGAGATGGATATAACAAACCATTCCCTATAGCAGAAACATCCCAGCCAACTCCTCTAACTTTCCTGGTTTTGCTCATGGCAGTCCTCCTATTACCCGCACACTGAATAAACCATCAAGCCAAATCAATGAACAAATGCAACAAGAACAGCACCACATAGAGCAGAGGCAAATCTGTTAACAAATCATACCTGTAAAGTGGCAGTAACATTGTACTTTGGTAGCATCCTGTAAGTCATTAAAAAATTTCAATTCATTGCTTCAGGAACTTTAAAATGCAGACTAACACATAGGAAAGAATTCTTGACAGAAACTAGAGAATAGACTGGATTGCAAGATTAATTATCATAAATTGCTAAAACTGTAATACATACAGTTGGTTTCTTGCATTGCAATTCGCAAGGCTACCACTTACCTGATATCTCTCATATACAGCTTTTTGGGAGTTTCACTCAAACCACAAAAATCAACACAATATCTGATTTTCCAAAAGATGTTGTAAAGTCATTATGAATCCCCAACAGAATAAACACATTAAAAAGCTCTAACAAGTGTTAGCGTGGGACAAGGAAAGAGTATATAACCTCTCTATGTCATCAACTACTGGTATTGGTCCATGATTTCTCTTGTAAAACAAATCCACCGGAGTCGCATAAGAGGAAACTAAAGCTGAACGCGGTGGCTCAGCATTGAAGGGCTCCTGCAGTACAGATGCCAATAACAAAAGGATTACTCATTGAGACTCTTATCAATGATTACAATAACCTACAAATATTGTTTTTACAAGGAAATGGACACTTGAAAGGGGAAAAAAGCATTCCTCTTGGCCTAAAGGAGGCGTTTTGAACCATGGCCAACTCAATTCAACATGCAAAGAATCAGCTTTACCCACTTAACAACTTGGACACAATTCTTTTCATGCATATTTAATAAACCAAAAGCTGAAAAGTTGTATAAAATGAATCATACTTTCACTGGTAATCCAAAAATTATTCTTTTTCATTGGTTATTAAAATCAATACTTATCAAAACACCCAAGAAAAAAAAAACCCTCCTTTCTCTAACTAAAAGATAAAATTCCATGATCAAAGGCAAAATGAGTGATTAAACAGCAAAATCTTGCCTTGGCGTTGATCTGAAGACAAGGATGACGAGGCGGTTCTCGAGAATAATCAGAAGGTCCTCTTATTCCTGGCATTTTCACTGCCCTTTACGATTCTCTCAATGACTCAAACAGAAGCAATCAAGTTATCTTTCGCTGCGGAGAGACTCCACCGAGAGAGAGAAAGAGAGCGAGTGTCCGTTGGCTTTTGGTTTAGTTTCCAAAAATGCTTTGATGATGACGAGGCTACAATTACAAAGGGGAGAGACCCATCATCCACCGTCCATCTGCAAGTAGGGTCCACTTCAACAATGCAGATAAGCTCTTGACTTGATTAATAAAAATGCCACCTGGACCTAGCTAGCGAGTAGTGACGAGGAGACAGACGGGAATATTTTATGGTTTTGTTTTGTTTTTCTTCTTTGTTCTTTTCCAATTTTTAATGGGGCCGGAAAGGTTTGGAAGTCTGGGGTCTCCCCATGGAATCCACAGAATCTGTTTTTCCAGGGAAACAGAGAAACCACGTATTAAGGTTGATGACAGGGAAAGGCCACCTGTTTTTGAACTTGTGATGGTAATTGAAAATAGCCACAAAGTTTTATTTCTTGGCCAAATTTGAGTGCTCCCTTGTCAGTGAAAATTTTTTATTCTTCCTATTGACACAAAAAAATTGTGGAAAGATTAAAGAATTTCATGGGAGTTTTCAAGTTTCAAATTTTCTGAATGATATAACAAATTTGCAAATATGAAGGGAAAACCATACCAAAAGTAAGAGCAAGAGTTTTTGTGGATAATGTTCACAGAATTCAATTCAAAAAGAATGTAATCCTCAACTCAATTTTAGATGTGGATCTTGAGTGTTATATTTGCATTTGCATTGTCTCTCAAATACTCAAAAGAAAGAAAGTTTCATCCCATTAGGAAAATTTTGCAATGAATAGCTCAGGAACTATAAAAGCAGTAAATAATTCTTCATTGTTTTTTGTTTTCAGACACGAATCAAACTATTTAGACTGTCAAATATGTATCGAAAACATTTTCACTGCAAATGCCTCAAGCTTTAATGGCTCTCAAAAACCAACCTTCTCTAAGAAACTATAATACCATTGCCATCTCTGGCTTTGCAATGGCATGCAGATGCAAGGCAAATGTTGTAATATTTGGGTGCTTTGTTGGCGGCTTGAAGCAACCATGAGAGCAATGAAGTTGCTGAAAGAGTAGTGGTCAAAGAGATGAGGAAGTTTGATGAAGAAAGAGAAGTTGAGGAAAACACCTTGGTGGAGCCTTGTAGAGGGTGATTATTAATTAAGTAATAGGATAAAGACGTCTCGGAGTTATTATATTTTCTTCAAAAAGTTATAAGATCTAAAGTCTGAGGGGGAATTCTCAAATCAATTATATTTCATAAAATAATGATTATACATATTTATACAAGGCGATATTGTCAAGAATGTTGGTGTTATGGGGTTTTATACAGCATTTAAGAATAGGTAAAATTAGCTTTAAGACGAGCCTTTCAAATAGACGTCTATCTTTAAGACTTATTTCACCCCTACCACTCGGTATGCAAAGGAGAATAATGCAAATAGTCTCAAGGATACAATGAAACTAACGTCTAACTTTCGTATTGCACTTACGAAGTAGACCGCTAGATACACCTGAGGGTTTGTAAAGTTGTTTGGTCTTACAGCTTACTTTTTGCAGCAAGTAGATTATAAAGAATTCGAAATATCTTGTAAATGATAGGATCTTAAGTGTTTATGTTATTAGAACACAACACTTATCTTGCTCTTGACTTTTCTGCTCTTGCTTTTATTTCTGATTTTTTGGTGTGTCAAAATGGTTGGCAACAAACCCTTTATATAAGCTTCCAAGTGTCTCTTCTTCAAAGATACAACCCTTTCATAAAGACACCTCTTTGTCTAAAAAACATCTTTACATTTTTGCTAACACAACTTTTAGATATAGTATTGTTTCAATAGTCATCTTATGAATAGATAACTATTCATCCTATAAATTATAACCTTTGATTTATAACTTGAAACAATAACTTTTCACTTTAACTTTTGAGCAATGGTGTCTTTTCAACATGTCTCATAACTTTTGTATGTCATTTTTCAAAAGATATAACTATTCACATGAAAACCTGTCTATATCTAATAGACACATTATGTCACTTTTTGTGACATAACTTTTGAGCTAATGATAGTTTTTCATCATGTGAGATACCCTTTAATTTTGAAAAAATACCAACAATCCCCCACCATTTTCAAAATTTTCAAATACCAACAACTTTGGGTAACTTGTGCATAAATGAAGATATCCCGCAGATTGGAACCTTCATTTAGTGAGTGTGGTTGGTTATAGTCTAAATTGAGTGGTTGACCAAGCATTGAACCATCGATTCTTCATTGACTAGTCGGGCCACTAAACACACACAAGCTTCCTTACTCATATTGTATCTAGTTTTGCCAACATGTTTATGGCCTTGTGTTTTGTATCCATTCATGAGTGCTGTCAAAGTCAAGCCTTTAACTCCTAGAAGCGGCCACACTTCCACTCATATAGGTAGCCCCCATCGAAAGTACCCCGTAATTATAGTACTTCAACATATATATGTTATGGGTCTATTAAAAACTTTCGTTCAACCTTACTTTACACATTACGGGAACCAAGCACTATACACATTGGGATGAAAAATATATTTTAGTGCTTGCAATCACCATGTGGTAGAATGGTCAGTACCCAAGACTTGCAGGTCGGCCGCAAGCATCAAGGTGAGCTCTCACTATTGACGATTTAGTTGATAGGCTTAAGACCCATCCCTCTTGAGGTCTTTATAACCAGGTCCCTTTTTAGACCTTTAGTAAACAGATCCGCTAAATTTTCACCAAACCTCACATAACTTATAGTGACTATACCGTCACTAATTTTTTGCTTTACAATGTTATGCCGAAGTCCACTATATCGACTCTTTCCATTATAAGCTTGATTATATGCCTTTGATACAGTTGCTTCATTGTCACAATGTATCAAGATTGGTGCCATTGGCTTAGGCCACAACGGAATTTCATAGAGTAAATCTCTTAACCATTCGACTTCTTAGGTGGCAGATGCTAAGGTTATAAATTCAACCGCCATGGTGGAGTCCACTTGACAAGATTGTTTCTTAGAACCCTAAGAAACAACACCCTTACCAATTGTAAAAATCCATCCAATCATAGATGTGTAATCCATTCTATTTGAGTTTCAACTTGCATCTGTATACATTTTTAAAACCGAAAGAAAACCTAAACAGCAGATGCCATAATTCTTTGTACTCTTTAAGTACCTTAGAACTCTATGAACAACATACTAATGCTTTTTACTCAGACTACTTGTAAATCGACTTAGCATCCCAACGACAAAAGCAATATCCGGCCTTGTATAGACCATTCAATACATTAGGCATCCAATCACCTTTGCATATTCATTTTGTGCTATTGGCTTGTCTTTGTTGGGTATTAAGCTTAGATTAGAATCATAAGGCGTAGTCATTGGCATACAATCTGACTTGCCATACTTCATTACAATCTTTTTGATGTAATGAGATTGAGACAATGTTAAGCCATTATTATCTCTCATTATTCTTATACCAAGAATAACATCCGCCATACCCATATCTTTCATGTCAAAATTCTTTGACAAGAACCTTTTTGTGTCTTTCACTTGTTCTAAATCGGTATCGAATATTAACATGTTATCCACATATAAATAAATGATGGCACCTCTACCGTTATGGAACTTACTATAGACACATTTGTCAGATTGATTGATCTTGTAGCCATTAGCTAGTGTAACCTCATCAAACTTTTAATGCCATTATTTTGGCGCTTATTTTAATCCATACAAGGATTTTACAAGCTTATACATTTTTCTTTCTTGACCAAGAAAGACAAACCCTTCAAGCTATTCCATATACACCTCTTCATCTAATTCACCATTTAGGAATGTTGTTTCAACATCCATTTGGTGAATTACCATATTATATATAGATGCAAGTGCATAAGCACTCTAATTGTAGCTATTCTTGCTACCGATGTATATGTATCAAAATAATCAACACCTTCTTTTTGTTTAAAGCCTTTTGCCACTAGCCTTGCTTTAAACTTTTCTACAGTTCCATCAACTTTCATTTTCTTTTTGAAAATCCATTTACAGCTTATTGGCTTGGAACCTGGTGGAAGGTTTACCAATTTCCACGTTTGATTTCCCTTTTTCGCAATTGACATCATTGTACCTTTAAGTACAATTGGAATGCCAAATTAACACATCAAGGTATATGTTCACACAAGCACCATTGTACCTTTATTGCACAATAGGAATGCCATGTTAAAGATATTGAATATCTATGTTGTACCATTATGCCTTCGATGATAAAAAGGCACCATATACCAAGATGTTAAATTTACATATTGGCACCATTATACCTTCATGTATAATAGGAATGCCATATGCCTCCCACTTATCATGTGTGGTACTTACATATTGGCATCATTAGACCTTAATGTATAATAAGAATGCCACATGTCCACCATCACATGGACCTTGATGGTATTTATATTTTGGCATCATTATACCTTAATGTATAATAAGAATGTCATATGTCCACCTTTTGTAAATATGAACTTATCTACTTCAAATATTAATTTGAAGCCATATTTATTCAACAAGCCACCTGACATAAGGTTCTTTCTTACTTCAGGTACATAATAGACATTGTTTAGTACAAGTGTCTTTTTAGAAGTAAACATAAGTTCCACGGTGCCTTTTCCTTTCACTTGTGTAGTGGAGGAATTTCCCATGTATAGTATGTTTCCATCATTAACTTCTTCCAAAGTCTTGAAGAAGCTTTTGTTATTGCATACATGATTAGTTGCACCAGTGTCAATCCATCATGCTCCATCATCTTGGAGAAGATTGACCTCAGAAACCACAGCCACAAATTTGTTGTGGTTCACACCTTGTGTCTTGTTTCTCAAAAGTCTACATTCTGCTTTAAAGTGACCAAGTTTGTTACAATGGAAACATGGCTCTTTTTTGTTCCTTTTGAACTTATGACTTTTGTCATTATACCCACAGAATGTTTTCTTTTGTATTGTAAGACCGACTTGTTTGATGGTTTGTGTTCCATCACATGGACCTTTGAGGTCTTAAGATTTTTTTCATTAGAATCTTTTTCATCTTGCTTGACTTCTTCTTGTTTGCAACAATCATCTTTTATTCGAATATGATTACCAAGATCCTCGAGAGCCATATTCTCTTTCTCATGCTTTAGAGTTTTCATAGTGTCTCTCTATGAAGGGAGAAATATTTCAACTATGGAAGACACAAGAATAACCTCATCCATATCAAGATCATATATGAATATAATGAAATCCCTCTTTCCATCCAATAGATGTTTTCTATGCATATCAAATACAATATCATGCATATCAAGTAAGGAAAGAAAACTTATCTTGTAATTCGATGAGGAACCATTTTGTCACTTTCTTTGTCACCATCAAATCGGTCCATCTGTTTCTACCATCGAATGAAGTTTCCTTCTTCAAAGCGATCTAACTTGACAATGTTGGTAGCCATCTCTTTGAGTGAAGCCATCTTGAATACCACGAAAATAAGTCTTAAAACTGTTGGTGTTGTGGGGGTTTTATACGGTATTTAAGACTATGCAAAATTGGCTTCAAAGAGAGCCTTTCAAATAGACGTCTATCTTTAAGACTTATTTCACCCTCACCACTCGGTATGCAAAGGGGAATAATGCAAATAGTCTCAAGGATACAATGAAGCCAACGTCTAACTTTCGTATTGCACTTACAAAGTAGACCACTAGATACACCTGAGGGTTTGCAAAGTTATTTGGCCTTACAGCCTACTTTCTGCAGCAAGTAGATTATAAGGAATTCAGAATATCTTATAGATGATGGGATCTTAAGTGTTTATGTTATTAGAACACAACACTTATCTTGCTCTTAACTTTTCTGCTCTTGCTTTTGTTTCTGATTTTTTGGTGTGTCAAAATGGTTGGCAACAAGCTTTTTATATAGGCTTCCAAGTGTCTCTTCTTCAAGGACACAACCTTTCATAAAGACATCTCTTTGTCTAAAAGACATCTTTACATTTTTGCCAACACAACTTTTAGATATAGTTATTGTTTTAATAGTCATCTTATGAATAGATAACTATTCATCCCATAAATTATAACCTTTGAGTTATAACTTGAAACAATAACTTTTCACTTTAACTTTTGAGCAATGGTGTCTTTTCAACTTGTTTTATAACTTTTGGATGTCATTTTCCAAGAGACATAACTATTCACATGAAAACATGTCCATATCTAATAGACACATTATGTCACTTTTCGTGACATAACTTTTGAGCTAATGATAGCTTTTCATCATGTGAAATAACCTTTAATTTTGAAAAAACACCAACAAAGAAAAGGAAAGTTCATATATAGCAATGAATGGTAAAGAATGATAGAGAAAAACAAGGAAAATTAATTGATGGTTGATTATAGCTAATGTGATTTGTATGATATCTATCTATTATGCCCGCAAAATGGTGGTGTTGTAAGAAACACCAATCTTGTTACAAAGAATCTGAAAGCGAGTTTTGTTAAGATGTTTGGTTAGTAGATCAGCAAGTTGATGGAAAGTTAAGATATGAGTGACTTAAAGCTTACTAGTGGAAACTTGCTCACATACAAAATGGTAATCGAAGGCAATATGTTTCATTTGAGAATGGAAACATGGAGTTAATACAAAGATATGTGGCACTCAAGTTATCACAAAGTAATCGAGGAGGACGACAGAGAAAAACTTTGAGTTCATGGAGAAGGTTTCAAAGCCACAAGATTTCTACTGTTGCAGAACCAATCAAACAATACTCAGCTTCAATAGAGGAACAAGCAACGATCCATTGTTTCTTGGAGCACCAGGACACGAGATTAGAGCCAAGAAAAATTATGAAAATAGAGGTGGAAAAGAAGTCATCCTTGATTACCAGCCCAATCGGCATCACAATAAGCAATGAGGTGACCCAAAGAAAAACAATTCAAGAATAAGCCATGAGAGATAGAGTGCTTCAAGTAATGCAAGAGCCTTTTAGCAATCGACCAGTGAGATTAGGTAGGCTTGTGCATGAACTGAGCGAGTTTGTTGATAGCATATGCAATGTCAGGCCGAGAGATGGGCAAGTACTGCATACTTCCAATAAGTCTACGGTACTAAGTGACATCGGCAGCCAAGGTACCATCATTGAGAACTAGAGATTAAGATGAATTGAGAGGGGTAGCCAACTCTTTAACCCCAACCATATTAAATCGAGTGAGCAAGTCTTGAATGTAGTGATGTTGAGAGAGAAATAAACCATGAGCTGTGGGAAGAACCTCGACACCAAGAAAGTGATGAAGGTAGTCGAGATATTGAACAAAGAACTGACCAGAGAGAGTGCCAATAAATTTTCAAACAAGAACAAAGGAGCTGCCGATCATCAAAAGGTCATTAACATAAACCAAAAAATACATAAGAGATTCGCCATAAGTGTAAATAAATAAGGAAGTGTCACTAGTGGCATTAGTGAATCCAAAAAAAAAAGAGCAAAGTGTTTTAGTTTCTCGAACTAAGCATGTAGTGCTTGCTTGAGATCGTAGATTGATCGATAAAGTCGACACACATGCTTGGGATAAATGGTGTCAACGAAACCAGGCGGTTGAGACATAAATTCTTCCTTAGAGAAATGTCCATTAAGAAAAGCATTGTTAACATCGAGTTGATGAATAGGCCAACCCTGTGATAGAGCTAGTGTAAGAACAACCCGAATGGTGGTTGGCTTAATGACAGGACTAAATGTCTCACAATAAACAATTCCAAGCCGTTGGTAAAAGCCTTTGGCAACAAGGCATGCCCTGTGGCAAGCCACGCTACCATCTAGGTGACACTTAACTGTATAAACCCATTTACATTTGATGATGTTTTGGCACTACAAAAAATTTGGCTATTTCCAACGGAATTTTTCGTTGGAAATAGACCTTTTTTCGTTGGAAATGTTTATTTCCAACGGAAAAGTCCGTTGGAAATTTAGTTGGTACAAGCCTTGTGGATAATACTTTCTGTTGGAAATCTGTTGAAAATTTCCAACAAAAATTTCGTTGGAAATCCGTTGAAAATTTGAAATTTTGCCCATTTTTTTAAAAATCCGTTGAAAATTTTTAAGAGATTTCCAACGAAAATTCTGTTGGAAAATAATTCCGTTGGAAATTTTCAACGGAATTTTCTTTGGAAAAGGCAATTCCAACGAAAAATTCCTTTGGAGAGCCTATTTCCAACAGAAAAAACAATTGGAACAATTCCCGTTGGAAATAGGATTTCCAATTTTCTTGTTGTTACTTTGTTTGCACACCTACCCACTTTTCTTGTTGACAATTTGCTACCTTACGTCGACTTTTTGAAATCTATGGGTTTAGAGAGAGATTGAGAAATATCAAACGATGGAAAAAGATTGACAAAAAGTGGGAAATGACTTAGTTAGAATGTGGTTCATGCATGCTAAGGTTTGACGATGTTTGTACGTATATAGTGTAGATTAACAGGAAAAAAAATGGAAAAATAACTAAAATTAAATCAAATCCTTCATTAGTTATTAGCTCTATCGAAACATGCTGACTTGTATTGATGGAGGCAAAGCAGCCATTCGTTTCTTCCTTTCCATGTTTCCATGCCACCCTATTCCATCATCATAAACAAAATAAAAAATAAATCTAATTAAACACAAAACATATTCATTACTGGCCCGACTCTCACAATTTAATAATGAGTTTAACTCGAAACAATGACATTTGTGAGTAGTTCATGTCTTTTTATTGGTTATTGAGAATCGGATAAAGAAGATATTTGATCTCTAAATGTATATACAGACCTATCGACATGTCGAAACCGTAATTTTTGAGCTCTATGTACTCTTGGCACAGTGCACATTCTTCACAGCAACAATGGATACAACAATCGGTGCAAGGGCTCTCCTTCAGGAAATATTGCCCTCTCAACTTGGATCGATAAAAGCATGAGTACAAACAGGAGCAACCCGTCACGCACAGTATCAACATGTAAAGTGCTCCGCTCACTCCACATGCTGCACCAACGCACCATTTTTGGATTAAAAAACTTATAATTTATTAGCAATTAAAGGGAAATTCTAAGTGATTAAAAGGGTAATTTCTATTTTTTTTTAGAAAAAAATTACAGGTACATCTTTTGTCAACCATTTCTGCAATTTGACCAAATGTTACACATGGACACCAACAAGTCAAGCAACCTGCCATATTCAATCAGATTGGTAATTCTGTCAAAGAAATATAAAATTCAATCATATTCAACCAATTTTTAAATCGAAGAGGCCATGATCAAAGTGTAACTTACAACTGTTACAATCGTCGCAACAATCACAAAGGCTAGTGGACCATGGCCTTTGGATAGCATGAGTATTGTCGACGGGTCAAAATATATGTACTATTATCCGTTGGAAAGGCTAGTATCATTATTTATAAAATTGCATAAAAACAGTGGTGGTCAGTTCTCGAATACCAACATTTAATTGCTTGTTTGTTTCTTTTACTCACTTGTAAAATTAGACCAAAACCCAATCTCATTTTGAAGCAGATCGAACACTGCTTTAATGCTTCCAAAGCCGACCTTAACCTTTGACTGAAATTAAAGCAATGAAACGTTTATGCTTGTAACCCTAAATCAAATAATTAAAACACAATAACATCATTAAAAATACCTAGGGCGCATCAATTGATAAACAAATATTGATAAAAATCAAATAAACAAGATATACAAAATTAACCCCTAGGGCTGGATTTGTGGAAGGGATCGGACGACGAGTAAGGCAGCACTAGGGGGACTAAGGCGACGGGGACAGATTCATTCAAAGAGTCTTTGGGTCACGACGGGAAAGGTTCAAACCAGAGAATATGACAGCAGGACAACGAGGCCAAAGGCGACGAAGAGAGACCGATTGCTGTTAAAATAGGACAACGTTAGAATCGGAGTCAAGCCACCGACAACGAGACAGCACCGGGAACGTCGTGGAAGTCGGGCAAAGGTTTTAGAGAGAGGGGAGAGCGTCGC
The DNA here is from genome assembly GCF_053813885.1 of Theobroma cacao. Taxonomy (NCBI): domain Eukaryota; kingdom Viridiplantae; phylum Streptophyta; class Magnoliopsida; order Malvales; family Malvaceae; genus Theobroma; species Theobroma cacao. The sequence goes on from NC_142642.1 coordinate 2,318,417, forward strand.
GGGTAGAGAGAGAAAATGGTATTTCAAAAGTCGAGTTTGAGGAGAAATTTGGAATTTTATAGTTAGGGTTTAATAATCAAAACTATGTCGTTTTGACGTAGGATTAAAAGAACTAAACATGGCAGAACGGCGACGTTTTGTATCATGCAACTAATATTCATTTTGGTTTAATAATAAATTAAGTTTGGGAGATTTCATTTAAGTCTAGGCTGGTGGAAGAAATGGTTATCTTTTAACTTTTTTAACATGTGGGCAAAGGTTCAAGTCTTGACAATAACAGTACTTTTAGATATTTTTTATTTTCGTATAAAAAGTTTTTTTTTTAATATTACTCAATATAAACCATAGTGAGATATGACTAAATTTTTTATATACATATATAATGATCACAACTTATAGGTTATACATTGATATGTATTAACCAAATTTGTATAATTAATTATCAATATGATTTTTATAAAATGTATGATTTGGATCCTATTACATTAATAATTATAATCATCTAAATGAAATTTACTATAATCTTACATAAATTATATATTAATATATATATGTAGACCCTTATTTAATATATCTCATATATATATATATATATATATATATATATATATATATATATATATATTCAGTTATAAAGTTATATCAATTAAAAAATATAACTTGTACTTTAATTTTAATACAATTATATATTGATTTTTTTCTTAAATCATACTTGTTTATCTATATATATATAAATATATATATTTTCTATAGCTCTCGGTCATATTTGCATGAATACATAGATATAATAAAATGATATTTTTTAAGCATAAATATTAATAAGTTTATTATAAAACTTCAATCTTAATTTACATATATTAGCTAATTACAATTAAAATGTAAATAAAGTAATATATATTTTTTATATGATTTTTATATCTTATCATGGTTTTTTATAAAATTTAAAATTTTACATAGTTATTTTTTTCAATTTTGGAATAATATAACATTACCCTAATTTGGTATTATTAATCAATGTTGTATGATTCATTAAAGTTAAAAAATTTTGCAAAATTACTCAAAGGAAAACATATTTAAACTTAAAACAAATTTACTTCAATAACTATGTATTTGCTTTTAGTAATATCTAATTTTTAAAAAATAATTAATAAATTTTATAAAAAATTTAAATTTTATAATTGGAAAAATTATGATTATTTCCAACGAAATTTCCATTGGAAAGTTTAAAAAGTCATAAACACTTTGATGCATTAAAAAGTTACTTTCCAACGAAAAATTTTGTTGGAAATTCTGTTGAAAAGTTACTTTTTTCAATACATTATTGACTCTTTACATTTTTCAACGGAATTTTTCGTTGAAAATTTCCAACGAAAAATTTCGTTGGAAAAGTTAAAGATTACATAGGAAAAGTATAGGGTTCCAACGAAAAATTTCGTTGAAAATAATAAACAGTAAAACGTGTGTTCTGAAGATGAAATTTCCAACGAAATTTTTCGTTGAAAAATTTATAAATTACACCCAGTTAGTTTGATGAGTTTATAGTTCCAACGAAAAATTTCGTTGAAAATTTTCGTTGGAAATATTAAACAGTACATAGTGTTTTGGAAATGTCAAATTTTCAACGAAATTTTTTGTTGGAAACTGCTAAGATTACACCCCTTTTTTTTTTAAGTTTGGATACCCTTAGGGTCTAATCAGCCTCAAAGTTGTAGTCCATTGGTTTTAAGTTAGAGGGACCATAGAGGAAAATGAATGAGAGTTGACACATTCATTTGATAAGGGATTTGACAAATCAAAAATGCCATTAAGGGAGCTAGGTTAAGAAGGTTGAGACGTTGTCCTAGAGGATGATGATGGAGATGAAGTTTACAAAGAATACGCACTGCCAGTGGTCCCACAATTTTGTGGCAGGTTAGAATTTAACTAGTCAGTGGCTAGAGAATTTATGGCGATTGACGACAATAAGGAACTGGACATATTTGTGATTGGGGTGGTGGATGTGGCAAATGAATGAAAAGATGGAGAAAGAATAGACCAGATAGTTAGCATGTGGGAAGTGACCGAAGTGTCCTTGGTTTGGGAGGGTAAAGATGGACAACGATGTTCAAAAAATTGAACATGACAAGAATGAAAAAATTTGTGAGATGTAGGTTCATAACATGTATAGGCATTGACCATATTAAAATAACCAAGAAATAAACATGGTTGGGATCGAGTTTCCAATTTGTGTTTGTTATATGGGCGAAGTTAGGGATAACACAAACACTCAAAGGTGCAAAGTCTAGACTAATTTGGCACTTTATGGAATAAGCATTCAAAAGGTCATTTATTGTCGAAAAAAGGTGTTGGCATTCGATTAATGAGGTAGAAAGTTGTATGAAAGGCAAAAGTCCAAAACGAGAGAGGCAAGGATGCACAATGCATAAGAGTGAGCCCAATTTCAACAATGTGAAGATGACGACGTTCAGCGGACGCAATATGTTAAGGAGTGTGTGGAGGGGAGACAAGATGTTGGATACCATGGTTGGCAAAAGCAGTTCGTAATCCTTGATACTTGGTACCTCCATCGGTGTAGATATTGTTGATAAAGGTATTAAAAAACTTTTCAACCATGGTTTTAAATTTAGGAAATATGATTTGCACATTAGATTTGTAAGACATGGTAAACAACCAAGAATATTTAGTGAAGTGATCCACAAATAGTATCTAATTAGAGAAACCATCAATAGATCGGATTGGAAATGGTCCCCGAACATAGGTGTAGAGCAAATCTAAGGGGCTTCGACTTTGCAAACTATAAGTGCCAAATGGCAGTTTATGACTTGTATTGCACTAACACAAGTTATAAAAGAAAAAAAAAGGAAAAACTAGATTGAATAGGTAATTTTTTAGATTATAATGTAATTGAGGACTTTAAGAAATGGATGACCCAATCGATCTTGTCACTGACCAACAGTGGTAGCAACACCATAGCATGTTTCCTTTATTTGCGGCTTTGAGTCTTTGATGGTAGTCCACTCATAGACATTATTCCTGCTCACTTCTCTAGATAGAAGTGCTTTTGTGATTAAATCTCCTTCACACAAAAAGAGTTGGGGTCAAATTCAATAGAAGCATTATTGTTCTTACAAAACTAACAAATGAAAATAAGGTTCTATTTCATAGTAGGCACACATAAAACATTTGATCAATTGAAAGAGTGAGATGTAGATGAGAGTATGGAATGTTGGTCCTAAAGAGCGTACTAATTGAAGGGTGAATACAACTTTCTAAATGTCACTAAACTTAACTTTTAATTAAGAGCTTGTTAAGGTAGATGATGAAAAGTTGAGGACCAGATGAAAAAATGATTTAAGGAGAATGAAATAAAGAAATAAAAGAGGGTAGACAATGCACAAAGATTTATAATGGTTCGGTCTCTTTGACCTACAACCACTACCTTGATCTTCCAATCAAGGATTTTCAAATCAATTCATTAGATTCAGTCGATTTCCCAAGCATCCACTAAGCTTTTACAATGGCTTTTCACAAGCTCAGCCACAACCTTTCAATAATGATTTTCCAAGGGATCAACCAAAACCCAAAATTTAACTTTTGTATGGCTGAGTTCGAACCTACAACAACAACCAAGCTAACCTAAGCTTAATCAATATTCTTAGAGTGCCTCACACACTCTAAGTTATCAAGGAATATAGATTTGAAGGTGTACGTATTATCACTAAGCTAATCTGAATGGTACAAGATGAGGTGCTAAAAACCATTACAAAGATTAGAATGGAGTACAAGAAGAATTAAAAGGATTTTTGCTATTTTTGGGCTCTTTTTGTTCTTGGAAGCATCTCTTAATCTTCTTAGCCGTTGAAGATGTCTTTTATACTTGAAAAATCAACTCTGATTGATGTTGACAGCTTCATACCGTTGGAAACAATTTAAAGTACTTTCTAGCCATTAGTTTGTCTTTAAACATTCAGATTCAAATTGTTTGATAGTGAGCTTTTAGTTGACTAACCATACTTCTTAGTCGATTAAGTCTTCTCTGTCTCGCAGTTTGCTTTACTCTGTTAATTGGTTAAGAAAGATTTTAACTGATTAAGAGTTTACTGCCTTTGAAGCAGCCAACTTCACTTTTGGATTTTAGCTAACTAACTCCCTTAGTTAACTAGCTAAGAGACTTTTGTTTGTAACTCATTTGTGACCTCTTATTCTGATTAGTTTTGATGTTTGTTTCCAAGTGATTATTCTACTAAGTGACATATATTTTTATCCTGCACACTCAAGTAGTATAGTTAGATATTAATGAATGGGAATGTTTTATTATCATCAAAAACTCATTGAGTCAACAGAATGCCCAATATGTGTGATACACAAACTTAAACCGTCACCAATGATGATGTCATTAAGACCCTTATAAGGTTGATGATTAGAAAGACTGCTCATATCGAAAGTAACAGGATGAAAAGCCCTTGTATTGAAAAGCCATTTTAAGGATTTGCTGGTGTTATGGCTAATGGTAGTAGGATTTGCCTTAAGAGGAATAGAAATACCCAGCAAGCGCTTAAGGGTGTTGCAATCTTTGGCTACATGGCCTTTTTTGTCACAGTATTGCAAAAAAAATTTTGTTTGAAGTTGTTGTTATGGCTTGTGTAGCCACTACCTTGTTTAGGATTTCCATGTAAGCATTGGTCAGTATATTAGTTGAATCGAGATTGTAAGTGCTAATCATTGGATCAGTTGTTGTATCAAGAATGGGAGGACTTGTTACAATTGTACTGAGCAATATTTGTAGTGAAACCACTTGTATGTTTGGCCTCTTCTCATGAAAGAAAGGACTTGTATTCAATAAATTTATCATGGAGTTCCTCAAGGTTGATTGATGTGTAACGAGCTCAAACAACAACAGCTATTTCCTTATATTCAGATCCCGCTCCATTTAAGACATGGAGGATCATATTAGTGTTGGGAACAGCCGATCCAGCAAGGGCGAGTTCCTTGGTTAGTGAGCGAATTTTCCCAATATACTCTGAAATCGTCATGGTTCCTTTGGTGATGTTGGTTAACTGATCCGTGAAACCCATGATGCAAGAGGTTGGGGCCCTTGACAGTGCAATAGAAAGATGATCCCAAACGTCTTTGGACATTTTAGTAGAGCTTATCATTGGAATGATGCGCTCAATAAGAGAAGTCATGATTCCTATTTTAAGAAGTTGGTCTTGAAGGTGCCAATGAAAGTGGTCAGGATTTGAGACTATTTTACCATCAACAGTCTTTTTCTTGGAAGGACATGGATTTGTCCTATTGACAAAATCGAGAAAATTATATTCGAGAAGAAAGGCATCAAATTGAGATCTCCATGAGGGATAGTTAGTATGTGAAAGTTTTATCAGTAATGGTGAGGCATTGATAGTTATCCGGCCTTATAAGAAGGAGGAATTTGCTGCTAAGGTATGGTTTATGAGATTGGAGCTAGCTTCTAACATGGCCTACAAAAAAAGGATCAAGGGACAAGATCGAAGAGACTCGTTGGAGCTAGAGATGCTCTGATATCATATAAAGTCTGAGTAAGTATTGTTAAATCAATTATATTTCACAAAGGAATGATTATACATAATTATACAAGGCGTCAAGAAAAGGAAAGCTTAGTATACAGCAATGAATGGTAATGAATGACAGAGAAAAACAAAGAAGACTAATTGATGGTTGACTACAGCTAATGTGATTTCAATGATGTCTGTGATTTGCATGATTTCTGTCTATTATAATGTTTTCAAGATTTTTCCTTTTGACCCACGTACAATTGAAGTACTCTGTCTACTATGGGATATGGGTTGGTGGCATTCTTGAATGCAGAATAGGATGGACTGTTAACTAGTGGATCCACCTTGCAACGATCTGTAGGAAACTTCCTTTTTGATCTAAAATCAGTAATATATAATTCCAAGTCAACTCCTTTATTATATTAAAAAAAACCTAGTCCACCAAGAATTTGAAGAAAATACATACATATAGTCAGCTTAAAGGCTTTGTCTTCTTCTATCTCAAGAAAGAAGATGCAGCCTCAAATATTTTCCTTCCTCTTCCTCTTCTTCATTGGATTTGCTTCTGCAGGTAAATTCAGCTACAACTTTTTTTCAACTTTCTAGTTCCCTTGTCATATTGCGTAAGTGTAAGACACTCATCTTTATTCACAGGTTATCTTCAGAATCCGGATTTTGAATCCCCACCAAAGAGCCTGACTGAAAACACCGGTTCCCCTTTTGTTACGCTGAATGAAAACAACACAATCCCAGGATGGACATTCCAAGGGACAGTTCAGTATGTAACAGCTGGTCAAACCATAGCTTTGCCAGATAATGGACATGCCGTACAATTGGGTCAAGATGGCAAAATCAACCAGACTTTCACAGCCGATGCTGATTACACGAATTATATACTCACATTCACTCTAGCTCCAGGCGGTCAGAATTGTTCTGCCAATGCTGATGTACTAGTGTCAGGACCAGACAGTCAGGGGATCTTCTCTTTCAAGCAGCATTATGGCAAGGAAGCATGGCAGAGCTATGGGCAGCACTTGGGCCTCGGCGGTCAGAAGGAACCCATCAACCTTGTCATTGAAAGCCAAGGAGTAGAATCTGATGACAACTCCACTTGTTGGCCAGTGATCGACTCATTACTTATCAAAACAATCGGAACACTGGTTCAAGGCAAAGGTAACTAGCAATAGTTCATATCATTCAATTGAAATCTTAATCCAAATGAGTAATCTGGAATATGACAACCTCAGCATTCTGAAGATTATTTCAATTATTTGCCCCAATCTGCTTTTTTACTCGCTAATATGTTGCTTGTACTTTTTGGTTGGACGTAGATAACTTGCTGCTGAACGGAGGGTTTGAATTTGGCCCAGAATTTTTAAGCAATTCTACCGAAGGGATTCTGCTTGATTCAGCATTAAGTCCTGTTCTGTCTCCATTAAGACAATGGGCAGTCGTAGGAACAATCAAATACATAGACTCCAAGCACTTCTTTGTGCCCCATGGCAATGCTGCAGTGGAGATTGTCTCAGGTGTTTCAGCTGGCATACAGACTGATGTAACACTCACAGCAGGTTCTGCATATAGTTTGGAGTTCACACTAGGAGATGCCAACAATGCCTGTGAGGGCGATTTTATAGTAGAAGTTCGAGCTGAATCAGTAGTTCAGAATTTTACAGTACAGAGCAATGGGACAGGATCAGCCCAGAAATCTTCCATGAAGTTTGAGGCAGGATCGCGTGCAACGCGTATCAGTTTCTTCAGCTACACAACAAGTCAGACAAAAGATGGCATCTTCTGCGGCCCTGTGGTTGATGATGTACTGTTGCTTTCCTCCAATTGCCTGAGACTGGCAATCAAGCCGAACATTTTGATTTCTCTGTTATTTCTCATACTCATTTTTTGGTAATGAGTTATTAAAAAAGGCAATTCTTTAACTATGTAGTCGAGCAAGCCTTTTTGCTGGTTTCTGTTTTATCAAGTGAATTAGAACTTCAAGCAATTATTTTTCCATTAACACCGGATCGATGCTTATTGATATTATTATGAGGATTCAAGGTATATTTATTCAATCCTAGTCTACAATCTTGGCAGGCTGCTATTTCGAGAGTGCAGGAACCAGAGTTTGGTATCTGTACCGGAGGTGAAGAACCTCACCTTCCTGGGTGGAGTAACCATTGTTTCTTTTCCAGGAATTCGGCACCATAACTTTGCAGCTGAAAGAGTGCCAAACCTCGTTGGTAATAGAGAATTTCCAGAGCAAACCTTGATTGAAAAATTATCAATCAAGCAAGCATCATATTTACTACATGATTACAAAATTGCTATATTTGATTTACCCTGTTGAAAAACGGTATACAGTATTCTGTTCCTTTGAGCATGAAGCATAAGTTACTATAAATTCCCAAAACTATCTCTTTCCCTTCCATAAATTTAAACTATCTTTAATTTCTATGCTTTATGGACAAATGTTTTACAGCAGCTATAGATGCTCTTTACAAGTGCTTTCTCCATTTTCTGTGCTCTCTTCTGCCTGGCAAATATCTTACATGAAACGTAATGGGAACTAAATCTTGCAAGGCAAAGTGGGAATCTGAAAAAACATCCCAAAGGAAATCCAGTTAATTAAGAAAAACATAAGTTGTGATTTGCATGCGTCCATTATTATAACATAATGTAACAAAATGAAATAAATACAAGGTAATAGCGACATGATAGTTTGGACGCCATGTTGCAAGCCCCTTGCTATTCAGGAATAATTAGAGTGTAGTGTTTCACGAGGAAAGAAAAAGATATGCATGTAAAAGCTTCTGAAAATCTGAAAATAACCATGCAACTCATACCTATTAAAGCTGCTTTAAACTATGACTCCAGGTCCAGAGCAATGCTATACTTTTTCTACAACGCCCATCTGAGTTGCACGTTTAAGAAGACTTCTGTATTCGTGACTTCTTGACCACTCATCAATCTCACGAGCACGTAGAACAGGCAGAGGATGTGAAAGTTGTCTCGTTTGAGCATTTCTGAACATCATTAGTTGATTAGACAATCAGAAGGAAAGCGCTAGCCAAGCTTTAATTGCTCTGCTCAAACAATTCTCACCTTATATACCATCCAACTGGGCTTGAAGAAGCCTTATCATAAGAGCGAGCTTGATCCAAAAAGGCATCCACATTTAGCTGATCAGCCATAGATGGGCAGCCACCAGCTAATTTCATCAAAACAGAGATGACAACCTCTTGTAGGTGCATCGCAACTAGAATCAGATACGAAATCATAACTATTTAATTGCAAATTATGTTAGCTCGGAGGTTAATTTTGCATACCTTGGGATCTTGTGCAACAAGAAGGGCTGCACGATCACAAGTTAGCTCTGCTGCTCGAAGCCAACGGAATAACTGTTCTTCTAAACTCCGAGCTATAAAGCCACCAAGTCCTGTGAATAAGAAAGGTATTCAAACCAATGTTGGGCATTAACTGCAGTGGAGTACTACTACTGATATATGCAACTAGACCTTTATTCATAACCAAAATCTAGGCTGTTTAAGAAAAAAAATTGATTTGGAGGATAACAGTAGCAGATTGGAAACATTATTCCCAGTTACAGTAAAGAAAATCCTCCTGCTCATACTTGCATTTGTTTCTCCTTAGTAAACTACTGCAAGAATACATGCCAGCAGCAAATGACAAGCAAAGCCCATACTTTTGCACACAGGTAGCATATATGTTACATCAACAATATATGAAGTTATCCTTAAAAGGTCAAGTGCAATGGATTTAAGCTAAGAATCACTTATCCTCAAAGTCCATAAGCTTGTCATGGTCTTGCATAAGACGCTGTTTTCTCATACATATAATGTGCTCTAGTTAACTATAAGTGTAGCAAAGTAGCTAAGTTGCCTCAACTGATTGAATGAACCAAGCACATACCAGGTACAGTATATGCTCCAAGAGTGAGTAGATTGGCAAAGGTAAGCCACACACCATGATCGCATTTGAGATGACCCAACTCATGAGCCAAAACAGCCTATTCCAAATTAGCAGAGAAACAAAATTAATGGCATTTTATCATTTGAATCGTAGCACTACTATGGAAAATAAAACACATACAATTTGATTTTGGCCTTTATAGTTACATATATCAAAATGGAAACGTTAGCAAAAAAAAAAAAAAGTGAGAAACCAAATCAAACTAACGAAAAACAAGTAAGCAAATATCTTAAAGAAATAAAGCAGCAGTCAAGACAGAAGACACTAAAAGGGCCACAATAATTTTCAAGTTGATTCGCGACAGAGAAAAGAGGGAGACAAGTGAAGACCTGTAATTCCTTTCGTGAGAGAAGTTCCACAAGACTAGTGTGAATGATAACAAACGGTTTTTTACCACTTATAGCCAATGTATAAGCATTCGGAACTGGGCTCTGACGAACATAGAGATCGGGAGCCTCAATATTCAATATCCCCGAGGCCTCAACCATCATTTTATGAAGTTCCGGAAGCTAACAAATGAAAGAAAAAAGACAATAATTTGAAACAATTACATAGGCTACGACCAGTAAAACAACTTCAAACAACAATTTCTGAACATCGAATAACCTGGTCTTTTGAAACACGAACCGAAGTCCCTATATTCTCAAGAAGCATAATTTGCTCTGTCATGGTTCCTGCTATAAAGCATTCAAAAAAAGCTTCTTTAACATTGAAAATTCACCAGAATTATACCAACAAAGCTCTGGGTTTGGTCTTTGATCTTTCTTCGTGTGTTTTTTTATTCCAAAAGCAAATTTTAGAAAGCCATAGATTTTGAAGAACTAATAAATATATGACAAAATCCCATAATTTTGATTTTCAAATATATAGCAAAAACATCAACGAAATTACCTAGTAAAGCTTTCCCTAGTTCGTTAAGCCCTGGAATCGCTCTCAGTAGCAGCGTATTCTGCAACAAAACAGAAATAAAATAAAAGAAATTCTCAACTAAAAATCATACGTGTAAAAGGAAATTCATTAAATTTGCGACAGAAACCGGACCTGCTTATCGAGCGGATGCCGGAAATCATCAGCGTCGAGGTCACGAAACACGAGAGGAGAAGCTCTGGAGTAAACAGAAACCTTAATTCTTCCATTTCTCTTCTCGACCGATCCAAAGCCGACGGATAATGGACCACCGGACCTGGAACCCGTCGGAGCTCCGAAGCTGAAACGGAGCGAGGAAGTAAGGAAACAAGGCTTTTGAGAAGGGAAGAAACAGAGAGAAGAAAGAACCAAAGAAGCCATTGGTTTCTCGAAGCACGCAAGAGAATGACGAAAGCTTAGCGTTAAGTAACAGGTTTAAATTCTTTTGATTAATGGTTAGTTTTTTTCTCTCTCTTTTTTTTTGTGAATTTTTCGAAGATATTTATTTGTTGTTTTACGGTAACCATTTGGCGCCACTTCGTTTTCTTCCGGCCGTTGACTTCGTGGTTTGTTCGTAGTTTCAAACTAAATCCAGTGGCAAATCTGGTAAAACACTTCCGTTGTCTCAAACTCTCCCTACGTCGTCGTTTTTTGACGGCAAAGGAAAACAAAAATAGTATAAAAATCCCATCTTTCTTCACCTTCTTCCTATTCTAGCTGTTTCGAAGTTGAAAATTTTCTCCAATTTCCTCCCCATTTTTGGGTTTCTTTTTTGAGAGCTTTAACATCATGTAAGAATCTTAATTTTTATTTAAATTTAAACAAAATCTTAATCAAAATCGAACCTTTAAAATTAAAAATTCTTTTTTTCTCCTGAACAGGAAACATTCAGTAAATCGACCACCGACCCCAGATGCTGCAGATGATCAAGGGAAAGAACCCACCCTTCAAGAAATTATTAACATCAAGGTTTTTTTTAGTAAACTTTTTTTTGGGTGTTTTTATTTGTTTATATCTGATTTGATGGAATTTGGCAGTTAATTGAGAGTGGGGAAAAGGAGAGGTTGATGGAGCTGTTAAGAGAAAGGCTTATGGAATGTGGATGGAAGGATGAGATGAAAGCCCTTTGCAGGTTTTCAATTTTCACCACTCTAATTTTCAGTCTCAACTTCTTGTTTTAACTGCCTCGCTTCATAGTCTTTGTATGTGTTCATAATTAATCTTCTTTCTTGTTGTTTAATGAATCTTTTTTGTGTTAGCTGTAAATAGTCTGAGAGTTAGCATTCATAGTATCTGACAGTGGAAAGATTGTGGAACATTCCTCATAGATAAGGAAAGTAGAGTCCTCTGAATTAAGTCTGTGTTGTGTCATAATACATTGAAAAGCAGAATTTTTCCAACCATGGATTAAATTAGGGGATTAATCAATAGGGATAAATTGTTCTGGGGTTCTTAGGTCTTCATTCTTGCTTCCTTGTGTTTTGTATAGATATAGTAGTAGATAGACTTGGAGACAGTGCAATGTAGAAAATGTGAGAGATATGAAGCATTTGCCTGTCACTTTATGTTTTCTGTTACGGCAATGACTGAGATATGCTTAGGACGATGATGCATCTAATTGTAACTGGCAATTTGTTGTAAAGACTGTTTATTGGAGATTTTGTCCATGTGAAACAATTACGTAATAAACTTTTTATGATAGGTATGTGAAGCTGTGTAACTCTTTCTCCAGCCTTTTGTTTTCCTCTGTCATCATTTTTTTCTCTCAAGGACACACAAACAAGGAAATGAAATGCCATGGATAGATAATTGTTCCACTGGAGCCTTATTTCTATTCGGGATTACTTTTTTATCCCAGAAGCTATTTGTTTCTTTCAGTGTTAAGTTGTTTCCAGTGTATTTACTTTACTTTTATCCTTCATGTTGTGTGCAATTTTTCTGATGTTTAATAGAAATGTCTTTGACTTTGATATATGACAGAGCATATATTAAGAAGAAAGGAAGAAATAATGTCACTGTGGATGACCTTGTGCATCTAATCACACCCAAAGGCAGAGGTAAGAATCTATTTCAGTTACTAATATTTTCCTTGTTATTACCAGTATCAATAGGTTGAAGCATTGGAAGTGGAAAAAATTAGTTCATACCGGAGAAATTGCGATGTTTTAATTTCCTTGGTTTTATTTTGGTATGCTCTTTTTCATTTTATGCTGTTCTGTAGTCCAAGCTGCTGGTTTCTAATAAAATGGACTCTGTTTGACTTACCTGCTTTTAAGCTCATGACTTCTGTCACCTTTTATTTTTTTGGCATTTGGTTGCCATATCAAGTCCATCACGGGTTAAATTCTTTGCTTATGCAGCTTCTATTCCTGACTCCGTAAAGGCTGAGCTATTGCAAAGAATTCGTTCATTTCTCGTGTCCGCCGCTCTTTGACCATCAGCATGCTTTATTCATGTCAAAGAAGTGGGAGTGTTATAGAGCTGTTGCTAGATGGGCTTCGATGGAAGCCTTGTTAGAGGTTTGGCTTTGTCAATAGGTCTTGGTGAATGGTCAAGTCAGATGTTATTTACTGGAAATGGCAGAATACCATTAAATGGATGGAATGTTTAGGATTTTGCAGCAAGTTGGATGGAATATCATGTATTCATTCTTGATGCTATGGGATCAGCAAGTTATAGATGTTTCCATTTGTCTGCTATCGTTTCTATTCCCTGTTACTGTCAGCTGCCACTTTTAAATGAAACCTTAGGGCAGAGAAACTGTGCATTGGATTAACATTGTTGATTACTTAAGTCCTGTGATTGAAGCTAAGTTTATTATTCTTCTTCGTTGTGGGAGGCAGACCTTGTGATGATAAACAATGCTTACTTTTTTCCTTTCGTATACTTCATAAATTCATTGATGAGTATCCTTTATATACACCTTTATCAAAGCCCCACTTGAACTGGAGCTTTTGAATTAAGTTATTACTATACATATTGGCTTGTTCAAAGAATTCATGGTAAGATTATGTTCCCTTGTTTCCTTGGGTGTTTGGTTTAAGTCTCCTAGTGAGCCTAGTGGTTAAAGGGCATTTACATTGACAACTTAACTAAGATTATCGAGATATTATCTTTTGCTTGAACTTAAATCTACACTAGAAAGCTGATGGGATTGTTAAAAATCCAATACGAATCATAATCTACATCCAGAGAGATTTTGTCAGCAAGGAAACTGAAGAAACACTATTTTGACATTGCATGCAATGAGGACTTGCACCAACAATTCACTTTCAGAATGAAACTGTCTCCTCCCAACAGTTTGGTCCATTAGCGCATACAGCTGGTGGCTAGGAAATTTTAATGGTTTTTGTATGTTACTTTCGGATTGCCTATGAGGGATTACACGCACCAGGAGACCCAGAGATTCAAAGCAGGGCAATAGCTGGCAGTTGCCTCTACCGGGTTGTTTAGAGATGTGTTTAAGGTGATAAATCAAGAATATGCAATGACCATGCGCTGGTGAACTAAGAAGTTTCCAGATTCCAAAGCTACAAAAAGAAGGCAGGAGAAAGTGAACGGCACAAAATAGACATCAAAGCCTTCATTTCGCGAGGACTTCAACATTACACGTACTTGTCATTCTCTTTCACATCTTGCAAGTCTATCTATAGGATTTTAATTCATAGAATTTAACGCAAAAAGCTTACAAAGCATCTTCACAAGACACAAAATGCATTTATTCAGCTGGCTAATGCCATTTCCTGCTTTTTCCCAAGATGATTCACCAACTGGACTTACACCCACAGCTTGCGCTCTATGGTAAATCTCTTCAAAGCAGGCAGCCAACGTGCACCACAAACCCTACTACATTTGCACTCAGCTAATAATTTGCTTATGGAGAGCCGGCTTGTTCACAAAGGTCTAATAGATCCAAAGTCTGCAAAAATATGATATGAGACTCGTGAGCTTCAGATAAAAGAATTTGATTTAAAAAAAAAAATTGACATGAAATAGGTGAATAGACAATTCGTTGCAGAGAACTCATTATTGTTTGCCATACCTCAGGGACTGAGAGCTCAAGACGAAACTTGGGACCATCATAGTGGTGCAGGACTGGCCTAAAGGCATCCTCTTCCAATGCCTTGCAGAGTTTCCTGATACGGATTCTCACCTATTTATCAAAGGAAAAAAATAAAAGAAATAGAGTTAGTGCAATCTTCCATGGAAACAAACAAGTGAAAATCCTACAAACTATAAATCCAAACTTTACCTGAGCAGGAAACCTTGACTCGCCTTTACACTTTTTGTCTTCCCAAGCAGTTGGATCAATGTTTGAACCCCCAAAACTTGCTGCCTGTACATATTAAAAAAAACACAAACAACATAAGAGAGGAAAAAAAATAAAGATGTTTAAATGATTATCACATCAATTTCTCCAGACAAATGAATTTGATACATAAATTAAGCCCTAATGCCTACTCAATACGGTATTACAAACTTCAAACATCCAAGGCTTTTTTTTTTTTTCCTTTGGCACTGGGTGGTGAGAGCAATCTCAACATAGAACCACATCCATCAAAAATTTAAATTGATGAACTTCAATGACTGTCACACAAAGCACTTGAAAACACATAAAATATTCAATTTGTTACCTTCTAAATCCTAATCTAGTGAAAGTGAGCCAAATGCAAACATTCAGAGAGAGAAAGGAACTCCTAAAGGCAGAAAGAAAAACCAATATTGCCTAATCAACCTACAGCCTCAAGCATTCTAGAGGAAATGAAAGGGGTATTACATGTGAATAAAGTTGGTGAACAAACCTCAAAAATACCATGCAACTGATGAGTGGTGTAGTTATAGAGAAACAGAGGTAAGCCAGGTGTAATTGCCCGAACAGAGTCCCTGTATCTTGGTGGTAAACCTATCAAATGAGATAACAGCAACATGTAAGAATCGCACCTAATAACGTTAATAACAGAAATTTATGAAGTGATATTTACATCTTCAAATAGATGGAATGACCTCTTTCCGGGAGAAAGTGATAATGGAGGGAAAAAAGTTGACATGAGAAAATGGAAATTACCAAATAGCTGGCGCTTTAAATCTTCCTGCATTGTATCATTGTTACAAACAAAGATGTATCCTCCAAGCACCTCATTTCTTGGGAGTGTCTCTGTTGCAGGCAAAGTCTTGAACCTTTTGTCGGCAGCATTGTTTGCGTTGCTGTTCTCATTGCTGTTGTTATTGTTGGTGTTGCTGTTATTATTGACATCTTTGTTGCTGTGATTGTTGCCACTATATTTGTTGCCAGCCAGGTTTCCAAGGCTATTGCTGTTATTTTTCTGGTAAACAGCATTCATATTGTAAATACTGTTTCGGAAGGAACTTTTGCTTGCATTATCTCCAATCTTGGAGTCCAAGTTCAACATGTTGAAGTTAAGGTTCTCAAATTTGTTGTCTTCCTGGAACCCAAATTTATCCCTTGTTCTTATTTCAGCTGGACCCTTCGACAGATCCAGATTGTTCATGCGTTCACCCTTTATCCTTGTCTGTTCAGCCAGTTTAGAGGCAACCATTAACCATTTGTGATCCTCTGAGACTTTTGATTGTCCTCGAAGATCATCACCCAACTGCCAAAAGCTATTGATGCTCTCCATTTTGCAAATTCTAATAAGAGAGGCCAACAAAGAGTTGTTAATTTCACAAGAAGACATAAAAATACATCAAAGATTCAACAACTCGTACAAATCCATATTTTGTAAAATCAAAACCACATCAAAACGAGAAAATGAAGGCGACAAGTCATCATTTGCCTTTGTTCAATTTTTACCTAGCTAACACACAGAAAAGATTAAGCAAAACTTAAACAGTCAACATCGGGAACCCCATCAGCCAAGAAGCTTCAGTTTCTACTCAATAACCACAATAACCCAAAGATATTCTTAAGAATTAAACCATTATTTGTTCTAACACACAGAAATCAAGGATTAACATAAAAACAAGCAAAAACTTGACAGTTCCCATTTCCTTCTCTTTCCCACCATTTAGTCAACACAAAAACAGAGCCCAGAAATCCTAAAACTTAAAGTCAACTCCACTTGACTCAAAGACAACCAACATTTCCACTAATCTGAACCCAACACAGTACAATTAATCCCAAAAAAATAAAACCCAGAAACATAGTCATCTTTACAAAAATACCCACAAAATCAAAATCATTAATAATAATAAAATGTATGGCACTTCACAAAGAACTAAACAAAGAGATGCAGAATTTACCAACTAAGCAAAGTAAAGCTTCAAGTTTTAGCCTTAATAAGGATTGATTCAAAGGATATAGAAGCAAATTTTGATGGATAGATAAGAACCCTAGATTTGGGGATCCAAAAGGGGAAGACAGAGAGAGAAAGAGAGTACCTTTATCCTTTTATCGTTGCTAGCTGTTAAGTGAAACCCACAAGACACGACACAGGGTTGGGGAGAGAGAGAGAGTACGAACGATGGGATTTTTACTGTATTTATAGATTGATGTGACGAAAATACCCCTCCAGATTTTGAGTATTTTCGGGCTTTCGCCAATTCGGTTTTTTTTTTAACAAAAATTGTGGCGTCAGTGTTTTGAAATTAAGGAAGTGCGGTGTGGCTGGAGTTGTAATGGTCCACACGCCTCTTTGTCAGCGTGTAAAACAGTTTTTTGTCTTTTAGCAATAATATAATAGTAATTGAATTTAATATTTATATTTATTTAATTTATTAATATTTTCTTTTTTTTTCCTTCTATTATCATTCTCCAGACCAAATATATCATCAAACCCATATTTAATAAAAGCAACGGTTCAAAATTTTACTTTTAAAGAGTAATTTTATCTTTTTTTCAATTTAGATACATTTTAAAATTTACTTTTTTTTAATGTTAAGTAATACAATAAATAAAATCTAAACAATAAAAATTAAAAAAAAGACACAAACCATACATGCAAAACAATTATTATTCTTTAATCGAGACAAATCTCTCGAAATAAATATTATTCAAAAAATAATAAAAATAACCGATAAAAAAAGTGAGTAATGGACAAAACATGTGAATTAAGTTCTTCTTTAAATTTTGACTTTCATGAAATATATGTGAACCCCTAACCCCTTTCACATGGTTCACGTTACACGCACTTAAAACCGCGCCTGTGATTTAGCACTAACTTTCGGTTGGTCAAAATCTATGCAAACACTGTAGTTTTAAGCAGGTGACAAAATTCAGTGACTGTCGGCAAACTCGTTCCCTGCACCGTCGATCTGCTAATTGATTTGAAAGAATGACGCCTTTACACAGGTCACCAATCCCCTTGGAGCACTTGGGGTTTGGTAGGTGTGGGTGAAACTCGACTGCGTTTGGTCTACAGTAATGTTTTTGCGCTCTCGGTCATAAAAGTGCCACCTCAAACATAGGCAGGGAATCTTCTTTCTTTCACTTTGAACAGCTATCATTCCAATTAATTAGTTAACTTAAAAGTAGTTTTAAATTTCAAATCTGTCAACAATTAAGAAGGCCGTATTATTATTCATAGCCCAAAAAATACAAAGAAAATCGGTTAGAAATTAAATAATGAATAAACATTATTTAATTTGATTTTAATTCATAAATTGAAAAATCTAAATTATTCGAATTTAATGCATTATATATTTTTATTTAAATTTCAAGTTCTAAAATTTAAATCCAAATAAATCAATTTTATATTTTTATTTTTTGGCGTAATACTCAAAAAAGTCTTTGAATTATTTTAAAAAATACAAATAAACTGTTATTTTTATATTAAATTTAATAAAAATTTTAAATTTTTATTTTTAATCAAGTAAGTCTTTAAAATTAATGGTTGAGTAATTGTGTCGAAATACCATTTGTCTTCTTATACTCGTGTGCTGTTAACGTAAACAACGAAAAATATTATATGACAATGTTATCATGCCATGTCATTATTCATTATAAAATAGCAACATACTACATAAATATTACATGATATATAATGATAAGTGATGTTTTGATTAAATTAATTATTAATTATAAGAGTTTATTTGATTTAAAATAAAAAATATAAGAATTTATTTAAAACAAAATAAAAATATAATGACTTAATTGAAAATAATAAAAGAATAATAACTTTTTAAAATTTTATTAAATAATTTAGAAATTTAAGTATTATATATATCTTTTTCTTAAAGAAAAAAACTACAATCATATACATGAAAAAAAAAAAGTTGGTAGCATGTAAGGCATGGTATAAACTTGTCATAAAAATTCAATAATTTATATTTCGACTATACTATTGATAATATTTTCATTCACAATATTCAAACTTGAATCTAAGATATTTACTCAAACTCTAACCCATATTTTATCAATTTGAGTTTAACCTAACATGGAATAACTATTATTTATTTTGAAATATTGATTGAGATAATGATACCCCATAACATGTCATGCAAAAAAGTGGGCACCAACTAAACATACATTTTGTGGGCTAACAAAAGGAATAAACCAATGCATATTTATTTGTTGGTAAAATTGCACACCATGTGACCCTCTTGATTTAAAATGATAAACCTTTGAACGTGCCAACAAATAGAAACACACATTTAAGCTGTCTCCAGATAAACAAGGCCCAAATGTTGTTGTACTCACAAGTTCTTGTTCGATGAGGAAAAGATTTTTGTTTATGGTTTCTGCCTTGAAATTAGCTGGCAAATCATTTTCTTTTATGCTACTAGGTCCATGTCCATTGTTTCATCAAAGGGGAAAGTCAAGTCATTTTAAGCAAATTCTAGTTGTCGTTTAACCAAAACAAAGTATTCCTCAAATTTCTTGTTATGTCTAGTCAGCAGCAGACAATGGCAATATTTATAGCATAAAGATTTGTAATAAAATCATGATATTATGATGATTATTATTTTTAACTTGTTAGTGTGTATGGTTGGTGAGATTGGTTACAAAGTTAACTTAAATGGTGTGGAATCAATATCAAAAGATTTTTCTAGTCTTGCCTAATCTTTTACCCACCCAAGCTAAACAAGAGAATAGTTGGTGAGAAGATTGAAACCATTTTATATTCATGCATGCGCTTGTTGTACTTTGTAGATAGATCTTGTGTTTATTTTGGTTAAATGCCACCTATGGTCCTTTAACTTTTTATTCCATTTTACTTTAGTCCTTAACCTTAGTAACTTCTAAATTGTTCCATTTAGGTCTTTTAACTTTTTTGAAATGATTATATTATGTTCCTTTCATTGAGTTGTTCATTTAAAATTGATGCGATGCTCACGTTGTAGATTATTTGGCATGCTTTGTAAATATTTTTTTAACATTTCACATTGACTTTTTTTTAATTGTCAACAAAATAGTGTCATAAAAAGGATCAAAACAAAAGAGAACTTAGTAATTTATATTTGTTATACCTTATGCATATATTAGAGTTTTATATCATCGCTGACTAGTCATGCATGTATCGGTTGTGCCTTTTAAGTTTGGAGGATAAAGCAACATAAGGCCTAAATATGCATGTAATGGATCTTAAATTAGTAAAAAATGTGATGGGTTTTAGGTATATAAATATGAGACTTCTTTCATCTATCATTTATATCATTTTGGTTGAAAATGTGAGCTTGTGATAAGTAATATCATATCAAATCTAAATCTTTACTGACATAAAACCTTCATAAGAGATATAAAAGTCGAAGTAGACGCGGACTAATGTAAAGGTTCTTATTTTCTATAAGTAATGAGTTAGTGTAATAAGAGCGTTGTACAATTGAATGAGGCAAAATGTTATAGATCTCATATTAATAAGAGATGAGATTGATCTTAAGTATATAAACATACATCTTCCTCCTTATATCAAACATGTCTTTTGATTGAAAATATCGATCCATGACAATAGAATGTCATTCCCTAATAATGGAGACTAAACTAAATCATGACATAAAGTCTAATTGGATTAAAGATCCAAATGAAACAATTCATAGATAAAGAATTAAAGTGGAATCAAAATAAAAAAAATTAGACGCCATAAATGGAATTCACCCGTTTATATTAGTTTATACTAAATGCATGTATGCTAGATTTATGTTGTTGATGAATAGTTGTGCATGCATAGTCCGTACCTTCTACGGATAAAGCCCAAATGTAGAGACTAGACCATGACAGGAGCTCTAATTGGGCCTAACTCGGTTGTCCTTCTAGAAACAAAACCCAAGCCCATACCCATTGTGAGTATTGCGGCCCATAATCTGATATATTCGAGCTAAGGTTTAGTCTCAACATCAAAAAGCCCATTTGTGAAAAGAAGTCCATTAACCTAAAACCCAAACCAGAAAAAGCCCAGTTTTAGAATCAAGTGTTTTTCTTTTAAGAAATTTCATTTATATTTTTTGCCATTTTTTATTTTTTATTTATAGATAAGTTTCATTTCAAAAATATTATACGTTAATTTTTGCAATAAAATTATCAAAATATCTTAAATTCAAAAATTAATCTATCTATTCATTTAAAAATATTTTAAAAACATTTTTAGAATAAAAAAAATGAAATATAACATGCTCATCGGAAAAAGATAACATTAAATAGAGTGTTGGAGGAATTTATTTATTATTATTTAAAAAAAAAAAAAGAAATTTGCAATTCCGAGTACAGCGGTCGCCTTTAAAAAGCCAGCGTCACTCCTTTTCTCTTTAGGGCTCTTTTGAAACACGCGGAGCTTAACTTAGATACGCTCATAGGTTTGTTCGTACTGAAAGCCTATAGACAAGAAAGATTGAACCAGAAAAAGGAAAGTAAAATCTTTAAAAGCTTAAACAAGAGCAGCCATGGAAATGTCGAACGAACTCGATAGGCTGCTCTTTTTCGAGCAAGCTCGTAAAATTTCCGAAGCTACTTACGCTGCCAATCCTCTCGACGCCGATGTTCGCTTTTTTTCCTTTTCCTCCGATCTAATTTTCTATTTTTTAATTAAAAAATGATTTTTTGCTAACTTATTTTTACTTTTTTTTTTATTATTTGTTGACAGAACTTGACCAGATGGGCCGGAGCTTTGCTGGAGTTGTCTCAGTTTCAAAGCGTTCCAGATTCCCAGAAAATGATTCAAGGTTTCCAAATATATATTTTGTAATTTTTCAATTAGTTTTTAGTTACAGTAATTTTCTTTTATTAATAAATAGAAGAATTAATTTGTGGCATTATTTTTGGCTATTGAAAATTTATTGTGATTATAAAAATGATTAATTTAGGTTATATATTGAATTATTATTATTTTAAATAGATGCTATTTCGAAGCTAGAGGAGGCTTTGTCAATTAACCCTAAAAAGCATGATGCTCTATGGTGTTTGGGAAATGCTCAGACTTCTTTTGCATTTCTTACTAACAAGGAGGACGAGGCAAGGCCTTATTTCGAGAAGGCTGCTCAATATTTCCAGCAAGCAGTTGATGAGGTAATATAAGTTTGTTTGTTAAAACATTGGTTGCAACAGTTTTGGATGTATCTTTATGTACATGGTTGAATGCTTTTTTTTTTTTGACATCTAGCTTTGTTATGTGTATTTGTAGGACCCGAGCAATGAAGTTTACCTCAAATCTTTAGAAATTTCTGCTAAGGTGCTTCTCAATCTTTACTTAGATTGATTTGTTCTTCTGTAATACGTATGTTTCATGTGATTTATACCTTTGAATAGCTTGGTACAATGTATTGTATTTATTAATGAAAGTTTGGGTGGACCTTGTTTGACTTTGATGGGAGGATATTGATTCTATTTTCCTGACTATTAGATGAATGCCAGTGGATTATTTTTGAGATGTTAAATGTGGATTATTTTGTGAACATTGCTGAAGATTGTTTTGGACTTCATATTTACCTTACTGGGAGTTTTCTCTAGCTGTTATTAACTGGCACAATTGAGGTTTGTGGAGGTCTCATGAAGTGATTGCTATTGAGTGTTAGCATTTACTATGCAAGTGAGAATAATTTCTCCCCCTTGAGACACAATGCTGTGAAATTGAGATGAATATGGCTGTAGCTCACATTTGTTGTTCCATAGTAGAGTAATGGCGATCTAGATTCTGTCAGGTGTAGCTGTTACAAGCTGCTAAACTCCAGAATCAATAAAAGTCAAGATTTGTGGTAATAGAACCATTCCAAGGGCATACACACATCTCGACCTAAGAAGATATGAAGAATAAAAGGAAAAGGGACATATTTCCTACCTTTGCTAAACTCAATCAGTTAAAGATTTCACTCTTAAAGCTAGAGACTAGAGGGAGGTGTTGAGTTCAAACTGGCCCATATGTCTTTTTTTTTTTTTGAAAGGTCCCATATGTCTTTTTTTAATCGTGATTATCCTTATATGTGGTTCATGTGAATATATCTAGTTGTTTCTATATTAAAAACATCCTTTCTCTTTTCTCAGGCTCCAGAATTACACCAGGAAATTATTAAGCATGGTTTAGGTCAACAAACACTTGGGGCTGGACCTTCTACTTCTACTTCGTCCAGTTCAACAAAGGTAATGGTCTAAATTTCTTCCTTTCATGTTCCTCATCTTCCCATCTGCACTCCCCCTCCTCCCTTCTTTTCCCCTATTATCTCTGTTTGGCTTCTGTTGCCATGTGCTACCTAATTGATCAAAGATTTTTTCACTATTTGCATAGGCATTATAAAGGATAATAGTCACTTAGTTGTTGTTTTATCTTTATTTTAAGTTGATCTACATTTAACTTTGTTTATAGCTTTAGTGAAACAACATCAAAGTTTGATGGGTCACAAACATTATGGTTAATTTAAAGCACTTTGCATTTGCACCTCCATTCCATACATAAAATGCATCATGTGAAAGTGCATACCCAAACCATGTGCATACATATTATGGTTATTTAGGGGACTTTGCATTTACACTGCCATTTCAGGCATCAGGTGGAAGTGCATATGCAACTCACTTAGATAGGGATCCAGCTTATGGATTTTGTGTTTTATTATGGAAGTCTTGCTGTGAGAGGGGAGGTTTATTTAGCTTAGTTTTTTGTGGTTCAAAACCACAAGCTTATGTTGTGGTTTTTATCAATTTTAGAGATCTGAGTGTCGGGAAGTTTGTAAGAGTGATTATTTTCATCATTTGAGTTTGACTACTTATAAAGGAGAACTTGGGCAGAGTGGTATCCATAGGATTAGAGTAGCTCAGACGAAAGAGAGAAGTGACATGGAGATAATGTGTGATACCAAGTCATAGGAGAAATTTTGTACAATGGCCAGAGGATCAATCATGCATTATGTTAACTAATTATTGAATAGTTAGAAAACTACACTACATGTCTCTGAAATGAGCAAGACTGAAATGAGAAAAGCTGCAGCAGCAGAGGACAAATCAAGAGATGGCTTTAGATGATTGAATAATGTATAATGATAGATCTAGAATGCTTTTGTGCATCAGAGTCATTTGGTTTTTGTTGAAGGAGTGAAGTGGTAAAAGCATGCTGCATGTAAAAGATGACACATACTTAAGTATTTAGAAAGGAATTGACATCATAATAAACATAGGTTGAGTGGGATGGAGGTAAAGCATTCATGTAGCTCAGTTATGTGGGGATAGTGATCTTCACTGCTGATTTCTCCATTTCCCAATAAAATGCTTTAGTCATGATGAATAAAGTAATTATTGGACTGGGAATGAATTATCCTGTTTTATTGTTCAGTCCTATGTCCTGGATTGTAGGTGTGACTGTTAAAACCATGTCAAGATTGGCTGTTGCATTTGAAGTGCTTACTCGCGCACTATGTTCTTAGAAGGACATGCTAAGTTTGATGACTTTTTAAGTGTTTGAATTAGGCCTTCTCTTATAAAATTCTGTTTACCTTGTTGCAGACCGCTACAAAGAATAAGAAAAGTAGTGATCTCAAGTACGACATATTTGGATGGATAATCCTTGCTGTTGGCATTGTTGCATGGGTTGGGTTTGCAAAATCTCAAATGCCACCTTCTCCGCCACCACCACCACCACGATAAGCAATGGATGCATGCCCTTGGGGGATTCAAACAGCCTTGAGGCTTCTGGGTTGAGACAGTGGGAGAAAAATTGAGAATCGTATGTTTTGTTAGTTATTTTTTTTGACCTTAGTGCTTCCATTTCAATGAACCAATGATCAAATAAGTTAAAAAAAGAAGTCATTTCTGTATGAAACAATGAATTTTTCTCCAAAGATAAGAAATGCGTCATGTCAACGTTGTGCACTTGGGCTACAGCTTCAATTATAATGCTAGCCATTTAAAGAAAAATTGGTTTATGTGGAGAGGTTTCTTATTCATGTGGTGTATGATGGGACTAGTATGACAGGGTAGAGGGAAAAAATTCACTGTAGTTGTTATGTCATCACGTTATATGTGATATGAATGTTATATGTGATATGAATAGAAAATGTCGATATTGAATTTCATTAAAAATGATTAAAATTTAAAGGTATGTGGATATAATAAAAGAATAAGATTTTTTAGATGTAGATAAAAAAATAAAGATTTCTTTAAATACAATAAAAGTTAAGCACTCAATTACATGATAAATATTAATTAAATAGAGTTTAAATGTTTAACATTTATGATTTGTCGTATTTGAGTATTTGACTTATTAGTTAGTGTATGATCTTTCTATTTAAAAAGTAAAGTTTGAATTTTTTTTTTTCAATTATAAAAAAAAAAAAACATTTATGATTTATCCTCGTCAGATTGGCTCAAATTGGACCAAATAATTGGGCCTAAATGTCGACCAGTCATCATGAGGCCCAGATAAGAAATATATAAGAAGAACATCTATGGGCTGATCCGGGCCTAACACTGCAGTAAGCCAGTATTGGACCAAAATTTGGGCCTCATTAACCAAAGCTCAGGTCTATTGGAAAAAAATGAAGAGGAGGGCCATTCTTATAAGCCCACGTACTAAAAAATAAACAGCTTAAAAAAACACATAAAAAGATGGAAGTTTCTTCCTTCTCCTTAGCTTCTCTTTGGCTGATCTCTCAAATGTAACTGCTGCTGCTCTTTGTCTTAACTGCTTTTCAAAAGCTCTTCCGAGTTCCAGATAAAACTAATAGAATTCGAGCTTCCTTAAAATGGCGGGAACGAAACTGTACCGTAGCGAATTCACTCAGTCGCTCTCCTTTTGGCACTCATTCGCAACGGCACCACCGCCTGTGGGGCCGTACTCCAGCCGTGTCCGTTTCGACTCGGTTAACCTCAGTCGGGTTCGCGTCTTAGCTATGGCCGTGAAAAGGAGTCCGAAGCGTCTCAAGTACTCTGCTCCTCGCTTCGCCAAGGTCTAATTTGAATTTATTCTCAATTGAATAATAATACTAGTAATATCTGAAAATTTAAATGAAAAAAAAAGGAAATTGACAGGAGGATGAGCTGGTTTATGTGGAAGCTGATCCGTCAGGAACAGATAGTTGGAAGCTTGAACCTGTAATTGAACTGTTAAAACAAGGAGCTGTTGGTGTTATTCCTACGGATACCGTGTAAGAACTGAAAAGCTCTCTCCTTACTTTCTTTTATTACTTTTTCCCTTTTGTTTCTAAAAACAAAGGCCGTGTTTGGATGTAAAATGTAATTAAAAGTTCAATTTTAAGTTGTCTCTTTTAATAGGATAAAGACGCATCATTTTGCTTTTATCAGCTTGTGTTACAGTTTAGTATTTTAGTATGATTTTTTTTTAATGTTTTTTACTTGAAGCAAAATGTGAGTACTAAAGTAAGGTCCAAACGAGGCCTTACAACTTCTTTTGAATTTCTTAAATCAAAGTTTTTGTTTTGGTGACTGTGAATGTTTTCTTTGTTCATAGGTATGCGATAGTTTGTCATTTGAGAAGCCATTCATCCATTGAACGTCTTCGTAGGTAGATAGCGGTTGTCCTTTTTGTTCTAATTTCAGAGGTCTTAAGCATTTTTCTAATTTAATGTATAGCTGATAAAACCTGTTGCTTGTTCTCCTATTGCAGAATAAAAGATATTGAACCTTCCAAGGTAAATTTCAATACTTTACAAACTTGACACTAGCAATGAATTATTCTTTTTTGATGAATATGCTTTGGGGTGCATGTTGTCATACCATAATAAGCTTATCAATTTTTCCATGCATCTAATTTTTGTGATCTTTCATGTCTTTTTACTGTCAATGCAGCCCCTTAGTATCTTATGCCGCTCTCTTCGAGACATTGACACTTATACAATGGGGTTCCCTTGTGGTGATGGCCAAGGTCACGCAAATATTTTTCGAGCTGTTAAGCATTGCTTGCCTGGGCCTGTAAGATTACTCTTTGTTTTGCCATGATCATCGTTTGCAGAAGGAACCTTAAAAGTACCCATTAGTGGCACTATAGAGCCAGAATAGAAGCAACACATTGTTATGTGTGGAGAACATGAGGGGATCTTTAGTTGGATCCACCATACCGTGGTTTCTTATGGAGAAATTCTTCTTGTTCGGCACTTAGTATTAATGGCTTTAATGTTAATGATCTTTCTGCTTATTTTTTCTCCCCATGTTGGACAATGGATGCAGGCATATAGATTTCCATATAGAACCTTTATGACCATATTAGGTGTTTTGGCATGGTGCATTTTCTTGGACCTGCTAATTTTTAAGTCTGTTTCCCTTGCATGTCTTTGTATCTCATGAGTGGAATGTTAATATAAATTTTTTTTTTTGTAAATAAGTGGAATGTTAATATGAGCGATATGTTCCACAATGTTTTCAGAAAATGTTTTTAACTTGTACAACAAATTTCTGTGGAAACAGTATACATTCATCTTAACTGCAAGCAAAGAATTGCCTAAACAGTGTGTGAGGCATGGCACTACAAAAGAAAAATATGCTGCAAGGAAAAATGTAGGTGTACGTATGCCTGATGATGCCATATGTCAAGCAATATTAGAAAAGATGGACGCACCTTTAATATCCACAAGGTTGGTTTCAAGTGTATATTGATGCCATTAAAGCTGATGGAACTGCTATTTTCATGGTGGATAATAAAGCAAACTAGATATATAGCTTCTGCTTTTGTATCCCATATATGCCTTATTATTTTATTCTTAATGTCTGTTCCTTTTTGTTAGTGTCAAGTGGCCAAAAGAAAATGAGTGGATGATAGATCCAGTTGTGATAGCTGATATATATGGACCAGAGGTATGAGTTTGTCTGGTTTAATTTATCTTTAAAGTTTGATTAAGCTATCAACTTTATAATTTCAACTTGAGCTATGGCAGTAACTATTACTTTCCAGATAAATTATTCTTGCAAAACAGTAATCTTTCTTGGATAACTCTTTATTGAATCACCTAGAAGAGCTATTTTACTTTATTGGATAACTCTTTATTCATTCGTTTTTTTTCTCACAATTGAACTGTATTTTATTCCACTTTAGGGTCTTGATTTTGTTGTTGATGGTGGCATAAGAGTGGCTGATCCATCTACTGTTGTTGATATGACTGGGGCTTCTCCAAAAATTGTACGGCAAGGAAAGGTAAGTATATACATGCCATAATTCTCTATGATTACACTGTTGCTTACATATGGTATGACTTGTATTCCTGAATCAAGACAATGTGGTGGGATGAGTTCTGTCATCTTTTTATAACCTAAGAAATCTAACTTTTATTGAACAAATATAGTTCTTTTGTCCGACTTTGGTTCTAGTTAGCTATTGGCTAAGCTTTGCTTGTTATCTTAGATTTTTACAAGTAACCTTGTAATAAGTAAAGGGATGCAACACTCATTTAAGAGGAAAGAAGAAACTAATTGTGCAATATTCTCAACAAATCCGATTTGTTATATGTATGATGCTCAGGGACCCAAACTACACTGGATGGTCACAGAAGAAGATGATGGATCTGCTGTCTACGCAGACGAACTCATCCCTTCAGCCACGTAGGAGTCTTGCTCCTTGTAGACTTACAGGACAAGAGGAGCATTGTTCATACAGATTCAAGGTCGGATCAGTGGTTCTGCTTTCTTTGTCGTCGTGGTTTGTTGGAGATTTTTCCACCTCCACAAAGAGATCAACTGTGTATGTTGTGTAAAGGAGGTCAAGCAATGGTATTGTATAGGTCTTCAACTCTCTCACTAACCATTTTGTATCAAACACCCTGTCCAGGGAAAACTGGTTTAAGGCTTCCATTCTCATTGCAAGCTTTGGTTTTAGCTTGGCAAGAAACGATATAACCCAAAGCCCAAAGGTGTTAATTGTATTTTATGATATTATTGTCCAAAAATAAAAGATAAAAAATAACTATCCATTCAATGACTTTCACTTTTGAAAAATAAACAAAATATTCTTATTATTGCAAAATGGAAGAAATTTGTTTTGGCTAATTTAAATTGGAACTAGTATTTTCCTTGCGGAAGGATTGAAATTTTTTTAAATAATATTTAATTTTTAAAAATATTTATAGTATTTTTATATTTTAATATATGGTATATCAATATAGTCATATTTCATTAATAATGATAATTCTTAAAATAACCATTAATAATCAAAATCAAATAACTACATTTACTTTTAAAAAAATCGAAGTTGATAATCATCCCTCACAAAAAGCAAATTCTCTTTTTTTTTTTTTCTTCCTTTTGAATGGAATGGGGACTTGTACTGTTGAATGTTTAAATCGAAAATAATAGGCAGTATTAATCAAATGGAATTTTCAATTTGAGGTCTGATCCACTGATAAAGAAGGCACATAATGTACTTGGGAAATGAGAGGAAAACTAGTTCTTTTGCATGCATGATACTGACCACTGAGTGCCACAACATTTATGTGTCAATGAGAGCAAATGTTGCAGGCAGTAATGGGGTCAACATTAACTTCTTTTATTTTCAAAAGGGCAAGAAATAAAATACAACAAAAATACCAATTGCATTAAATTAAAGATGCATCAAGGCCAATGGTAGCTATGGAGGAATGTGAACTTCTTAATATCAGCAGTTAATGAGATTAACTACTATGGTTGGTGGTGGTTGACCACAACTTTTCTTCACTTCTTCAAACTTAAATGAGCATCAGGTGAAAGCTACAACTCTCAATGTTTGCTAAGCTCTCAACAACTCAAAACCTCTCTTCCTATCTTTCTCCTCTGGTTTTGCCGGTTGACTTTGAAGTAGATGGCAATTCCTGAAATGGGGTTGTTCAGGTTTCTTAAACTGAGTGTTTGTGTTGCCGTGATGGTGGTGGTTGCACTGAACTTTGCTGACTCAGCTGTTTACATTCATTTTGATCAAACTCCCCCAGCATGGTCAAGGTTCTCCACTGCTAGTTTTCGGTACTCGGTTGAAAGGGCTGATGGTTCTAATGCTTGCAGGAATAATAGTTGTTCTATTTACTGTGAGGTATTACTCCTCCTGATCACTTCTCCCCCATTGTGCTTGATCTCAGTCAAGTAAAGATAGCTGAATCTTTAGATCCTCCAGTTTGTGTATTTAAGACCATAGCTAGCTTATAGAATCTAAAATGTTAAATCCTTCAGTTTTGGAATATTGCACAAGTACTAAAAATGCTAAACCAAAAGATAATTTTGACATATATGTTCTGGCAGTTCAGAGTTACTATATAGAAACAACTTAAAAGAGTCTGTTGCTGTGTACCTAACGTAGTTGATGGTTTCTGCAGAGTTAAAATCCTTCTCCAGAGGTCAATGTGGACCTTGAATTTACCAACTACTTTAGCTTGAGAGGGTCTATTCATTGTGAATTTACAAAGATATTTAACTTTGTTCTTGATGAGCAGTTGGATGGCCAGCGATTGAGACCATGTCATGTTGGTACCGTAGTACTGAGAAACTTAACTGCAAATCATGAGCATAACTTCCTTCTCAACGTCACAACCCGAAATGGAGAGAAAAACTCTTCAGCTTATTCATGGTTTATCGGTAAGTAAATATATCCACTTTACATATATCTTCTTACTGAGGAGTTGCACTCTTCTTGCGGATGACTAGCCATTGCTTTATCTACAGAAGAGCACCTTTTTTACTGTCACCAAGAAATTAAGCAGATATTAGTTTTTCTGATAATGCAGTGATCTTTCATAAAGATGAAAGTTTATATCTTTCATATTTTACTTATGGTTTATACTCTTGTTTATAGGAATCTAAAGTTTGTGTCTGTGTTTTTCTTTTTCTTTTTATTGTTTAAGATACAATCCCACCAACAGCAATTATGTCAAGTGAACAGAATTACACGAGTGCGGAAAAAATTACAATTGACATTACATTCAGTGAAGCTTGCACTGGACATGGTGGCTTCAAGTGTGTGAACTCATCAAACTGTGATGTAAGTAGGGTGCTCTTGCTCAGAACTTGCTTGTTGAATGTGAGATGAGGTTCATAAGACTACCTTCTTCCTAAGGGGCATCAATCAATTATTTAGTACCTTAATGCTTGAATATGATAACAATTCATTTTGTAGGTTAGTATTGACGGTCCAGCTCAGGTCCAAGCATCCTCACTAAGCATCATTAAACCCAACATCAAATACAGTCTCCTACTAGTTCTATCCATGAAACATAGATATGCGCGTGTAGTGGTTAGAATGGCAGATGATTTTTGCAAGGATCGGGCTGGAAACAATTTCACCAGGAGCAATGCTTCCACTGCAATTATTCACTTTGGTGAGACATCAGTCAACAACTTGTGCATTGATGTTACTGGCCAAAATCTCATTTTTGAACCTTTTAATTGTTCTTATCTGCATAACTTGTCATAGATAGACGACCGGTGTGGGTTGATCTTTCGTCATCTGTTCCATCAAATGAGTTGGCAATCAATGGGGTTCCCAGGACTGTTTTTGCAACTAACAGAATGAAGAATTTGGAGGTGTACTTGGATTTCAGCATTCCAGTCATTAATTCAACAGAGCAGATCCTAACTGCATTATATGTGAATTCTGGTAGTCTGATACCTGTTCATGAGAGAACTCATGGAAACCACCGATTTGTTTTTCGTGTAAGCAGCCAACATCATTAAATTTCTTTGACTTACATCCCTATGAAGACAATTTTACATATTAACATTTTTTTAGCTCAAGAATATTGCATCAGAAACTGAAATCATCACAGTCAAACTACAAGCTGGCTTATTGATCGGCAGAACAAGCACTCCTGTCTCACCTGTTGCAGCACTTACATTCCTCTATGGTATGTTTTTTCCACAGTTTGGCCTCCAGAAAGAGTTAGTGCAATCTTCTTTTTTTGGCCTACAGCATCTTTGTGGAGCTAATTGATGAATTTTCCTCAAAGATTGCGCCAAGCCTGGAGTAGGCCTAAGTACCAGTTCACAAAATGTCACAAAGGAGTCCAATATCAATGCAATTGTTGAGTTCACGAAGCCAGTTTTTGGTTTTGAAGCCTCCATGATAGAGGTGAATGGAGGGAGACTCATAAGGCAGGTGCATATGGAGATCCAAACTTTCAATATCTGACGCTCAAGAAGCAGTCATGTCATTCTGTGATGCATCTAACAACATTGTTGTTCATGTAGGTTTAAAGAACTTTCAAGAGCTCTTTACTCTTTGACTGTTCTGGCAGTAAGTAATAGTAAGGTGTCAATTACCATTCCTGAAGGGAAAGTTAACGATATTTCAGGAAATATGAATCTGGCATCTAATAGACTTGAAATGGTTCACTGTAAGAATAATTACTTTTCAGTTTTCACTATCCTATTTTTCTTTTGAACTATTATACTTTCTCATAGTCCATGTCTCACTGAGATTTTAATTTTCAGCACAGGCAAATCCACAGGGTAATATGTGGACATTTTTCCTGAAAGAAGAATAGTTTATTCTGTATGGCATGACTACTATTTCTCAAGTTCTGGTTCTTATTATACACAGATTCAACACCTGCAATATCAACAGCACTGCACTCATTTGTGACTTCGGGAGTCTTAGCAACAACACTAGCTGCTGCTATTCTTTCACTTTCCTCCACAAATCTTGGAGCAATAAGTAAACTTAACTCTGCAAGTAATAATTTTGTAGCTTCTGATCCATCAATGAATCTACATGTAAGCAATTTTCAATAGCTTGATAGTGTCAACATGCTAGCAAGTTTCTCTATATTCAAATTTGTACCAGAACATTATACATTTTGTGCCATCAGTAAGCTCAAAGTAAAGATTTGGAAAAATTTTCATCACAGGGAATGATAGGACACCTGCAAGTGTTTGTCCTTTCAGACTGGCTATTGTCTGATCAACCCATTGAATATTCTGAGACAACAAAAGGTCTTAGGTGGCTCATACCTCGACAGAAACTTCCATGGAAAAGGAATGGCTATTCAATTTGGCCTAACAATGTTTATTTGGATCAAGGGAGGTTCGTGAAGAGACCCAGTAGCTGGTTTAGCGGATACCTTTCTGATGAGAGAGCTTACCATGACATTGGCTTAGATAACTCATCTTACGTGCAACGAAAGTTACTATTTCCAGCTGAAATTGACTCAAAGTTCAGTTGGCTCCATGGAAGGCAAAACATAAGCAAAGAAGACTCTCCTTTTGGGCTACCTCTTAATTCAAATGAATACTTCACCTTTTTCTTGGTTGGTATATTCCTTATGGTGTTAATATTATGTTTTTAAATGAGAACCTCTAAATTTCTCTTCACTGTTATGCAGAGGGGAGAGCCATTATCTGCTAGCAATGTTGTCAAGAAATTGGAGAATTACAAAGGGTAGATACAAAATTTAACTTTTAATTTAGTGGCGTAAGAGAACTAATTTTAAAAACAAGTTTTCAGTTGATTTTTGTTGCAATTAGTAAAGTACTGAAGTAGATTTTTTAACAGTTGGCAGGACATGGCAATGAACTTGTTCTGGCTGAGCATAGGAGTGGGTAGCCTGCTAATAGTTCATTTTGCACTGTTAGTTTTCTTAAGATGGAGGATAGGGACAGCAGCTCAAGGGATACTTTCAGTTCCGAGGTTCGAACTCCTCCTTGTAATTCTCATGCTACCGTGTATCTCCCAGTCTTCTGCATTTGTAATAAGAGGTGAGAAATTATAGCTATGACTTCTGGTTTCAATAGATTATCTTGATGTTTCCATGAACTAAGGATATATATGATCGATAGGTGGTACAATTGAGGGGATCATCACTGGAGCTTTGTTGCTAGCCATCCCTGCAGCATTTATTTTATCTGTATGCCTTTTCCTCACAATTACCGTCTTCACTGGCAGCCTTGCTCGGTACAAAGAAATCAGACATGCCAATGCTGAGGAAAAATGGCATAAAAAACTGTGGTTCTTCTTAGTGGGGAGGCCTGCTAATGGAAAATGGTTTTATATGGATGGACTGCCTTCATCATTCCTCTCTCGCTTTGGAATTCTATTCGAGGACCAAAAGGGTCCTCCATTGTTTGTCTTTGTTGACCAGAATGACTCAAACACTATGCCTAGGTGGGTTGGAAGTGGCCAAAATGGAATCGGAAGAATGAGGGCTGTCAGCTCAGATGACAGCCACGAAGAAATGAAAATTTCCTTGTTTAAGAGGTTCTTAGGTTGTGCTAGATCTTCCTATATTATTGTTGATCTTTTAAGAAGAGTCTGCTTGGGAGTAATCTCTGGATCCTACTCATCACACAGATCAAGCCAAAGCGTTTGTGCATTGACGATCACACTGCTGCAGTTCTTATGTTTATTTACTCTCAAACCACACATCAGAAGGGGAGTTTACATTGTGGAAAGCATTTCTCTGTTGAGTGAGGCAGGCGTCTTTGGTCTGTCCATCAGTATGAATAAATCAAATTCAGTCAGAGAAAAAACTTTGGGACTTCTAATGCTGGCTCTCCTTTTCCTTTCCTTTGTTGCTCAACTTGTAAATGAGTGGTATGCACTGATAAAATGCCTTCTAAGTATCTCTCAGCCACATAAGAATTCTTTTAAACTCGGGTTGAAGTTTGCTGCTAAGGGTCTTCTGTTGCCTTTCCTCCCAAGGAAGCATTGGTCAAGAGTCATACCTGGTTCCTCACAAGCAAACTCAGTCTTAGTCCCGGCCCTTCCTCGAAGTAGGGAAACTGAATTTGTAAGAAGAGATCACAGGGAACCTCATGGTGGCCAATTTAGTTCCATGACTGCAACAGTAGTCCCTCTTCTCAGTCCGGGTTCACCAATTATTAAAGCAACAGGTACAGCTGCAGAGACAACTCATACTGTGCAGAAACCAGGGGAAAGTAAAAGGGGAAAAGGACTTAAATTTGATCCAAGGAATGATGTGAAGAAACTAAGGGAGTTGGCAAGGGCCAGTTTCTCTGGGAATTCAAAGGATGAGGAAACTAACACCAGCTATAGATACAGGTTACAATCTTTTTCTCCTGAAACTGTCTCAAATGATCCTCAAACCTCCACTTCTAAAATTACAAAGTAAATAAATGATGTATAGATTAATATGGCTGCAGAATAAACAAATGGATGTTCAACTTTGTCCTGTGCCAAAGATCTTTTTGTTCTTATAGAATTGTATCTGGATTTAGATATGCTTAATTTATAATCTATTAACCTTGTATTTACACATATCAGCTGGCAAAGAGCATCTCATATCAATGTTGATCAAGTTTCAAAAAAAGCTAGTACAATATTTCTGAATTATTGCCTCAATTCAACATTCAGTTTCCTTGAATGTCAACAGAAATATATTTGATTTAAACTCAAAATTCTGTCTCATCCATGTTGCTAATACAACTAACTGTAGTA
Organism: Theobroma cacao; assembly: GCF_053813885.1. Taxonomy (NCBI): domain Eukaryota; kingdom Viridiplantae; phylum Streptophyta; class Magnoliopsida; order Malvales; family Malvaceae; genus Theobroma; species Theobroma cacao. Next base: position 2,353,572 of record NC_142642.1, read on the forward strand.
TGAGCTACAAACAAGAATTGTAGAAGTTAAGTGCTCTAGAGCAAATAGTTAAAAGTTGGACGGACGTGTTGGCTGCATACGAGGGCGATCAATCTGCTGCAGAAGAGATCTTAAAGAACAACATGTTGGGAGGTCTTGTAGCCTAGGTTTTGGCAAGTGGAGAGATTCTTTGAGCTCTCCATTTGTTGTTTTACTGTAAGCTGTTGCTTTGATTTTGGCTCAATGTTTTTAGTTTTGATGAATCTCTTGGATTCTTTGTTGTGTTCTGTTGGAACTAGGATGATCTTTTTGTATAGGTGTTTTCTTTTGTTCATGGTGATGTGTTGCCAATTGCTTTTTGGGCAGAGTCTCACAGGTTATAATTGTATAATCTTCACCCATCTAAGGCAACTATTATGCCACCAAGAGTCTTTTGTCAATGAGGACTTAAGACTTGAAGTGGCAGGTTGATGGCTGGCTTTAATAATAAATCACCTTAAAAAAAACAGTTGGATGGATAAGAATGTTAGATGAAATGGAAGAAAAGCCACAGTGATGAATGCCAACATACCAAAAATACGAAGTTTTTCTTATGGCCCTCCATATTCATCAAAATTTGGCAGATTCTACCGTAATCCCCAAGTTCTGATAAAGATTCTTCTTCTAATTCTTGCTTTTTTGGTGGCATTATAAACTGAGCAAGGCCATGTACGATGAGGAAATGGCTATCATACATTTCCGGAAAGATCACTGGAACATCATTAAGCAAAACGACATCACCTGATTCGGTCACATTGATCAAGAACCCTTTTGCGAAAGTAGACAAAACTGTTCCATCATTGAGCCTAGACAAATCTTTCCATGGAAGCAACCTGGGAACTACATGTCTCCGGAATATACCCGATTAATCGCTAAAAGATCTTATGCCCGCTTCTATTGCTTCATCAACTGATGCAAAGATTGTCAATCTTGTCCGAGGGCTGAACCCTCCCAATTGGATACCAAGAAAGGTGGCCATGCTTGTATAACCCCTGGACATCAACAAATCCGAAGCCTGATCGTAAAGATCAACATCAAAACTTGCCTCTCGGTAAAATGAATAAGCATCATGCTCCACGGGAAAACAAGGAAGGATCTCAAAAGATGGATCAAAGAAATCATCTGTTCCCTATATTATCAGCGCCCCATCATCGAATATGACTGATTTTGGGATCAAGACATTATTAATGGAAATCATGGCACCAAAACTCTTAACAGTACTGACGATCAAAGAATAATTCGACGACAATGTAGGTATTCTTGCACCGGAAGGAAGGGTCTGGAGGGTTTCAGCGGAGAATCTTGCTGAGGAGATATGATACTGAAGTTGGACAAGAGAAGACTGGCCTGACCGAGCGAAAGCAGATTCCGAAGGAGCGAAAATGGTTGCTGTTGACGATTCAAGATTGAGAATACCAGATGCGAGGTGAAGAGTTGGCCCCATGGAGAGATACCCAGAGTCTGAAAAAGAAGAGAGTTTTTATAGAATTCTTTAACGTCGTGAGAGAGAGTGTGTGCTTTAAAGGGTTCTTTAGCGATAGTAATGGCTACTCCATTAGCCTGGTTATATAGGGTTAGGTGTTGAGTAGGGCTTAGATAGTAATTTTATTATTTGTATCATCTGTGGATAGGGTTCTGTATATACCCGAATTCGATTATATTTTTTTTATTTTATGAAATTAAAAATAAATTTATATTATTAATTAAATTAATTTTAAAAAATTATAATTATTAATTAAGTTATAATATCTTTTAATACATATTTTATATATTATATTAATTTATAAAAAATATAATAATTATTATATATATACTTTTAATATAACATATTTGCACGTAACCATTTGTCTCATTGATTAGTATGAGTTCGGATCATTTTTCTTTGAATATTTGTTTTTAATTATTCAAGTTGATATTTGATATATTTATTGTTGATTATTTAAATTTAAATTTTATTGTTTGTGCGTTTTTATAAATTCAATTATTAGTGAATTATATAAAATATAAATAAAAAATATTATTTTATATGAATATGGGTATGAATTTGGGTTCGGATAATTGGGGACCTATCAAGAACATATTAATAATTTTTTTACATAATCGAATATTTAAATAAATTTGAATATATATTAAGGTTCGAGTAATAAATTTTAAAAATATTCGAATAATTATAAAATTCAAGTATGGAGATACTTATTTATTAATCAAGTTTAGATTCAGATAACTCAAAATTAATAAGTATCATTCCCGTGGACATCTCTACATTCTCTTCTTGTTCCCCTTTTGTTGAACGAGAGAGAGAGAGAGGGGAGGCTTGTGGTATCAAATTTTAGTTATACCCGAAGAGCGGGAAAGTAAGAAGTTAGTTATTTTTTGTCAGCAAACAAGCAAACCCTTCCTGACTTATTTTATTTTTCAATGTTTTAACATGTCAATTTTATGTATTTAACAATTCAAACCCCTAGTGAGTCCCAAAAGTAATATTTGTTCACTTCAAGAACTGAATTATCAAACAATACAGTCAAAAATTTTTATGGTACAGTTAAATCAAAAGAAATACTATTAAAGATAAAAAAAATATAGTTAAAAAGATTTTTAAAACCATTATTGGAAAAAGTGCAATTAAAAGTCGAATTTGTTATTGTGACGGGTTTAAGAAATTAATTAGAGATATGTAAAGTGTATAATTTAAATATTAGAAATTAGTATTAGGTCATTTGGTGTCGGTATTGCATGCTAAAAACCTATGCATGACGTGCCTTTTTAAGCAGACATTTCCTTTCAGTTAGGCATGTGTTTTGATTAACACAACATTTGATGAAAATACGTACTTGCATGGAGTATTCAATCTTGTACAACCATTGTAACATACCTTTTCAGAATGGACATGTCCTTTCATTTAGTTATGTTCTTGAACTGAAGTAAACAGCACAACCTTAAGTTGATTGAATCAAACGTTGTTGTTTTCATGAAAATGGGTGATTTTTTTAAAGAATCACCAGTTGTGTCTGTTGTGAAAAGGTTCATCGAAACAACGCTTGTGATTTCTATTTAACCATGATATCTACTACGTCATTAATCTATCACTTCGTTAGCCTTTAATTGGCTCTAGGCCTCTAGCATTTGTTCATGGCTGGTGTGGCATCAGAATGCGCGAATAATGAAGACAAGGACAGGATCAGCACCTTAGCTGACGGAATTCTCACTCACATAGTCTCTTTACTTCCAACCAAAGATGCAGTTATGACTAGCCTTTTGTCCAGGAGATGGAGATCTGCTTGGACTTGTGTGACTAATGTTGAACTTGATGATTCCAAGGTGTCTAATTTCGAGATGTTTGCAGAGAGAGTTATGAGTGTACATGATGCCAGAATAAAGAAGTTTACCCTACGTTGTAACGATTGGCATAATTCACAGTTGATCCATCAGTGGATTTCTACTGCAGTTATGCGCAATGTTGCAGAACTTGACATCAGTTTAGTCACATTTGAAATGATCAACTTGCCTGATTGCGTTTACACTTGTGAAAGCCTTGAAGTTCTAAAGTTAGCAGGATGGTTCGCTTTGGAGGTTCCTGATAGTAAGGTGGTGTCTCTTAAGCGTCTCAAGTTCCTCTCCTTCAGTTGGCTGCAGATTAAAGATGATAGTTACATGACATTACTCTTATCTGGCTGTCCTGTCATTGAAGAAATCCACATTTACAAATCAATGTGGGAAGGTTTATCAACATTCTCTGTTTGCTCACCGTCATTACAACGTTTATCGGTGGACATAGAGGGGAGACAGGTTGCTTCGAAGCACTGCACTTTTGTCCTTGATGTTCCCAACCTGAAATACCTTGCACTCCTAAATGATGTGATGGCTTTAAGTGAAAACTACTTTGAAGAACAAGCATCCTCAATAGTTTCAGCACGCCTTCAAGTTGGGAATTGGGTTTCACCTGTACCTGTAATTGTTAAGCTTCTCAATCGCATTTCTAGTACTATAAATGATCTGTGGATATCATACTCTACTCTAGAGGTTTGCTCTCTATTGTCTCTTCAACTCTTGTTCTGATACTTGAAGAATTTTAATGGATTTTTTTCTAAAGAATGTATTGCTCTCTTTTACCTGTAGCCAATTGGTAGAGCCAATGATTATGCGCAACTAGCTGCGTTTAATAACCTGGAGTATTTGAAGTTGGAGGTAGAATCTTTTGCAGCATCTCATTACTGGTCCGTTGTGCATCACTTACTCCAACTTTCACCCAATTTAAAACTGCTAGTCCTTACAGCAAAGGTTTGTTTCAGATTCTAATAGATTGATGAGCTTTGTATGTAAGTGCTTGAAAGTCGAAACACAACATCTGATGGGTTTGGTTTTTCCACTTTGTGGCCTATTGTCAGGGATTTGCAAGCTTTGCCGAGTGGCATCAACCAGATGATGTTGCCGAGTGTTTGTTGTCAAATCTTGTGACCCTTAAAGTACAAGGAGTTGATGGTGAGGATAGAGTGATGGAACTGATAGAGTACTACTTGAGGAATGCAATGGTGTTGAACCAGATGTATATTTCTTCCCGTGTCTTACCAGAAGTGGGAAACGATCAAATTCAAGAGAGATTGTCAGCGTTTGCATGGGGCTCGAGCACTTGTCAACTTACAATTTCTTGACATTGTGTTGCTTCTATTTCTTCACCAAAGACAGATTCTGTTGGTTCAGTATTGGGTTGTTCTCCGCTTGAATGGTGTTTGAATTCCTGTTTGAGTCCAAGGAATTGACTCTTTTATGTCATGTTTTAGTTGAGTCTTTCAAATGAGATTTCTATCATCTTTGGCTGAGCAAAAGGGAAAAAGGAAGAAAAAAAATGATCCACAAATAATGGCATGAAATTCCAGGAGTTGATACCATGTTGCTCATTCTACCTAAAGAGTTGTAATGTAGACTACTACTTAACCAGCACATTTAGAGATGTAAACTCTCAACACAGCATTACTACTATTGATCAGCTCAAAGACACATATGTCATTCGCTTGCAAAGCGTTTTCCTTTGCGAATAAACTCCATCCGCTTGTTAAAAAGGATCTCGAAGGATAGGATTTTAGCTTCACATGCCATGATCTTCCTGCAACTTGAAGGATTACCATGCGAGTTCCTGGCATATATCTCTTGGCAAACCCAAATGGCAAAAGCTGCATGGTATGAATATCTGATTAGTATCAATATATTAAATTCACTCATTGATGGCTATGATCATAGAAGGGAAAATAATAATGAAAAATCATGCATAGATGTCCTTTTCTGGACAGCATAGATGCTGAACTTTGCATCTACATTATCAGAACATGTATAAAAAAAAGGATAACCATACCAAACAGTGATTGTTCAAGTAACATGATCTCACTAGAACTTTGAAATTTGGATTCTTTGATTCAAGGACACCAGGGATTCTAAGAGACGAAGCCCCTTGAGTATCCTGTGAACCAGCAGTTTCCTGATGTCTCACTTTGTTAAGATTGACTGCACAAAATTATTACATAAAAGAGTTACCACTGTTTTCTGACATATCTGCAGGATTTAGGGTAGTTTAACTTTTAATTTACCTTGGGGTTTTTCAGATTTTTGAGCTGCAAGTTTGTTGTGAGGGCTGGAAAATGCACCTGCATAAATACTGGGATCAATGTAGTCACTAAACTATTTAGAAAGTATATTGTCATCACTCATCACCTCACTATCCTCAAATGGAGTTCACATGATATAACAAAAATGTACTAACCGAGTGATTGGTACGAGTCTTCAACTTCTTTGCTCTCAGTTCTATTAGTATTTGAATATATTCTCATCTTCCTACAGATTTCAACAGAGTTATCATCACCTTCATTACATTGTAAAGGTGATTTTTCCCTTCGTTTTTTGCTTGGTGGCATGTCATCCAAGATTTCAACAGAGGTATCACCGTCTTCTTCGCTTGCTAGTCCTTGAGATTCTCCAGTAAAATTGAGATTTCCAGCTTGACTGCTATTGATTGGGTATTGTATTTCTGAAGCTCCCTTATCAAATATTATTATATTGAAAAGACCATTCCCTTCATATCTGAAAACCACAAAGTCTTGCAACTGTAGAGAGAAATGCTCAACAAATTGTCTCCAACCACCCTGCATCCATATTTCAGCATTAGACTTTGTCAATTCAACTTGCCAGACTGCTCCACTTGGGACCATGAGAAATATTGGGCTTGGGATTTCACTTCCATATTTTTTAACAAACTGTGCTGGAATTTTCTGCAAGAAACCTTTAATTTAACACATATTGCAGAGGGTTGTATGAAAGCAGTAAGTAACTAGGCAGTTAAAATGTACATCCAGCCATTGTTTTTCTAATATATGGCAGTTAAAAAGGGGAATCAAACAACTTTGTGGAGTAAGGAGGTAAAATGTTGGGCAGATTATTGTTCTGTCAAAGCCTACAGACACCAATTATCAACCTCAAAGCCTGTTGGGATTCCATCGAACAGGATGAAATTTCAATTGCAAATCAGGCAAATACACAGAATTTATAGGATCCTAATCAAAAGCTTATGATCATTATTTCTTGCATTAGCCAATCAAACCAAAGAGTTTGTTCTGTCAAAACCTACAGACACCACTTATCAACCACAAAGGCTGTTGGACTTCCATCAAACAGGATAAAATTTCAATTGCAAATCAGGCAAATATACAGAAAATTAATAGGACCCTAATCAAAAGCTTATGATCATTATTACAGACAACTTCAAAACAAAGAGTTTCTTTGGGAAGTGAAAATAACAGTGTTAAAAGGTCAGGAAAAAGAAAATAACAGATAGGAATCTTCTACATTAAGAAAAAGATATTCCTGCGCTACAGCAGACTTTAAAATCAAATTCAAGTTTATGATGCAGAAAAGATTACTCACCAGTTTTCCATGCTCAATAGCATCCCTGAGAAGTACCTTGAAAAAATGGGGTTTTTTGGACTTAAAGTTGAGGCTGCCATGATCTCTCTGGCCAGTGCGGGAAGCCATAGCTTTAGCTTTTGCATACTAATTCTCCGCCGAAGCTTAGATTGTTAATCTAAATTTTAATTGGAGAAAAAAAATTATTAATTTTTTTGTAGACCACTTCTCCATTAATGCCAAAGCTTAGATTGTTAATCTAAATTTTAATTTGAGAAAAAAAATTAATTAGTTATTAATTGATATTCTTTAGATGCATTAAGTATCCAGTTCTTTTAATAGTTCATATTTAATGCAAGTCAGTATCCAGTTCTTTAGGCAACTCATATTTAATGCAAGACTTTGTTCAATGTAAATCTTTATTGTTCTTAAGTTGAATAATGAAGTCAAGTCTAAAAGAAAGTTATATAGATGTAACATAGAGAAAGAGATACGAATTGAATAATATCGTTCAAAAATCCTAACTAGATGTTTTCAAAGAAAATGGTGCAGGGTTCTTGGCCTCTATTCACAATTGGTGCTTAAATCAATAAATCATACTCAAAGTCCCTAATCATGCCAGTAATTTGTTCAATGAAAGACCTTTTTAATTTACTTCATTAGCTAAATTATATTGAACTTGCCTGAGTGTTAGCTTCAGCAACAGATCCTGGGTTTGATGCATCTGCACATGCTTTCTTGTATCTGTCAATAGTTGTTCTGACACTGAAAAATTATCAATAGTAGTTCCGGTTATTCGAATGAGGTTCTATATTGTCTGATCACAAAAAGCACCATCTCATTCATCATGCTTAAACACCTTACTACCACCTGATTTTATCCATTGAAGTTACAAATATGTAACAGAAGAAAGCTAGTCAAATATTATAAGGGTTCACTTTTCTAACCAGGTGGACAATATGAATAAAAACGCACATTTCACTAAATGCTCCTGGGGAAAATATGACCTCATCAATTCATTAAAATTCAATAATCTAGCAATAGATTCACTTGCAGATTAATTTAAACCTGATCTAAAAAAAAAATCTGAACCTGGATGCAATTGAACCTACCTATCACATAGCTCATACCTGTACACGTCTAGCAGCAGAATATCCATCGCCAAAGACACTGCACTTCACATGACAATACTCGAGTACACCCAATTTTCAAATTTCCAAAACACTAGCCAGAACAGTTAAACTTTCATGCCATTTGAACTCACATAAGACTTTGCTTAGCCTTTTATTTAAATTAAACAGAGAATATTAATCACAACAAAAGACAGAGTTTTCAGATTAAAAACTATTCATATTCATCCCCTAAAAACAGTAACTACTAACCATTAAAAACAGTAGGCACTAAACATTGAAATTGAAAATTATTCAGATTCATCATCAAATTCCTTTTTGACATTAAAAATTGTTAAACATAAATTTTATAAAAAAAAATCTAAAATTCTCAACACAAAAAATACTGAAGCCAACTTTTTCTTTTAAATGTTATGAAAGTCGAATAAAAACAAAGAAAATAGAAAAAAAACTGTATCTATTAATAATTTAGAATACTTTCTTCCTTAACATAAGATTCTTGAACTGCATGTACAATTACACTTTGATTTCATTGATGCTTGAAATCCAGCAGCTCCATATGTATTCTAAGATCCATGTATTTCCTACTTATACCATCAGAGAGAATAAAAGAAAATAAGAGAAAAACAGAGAAGAATAAAAGAAAGTAAATCACCACAAAAATATATACAGAGAGAGAGAGGAAGGGAAAGCAGGGCCTACACAATAAATTAACCACCACGGAAGCAACACAATCTACGTGACAGAGTTTTCAGCTGTGGCTGACGGAGACGGCAACTAGAAGTGCGGGGACGGAATATAGAGAGGAGAAGCTTGTAGTCCTTTAATGGCAAAACGAAAGGTTTTGGAAGAAAAAAATGGTTAGAAGGTGGATCGTCAGATGTAAAAAATGTTTTCAAAGGAATTGGAACAGATAATTATGTACAAAATTATTATCATTTTTTCAGAATTATTATCTTATTCTGGTTATTTTTATAATTTTATGAATTAAGATAGATAGGTGTTTTTTGATTAATTATCTGGACATGCAATCTTTTAGATTAATCTACCAATACAGCGTAATTTAGAACAATTCTGTAATTAATTAGTAGTAAGTGAAGAGATAAAGTTTGATCATCCTAAGAATTGTAATTTTTCAAATTTTATTTTTCCAGTGGAAAGTGCCATGAATAAAAGAATAAAATAATTTAATTAATTCGTTTAAAGGCTTTTATTAGCATTTGCGTTATGGTTAAAAAATAATTTAATTAGCATGTAATTGAGTCCAAAATGCATGCCCAAATCGAGAGACTAGTTGATTCCTAGTAATAAATGAAGCAAACTTTTATTCATTTAATAAATTCATATGGGCATGCATGCTCACAATATTATATAAAATTATCTTTTACCTTGAATTAGCTTTAATTATTCAATAAACATGCATAAAAATTAATCAAGATATCTTGCAGATGTTTTCAGAAGATACTCCATCTGTTAAAATCTGAAATTTTATCTTAAAAAATTTGGTGTTGGAAACTTTAGAAATACAAAATGTTGTAGCATAATAGTGATACATCAATTTGATTTTTCTTTTTCTTTTTATTTTTTTCGTTTTAAACAATTAGCAACACAAGAAGCTCTCACTATATATATATATATTTCCATAATCTAACAATTAATGATGTGAGAATTTTTTTTTAAAAAAAAAATGAAATATTCCTTTCCATAACTTAAGGAATTGACCGAATCCATATAATAAATGAAATACTAATGACACATGTTGTTTCTGATACCCTCATTTAACAAGAGGTTTACCAATTTTTTGACCATCAAGACACAACAAGGCTCTTTGAAAATGACCTTAGGGCTCCATATACTACTATAAATAGAGGGTTGAAGATACGTCCAGTAGATTAAACGTACACTTCTTAGAAAAATATTCTCGAGTTTCAAGTAGTTTAACTTTCCACTTAAAGGTAATTTTTCTTTTTTTTTTTCCAGAGTAAAAATTATCTCTCTTTAATTCTACTTCTCTCATGTTCAAATTCGTTGAATTGTTTTAGTTATTTATTTATTTTTGCTATAATAAATGACAATTCGGTAAACACATATATATTTCTTTATATAAAAATATATAAATTAATTTAATTTTATGTAAATACATACAGTATTCTTATATTACATAAGATCAGTTTGGCTAAAGAAGAAAAAAAAATGTAGAAGATGAACTTAATGAGAATTTAAAAGCTAGAAATGATTCAACGGATGATGGATGATAGAAGAAGAACAGAAATTGTTCATGGACCAAGTGTGCATAATTATTATAGCCAAAGCCATGATCCTTCAACCAACATCATCTGCACAACTTCCTTCAGACACTTGGTATCCATTACTTTAACAGGACTAGCAATTCCTAAACAACTATAAGGAGATCTATAAAGAACAAATTACAGAATCTCTATCATATTTCTATGTTGGCTATAACGCAAGGGTGAGTTTTCCTTGTGGTGATCTGGTCGTGAAAATGGACTATGTACAGACTTTGGTGTTTGAAGGCTTTATCTAGTAGAAGGGTTTTGTCCAGGGAGGAAGGGCGGTTTACTCTTAAGGGATTGAAGGGTTGGTTATTGGTGTTAAAGGGACTACCAGACGACATGCAATGCGGATTTCTTTTCCTTCATATGCAGTTTTTAATTTCTTATTGTTTTTGGTTTAACTTGTTTTCTTACGCTTTCACCTTCAATTGTGAACACAGGCACAATGGATTTTCTGTTTCCGGTTATTGTGGGAGTGGCAATCCTGCTCACTATTCTTGCACTCGTGGGCCTATTCTATAAAAAACAAGCCAAGCCGAAAGACAGCGAAGGGAATACAGATGCTTAACCGTAGGTTTCAATAAAAAAAAATGATATATATATTTTATTCGAAATTAACCTTCAACGAAAGATATGAGGTTAAAGTAGCATTATATATAGATGTATTGGTTTTAGTGTGATTTGGTTATGTTTTTATTCTGTCTTAATTAATAAAATTAGAGTGATTTCGATATTTTATTTTATTTTCATGTTCGTTTCTTTTTTTTTTATTAATTGGGAAAAGGATGTGATCTTCTTTTATGATAATTCTCAAAACTAGGGCCATGCATATCTTTTATATTGTTGCCTACTAATGGCATATATATAGTTTTTTTTTTTTCCCGCTAAGCCTAACGTATCCAGCATGATACGAAACTAGTCCTTAATCACACAGGCAGCTTCTCCATGTGATTTAACTTGAGAATGGTGATGATAATACCTTTGAACCCAAAATCTGAGTGACGAAATCGTAGAATTAAAGTTTTATAGCCTCCAATTTGGTGAATAAAAAACACATAATACTTGCAAAAATTACTAAATTATTCAAAAGAATTCAAATAAAAATTTATTTTTTATGATATTTAATTAAGTTCTTGTAGTTTTATTTTGGATAAAATAGATCATTATGATTAACAGTTGATTAATTAACATTATATTGTTTGTCATTTTATGTCTAACATTGACATATCGTTGGCGTAGAAGATGACATATCATATGATTATGTTATAATGCCACGTCATATAACTAGTCAAGAGTTTATTTAATTAAAAATAAATTAAACATAATAAAAAAATAAATATTTATTTAGTTTTTTTAAATAATTCAAAAATTTTTTTAGATATTATATCTTAAAAAACAATATAACATACCTAAACCCCATGTGACAACGACCATAATTACCCTTCTTCTTTCTTTCCCTTTTAACAAGGTTTGAAGATTTCAACAAAGTAATAGATGTAAGATACAATTACTATAAGCAAATGTACAAAATTATAATATATCACCAATTTTTTTTATGACTATTTGAATTGTTATGTCTAGTAGGACTATTGTGTTTAACATATAGCAAGAAAATAGGCTAGTTGGTCGAGTTAAAATCAAACCTTTATCTAATATTTGGTTTGAAAATCATATAACTTGTTTTTTTTTTGTTTAATTTAATATGTTAATTTTCAAAAATTTGTTTTATATAAAAAATATTAACTGAATTATATAATTGCCCTTAGCAAGACTAACGGTTCCTGCATGGTAAAATCAAACCTTTATCCAATGTTTCATTCAAGGATCAGGCGAACTAATTGTTTTGTCTATAAGCAAAATAAAAGTGTAATTTATTTGATGAAGACTTTTGTAGTAGAGAAGAAATTTAGGGACATAAATGAGTTATTGTTATACTGATAATTATGGGTACTCGACTTGATAATATAGAGTTTGGGTATCTTATATTTGATTATGGAACGAATTCAAGTATCACCCTTACGATAGTTTAAACCCAAATCCAATTATACATATCACTAACAAAAATTTGAATATTATTGACGAAATTTTTTATTAGGAATGTCGTAACGTGCGGGTCCGGGAACCCGACCGCCAGACGCAAATGAAAACTCTAAAAAAACCTAGGAGTCGCCATCAATCTTTTTTATTAGGTGCGATTGGTCACCTATTGACTCGATTCTAATCGATGAAGCCTTAAATTACTTTTAAACTCACCGAAAAGAACCTTAAACTGGTCTACATTTTTTTAGATCTAAATTCGAGAGTACGGTTACGTTCGAGGAAGGATTAACACCCCTGGGACGCCCATTCCATGAACGGTACAATTTTTCAATTATCCTATTAGGCTTTAATTCTTAATTTCACTATACTTCCTTAGTTATTACTCTATTATTTTATCTCCTATTTAACCTAAAATAGAATGCAAATGTGTGGCAATATGAAATGCATGGCGTGAGATAAAAATGTCGGACGAATAACCTTTTATTGAGGACATTTACCCGAATCTGCCCATCATACTGGTGGGATCCGAGATGTTCTTTCACCTAGGAAATTATCCGAGAAACTCGCCTTCGCAAATTCAACAAATAATTCCCATCATTGAGGTCATCGTACGTTTTCTTTTAAAATAATATTTTCGTGCATAATGAACCTAATACGAGCAAAAAACTTTTATTAAAGATATTTCTCGAGCCCTCCCATCATATTGGTGGGACTCGGAGATACTTTTTCACCCAAAAAAATTTTCGAGGAATACCCGCCTTCGCAGGATCCTTGGAATGTCCCATCATCGGAGCTTAAACTCGAAAACATAAATATTTATATGCAATGATATGCATGATGCAATATATATGCTATGCTAATACAATTATCTATTTTTTGGTCATTTATTATTATTTAATTATTATTTTTATTTTATTTTTTATTATCATATTTTTCTATTTTTTCTTATTATTATTTTTTTGTAAGCAATCTTTTATCCAAACCTAATGCCTAAAATTTTATATCTATGTTTAATTCTATTTTTTTACTTTCTATTTTATTTCTTTTACATAACATTTTATTAATCTATAGTTTATACCACTAGATATTTAATGTTTAATTTTTAAATTATTTATTGTTTTGGAATTTCCTTGTTGATAGTTTATACTACTTGTCTATTTATTTAATGTCATGGGTTTTACCTTTTCATACATTTATTATATATATACATTTGAATTATTATTATTATCATTTTTATTATTTATTTATTTATATATATATTTTTTACCTATTATTTGTTTATTTATTATTTTATTATTTATTTTTTGAATGATTTTGTGTTTTAAAAAAACATTATTTATAAAACATTTTGGGATCTCAAAATCGAGGCTCTCCCATCGTACTAGTGGAGCATTAATTCGGATCCTGAACCTAGAGAAAATGGGTCCAGGATTGCGATTTCTCGCGTCCCGACCAATCATCCCATCATCGATTATATTGTATTTGTAGTTAATGTAATGATATATTATTTTTTTTAAAGAGTTAACTTTCTAATATTGATTCTCATACTTATTTTATTATAATTATTTTAATATTTAATCTATTAGTTTCTAATTCTTGATTTAATCTATATATGAATCTTTAGCCTACCATTTATTTCATTCTTTTATGTATTATTATTGTTTTATTATTTTTATTCTTGTTATATTTGTTCTCTAAATCTAACACTATAAATATATTTTATTTAGCAATCTACTTTTGTTTTGCATATATGCTTCATTTACTTAAGTGCAAATATTCTTTTCATTTTTAAACAACTTTATTACTATGTGTACATATATATATATATATTATATTTTTCCATGGATATTTTATTTTAATATTTGTGTAGTTTAGAACATCAAGTTAAAACTATTAAATCTAGATCATACCTATTTAAACATTAATCCTAAAACCCAATATAATAAATCAACCTAAATCACCCAACAAATTTGAGAAAAATAAAAAGGTTTACCTTTGTGGGTCAAGTGGACCCAAGCTGTCAAGCCGACCCGCGGCCCGTCCCCAAAGCACTGTCCAGCCCCTTTGTCTAGCAGCCTTTAAACCTTAGTGTGCCAAAACGGCGTCGTTTGAAGGGCTAAATATGAACTTTTTGTGGGTCAAAACGATGACGTTTCACAGTCACCAAACCTTAGCTATAAAACCTTCATTTTCTCCTTTCCTCTTCATTTTCTCTCTTCTATTTCTCTCTCTAGCCGCCAGATTCTCTCCTCTCTCTCTAAAAATCTCACCTTTCTCTCTCACACTAATCTCTCTTCACCGGCCACCACCCAAGACCAGCATCACCACCGGCTACCTTGATTGGCCTTCCCTCATTTCACCGATCACCCAAACACTTTCCCTTTCCCGGCGCTGGACAGCTCTTTCTCACTACCCCTCTCTATCCTACCGCCGACCACCCAAAGCTCCAGATCTTTCCTAATCGCTGGTCGGCTCTCTCTCTCTTCCTAAGATCGATGACCGTTCAGATCTCCCTTACACAACCCTCTTCTATGCCCACCAGTAACCTGAATCTTCCCCTCTCTCGTTGACCGATCGACGGTAACTGTCGTAACGTGCGGGTCCAGGAACCCGACCGCTAGACGTGAATGTGAAAACTCACTAAAAATTAAACTAGGAGTCGCCACCAATCTTTTTTTTTACTAGGTGCGATTGGCCACCTATTGACTCGATTCTAATCGATGCAAACTTAAATTAATTTTAAGCCCACCGAAAAGAACCTTAAACCGGTCTACAATTTTCTGGATCTAGGTTCGGGAGTACGGCTACGCCCGGGGAAGGATTAGCACCCCTCGGACGCCCGTTCCATGAACGGTACCATTTTAGATTATCCTATTGGGCTTTAATTTTTAATTTCACTAGATTTCCTTAATTATTATTTTTATTTTATCTCCTATTTAACCTAAAATGGAATGCAAATGAGTGGCGAGATGAAATGCATGGCGTGAGATAAAAATGCCGGACAAATAACCTTTTATCGAGGATATTTTCCGAATCCGCCCATCATACTGGTGGGACTCGGGATATTCTCTCACCTAGGGAATTATCCGAGAAACTCGCCTTCGCAAATTCGACGAATAATTCCCGTCTTTGGGGTCATCGTACGTTTTCTTTTTAAAATAATATTTTGTGCATAATGAACCTAATTCGGGCAAAAGCCTTTTATTAAAGATGGTTCTCGAGCCCTCCCATCATACTGGTGGGACCCGAGGACATCTTTTCACCTAAGGAACTTTTCGAGAAATACCCGCCTTCGCAGGATCCCCGAAAGATCCCATCATCGGGGCTTAAACTCGGAAACAAAAATATTTATATGCAATGATATGTATGATGCAATACATACATGCCATGCTAATGCAATTATCTATGTTTTTTTGTTATTATTAATTATTTTTATTTTATTATATATTTTATTATCATATTTTCTATTCTTATTTCTTATTATTATTTTTTTTATACTTTACATTTTTTGTTCTAAGTTCTTATGTTTTCCATTTATACTTAGACAAATTGCTTATGATTCTATGTCATTTTAGTGAACAAAAATTATATATTTTTTATTATACTACTTTTATTTTATATATTTTTATATTTTTTTTATTATATTTTCCATAAGCAATCTTTTATTCAAACCTAATGCCTAAGATCTTATTTATTATTTTTTTATCCTTATCTTCACGTTTCTTTATGCCACTTAATACTCAATGTTTAATTCTGATTTAGTTATTTTTTACTATTATATATTTATTTATTTTTATTTATTTAATGTCATGTATATTGTATTTTCAAATTAATTATTTATTATATGTTTAAATTGTTATTATTTTATCTCTTTTTTTTATCATTTATTATTTATTTATTATTTTTATCGAGTAATTTTTTGTATCATCAAACTCTTTATTTATTAAGAATTTCGGAATCTTGAAATCGAGGCCCTCCCATCGTACTGGTGGAGCCTTGATTCGGATTCCGAGCCTAGGGAACAAGCTCGGGATTGCGACTTCTCGCATCCCGATCGATTATCCCATCATCGGCATGTTATACTTATAGCTAACATTATAGTATTTTGTATTTATCTTATTATTCATTATCTTTTTTTTATTGAAGAGTTAATTATTTTTTAGATTGATTCCCATATCTATTTTATCATAATTATTTTGATACTTAACATAATATATTTATTTATATTTATTTACATTTATTCATCTATCTCTATTCACTATATATATATATATATATTTTAATGTACATAAATATTTCCCATGCTCTTTTATATATTTTATTTAAGAATACCTCACTAATAGCCTAATAATTTTCAATTTCACTTACTTATTCTATATGTAGCTCTTTAACTTACTATTTATTTCATTCACTTATATATATTTATTTAGCAATCTATTTTTATGTTTTGCATATTTACTTCTCTCACCCTTGCTAAACATTCTCCTACCTTTAAATTTTTTTATTAGCTATATGTATATATTTTTATTTTTATATTGTATTTTTATATATAGATTTATATCTCTCTATGTATATTATCTTCTTTGTCCTAAAAATAGTATCTAAAAGATTTTTGAACCTTATGCTAAAGTAAACCAATCCTAATCTTGAAAGACATTCTTCAAAAATTTCTAGGGGATTGTATTAAAATATTTTCAGATTAATCATATGAATCTTAAATTGAATTTTATAGATTAAATCCAAACAAATCAAACCATAATAACCTAAGCTATTAAATCATTATGAATCAATTAGGCAAAGGAGTGAAGCTTTCCTTACCTGATCCCACTAAATTAGTTCAATCTGGAGCACCAAACGACGTCGTACGGCTCAGGGGAGACGGACTCCCTTTTCTTATTTTTCTCTCCTCACTTTTCAACTTTCTTTCTTCTCTCTATGCCGGCGGTACCTTCTCTTTTTCTTTAAAAATGCTGCCTTTCTCTTCTCTTCTCAAATCATTACCCACCGGCGGCTAACACTCCAGCTACTACTCCTCTCACCGGCGGCAAACCCTCCCAAGCTGTTACTCCTCTCTCCGGCAGCAAACCTCCAAGCTTTCACTCTTCCTACCGGCAGCAAACACTCCAGATTTCAGTCTTCCTACCGGCGGCCAACCTCCAAGCTGTTGCTCCTCTCTAAACGGCGGCAAACCTCCAAGCTGTTGCTCCTCCTACCGGCGGCAAACCAGCCCAGATTTCTCTCCTCCTACCGGCAGCAAACACTCCTCCCCTCTTTCTCTATTTTTTCTTCTGCCCAGCTCTCCTTGCCGGCAGCAGAACGACTCTCCCTCCTTCTCTATTTTTCTGCTCCTTGGTTGCTCTCCATTGCTTAGAAAAGCTTTCCCCCCTGCTGCAGGTTCTCCCCCTCCCATTTATACCCGATTTTTGGGCTTTGGAGGGGGCGCTCCACTACTCTGCCAGACGCGAAAAATTCGCGTCTGGCAGGTGAGAGAGGTGCCTGGCAGGGTGCGTCCGCACCCTGCCAGTCGTACCTCTCTCCTTTTTTCATTCTTTCATTTTTCATTTTTCATTTATACATTTTTTACTCTGTTTTTTAGTGTCTACAGCTGCCCCTCTTTGAACATTTCGAAAATTCGAAATAGTGCAAAGACGTAGACACCGTATTTGACTAAATTCTTTTATTCTCTTACCAAATTTTTATTATACATATATAGTTTAAATAAATTCCTCGAAACTGAGGCCACAAGACTTTTAAAATGAACTCCTCAAAAATGAGGCAACGAGACTTTAAAAATGAACTCCTCAAAACTGAGGCACCGAAACTTTAAAATGAACTCCTCAAAACTGAGGCAATGAGACTTTTAAAATGAACCCCTCAAAATTGAGGCACTAAACCTTCAAAATGAACTCCTCAAAACTGAGGCAACGAGATTTAAAAAATGAGCTCCTCAAAACTGAGGCAACGAGAACTTTTAAAAGTGAGCTCCTCAAAGCTGAGGCAACGTACCTTTAAAAAATGAATTCTTCAAACTTGAGGCAACGAAACCTTTTTCCTTTTTTGAAATTGTGAAAAATAATCAATTCCTCATCTGAGATTCATATAATTTTAAAGATGAATTTCCCTCTTTTTCAATTACTTTAAAATTTTGAACATGTCAATTCATCTTCATCAGTTTCCCTTTTTTAGTGTTTTTAGAGCCTTTTCTTTGATCAATGGGGGATGAATCGATCACATTTCTGATCTCTCGTCTTCCTCAATTCATTGCTCATAACTGTTTTCTTCTTCTATCATATGCATGTTCCAATCACTCTTCACATTTTAACTGTGTTCCATTCCATTGCTAATTCCATTCCTTTCTTTCCCTTCTTAGACTCCATTCCATTCCCTATCAATTATGATCCTTTTTTCAACATATTACAAACATTTCTTACTTTATCATGCTCTTTATTAAGTATCATTCTAATTTTATGGCAAATGCAATGCAATGTACTCATATCTCCTCTTTTGGCAGAATGGAAATGAGGGCATTGTTGGGAGCAAAAGGCTACTTTTCATTAGGAAAAAGTGAAGTTTCTACAATCAAGTATAATGACAAAGGACAGGGGAAAATTGATTGATACAAAGGGGATACAGTCCTTTCTTAATGACTGTTTTGATAGATATTAACAGTAGTCTCAAAATTTTATCCCGAAATAGGCACATTTGTCAGCTCCCTTGTCTTTTGTATGAACATCTCGAATCATGATCTTCACTCTTTCTGTGTTAAGCTTTTGTAGTACTCGGACCTCTTTTCGTGTCTAGACCGCCCTTTCGGGTTTTCGCCCTAAACACATCTCCCAAATTCAAGCTGCCTTTTCAGGTTTTCAACTTGAAAATTTTCTTTCTTCTTTTTTTTTTTTTTTTTTTTATATTATTATTATTATTCATCATTTTTTTTATGCAAAATATTTCTTGACAGCATCGGCATTCACCGGGTTGGAAAACTCCCTTCCATCCATCTCCGCCAAAATTAGTGCTCCTCCTGAAAAAGCTTTCTTCACCACGAATGGTCCTTCCCAATTTGGCGTCCACTTCCCGCGAAGATCATGCTGGTTCGGGAGAATTCTTTTCAATACTAATTCTCCTTCTCGGAACTGTCGAGAGTGTGCCTTCTTGTCATATGCCCTCATCATTCTCTTTTGATATAACTGCCCATGGCAAAGTGCTGTCAATCTTTTTTCTTCTATGAGATTCAATTGCTCATAACGAGCATTAACCCATCCGGCTTCTTCCAACTGTACTTCTTTAAGGACCCGAAGGGAAGGAATTTCCACTTCAATTGGCAAAACTGCTTCCATCCCATACACCAAAGAGAACGGTGTAGCTCCCGTGGAAGTTCGGACTGTTGTGCGATAAGCATGCAAAGCAAAAGGTAACTTCTCATGCCAATCTTTGTATATATCTGTCATCTTTTCAATTATCCTTTTGATGTTCTTGTTGGCTGCTTCCACTGCTCCATTCATCTTTGGGCGATAAGGTGTTGAATTGTGATGCTTGATCTTGAACTTGGCACAAACCTCTTTCATCATCGAACCATTGAGGTTACTAGCGTTATCCGTGATGATCCTTTCCGGGAGACCATAGCGACATATTATTTCCTTTTGGATGAACTTACATACCACTTTCTGGGTCACATTGGCATAAGATGCTGCTTCTACCCACTTAGTGAAGTAGTCAATTGCCACCAGAATAAATCGATGCCCATTTGATGCCTTCGGGGTTATCAACCCAATCACATCCATGCCCCACATTGAGAATGGCCATGGTGATGCCAATACATGCAGTGAATTAGCAGGGGTGTGGATTCTGTCCGCATATATCTGACACTTGTGACACTTTCGAGCGAAGTCTATACAATCCTTTTCCAACGTGAGCCAGTAATACCCTGCCCTCATGACCTGTCTCGCCAACTTATGTCCACTTGCATGTGCTCCACAAACTCCTTCGTGAACTTCTTCGACTATTCTCCGAGCTTCGGTTGAATCCACGCATCTCAAAAGTGTTTGATCCCTACTTCTCTTGTATAGGATGTTCCCATCCAAGAAGAAATTCATTGCCAACCTTCTAATGGTTTTCTTATCATTTTCTGAGCTTTGATCCGGGTACTGCTGAAATTTGAGATAGTGCACAATATCATGATACCACGGTTTCCCGTCTATTTCTTCTTCTACACTAGAGCAGTGCGCGGGACACTCTCGAAGATTAATCATGATGGGTTGGATCTTGACATTGGTACCAACTTTGAACATTGCCGCCAGCGTGGCTAATGCATCGGCCATTTGGTTCTCCTCTCGGGGCAAATGATTGAAGCAAATTTCATCAAAATTTTCAATCAGCTTTGATACATACTTGTGATACCGAACTAACTTTGAGTCACGTGTCTCCCATTCTCCTCGCAACTGATAAATAACCAAAGCAGAGTCCCCATACACTTCCAAAATGTGAATTTTCCTCTCGATTGCTGCTTGAATGCCCATGACACAAGCTTCATATTCAGCTACATTATTGGTGCAATAGAAGTTGAGTTTAGCTATAACGGGATAATGATCTCCTTCTGGTGATACTAACACGACCCCTATGCCATGCCCCAAGGCATTCGAAGCTCCGTCGAAAAACATCTTCCAATTCTCTTTCTCTGATTCCTCCCCACTTGTTTGACATATTGACATCAAGTCCTCATCTGGAAACTCAAACTCCATTGGTTCATAATCTTCTTCCACCCTTTCTGCAAGAAAATCTGCGATTGCACTTCCTTTGATAGCTTTCTGGGACACATATACAATATCATATTCAGACAATAACACTTGCCATCTTGCCACTCTACCTGATAAGGAAGGTTTCTCGAAGATGTATTTAATCGGGTCCAACTTTGCAATGAGCCAAGTGGTATGATATAGCATGTACTGCCTGAGTCGATGCGTCGTCCATGCTAAAGCACAACACATCTTTTCCAACGAGGAATACTTGGACTCGTATTCAGTGAACTTCTTGCTCAAGTAGTAAACTGCCCTTTCTTTCTTACCAGTTTCATCATGTTGCCCTAACACACATCCCATGGATCCTTCATTTACCGTTAAGTATAAGAGGAGGGGTCTCCCGACCACAGGTGGTGCCAATACTGGCGGACTCAACAAATATTCTTTAACTTTGTTAAAAGCAACTTGGCACTCCTCATTCCACGCCCCCGGATTGTGTTTGCGAAGGAGTTTGAAGATCGGGTCACATTTGAGTGTGAGTTGTGATATGAACCGGGCTATATAATTTAATCTCCCCAAAAATCCTCTAACTTCTTTTTGCGTCTTGGGAGAAGGCAAATCACGGATTGCTTGAACCTTATCTGGGTCAACTTCTATTCCTCTTTCACTGACGATGAAACCCAGTAGCTTTCCTGAAGTGACTCCAAAAGTGCACTTTGCCGGATTTAATCTGAGCTGAAATTTTCGTAACCTCTTAAATAATCTTTCAAGATTGGTCGCATGGTCCTCTGTTTTGCGAGCTTTTACAATCATATCATCCACATACACCTCAACCTCTTTGTGCATCATATCATGGAAGAGAGTCACCATAGCTCGCTGATAGGTTGCCCCGGCATTCTTCAAACCAAATGGCATTACCTTATAACAAAAGGTTCCCCACATAGTTATGAAGGTAGTTTTCTCTCTATCCTCTGGTGCCATCTTAATTTGGTTATACCCTGAAAAGCCGTCCATAAAGGAAAACATGGAGTGGCGGGCAGTATTGTCAACAAGGGTGTCAATGTGGGGAAGAGGAAAATTATCTTTTGGGCTAGCTCTATTCAAGTCTCGATAATCCACACACATTCTCACCTTCCCGTCTTTCTTAGGAACTGGTACAATATTTGCAACCCATTCAGGGTACTTAGCTACTTCCAAGAATCCTGCATCGAATTGCTTTTTCACTTCTTCTTTAATTTTCAACAACATTTCAGGTTTCATTCTTCTCAACTTTTGCTTAATCGGTTTGCATTCAGGTTTCAAAGGCAGCTTATGGGCTACAATGTCTGTGTTGAGTCCTGGCATATCTTGATAAGACCATGCAAACACATCTACATATTCATGAAGTAGCTTTATTAGTTTTTCTTTTTCCATTGACACCAACGTCACACCAATTCTAACTTCTTTCTTATTTTCTTCATCTCCCAAATTAATTGTTTCAAGTATCTCTTGATGTGGGACAATTTGTCTCCCCTCCTGTTCTACTAGCCTTAACAAGTCCGGAGTTAAATCATAATCCTCCACGTTTTCTGTACTGTCAAGTTCACTGACACTTGTACCTTTTTCAAAATCAACTTCAAAACCACTGTCATTATCATCTTTGCATTCATTATTTGGAATCCTGGAAGGTAAAGGGAATTGAAATATGTAGAACTATTGTATAGGTAAATAGTTAAAATAAAAGGATGAAACGACACTAATGGAAATGATTAACTATGAGAGGAGATATGAGAAATGCACTACGCATGTCAATTTATTAAAATGATAAATGATAAAAAGCCTGATACATAAAATTCCAATGCTTTTGGGCATAAGCATGGATGTTTAGTTTGCATTACTTTGAAATTGAATCACAAGTGACTGGTAAACTCATGGTGGTCCAGTTGCTCAGCTTTAGATTCGGTGGCCCAAGGTATGTAGTAGGAATCTCATCCGTATTTCTTGGCTGTTCTTCACCTTCCTCCGTTGCACATATTGATAAATCAGAAAAAGTCCCTCCTAGAGCTGACACTGATTCTTGGTTCTCAACGGTGAGTGATTCAGGAAAAATGCAACCTCCAGATCGGAATGTCTTGTAAAGATGAGGATATGTCATTCCTCGGATTTCCAACTCATGCCCCTTAAAGCGAGCCAACCTTTCTTTTCTTCTTTCGGCTATCATTTCTTCTCTTTCCTTCTTAGTTGGCTTGTACCCCAGGCCAAACCTTTCTTCATTTTTGGTAGTGCGTATGGGACTTCTAATACCTTGCAGTTCTTTTCCCAATCCTGCCCCTGCTCGGTATCCTTTTCCTAATATCTGACTGACAACCATCTTGGTAGTTTTGGAAAGCCTCGGAATAGGCGGTGTGGTTCCTTCTCCCACATACGTGGTGTTAACGAACTCGAAGGATCGAAAGGAACATTCAGGCACTTCTTCCGCCGCTTCCACGTAAGGCGTATCTGCTGGCTTGCTTATGAGTAAGTCCTCTTCCCCGTTAACACAGACAATCTTCCCTTCCACTATGAACTTGACCTTCTGATGAAGAGATGAAGGTATGGCCCCAGCCATGTGTATCCAAGGTCTTCCCAACAAATAATTGTATGAAGGAGCAATATCCATAACCTGAAATTCAATGGTAAAGGTACATGGGCCAATTTCTACTGGTATCTCAATGTCCCCTACTACTTCTCTCCTTGTTCCATCGAAAGCTCTTACGATCATCTGACTCTTTCGCATGTAGGACATGTTGATGGGTAAACGGGCCAAGGTCCTCATGGGCATCACATTTAAGGACGATCCGTTGTCAAGCAGTACCTTTGCGACGGTACAACCTTTACACTTGGTAGTGATGTGCAAGGCTTTGTAATTTCCTCTACCTCCAGAAGGGATTTCTTCATCGCTAAAGGATATTATGTTACCCACCGAAATGTTCCCAACAATGTAGTCCAAATTTTCAACTGAGATATCATGATCCACATATGCTTGGTTCAGAATCTTCATCAGAGAGTTCCTATGTGGTTCTGAGCTGAGGAGCAAAGATAGTAGTGAAATACGAGCGGGCATCCGGTTCAATTGCTCAACTACATTGTACTCACTATGTTTGATGAACTTGAGGAACTCGGCAGCTTCTTTTTCTGTCACCGATCTTTTTGAGCCATCTGTCGATTCCGGAGGTTGTACCTCTTCTCCTCTAGGATTTTGCTCTTTTTCCTTTCCCTTCTCATTCTTGAGATTCTCGAATGCTTCCGGTGAATAGCAGCGTCCGCTGCGGGTAATCCCTCCAACGCCAGTTATATTGGCAGCATCATCTTGAGATTCAGCTATCCATTTCTTCGCTTCTGACACTTGTACATTGCAGTTGTAGTTCCATGGGACAGCTTTGTTGTCTTTGTAAGGGAAGGGTTTAAGGACTTCGATGATCATCTTGGCACGGTTTTTGTCCTCCACAAATTCTCCTTTTGGTTCGTAGAAAATGGTCAAAGGTTTTATCTTCATTGGGTGAGTGGGCTCCTTGGATATCATGTTTACTACTGATTCTGAAGCTTCCGTATAAAACTCGATCTTTGATTCGTCCATCATTCTTTGCACTTCCTTCTGGAAAGAACTACAATCCTGGATTGAATGTCCCACACATCCTTTGTGATACAAGCAACATAGCCTTTGGATATCTCGTGAGTCATTCACATTAGGACATTTAGGCCACACCTCGAGCATATCGGCTTTTACCAAGGCTTCAAATATTTTCTCCATGGAGGTTTCCACTTCCCGAATGTTCCTTTTGACATACACCTCCCTTTCGATCGCATTTACCCCCGCCCCAGCATGATTTGGCAGTGGGTTGTTGTTAACATTCTGTTCTGGCTTTTTTTCAAAGTTCAGGATTCCTGCCTTGATCAACCCTTGCACCTTATGCTTAAATGCCGTGCAATTCTCAATCGAGTGACCTTCGATTCCGTAATGATAATCACAATGGGCGGACGTGTCATACCATCTTGGGAATGGAGGTTTTAATGGCTCTATGTATAAGGGAGCTACTAGATGGTTTGCAACCAACTGAGTGAAGAGTTCAGCATAAGGGATTGGGATAGGGTCAAACTGCACTTTCTCTTGCTTGTTTCGCCATCCTCTTGATTCACCGGTAGTATGGTTGTTTGAAGGTGTTGCTTGTTGTGTGGTTGAAGCTGTAACAGGTGTGGAAGCAGGTGGGTAAGGTGTCCGTTGGATGGGATTATATGGGTACGGGTTAGGGAAGGCATTTGGCATAGGCGGGTATGGGTATGGGCTTTGTGAAGTGTTGTGCACAGCTGGGTAATAGGGGTATGGTAGGTATGGCTGGTAAGGGTTGTATGTTCCTCCTTGGTGTTGTCCTGAAGTAACGGCTTGGGCTTCTCCTTCTTTCCTCTTGAAAGTTCCCCCTTTCCTTGTGTTTGCCATATCACCTCCTTCTATCTTCCCTTGCTTAATGGCAGTTTCTATCATTTCTCCCGAAATCACCATATCAGCAAAGTTCTTTGTGGCACTACCAACCAATCGTTCATAGTAAGGGGCTCGCAAGGTGTTGACAAACATTACAGTGGTTTCTTTCTCAGTCAATGGTGGCTGAACTTGAGAGGCCACATTCCTCCATCTTTGAGCGTATTCTTTGAAGCTTTCAGTGGTTTTCTTCTCCATGTTTTGTAAAGAAAGGCGATCCGGAGCCATATCTGTAACGTGCTTATACTGAGCTACAAACGCCCGAGCAAGGTCTTTCCACGTGTGGATTCGATTGCGGTCCAGTTGGACGTACCATTTTGCTGCAGCACCAGTAAGGCTATCTTGGAAGCAATGTATTAAGAGTTTGTCATCATGAGCATATGCGGCCATTCTTCTACAATACATGGTGATATGTGTGACCGGGCACTTGGTTCCATCATACTTCTCAAAGTCTGGAACTTTGAACTTTGGGGGTATAACCACATCTGGAACCAGACAAAGCTCAATTGCATCCATAGAACAATACATTCCCATTCCTTCTACCATGCGCAGTCTTTCCTCAAAAAGGTCAAATTTTTGATGAGTATCGGGATTATCTTTCGATTCAACGGATCCACATTTGAGCTTCTCTTGTTCCTTTGGATCATCCAAATCAGGCACAGAGATGGGATCTGAAGGACTTGCCCCTCCAATTGGCCTTTGTTGAGCATAAGTCGGTGGTGGTCCTATTGGCATCCCAAAAAATGGATATTGACCCATGGATGGCATGGGAATAGAAGCATTCCTTGCAGGTGGAGGTGTAAATCCTGGTGGATACACGGGGTCTGTATTGGTTTCTGTCTGTTGAACGGCTTCTGGTGTACCAGAACTCCCTGCCACTTTCTTTCCTTTATCTGTAGATATTAACTCCAAAATTTTTGATAACTGACCCATGATTTCTTCTTGCTTCTTCTCAATCTTATCCATCCTCTCTGAATGCTCGTCCCCCATGATCTTAGAACGGGCTCTTGTATTGTATCTGTGGAGAATTTGTTTTTCTGGAATTTTGTTCTATTAGTTCAAGGAATAAGTTAGAATTTTATATTGAGTGCATTATTATTTATTATTTTTATCTGAATCATGCATTATGATGCAAATGAAATGTATTTGAATAGGAAAAATATTGGCCATCCAACATTTACCATAAGAAAATCCGCATCCATAAAACTTAAATATCCAATTACATCATTGTCTAAAACCATATATAACTATCAAAAAGAAAAACCGACTTTGTCATATTGGTCCCTAACCATCTTGAGGTGACTGATCAACCGCTCACTCAATTCATCCTTGGGAAGGATCTCCCGCCTGAGCTCTTCAGTCTTGTCTACCATTACTCGAGCTCTAAATGCCACTTCTCTCATCTGCCTCAGTATCCATTGCATTTCAGCTTCTTTCCTTTGAAGGCTTTGTGCGCATGAATTGTTTCTTTCCCTCATTTGGAAATATTCTTGCCTTACTGCTTCATACTGTGCCTTATAGCCCTCCATGGCAGTTTCCAACATGTCGCAGTCATTTTTCAACTCTTGGATGGTTTGTTCTTTCCTTTGTACCTCGTGCTGCAAAGCGTTGTTGGCACTTTGGAGTTCTTGTATTCGGGCTAACAGAGAAGAATTTGCCACGCTCACTTCCTCAAACTTGCTTTGCCACTCATCCCGCTCTTTCAAAGCCACCCGTACCTTTCTTGCAGTTTCTTTCTTCACTTCTTCTAGCTCATCCTCATGCCTACGCTTCATATTCATCATCTCCTTTTCAAGTCTTTTCCTCGTTAACTCACTTTCCAACAGGACGTCTTGAGGTTCTGGGTTTACGGGATGTTTGGATGGGTTCTTCGGGGGATGTATGACATTTTTCACCCTTTGGTCATGCCGAGTATGATATCCTGTGGTGACTTCATCAGTAACCCTTCCCTGATCTACTCTGCAAGTTTTCTTCCAGTCTTGAGCAATTTCCTCAATTCTCTTTAGCGTTTCTGGCTCTCCATATGTAAACTCTAACTGGTCGAGCTGGTGAGTCATGGGCACGAATTGCTCAGATCCGAACTGTCTCCGCACCATTATTGGGGCATAGCTGATGGCTCCCCAAGGTCCCATCAGTGGTACCCACGGCTTATCCCCACATTTATACATTACTTGCATTCGTGGCATCCATGGAGCTCTCCAAGTCACTTCAATGCTCATTAACCTCCGGAGCCTTGTGACCCACTCTTCTTTCCTTTTGTAGTCGGGCCATTCACTTTCGCAGAACTCAAGGATAGGACAACTCGCAGACAGATAAAGCTTTCGAAATTTGCTCTCTTTGCATTCGAAATGGCTTTTGATCCATATGGTTAGGAGTTGAGCACATCCGATGAATCGTCCCTCACCTTTGCGTCGACAAAAATTCAAGGATCTGAAGGTTTCAGCTAAGATGGACGGGGCCGGGTTGATGCTCCTTGTCACCTGATCAAAGAAGTCTATGACTGACACCTCCACATGACCTAGAACCTTCGGGAAGACCACTAAGCCGTAAATCGCCATCGCAAAAGCCAAGAGACCTTGTTCATCCTCCATGTGTTTTTTAATATATCCGTTCAAGAAACTCCACGGAAGGCATTCTGTGTCTCCTTTCTTCTTCAAATGCTGATCCACTTCCACCGTAGTCATTCCTAATAACTTGGCCAACTTTCGTCGGTGTCCCGTCTTCTAGGCCCTCCAATAGATCTTGTCAGACTGCATATGGTCTATCCGGAGCAGAGAGGAGTATTCTTCTATGGTAGGGGTCATGTCCACCTTGTTAAAGACAAAGCAACGATATGAGGGATCCCAAAACTGGACAATGGCTCGGAGCATCTGGTCATCGACTGGTACATATAGGAGCCATGCAATGTGTCCATACTTGTTCTGAAAATTATCTCGGTGAGCACGTCTCCATTGTTCCCAAATCCCTACCATCTCTGTAAGGTCATTCTGCTGAAGATCCAAGTGAACTCTCTCGGGTAAATTTGAGATATGTCCTTGGGTCAAACAGTCTCCTTTTTCCTGTTGAATCTGCCTCATCTGTAACTCTATCTCATAGTCATTTCTGTATATGTTGAGCGGGCCGGCTGATGACGATGCCATGGATATAACTGGGATCTCTTAGGTTGAATGTTGTGTAGCCAATATTCCTCCTATATGCAATTACGATGTATGCAAATGAACATGTAACATGCGCATGACAAGAAAAATAAACTTAAGTTAGTATGGTAAAAAGAAATAATGGAATGTTAAAAATAATGAGAGAATAACAAACAATATCATGGGTATTATTGTCTACTCCACGATACTTTATTATCTCGGGGCATAATTTAGAATAGAGGGAGTGGAAGAAATTCCTTCATGTGTACCTACTTATAAGGTGTATTCTCACGGGTATGGCCCTTTCTAAGGTTACGCTGCTCTCGGTACTCTATATGCTGAGCGGGGTTTATGAACAGAGCTAAGGTTCCCAAATCGTTCCTCACTGTCGTCCACGCGGACTAGTAAGGCACCCCGATCCTCACCCATTACAGGCTTCAAACGGACTAGGTTCGATTTGAGTGGGAGTCTTCACTAGCCCGTGCGGAGGTTATCACCTCACGAGAGCGTAGCTACTAAACTCCCTCCTAAAAAGGACATAACCCGGGTGGAGGGTTTATGCATGAGTGTAAAATGTGCTGTGTGTGTGAAGGAAATCATGAGTTCAAAGTAACAATCTCACACCTCTTTTACCCTAAATCCCCACAAGTATTAGAAACAATAAAGTAATAAATGCGAAATAAACTAATGTACCAAACAAAATATGCAGTACAAATCATTAATATTAAGGAAACAGTGGATTATTTAAAGCCTTGGATAACCTATTATTATTTTTTAATGGCTCGACTCTCGGCAGTTCCCCAGTGGAGTCGCCAGCTGTCGTAACGTGCGGGTCCGGGAACCCGACCGCTAGACGTGAATGTGAAAACTCACTAAAAATTAAACTAGGAGTCGCCACCAATCTTTTTTTTTACTAGGTGCGATTGGCCACCTATTGACTCGATTCTAATCGATGCAAACTTAAATTAATTTTAAGCCCACCGAAAAGAACCTTAAACCGGTCTACAATTTTCTGGATCTAGGTTCGGGAGTACGGCTACGCCCGGGGAAGGATTAGCACCCCTCGGACGCCCGTTCCATGAACGGTACCATTTTAGATTATCCTATTGGGCTTTAATTTTTAATTTCACTAGATTTCTTTAATTATTATTTTTATTTTATCTCCTATTTAACCTAAAATGGAATGCAAATGAGTGGCGAGATGAAATGCATGGCGTGAGATAAAAATGCCGGACAAATAACCTTTTATCGAGGATATTTTCCGAATCCGCCCATCATACTGGTGGGACTCGGGATATTCTCTCACCTAGGGAATTATCCGAGAAACTCGCCTTCGCAAATTCGACGAATAATTCCCGTCTTTGGGGTCATCGTACGTTTTCTTTTTAAAATAATATTTTGTGCATAATGAACCTAATTCGGGCAAAAGCCTTTTATTAAAGATGGTTCTCGAGCCCTCCCATCATACTGGTGGGACCCGAGGACATCTTTTCACCTAAGGAACTTTTCGAGAAATACCCGCCTTCGCAGGATCCCCGAAAGATCCCATCATCGGGGCTTAAACTCGGAAACAAAAATATTTATATGCAATGATATGTATGATGCAATACATACATGCCATGCTAATGCAATTATCTATGTTTTTTTGTTATTATTAATTATTTTTATTTTATTATATATTTTATTATCATATTTTCTATTCTTATTTCTTATTATTATTTTTTTTATACTTTACATTTTTTGTTCTAAGTTCTTATGTTTTCCATTTATACTTAGACAAATTGCTTATGATTCTATGTCATTTTAGTGAACAAAAATTATATATTTTTTATTATACTACTTTTATTTTATATATTTTTATATTTTTTTTATTATATTTTCCATAAGCAATCTTTTATTCAAACCTAATGCCTAAGATCTTATTTATTATTTTTTTATCCTTATCTTCACGTTTCTTTATGCCACTTAATACTCAATGTTTAATTCTGATTTAGTTATTTTTTACTATTATATATTTATTTATTTTTATTTATTTAATGTCATGTATATTGTATTTTCAAATTAATTATTTATTATATGTTTAAATTGTTATTATTTTATCTCTTTTTTTTATCATTTATTATTTATTTATTATTTTTATCGAGTAATTTTTTGTATCATCAAACTCTTTATTTATTAAGAATTTCGGAATCTTGAAATCGAGGCCCTCCCATCGTACTGGTGGAGCCTTGATTCGGATTCCGAGCCTAGGGAACAAGCTCGGGATTGCGACTTCTCGCATCCCGATCGATTATCCCATCATCGGCATGTTATACTTATAGCTAACATTATAGTATTTTGTATTTATCTTATTATTCATTATCTTTTTTTTATTGAAGAGTTAATTATTTTTTAGATTGATTCCCATATCTATTTTATCATAATTATTTTGATACTTAACATAATATATTTATTTATATTTATTTACATTTATTCATCTATCTCTATTCACTATATATATATATATATATTTTAATGTACATAAATATTTCCCATGCTCTTTTATATATTTTATTTAAGAATACCTCACTAATAGCCTAATAATTTTCAATTTCACTTACTTATTCTATATGTAGCTCTTTAACTTACTATTTATTTCATTCACTTATATATATTTATTTAGCAATCTATTTTTATGTTTTGCATATTTACTTCTCTCACCCTTGCTAAACATTCTCCTACCTTTAAATTTTTTTATTAGCTATATGTATATATTTTTATTTTTATATTGTATTTTTATATATAGATTTATATCTCTCTATGTATATTATCTTCTTTGTCCTAAAAATAGTATCTAAAAGATTTTTGAACCTTATGCTAAAGTAAACCAATCCTAATCTTGAAAGACATTCTTCAAAAATTTCTAGGGGATTGTATTAAAATATTTTCAGATTAATCATATGAATCTTAAATTGAATTTTATAGATTAAATCCAAACAAATCAAACCATAATAACCTAAGCTATTAAATCATTATGAATCAATTAGGCAAAGGAGTGAAGCTTTCCTTACCTGATCCCACTAAATTAGTTCAATCTGGAGCACCAAACGACGTCGTACGGCTCAGGGGAGACGGACTCCCTTTTCTTATTTTTCTCTCCTCACTTTTCAACTTTCTTTCTTCTCTCTATGCCGGCGGTACCTTCTCTTTTTCTTTAAAAATGCTGCCTTTCTCTTCTCTTCTCAAATCATTACCCACCGGCGGCTAACACTCCAGCTACTACTCCTCTCACCGGCGGCAAACCCTCCCAAGCTGTTACTCCTCTCTCCGGCAGCAAACCTCCAAGCTTTCACTCTTCCTACCGGCAGCAAACACTCCAGATTTCAGTCTTCCTACCGGCGGCCAACCTCCAAGCTGTTGCTCCTCTCTAAACGGCGGCAAACCTCCAAGCTGTTGCTCCTCCTACCGGCGGCAAACCAGCCCAGATTTCTCTCCTCCTACCGGCAGCAAACACTCCTCCCCTCTTTCTCTATTTTTTCTTCTGCCCAGCTCTCCTTGCCGGCAGCAGAACGACTCTCCCTCCTTCTCTATTTTTCTGCTCCTTGGTTGCTCTCCATTGCTTAGAAAAGCTCTCCCCCCTGCTGCAGGTTCTCCCCCTCCCATTTATACCCGATTTCTGGGCTTTGGAGGGGGCGCTCCACTACCCTGCCAGACGCGAAAAATTCGCGTCTGGCAGGTGAGAGAGGTGCCTGGCAGGGTGCGTCCGCACCCTGCCAGTCGTACCTCTCTCCTTTTTTCATTCTTTCATTTTTCATTTTTCATTTATACATTTTTTACTCTGTTTTTTAGTGTCTACAGTAACCCAAGCTGACCCAAACTCTAATAAAACTCCCTCCAAAGCAGCCGCACACCGACTAAAAATTTCCCAAAAGAAAACACAGCCACTTGCTTTCTCTCATTTGTGAATTTTTTGGTATATTTTTGATTTGTGGATTGAGTTGTTTTGGCTGTTAGACTAGGATTTTTGCAGGTCACTCATTTTTCATTGCTGGATGTGGCTTCCCTTTTGATCCGTTGCTACAGTGGGGCTTTATACACTCGACTTTTTGGTCGAGTGTAGTGCCTCCACTACCCTGCCAGACGCGAATTTTTCTCTTCTGGCAGGGTGAGGGAGGTGCCTGGCAAGGTGCGTCCACACCCTGCTAGTAGTACCCCTTTTTTTTTTTATTATTTTTTGGTGTGATTTTTAGTGTCTACAAGGAAAACGTTATAATCTGTCAATGTTCTAATTTACCAATAGAAATGTCCACATAAAAATTTGTTAGCACGTGATTTGAAATACCCTCGTCAGTAATGGCCACTCCGTATGTGACGACATAATTTGTCAAAATATTTTCTCATGAAATATTTTGTCGACCTTTCAGTTGGAAATTAACCAATCTATCGACTGAAGGACTAGTCGGTGATACAATCATTTTTTGTCAAAAATTTTCATTGATACAATACCAAAAGATGTTAGCGACAAAATAGCCGACAGATTGAACGTAAACCTCATCATCAGACTACGTCAATAAAAAATGCAAATCTATCTGTAAATTTCATTGATATTTAAAAAATAATATTTAGAGCATAATGATAAAAAAAAAACTTTATCAGTACAAATATTTAAGAAAAATAATTTTAAATATTCCAAATACGAGAAAAATATATTTTTAATTAATAAAAATATTAATGTAAATTGTATTATTTTATTATAATTAATTAAAAATAAAATGTAAAACAATGTATAAATGTATGAAAAATACAAATAATCAAAATGCTGTAAAAATTTTATGAGATGAGAGAGGGTAAAGTATAACCATTGTTAATTTACGCAACTTCTATAATTGTATTTTGTGTTTAACTCAAAATGTAGTAAAAAATTTATAAATCGATAGTAATATTGTTAAAAGATATAAAGAGTGCAATTAAAAAGACTTTTAATAACACTATTGAAAAAATACAATAAAAAATCAATGCTATGCAGTATGCTCTACAATATTTTATTTTATAAATAAGCACAAATTAAGGGAAAAAAAGTATATATAAAATATATTATATTATATTATGTTATTTCCTCCAGAATAAAATCATAAATTTGTGATGATCTTCAATTGAACTATCACCTTGCCATTGATGGGAAAATGTGATATATGTCAAGTCTTCCTTATATGAATCTTCTCAAAATCAAGGTCGTATCCCTATTTAATAGTGATACATCAATTTGATTTTTCTTTTTCTCTTTTTGTTTTTAACAATTAGCAATACAAGAAGCTCACGCCATATATATAATCATATATTCATAATCTAACAATTAATGATGTGAGAATTTTTTTCAATATATAAATGAAATATTCCTTTCCATAACTTAAGGAATTGACCAAATCCATATAATTAATGGAATATTAATGATACATGCCCTAAATTATTTTGATACCCTCACTTAACAAGAGGTTTACCGATATTTTTACTATCAAGACACAATAAGTCTCTTTAAAAATAACCCTAGGTTCCACATACTGCTATAAATAGAGAGTTCATATGCAAGGTAGATTAAACTGACACCCCTTAGAAACTGTATTGAGCTTCGGGTAATTTAGCTTTCAACTTGAAGGTAGGCTTTGTCTAGGGTAAAAATTATCTCTCTTTAATTTGACTTTTCTTGTGTTCAACATACGTTGGAATATTGTGTTTGTTATTTATTTATTTATTTTTTACTACAATGCATGGCAACTCTGTAAACACATAAACGTTTCTTTTGGTGAAATTATAAAAATTAATTTAATTTTATGTTGAATATTCAAGTTTCCATCTGGATATCTTGTTTTGAATTGCTGCCTTAATTGCTTATTATATTTGGTTTAACTTGTGGTCTTACACTTCACCTTCAATTGTGAACACAGGCATGGGTTCTTGGCTGATCGTGGGATTTGTGGTAGGGGTGATATTGGTCGTTCTTTTAGGCTTCTGCGCATGGTCATTCAAACCACCGGCGAAGCTATCAGGCGGAAATGCAGATGCTTAACCATAGTATTTGAACGAAACAGAGACCAAAAAAAAAAAAAAAGAAATATGAAACTATTATATTATATTTTATCTTCGCAATTAACCTTCATGGAGTAAATGAGGTTAAAGTACCATTATATATGGATGTAATCCTTGTACGTCGTTTGTTTACGTCTTTATTCCTTCTTAATTAATAAAAGACTCATTTTGAATTTTAGTTTTATTTTCATGTTCATTTCTTTTTAACAAAAATAAATTCTTTAAATTAACCCCAAAATGTCACACATTTAAGAAGATTTTACTTGATGAGTGATTAAATAGTAATCATATTGTATATATCAAGCTTTATGCATATAATAATTAAAAAAATTAAAGTAATGACTACCACCATTTGCACTCTTTAACTCTACATACTAAAAAAAATAAAAATTTATTTAAATTTTTAAAAATAATTTAAATTTGCTTTAAAAATATTATGTATTAGAAAAATAATGTAACATACCTAAACTCCATGTTATCACGTCAATAATGACCTTTCCCTTTTTTTTTTTAACAAAAAATCTGACTAACAAGGTTTGAAGAATTTAACGAAGTAATGAATGTTCATGATTTAATTACTAAAAGCAAATGTACAAAATTCTAATATATCTCCAATTTCTTTTTTTTCTTTTCTATTTTTTTGAATTGGTGTGTTTAGTAGCACTATTTGTATTTAACATATAACAAGAAAATAAGATAATTGGTTGAGTTAAAATCAACCCTTTATCTAACATTTGGTTCGAAGATCATTTAACTTATTATTTTGTTTAATTTAAGATTTTAATTTTCAAAATTTGTTTGTATAAAAAATTTTTAACAGAATATGATTATTGCCGTTAGTATGACTAAATATCAATGTTGCCACATGGTAAATAAATTTCCATGTGGACTTGCCACGTGTATATAATTTTTTACCACGTTGCAGCCATAAGTCATTCTAACACCAATCGCCAAATTCCATTACTAATTTTACATTTACAAACAAATTTTTAAAATTAATATCATAAATTTAATAAAATAATAAAATCTTAAAACTATTGGATATAGGTTTACCCGACACATGTGAAGCGTGTGAGACCGCACAGGGAACGCGTGGATAAACCAAAGTAACACATGTGAACCACTCTTGTTTTAATTTGCCTTTGAAAATGACCCAACTTCCCATTAAATCTGTTTTCAACTTGAAATGTAAAAATCAAAATCAAACTATCGAACGGCGCCAACACATTTTCCCGCTAAAGCTTCAAAAAATTAAAGCTTCCCTTGGACGCCCGACCGTTATCCGCTCCATTAAATTTCCCGCACCCAATAAAAACAAGACACGTAGCTATATTTTCTTCAAATACCTTAATTATCCTTTTCCCCGGTAAATTCCCCCGCAAGCTTCTTCCAAAAATATTTCGAAATCCCGCGCTCATTCTGTCCTATAAATCACCTCTCTCTCCTTCTCCAGATTCCTCATCATCGAAAGCATTTCTTCAAGAACTCTAAATTCTGTTTATTTCCCAAATCACCCTTCGAAAATGCCTTCAATTCCAGAAGAGCCACTGCTCGCCTCGAACCCGGACCGGTTTTGCATGTTCCCGATCCAATACCCGGAAGTATGGGAAATGTACAAGAAAGCCGAAGCCTCCTTTTGGACCGCCGAGGAAGTCGATCTCTCGTCGGATCTACGCCACTGGGAAACTCTTACCGATGGCGAACGCCACTTCATCACTCACGTCCTCGCCTTCTTCGCAGCCTCCGATGGCATCGTCCTCGAAAATCTCGCCGTTCGGTTCATGAAGGAAGTCCAAATCGCCGAGGCTCGTGCGTTCTATGGCTTCCAAATCGCCATCGAAAATATCCACTCCGAGATGTATAGTCTCCTCCTTGAAACTTACATCAAGGACTCCAACGAAAAGAACCGGCTCTTCCACGCCGTCGAAACAGTGCCGTGTGTGGCTAAGAAAGCCGAGTGGGCGTTGAAATGGATCGACGGTTCGGAAACTTTCGCCGAACGGCTAATCGCTTTTGCTTGCGTGGAAGGGATTTTCTTCTCTGGAAGTTTCTGCGCTATATTTTGGTTAAAAAAGCGCGGGTTAATGCCTGGATTAACTTTCTCGAACGAGTTAATCTCACGAGATGAAGGTCTCCATTGCGATTTCGCTTGCTTGCTGTACTCCCTCCTCCGGTCAAAGCTGAGCGAAGAGCGCGTGAGAGGGTTAGTGAGGGACGCAGTGGATATAGAGAGGGAGTTTGTATGTGATGCTCTGCCGTGCGCATTGGTTGGGATGAACGGAGAGCTGATGAGTCAGTACATCGAGTTCGTCGCAGATCGGTTGTTGGGAGCGTTGGGGTACGGGAAGATGTACAATGTGGCTAACCCTTTTGATTGGATGGAACTGATTTCGTTGCAAGGTAAAACTAATTTCTTCGAGAAAAGAGTTGGAGAGTACCAGAAAGCGGCGGTCATGTCGAGTTTGAATGGAAATGGTGGGACCCATGAGTTCAAGATGGATGAAGACTTTTAGGGTTTTTATTTTATTTTTTCTTTTTTTTTTTTAATTTTACTTGGTTGGCGTTGTATTTGATTTTTATTTTTTTAAATGTCTCTTGCTTGATAAATTAGTTAAAGAAAAAAGTTATAAAACCTTCACTGTTCTGTTTCGTTCTTGTATCTTTTCTGCAGATGAATGCTCCAATTAGATATCAATGAGGGTAGTTTTGTAATTATGCAACAATTTGGGGAGGTTTGGGATTTGAAGTAGAAAAGGACATGGCTTATTCTTTTGGCCTCAAATTTTAAGAAGGCTGTATTTTTTCTTTATTTGGTGTCAAATCTTTGAAATTTTTCCATCAATGGCGAATGCCCAGTTGCAGAAATACGGGATGCTATCCAGGGAACAGTTGGTGTATCTCTTTGATCGATTCTCTGTTCTTGTTTCCCAGCGCGGTACTTTTCATGTTTTGTTTCACTGTGCTGTTCTTTATCCTATTAGTTGTCTGCCTAATTGGTCGCACTTCCCTTCTCTTGGCAGATGTTAAGAAGAGAATTGTAGAAGCTGTGGATGACAAGCAGGTTAATGCCATCCCTGATCCAAGTCTTTGGTTTGAATATCAATTCATTTTTCATTTTATAATGTGCTCTTAGCTTGTATAGTTAGGGATTAAGGGTTGAGAGGTTCAACTACATACATAACTGCCATTTGAGTCTTCTTCATTTGTGATAATGCAAATGGTTACCCATTTTTTCAAAATTTTAGTTCATCATGTTGGTTTAAGTGGGTTTCTTTTTAATTATTTATTATGTTTTTATTTCCTCTAAATATGCTTATAGCGTGTTCTAATTTTTGAAGTTGTATGCAAATAGGGTCAAGAGAAAATTTGTTAAAGAGTGATTGATATGCATGATTCACTTAATGCAATCCATTGAGTTGTAGACATGAAAGCAGGACTTTGTGATTCAGACATGATATTAAACTGTCTTACCTATAAAAAGTTCCTATGGGGATGATGTTGATTAGTTTGAGTCAAGTCTGTTAACTGCATTTTCTGAAACTTCATAAATCCTTCTACAGGAACCTGTTGCAGTTACTACTGCAATCCAGGAAGAGATTTTTTTGGAGATGGGGGTTGGTAAGTATGTTCTATTTTGAAATATACGATTCAACTATAATTAAGTTTTATATGATCCTATTATTGTTTTTTTTCTTTGAAAAATGGTGTTTTTAATAGACCAAGAGCTAGTAGGCCATAACAAGTCTTTATCCATGATGGACGAAGACTCCTATTGGCAAAAGAATCTAGCCTTGGTGAGAATGACGAAGAAAATAAATCAAAAGCTGCTCAAAAGCATAATCGAAACACTATACAAGTCTCTTGGGACTGGACGCAACTTCCTACACAAAATAGAAACACTAGACCTACAAACTTAGCTCGTTGTTCCCCATAGTCCTCCTTATTCCCCATGATCCTATTGTCGTTAACTCTAACCTATCTCTATGTTTACCTTTTCAGCAAATAGAGATTGGCTGTTGCATTTTAGTGCTTATTGGTTTTTTGATTTAACATATCATTAGAAAGCACATCCAAACCTCATGTAACTGTTGGTTATAGCATCATACTTAATTGAATAGGAACTTGTTCATTTACTCCATCCAGTAAGCATGTTTTCTATTGCAAAGATAATTTACTGGTAGACTCTCCGTAAATATCTCTTTTTAAACTGACATTGGATTTGAGGGTAGGGCAAAGTGATATTACCTTGTTTTGTAAATATGTTCAGAGAATTTCCCCGTCTTTGTTAATTTGAGAATCTAATGGTTTTCTTCTGTAGCTGTAATTTATATCAGTCTACAAGAGCTGAATCAAGTGATAGCAAAATCATTGATCTGCATTTGTCCTAGCTTTTGGCAGTGTTTTACATATAATTTCTCTGCTACAGATCCAGGTTTTGGTCTTGCATGCCTGGGAAAGGTGAATATGACTTATGAGAATGATCAGGATCTGATGATTCGCTATTACAGATTTGTTGCCAAGTAATCTTTCTCTCTCTCTCTCTCTCTTGGTGTGTGTATCTGTGGGTGTGTGTGTGAATGCACATGTGCACATTAACAGTTTTGAAGTTGTGACTTGGCTTTAGTTGCACTAATGTTTTGAAGAGGAAAATATTGCATGACCTATCATAAATGTTTTGAACAATCCACAATCATTCTTGGATCTGCAAGCGGGACAAGTCTCAGATGTAACTTCAGATATGTGAAAAACTCTGAGGAGGCTTTCTGCCGTTGCTCATGCAC
Organism: Theobroma cacao; assembly: GCF_053813885.1. NCBI lineage: Eukaryota > Viridiplantae > Streptophyta > Magnoliopsida > Malvales > Malvaceae > Theobroma > Theobroma cacao. Next base: position 2,393,150 of record NC_142642.1, read on the forward strand.
AATCTCGAGTTTCTATTGTATCAAGTCTGTAATCACTGTAACATGGTTGATTCATTTGTGTTTTGGTATAGTTTGGTTTATGTTTAGCAAAGGAAATCAAAATTACCTCCTTTTTCATGATATTGATATCTCGAGAGTGCTTCTTTGTATATAAGTGGCAGTTTAATTTCCTTCATCATAGAGTAGTTATATGTTGGTATGTGAGATTTGATATCTAGGCTTGCCAACACTTATTCCATGAAATAACAGAGAGGAGTTAGCCTGTGATGAAGCTGAGCTTGGACCTGAGGAATTTGCTGAAAAGCTTGATATTCAACAAAAACTACAGGAACAGGTAGTAACCTTTCAAAATTTGGTAAAAGTATGAAAAGAATACTGCTTGATTTCTTAAGCTGAATAAACTTTGCAGCAACTGGAGATGCTCAAGTACATGCGCAAATTTCACCTGGATGATCAATCTGCAATCCTTGAGAAGGTAGGTGCCTGCATTCTTATTGTTGTCCTATAGAGCCTAGAGCATTGGACCTTTAGGCACATGGATGACTTCTTTATTTTTCTATAAGCTAGGCACATGGATGACTTGTTTTGCTAAACTAACCTAATTTGTGAGGCGGCAACTTTTTACTTTGACATTCAGAGTGATGAGACTTTAAAAGTTGAATAAAACTAGGTGATCCTTATGGCTTGTTTCCTTGCAGTTACACAATCAGATGGAAGATGCTAATTTTGACAGTGAGGCGTCAATTTTGTCATCAGAGAAGATTCAAGAGATTGTTCGAAGGAGGGTGTCTCCTTTATTCAGACCAAGGTAAGTCTACACTTGATTTACTGTTGTCTAGCTTCACTGTTAGCCTGTTATATATAGGAATTGATGGTATATTTCAGTGGTATGTTTAGTTTTCTCAATTGATGTCTTGGTCTATTGGGTTGACAGATTGATGAACTAAGAATCCAACAGTGTAATGCTTCCTGCTTCAGTCTGCTCCATCCTTGAAGTGATACCATGATTTGTGAATCTTCAAGTTCATAGTCCATTGCCACTGCCAGAAGGCTCTGTTTAACATAATCTACATGAGTCCAGCTGTTGTCATCCCAAGAACAATTAGCGAAATATCCTGGTACAGAGATGCCTTTGAGTGGGTTATTGTTTTAAAGCAAAAACTGATGAAGCTGTTTTCATCTAATCCTATGTTTTTTTCATTTTTATCTTTGAGTGGGTTATCAATCACAGTGGTCTGTCATGTGAAAATACTTGAATCTTACTGGAATTTTAGATTGAATATAATATGGCATGCATATGTAGCAATGACATATGTAAAGATGGCATGCATATTTGAATCTCCTAAAAATTTATTTGATCAATTTAACATTCGAGGAGATGGTTGAGTAAATATGGTAATGGGTATGTAAACAGGTATTTGAGATGTTGAAGTAAGATTAAGATATTTCATAAATAGTTCGGTTAAAGTACAGCTAGTAATTTAATTAGAATATTTGTTATTCGAATATGATTATAGATAATGAATATTTTCAAATTGATTTATTTTTTTGAAGAAAAAATTTATTTTTATTTGTACATTATTTTTTTAGTGTATGTATTATTTATAATTGATAAATTATTTATTTTAATTTATAAATTATCTAAATATAAAATTTACTTTAAATTTGTTAATTTAATTTTGACTAAAAAAATGCATAAATTAAAATTTATTTCTTATTAAATGTTGGTTGAGTTTTATATAGTGTTTACATAATTTTTAATTAAACAAGTTTTGTAATTAGTACTCTATGTTACGATTTGTCCATGAAATGATATCTTTTAAATTGAAAAATTACTAAATCTTCTTCCTTCTCATTCAGACGTGGATTGCACCTCTAAATAATTTAGTGACAGCAATCACATGTAAAATCATGGTTTCATGGCCATACACTAATTTGCTAATATTAAAAGATTGAAGGTAGGTTATTACATTATTTTCAATTTGAGAACGACAATTAACAATTATATATAATTTATATAATAAAATTCTAAACTTCAATTATTTTAAATATTTATAAAATAAATTTACGTACGAGTTACTTTAGATTTTAACTCTTTTATGTTTTAAATATTTTGATTCAAATAACTTACCTTTTTGTATTAATTTCAACCGAATTAAGTTTTTTTTTAAATAATATTATATAATGTTAATTATTTTTATAAAAATAAGATTTAAAAATGAGAAACTAATATATATATTTTTTGGAATAATAATATATATAATGTTTATTTTAAATTTTTAAGTAATTTTGAGTTCAATTGAGATTAAGTTTGAATTTGAAATTTTAAGTGTCTGTTTGGTAATTAAAAAATAATTTGTTGAGAAGAAATTTTTTTGGTGTAAAATATTTTATAAAAAAATTTAATTTTTTTGTTATTTGGATAAACTGTTGAAAACATTTTATATTGTTTGAATGGTCATGTGAAAATCACTAGTGAAGTTATTTAAGTGTTAAGATGATAAATAATAATTGATTATAAAACAATGATGTCATTTGATTTTCACTAATTTAAGATCAAAATAAAAATATACAAAAAATAGATAAAATCAATAATAATGTTTTTTAAAACATTCAATTACGTATCTATAATTATATATAAAAAGAATTGTCTTATTTTTACGTCACGTGGAGTGATAGTTTTGTGTCATGTGGAGCTCTAGTTGATTAACACGTGACTTGGTTAAATTTAAAGGCTTCCAGACTTGAGTTTGGACTTTGTGGACTTGTTTCGCTTTAAACATGCAGGCTTGAGGTCAATTTTTTGTTTTTAAAATCTTCAATTTCTTAGTGTGATCTCTTTTCATCAATTCTTATTTCCCACATAAATTTATAAATTTTTCTATCAATTCTGTTACTTTATTTTCAACCAGGAGCTTTCAAACCAAGGATTACATTCTTACCTTTCGCCTCAGTCATACTTTTTCTAACGGCTTTGAGGTATGGGCTATCCATTATTGTTGACCCATAAGATTGAAATGGTAAAACCTGGATGGATGAATGGCCTGTCAACTTGGTAGTAAATATTGCTAGCTGCCGCACACCTCATTTGCATCGTATGGGTATAGACCAATAGTACTTTTATCATCTGCTTTGTATAGAACTCAATGCTTTCTTTAGGTAAATTATTTTTTTTAGATGAAAAATAGTTTACATCAATTAAGTTGTTTGGATTTGGTTAACGGGTTTGAATCTGGTTAATGAATGTTTATAGATATCAATTAAGTATGCTCATATCTGAGTATTTTATTTAATGATTAATGTTGTATCTGAGTATTTTATTTAATGATTAGTGTAATATAATAGTTTATACTATCCTTAACTCTTATACAGTGTTAGTATCTCATTACTTTTTAACATAAGTTTATAAAAATATCAATATTTATCTGTAAGATATTTATGTGTATTCACTATAAAAAAAATCAATATTTATCAATTATTTAAGATATCCAAAATCTATAATTATATATATTCATCAAATGAGTATCATTGAAATAATTTTTATTATAATTATTAGTAAGATTTATACAATTTATAAATAATAAATTTAATTGCATTGAATAGTTTTATTAAAAAATATTTTTTAATTTTAATAATATTGAATAATTTAAATATTAATATTTAAAGTTAAAATAAATTTTAAGTTAAATATATAATAATATATTTTTTTATTTTTTAATTAGTTTAAGTTAACTATTAATATTTATTAAATTTTATTTTTAGACTTAGTATAAGATATTTTCTTATGCTCCTCGTAGACATAAGATATTTTCCGTATTCAATGACCCTTTTTTTCATTGACTCGTAGAATGTTTTACATTTAAAATAATTTTTTTGCTTTCTAAACAAATATAAGTCTTGAAAATATTTTTAAAAATTTATTTTACATCAAAACAAATGAAAGCTAAGCTCAAATTGCTTCATAAGTCAATACAAGAGTTTAAATTTTAATAAACTATTGTTAATCAAGTTTGATAGAATATCAATAACCTTATCTTCCACCACCAAACTATTGCTACAAATTACATAATCAAGTATTGTTAATCTCGATTCTAATTTCTATCACCAAAAGGAAAAACCAATTCTCAATTCTTTCTTTTCAAGTAAGAACCAACCTGAAGAGACTTGAATCACAACACTGGAGAAAAAGAGTCTTGTTCTTATTAACTCTCTCAAATAAAAAATGTGTAAGGAAGAGAGGAAAAGATATCTAGACAATGGAAGAACGTTGAATCTAATTCTTCATTCTGTTCTTATCAAAAAATAAACCTTACAACTGTTTAGTATTTATATATATGGTTAACTGCTGCATTAACTACACTTAACTAACTAACCATAGTTTAGATAACTGATATATAAACTATTGAACACGTGCTCCACCTGCATGCTTCTCACGTGTATGTATTTTCATTCTTCTTTCTTAACACTCCCCCTCAAGATGAGCATGGATGTTCAAAATGCTCATCTTGCTTAGCAAAAATTGGAATTGCCTTGGTGAATAAATCTGCAAGTTGGGAATCTGTCCGTATATAACTTGGTTTCACAATCCCTGCAAGCACTTTCTCTCTAATAAAATGACAATCCACTTCTATATGCTTTGTACGTTCATGAAATACTGGATTTTTACACATGCTTAAAGCTGATTGATTATCACAAAACCGATCAACTGCATCAGAATGACTAACTCCAAAATCTTTCAAAAGAAATAACAGCCAAATTATTTCACAACAAGTAGTAGACATGGCTCTATATTCAGCTTCAGTCGAACTCTTTGCGGTGACACTTTGCTTTTTCGATTTCCAGCTTATTAGGGAATCACCAATGAATATTGCATAACTCGTGACAGATTTTCTTGTAGATGGACAACCAGCCCAATCACTATCACAATAGGCTCTAAGCTGTAACTTTGAAGATGAAGAAAGTAGTATGCCTTGACCAGGAGAACCTTTCAAGTATTTTAATATTCGATATGCTACCTGCAAGTGCACATTCCCTAGTCTATCCATAAATTGAGATAAAACTTGCACCCCATACATGATATCAGGCCCAGTGAATGTCAAATATAATAATTTTCCAATTAATTGTCTATAATTGGAACTATCTGTCAATAAATCATCATCACTAGCTATGGTGAGTTTATGACTGTAATCAATCGGTGTAGATGTAGGCTTTGCTCCCAATAAGCCATGTTCCTCAATTAAGTCTAGTGCATATTTTCTTTGACACAACAATATACCCTTTTCTGATCTTGCAACTTCTATTCCGAGAAAATATTTACGTGCACCAAGATCCTTTAGCTTGAACTTGGATTTCAAAAACTGTTTTACTTCATTTTCAGATTGCATAGAAGAACTAGCAACTAGTATGTCGTCAACATACACCAACAATGCAACAAAACTACCATCAGCAGTGGTTCTAGTAAACAAAGAATAATCTGATCGTGACTGTAAAAAACCAAATTGCATTAAAATTTCTGTAAATTTAGCATTCCATTGCCTATAAGCCTGCTTAAGCCCATAAAGAGATTTTTGAAGTTTACACACTAATTTTGAACCAAGTGGGCACTCCCCCTTAGCTTCAAAACCTTGAGGTATCTCCATATATACATCTTCTAAAAGATCACCATGAAGGAAAGCATTATTAATATCTAATTGGGACAACTTCCAACTATGAACAGTAGCTAAAGCAAAAAAAAATCTCGCTGTGGTTTGCTTAGCTACAGGGCTAAAAGTATCTTGATAATCAAAACCCTATCTCTGATTGTATCCTTTGGCTACCAATCTAGCCTTAAACCTCTCAACACTGCCATAAGCTCTAACTTTAACTTTGTAAACCCATTTGCAACCTATAGTCTTGAAATCAATGGGCATAGGTATAATAGTCCAAGTCTTGTTCTCAACCAAAGCATCTAACTCAGATTGCATGGCATCTCTCCACTATGTATGTTGGATAGCTTGTGAATAAGAGTTAGGTTCAACAATATGAGACAAAGATGAGGTAAATGCTTTGTGGTTGGAAGAAAGTTGATTAACAGATAAGTATTTACTAATTGGATGAGCTGTGACAGCAGAAGTAAAGGAGGGTAATTGACACTGGTAAGTTTCTAAATATTTAGGAACTTGTCTGATTTTGTTACTTTTCCTAAGGTTCGGATTGTGTGATGAAGGGGAAGATGGAGTGGTAGAATTAGAATTAGAAGAAGCAAAAGAGGGTAAAGAAGAAAAAGTAGGTTCTACATTAGTGGGAGGGATGATATTATCTGAACAAGAAATATCATATGATGGTATAGGAATATTGAAATGATGTGATGAATTTGTATCAACATGGCCTTTATCAGAATTTTGAAATGGAAAAACACTTTCATAAAATATGACATTTCTTGAAACAAAACACTTATGAGCCTTTAGATCATAAAGCTTGTAACCTTTGACACCTATAGGATAACCAATAAAAATGCATTTCTTTGCTCTAGGGTCAAATTTCTGCCTATTGTGAGTCAAGGTACTAGCAAAGAACAATGAACCAAAAACCTTGAAATGTGAATATGTAGGAGGTTTATGAAATAGTAGCTCAAAAGGTGTTTTGTTTTGTATGGTTGGTGATGGTACTCTATTAATAATATGAGTTGCAGTAAGAATTGATTCTCCCCAGAATTTTATTGGCAAAGAAGCTTGAAAAAGAAGAGCTTTAGCTACATTTAAAAGATGTTGATGCTTCCTTTCTACTTTTCCATTCTGTTGTGGGGTGTCAACACAAGATAATTGATGCACAATACCATATTTGGAATAAAAATCAGTCAAATTAAACTCAGAACCATTATCAGACCTTAATTGTTTAATTGACTTTTCAAATTGAGTATTGACAATTTGATAAAAAAATGGAATGATAGTACTAACTTCTGACTTTGACCTCATAAGAAATAACCAAGTGAATTTTGTGTAATCATCAATAATAGATAAAAAGAAATGATGACCATTCAATGTAGGTGTTCTGTATGGTCCCCATATGTCAACATGTATTAACTCAAAAGAGGTAGTGGTAGATTGAATATGAGATGGGAAAGGCAATTTCTTTTGTTTGGCTAATGGACAGATATTGCATTGAAAATCATGCTAAAAATTCACATCAGAACAAGACATGTGGATTTGTTTTATTCTTTGTGAGGAAACATGTCCAAGCCTATAATGCCAAAGATAGAAATTGCCACTCAAAAATTCACAAAAACTAGAACAAATAGTTTTGGAAGGTACTGTAAAACCATAATTGAAATTTACAGAAGAGTTTGAAACAACAGAATTAAAATTGTCAAATTTGTGACACTTTCCAAGAATTCTGTCCTTCGAATTTGTTGGTATTTGTGCACTCAAGAATCTTTGCATGATGTACAGCCCATTGACAACCTTAGCATGACCAATCATTGTCCATGTAGGAAGATCCTGAATGAGGCAGGAATTGTTAGTGAAAAGTAAGAAATTTTTCTTATTTTCTGTTAACTTACTAACTGACACTAGATTAAATCTAAAGCATGGGACAAACAAGACATTTTCTAACACCAAGCCTTCTGATAAATGAGCTGTACCTATGTGGGTTACTATGGCTTTGGTATTATCAGGCATTTGCACAAACATGTTATGAACTGGTTTAGATGTCCTAAATTGATGCAACGTACAAGCAATATGATCTGTAGCTCCAGTGTCTATTATCCAAGTGTCAAATTTCAGATTTGGTATGATGTTGGTAATTGAAAAACAACTATGTTTTGAAATCATACCTACTAAAGTCAAGTTAACAAGTGAGGGCTTATTCTGCTATTTAATTGCTGAAGAACACTCCTGATCATTTTCTAAACCATTTTGCTCAGTGACTAGTGCCATCAATTTCTGAATCTGATCTTTGATAAGAGATAAATGTGTAACTAGGTTTTCCACTACATCATCAACTTGTCCATTTCCTGAACATGCAACTGCATTATTAACTGATGTAATTCCACTCTTTTTGAAACTCCCTTTAGACTTAGTGAATTTAAAATCTTCTGGGAATCCTATGACTCGATAACATTTATCCTTTAAATGTCCCTTTTTCCCACAATAACTACACACAAGTTGCATATTTTTCTTTTTCTTTCCATCAGAAGCAGAAACCATGGCAGATGCCTCAACTAAAGGCTGTGATTGTAAAAGCAATGATCTTTGTGATTCCTTCGAAGAACAAGATTATAAGCCTCATTAAGAGTTGGGAAGGGCTTGAGTATCACTATTTGTAATCTTAAAGCTGAATAAGACTCATTCAACCCATTAAGGAAACGAAAGACAATGTCCTTATTGTGTTGGTCTACAAATTTCTTGAAGCAATTGTGGTTACAGCCACCACATTCACAATAAGGAAGAGGCCTGAAATTTCTTAACTTTTCTCAAATGGAATTCAACTCAGTAAAATATTGATCTACTGATCTGGTCCCTTGTGTGATATTGCATAACATGAATTGAAGATTACAAATCTGTGAGTCATCTGGTTGAGAGAAACGCTCTTTCAATGTCTCCCATATCTGTCAAGCAAAATTCATATAAAAGACTGTTGATGCAATTTCTGGTGAAAGGGACTCAAACAGCCAAGCCAAGATCAAGTTATTACACCTGCTCCAATAACCAAACATTTCATTAGTTGGTTTGGGTTCCCCAATTGATCCGTCCACAAAACCAGCCTTATTATGAATGGCCAGTGCAAGTAGAAACGAAAGACTCCAAAATGCATAGTTTGCAGAAGTCAACTTGGGATTTATAACAACAGAACCATGACTATCAGATTGGTGAATGAAATATGGTGAGTGAGGGTCCTCAATTGGAGAAATGGAGGTTTTTGATGAAGAGACAGCCATTCAGCATATCAATTAAAGAGATAAAGCAAATCCAATAATAAGATTCGACTGGGTTGCAACAAAGATGTAAAACCCGATCCTATAAATACATGTCATGACATACATGCATTGAGTAGCATGTTATTACGCTAGAAAAACACCTAAGAATAGACGAAACCCGATATTGTACCTAACGGTACACTTAAATTGAATTAACCTCGAACTAGTTCAAATAGGAATTGTAGGATGAAATTTAATATTTTATAGTCCAAGAATGACTAAAAATGATTGTTCGGAGTTCGAGGGTTTATTTGGGGTAAAATTAGAAATTTTGATATTCAAGGGCAAAATCGTCATTTTGCCACCTAAGATAATAATTTGATCATGGAGTAAAATTTTTGACCAAGATTAACTATTTGGAGTATAATTTAATGATAGGAAGTGAAAAAGTTTAATTCTGGTGATTTTTGGAGTGTAGGGGCAAAATCGTAATGTTGCCACCCACGGACAAAATTTGAGATTTTGAGAGAATTTAGATGAAATTTGACAAATTGGAGTATGCAATGAGTATAAGGGATGAAAAATATGTATATGGGCAATTTTTCAATTTTTGGGGCAAAAATGTAATTTTTGACTTTTACGGGGGTAAAAGTGTAAATTTTAAAATTACTCCACCGAGACTTTGGATGAGTCTGAGAATTTTATCTAAGCTATGAATATATGAGACAAGTGTATGGTGAAAATTTAGAAACAAATGGATGAAATTTTAAAAATGGGCCAATGGGAAAGTGACATGTGGCATTTTTTTTAATGATATAATATTATTTTAATGAAAAGTCAGCCCATTTAAACCCAAATTTTAAGTGCTGGACGGCCATAAGGAATAACAAGAGAGGAAATAGAGAGGAAAGGAAGAAAAAAAGAAAAACCAAAGAGAAACAAGAAAATTCAAAGGGAAATTCGCGGTTTTCGACCGTTTACGCGTCTAACGGTAAGATTTTTCTATTTTAGCTTGATTTCTACCTTTCCTATGCCTTTATTTCCATTTAGCATGCTTGAGGAGAGAGATCAAAAAGTGATATCAAGGGCTGGACGAAATTCTAGGGGAGAGAAATTGAAATTTTTAGGTTTTGATTTTTAGTTAAATTGATAGTTTTAGTTAGTTAAATGTGTTTAGAAATTAAATTGGGCAAGAAATCATTAAATTTTCACAATACCCACTCTTGGCTGGATGCTCAATGCTGTACAATGATGATGAATTGATTTTATTCTAAGGAAAATGAAGAGAAAATGATGAAAAACGATTAAACGTGATAGAAAAACAAAGTAGAAAATTAACCGACTTAATGTCCCATTTTTGGCCAAATTTTCCAAGGAAGAGAGTGAGCTGATTTTGTTATTTTTAGAAGGTTATTGGCTGATAATTAATGGTTAGAAATGTTGGAGAGAGAATGGGATGATTTAGAGCTAAAATGGAGCGCGTTCATACCATGCATTAGTATAGTATTTAAGTTAATTATATAGTGATTTAGCATCAATGTGATGAATTGTGTAAATTTTTGTAATGTGTCTAGGAGGAGAGCCTTCCGGAAAAAGCAAAGAAGTCGTACCCGACGAGTAGTGATCGGGGCACTTAGAAAGCTTTTAGTTTGTACAAATGGTGAGTAAACTTATTATTATTGTAAATTATCTAGAGTTTATTTTAAATGCCTTTTATGTATTTTATGAAATGAGAACGAGATTAAAACGGGATTTTTGATGTTTTAGGAATAAATGTGACAAATAAAAATATATTGTATTGATTATGAAATTGAGTAATTGGAGGCTACAAATTGACTTGAAAAATATATATTTTCTTAGGAATGGCTTATGAGAAATGAGTATATGTGGCTATATTTTGTGAATGCATTAGAAAATTTATGTAAGTTGTTTTACTATGCAGGCTGGATAAATAAATAAAAGCCACGTTATACTGTCGAAATTTTATTAAAATTGGTGGGTTAGTCACTGCAGTGACGAGTTTCCGTGGACTGCCTATTAGAGGGGCACGGTAAACCCAGTTATATAGTTACTCCGGTTGTAGAGACGAGGAGGGTAACTCCCGGGGTAGTATTAGACCTCACTTCACGTCGAACCCCCACGTGAATGTGTAACTCGGCCAACGCCAAAGAACGGCTGGTTTTTAAAAATAAAAATGTGTTTCACGTGTGAATATTTTAACACCCTTGGCAGACTCGGTTAGATGCCTCGGCCAAGGTATCCCCGAGGATTAGTTTTGGCTTGAGCCTTGTTTTAATAAAAGACATAAGCCTTAACAATTGTTTTGGTAAATTACAAATATTTTATGGTTTAAGAAATAAATTGAAAACATTATGAAATGGGTTGAAATTTGTTGTTTAAACTTGCCTCCATTTTACTCACCTTTAGATATTTATGATAATGTCTGTTTACTCATTGGGATTGCAAAATCTCACCCAACTCCTTTCCACCCATTTCAGGTTCAGTATAGACTATAGATAGTTGATCTCATCGAGGACTACCATTGGATCTGTATTTTCCAAACCGTAGGTTCACAGTCCTCTTTACTTTTGTTTATTCGGGGGCCCTCTTATTATTGTAAATTAAATTAAATATTTTGGCTTACTGTATTTCAGTATGTATAAATTTATTTAGCTTTTACGCTATAAAAATTATTCACGTATAACTCTATAAATATTGTTTTATAAGAAAATAGAATATTTTCCTTAATATTTCTTTTATTTTCTTATTATATTCAAATAACCGTAATTTCGTTTTAAATGAAGATTTTAGACTTTTAAACTCATTTTGAATATGAATTATGTGTTTTGTACTTGTATATTACGTTTTAGCCAATTTCAAAATTTTTGAGAAAAAATGACCAAAATACCCCTGTGTGGCGAAAATTTTATTTTGATTGTTTTTGATCTAAAATAGTGTATATTCTCTAAAAACTCGATATTTAACAATGATTGTTCACAGGAAAGGAAAGAAACTGATATGTAAGCCTTGCGGGGTTCCGGTTGGCATTCTGGATAATGAGTGTCAATCAGGGACGTTGCGGCGATTGTCATGAGCCTGAGGGAGGTTTCGGGTCGTGACAAAAGAGAACAAAAATTGAGAAATAGGGAAGTAAAAGGAATTTCGCAATTCTCCAAGTGAACTGAAAATTACCGGTGATAATCACTGGTAATGTGTTGAAAATGAATTGAAATTGAAGCCCATTGGTTTTAATACCATATTAACTTTCTCAAATCAAAAATTTGTAAGGAAGAGAGGAAGTGATATCTAGACAATGGAAGAACGTTGAATCTGATTTTTCATTCTGTTCTTATCAAAAAATAAACTTTACAACTGTTTAGTATTTATATATATGGTTAACCGCTGCACTAACTAACCATAGTTTAGATAACTGATATATAAACTATTGAACACGTGCTCCACCTGCATGCTTATCACGTGTATGTATTTTCATTCTTCTCTCTTAACAGTTCTAGAGCTTAACTTAATCTTTGCACAAGGGCTTATTGACCCATCGCATATACCCTATTGCCAGGGGTGACCCTATAAGTTCAAAAGCCTAAAGTGAAATATTCAAATGAGGCTTTTTTTTATTGAAATTAAAAAAAATTATTAAAATTTTATCCTTCTAGTTTTTTGAGATGCAAAATTTTTAATTAAATTTTTATAATGAAGTTCTTCTAATATTTCTTTTTCAATTGATAATATATTCAATCCATTTAATCTTTCTTGAGACATTATTGATCTTAAATAAGATTTTGTTAATTTTAGTTTTGAAAAACTTCTTTCTCCTGAAGCAACACTTACTGGAATTATTAACATTATTCTGAAAATATTTAACTATTACAATTATCTTATATTTTTTAAATAGCTAATATAAAATCAACAATCAAAATTTTTAATTCAAATAAATCAACTATCACATAAAATAAAAATAATATAGCAATATAATATAAATCTAAATTAAAGTAAAAAAATATGTAAAGATTAGAACAATAGTACCTAATTGTTGAATGTTTATTGTAAATCGCACATGAGGCTCACAGCTTTATGAAGATAATAAAAGAACAGACTTCTTGTGTATTCATTGAAAAAAAATTGAAGTTAAAGGAAAAAGAGCAAATGAGAAAGGAAGATTTCAAAAATAGATATTATACATTGAAAAAAATAATTAGTTTTATATATAAAAAAAAATAACAGTTGGAAATCATTAAATGTGTTGATTGGAAATGAGAGAAATAAATGAGAAAAAAAAAGCTGTTGGAAATAATTATATACATGTAACTGTTACTTTATTGAAAATAAAAAAATATAGTTGAGAATTAATAGTATTCTAGAAATAAAAAAGTAATAAAAAATTGAGATTTATTAGGCACGTAATTAAAAAAAATAAAAGAACAAATAATTTGATGAATTATTTTTTATTTTTATATTTTTTAATATAATTATTATAAAATTATAAATCTTTTTTAAAAATGGGCCTTCCCAAATTGGAGGCCTAAAGCCCTTGCTTGGGTGGCTTCACCCTAGGGCCGGCCTTGCCCATTGCCACTTGAAAACCTATGCTGTTGCTTGGGTTGATTCTTCCACCAAGCTTCGCACTCGACTTGATCGTGTTGGTGGCGAAAACCCTACCTAGAACGACAAGTTCCTTTTCAAGGTCTCACTTGAGTTCCTTTTCAGCAAAACCTTCACCGTCTTTGTTGAGATATATGCCGTCGGTACCTTCAAAGACAACGTTCGTCTGCTTATCAGTAACTTGATCCCAACGACCTTGGCTACCGTGATGAAGACTCTTGCTTTTTGCTGCACTCTTGATCTGCAGCCCTTTTGAGGAATTCTTTGGGACCCTTAACATCGGAGGAATGGTTCTTGATGGCTCTGGTTTCAGCTAGCGTTGAGTAAAGTGCCGGGCATCAATTATCGTGATCTTACAAGTGAGAATCGTAATGGCAAGCATCATCTGGTAAAAAACAAGTCCAAGGCTTCAATTCGTGATATCATGGTGTCTACCCCAAGTGAATGTGGTGATCAATCGAAAATAGGTGATTCCATGACTTCCATTTCATCACCTCTACATACGGCCTTGAGGGAGTTTGCTAGTAGAAACTGGGAGCAACCTTTGGCGGCAATCGACCTGGTGCCTCGTAAAACTGTCGAGGAGATGATTTTTGACAATGATGGAAGCATGGTGAAGATGGAAAAAGATGTTAAGATGATCGTGGAAGAGAACAACAAGCTGAGAGATATGGTTTAGACACTCATAGTAGAAGTAAAGAGGCAATCAACTGTTATATAAGACCTAGCTGGAAGAGTGAAAAGCTTGGAGAAGAAGCTATCAAGGAGGAACAAACTATCAAGGAGGAACAAACAGAGGAAGCTACATTATGGGAAAACAACATGTGTGTTGGAGTTAATGCTTGCATGTGTCAAGTGGACAAAATGACAAGTGACAGTCCACTTGGATATCCTGCATGTTTGTGTGTGTTTTGCTTAGTGTTGAAGACTACTACGTGTAGCTATGCATGTCACTATGATAAACATGTTTTACACTTGTTTCTCATGTATTAACAAGTGTTATATCTGTTGATGACTTGTGTTAATGAAGTTGTGTATATATTTGTTGAATATGAATAAACTAGTGTGGCCTTCTTTCTTTGTCTACCCTGTTTTAGAGATATAAAACAGAGACTGCATCCAACAACCATTTACTCTCTTTTTTCCAAAATTGTAATATGGTATCAGAGCACAATTTGAGTTCTTGAGGGACCAAACCTCTGAATATCACCACAACCTTCCAAACAATAACCCACCGTTGGAGCATGGCAAACAACAATATCTTCTTTCATCAAACACACCATTAAGTGAGTTTGAGGTCCTTAAGATGAAAGACAATGAAGTGATGAAGGTCTGCAGAGATGAGCTAATGCAAACAACAAATTAGGTGAGATTGTTGGATGAGAATATTCTAGGTAAAATTGTTGTGAAGAAAGTCTTTGAAAATGCCTTGAGTGCAAAATTCAAAGGCAAAGTCATGTTTGAGACAACACCAAGAAAGGAACATGGTGAGTTAAGGGAGAAAGAAAAAAGAGGTCATCAACACAACAAGTCTTAGCTCAGGAAGAACAAGTTTCAGATTTGTTCACACAAGCAAGGAATAGTAGCACAGACTACTGTTGCAGCTGAGTATATGGCAGTTGTTATAACTGCAAACCAAGCCACATGGATAAGGAAAGTACCCCTCCATTTTGGAATGCCTCAGAAAAAACCAACTGAGCTGTTCGTGGTTAATAAATCAACAATTACTGTTGCCAAAAATGCAATCTTCTATGGAAGAACAAAACACATCAGTGTCAAGTATTATCTATCAAGTGATGTTAAAAAAAGTGGTGAAGTGCTCATTCCTCACTTTAGTTTTGAAGAACAGTTCATTGACATGTTGACAAAATCACTGAGCAAGCCAAAGATCAACTAAAGATTCTCCATGCAAGCATTAAGGGGGGAATGTTAGAGTTAATGCTTGCATGTGTCAAGTGGACAAAATGACAAGTGACAGTCCACTTAGATATCCTGCATGTTTGTGTGTGTTTTGCTTAGTGTTGAAGACTACTACGTGTAGCTATGCATGTCACTATGATAAACATGTTTTACACTTATTTCTCATGTATTAACAAGTGTTATATCTGTTGATGACTTGTGTTAATGAAGCTGTGTATATATTTGTGGAATGTGAATGAACTAGTGTGGCCTTCTCTCTTTGTCTACTCTGTTTTAGAGATATAAAACAGAGACTGCATCCAGCAGCCATTTACTCTCTTTCTCCCAAAATTATAACAATGTGCACCTAGGGAAAATCATCTGTATAAGATCAGGCATTTTTTCTTTTCTATGCTTGTAGTTTCTATCTATATTTTACAATTCCATTGATAAGAGATGCCGTATGACTTTCAAAATAGAAGAAAAGTTGTTTTGCCAATTGTTACATTTATGCATATATGTGTGTAATATTCAGAACTCTGCAATTCTTCTACAAGTAGCTCATTACATATGTTGTTTCAAATTAAGTTATTGCAAGTGCCTCCATGCCTGCATAAAAGACAAGTACAATGCAAAGATATATCCGTAAACAGTGAAGATATTTTTGGCGAATGAGGTTCAAACTGAAGCTAATTTACGAAAAACCTCTTCCTTGGGATTTACGAAAGGTGGCCAATACTCTGTTACACAACTCGATCGTTCTATACAAGAACCAAGAATATTCTGCACAATTCAAAAGACTCAAAAAAACCTAAGCCTCAAGACTTTACATTCCATGGCTCATACCATCAAGAACTCAAAATGTCAAGAGTAATTCATGCCCTCCAAACCTCACCAGCAGTAACAGGAGAAACTCTGCGATGATTTAGCAGTAGGTAAAGTTAAAATGATCAAGATTTCTATTGATTGACTAAGTAGCTGGTGGAGTTGCGAGCCTCCCCTCAGACTTGACAAAATGTTTCCTGATGGCATAGTCGACTAGGATAATGGTGGATTTGGTGGTGGTAGAAGGAGTCTATGGTCAAGAGGCTGAGATTAACATTCTCCAACAAGTTAATCTCACGAGATGAAGGGCCCCATTGCGATTTCACTTACTTGGTGTACTCTTTTCTCCGATCATGACGAATGAGTTAAAATTTGGTTGGCTTTGTATTTTATTTATGTTGTTTAAAAATGTCTTTTGATCAATCAGTTAAAAAAAAGTTAAAAACTTTTACTAGTCTGTTTAGTTCTTCTATCTTCGACGGTAATGTTGTATTTATGCATCATATTGGGAGCTTTATGATTTGAATGAGTAAACGACATCATATTGAGGGTGTTTCCTTTATTTAGGCCAAGGTAAGTCTACACTTGATTACTGCTGTTTAGCTTCACTGTTAGCCTGTTATATAGAAGAATTGATGGTATATTTAAGCGGGATGGGTAGCTTTCAGATTATCAAATATGTGTAACCGAGTTTTTGTTCCTTTTTTTCTCAATTGGGTTGACAGAGTGATGAACTGAGAATCCAACGATGCTTCTTGCTTCAGTTTGCTCCATTCTTGAAGAAATACCATGATTTGTGAATCTTTAACTTCATAGTCCATTGCCATTGCCAGAAAGCTCTGTTTAACAAAATCTACATGAGTCTAACTATTGTCATCCTAAGAAGAATTAGTGAAATTTCATAATACAAAGATGCCTTTGAATGGGTTATTTTTTAGAGTTTTGTTACTCTAATGCTGTGCTGATTAACATAAAATCAAAGTCCAAGCCTTAACGAAGATATGGGGAGGTTCAAGAATCTCAAATTTCTAATGCCATCAAGGAAACATGCAGTGGAAATTGCCCAAGAAACAATGAAGATAAAACTCAGAGAAATCAAACAAACAAAAAAATTCAAGAATTTACGTGGTTTTACCTTTTGCCTACTTCCACGGAGTGAAACTATTATTCTATTATTGAGAAATTAAAGTACAATAAATTGACCTTTATGGTTTTCCAAACCAACCCAAGATCCCTTGCACACTTTTCCTCAATAACCTCCCAAGAACACTCACCCAAATCACTCTAGCTCCACATAGAGCAAAAGACAGAGTTACAAGGTGTTCTCTTTTTAGAGCTCTCAAAGCACTACTTACAATTCTAAAGCCTAGAGATCCACTTTTATTGTATAAAAGTCCAAAGTAGGATGTGATTAGGACTCGATGTGAAATAAGAAGTTTAAAACTATACAACTACTCAATGTTGTACATAAACAAGAATCCTAATAAAAAAAGATCTAGAATTCTAGTTAACCTAAAACTCAACAAATCTCCACCTTTGACTTGAATTCAAACTCTTTAAACCTCTTCCACCAATCGCACTTAATTGCAACTTCCTAACTCTACTTACTTTCCAACACCTTTAACAACTCTCCAATCATAAGACTTTCCAAATCATTGGCCTTTATAATTATCACGACTACACATACTGAATCAAGCATGATCCAACACTCGATTCCACAAAACGGCCAATGCACCTGTGTAGCTGCCAAGTCAATGGCACTAATTGACTTCAGAAAGGGACCTTGATGACCCTTCCAATTCACTACTGACAAGATTTTTTATCCTTTCACCATCGTCTACACCATGGGAACCTTTCATCACCTCATCGGCAAATGAAATCTCACTTTGGTAGTTACCATCCCTTCGAGGCCTCACATTCTAGATGATATATACCATTATGCAAATTTCCCCTCATCAGGACCATGTCGCCTTGTGTGACTTTTACCACTCCATCACAAGCAGAATATCCATACCCTTTGGAGTCTAACAGGCTCAATGACATTAGATTCTTACGCATCCCTGAAACATAGGCCACACCACCCAAAGAGCACACAACCTTATCAAACATTTTGATTTTCACCACTTCGAGACCTATGACCTTTACTATTGACTTATTACCCAAAGTTAAATTTTCAGCCACCCCTTCTTGAAATAAATCAAAACAATCTTTCTGATAACATACGTGAGTGGCAGAAGCATAATCTAAATACTAATCAGAATTTGCATCCATATTTTCTAAGATTGCAAGGACATCACAATCAGCACTTTCAACAACGAAAGCACACTCATCTTTGTTCTTGTTACTTTCATCCCATTCTGTAGGATAATCCCTTTTAATATGTCCATACCCTTTGCATTGAAAACATTGAATATTGTTGGATCTAGACTTGCCACCCTTAGATCCCTTACCGGTTCACTTCCTCCTACAAACCTCAGTTACCAATGCCAAGCCATTTGGATCTCTAACCCTTTCCTTACTTTTCTTTCGGGCTTCACGAATCATTAACGTTGCTTGTGCTTGTTCTAACGTTATTGTATCCATCTCACATATCAAAGATTCCACAGATACCTCATAGGAGTTTAGAAGCAAAGTCAGGAACAATAGTGCCTTTTCCTCTTCCTCCACCTTCACATTAACCTTCTTCAACTGATCAGTGATCCCATCAAATTCATTCATCTGCTTCATGAGGTCTCCATTCTCCTCCATCTTTAAGCGATGCAACTTTCGCCCAAGCTGCAACTTGTTGGAAAGACTTTTCGCCAAGTAAATCTTCTCTAACTTTGCCCATAACCTTGGAGCATAATTCTTATCAATAACATGGTTAAACATGTTATCTCCAATGCAAAGCTGAATAGTGCTCACACACCTTTGCTTCAACTATGCCCATTCAACATCCTTCATTTCATCTAGTTACCCTTTCTCCTTTCCTAGCAAAGGGTGCATTAAACCTTGCTGCATAAAGAGATCTTTCATCATTTTCTGCCATTACGTGAATCTAGTCATCCCATCAAACTTTTCAATTGAAAAATTCGTAGAACTAGTAACTTTGGACAGCCTTGTTGAATCTTGAATTTACTGAGCCCGAAGCTCTGATACTAGTTTGTTGTGAAAATTGCCCAAAAAACAACAAAGATAAAACCCAGAGAAATCAAGTAAACAGAAAAAAAAAAATTTATATAGTTCAACCTCTTGCCTACGTCCACGGAGTGAAACTATTCTTCTATTATTGAGAAATTAAAGTACAATAAATTAACCTTTATGGTTCCCCAAACTAACCCAAGATCTCTTGTATACTCTTCCTCAATAACTTCCCAAGAACATTCACCCAAACCATTCTATCTTCACATAGAGCAAAAGACAGAGTTACAAGGTGTTCTTTCTCTAGAGCTCTCAAAGCACTACTTGCAATTCTAAAGCCTAGAGATATGCTTTTATAGTATAAAAGTTCAATGTAGAATGTGATTAGGACTCGATGTGGAATAAGAAGTTTAAAACCATACAACTATTCAATGTTGTATACAAACAAGAATCCTAATCAAATAAGATCTAGAATTTTAGTCAACCTAAAACTCAACAAAACATATTTTTAAAAATAGAAGGTTTCATTTTATCTCTTAGATTGCTAATGATAGTGAAGGTTTGTACAAACAGAAATCCATATTTCATTGGGATAAGAGTATGTCAAATTGAATAATGGTGAACGTGTTACAGCTAGTGGAAAGGTTAAGACGGAGAGTGGTGCAAAAGTGAAAGCTAAAGAAATAGGAATATCTTTCAAAGAAACAAGTAATGTAGAGAATGCTGAGACAACAAAGTAGCAGAAGCTTTGTGAGATTGAACCGTTAAGAGATCATTACAGAGTGGTCAAGAGCAGATGACATATGATAAAGGTGGTTAGTAGCAAAATGTTTTGAGCTTGCAACAATTATTTTAATGAGCATTACAGTTTAGTAGTGCAATATATCACACTTGATGCTCATTCTCTTCTATTATACCCAGTTATATAGGCCTTGTTTATATGCAACACAAGGCCCTTTACCTTTTAAAAGAAGAAGAGAGACATAATATTTCAAAACCATTCGAGAGTGTTTTCACAATACAATTGCTTTCAAAGGTGTTTTCACTACCTTGATCCATATATTTCGTTAACGTATAAATAGGGGTAAGGAGCTTTTAAGTAGTCAAGATGTGCATCACATTTTATAATTTATTTGACATGTGAAGGTTTTTGTGTTAATTGAATTGGTCTATTCCATTTTTTTACTTGTTTGTCTAAATATGAAAGTTTTCATTATAAATGACATGACATTGCGATTGATTCATCAATATGTCTTCACTTCACTTATCATCTCAAATTGTATAATTTAAAGTAAAAAATTTTATTATTTATCATGAAAATTTCCACAGCTGTTTCTTTCTCATGTCTTATTATTTCCTTGTGTCTATCAGTATTCCATTTCTAAAGGTTGAAGCTGATAACTTGGTATATGTACACACAAATTTCTCGTCGAAATTTCTTGACTTGAAATTATGAGACAAATACAAATATTTGATGATATGAGTGATAA
Organism: Theobroma cacao; assembly: GCF_053813885.1. Classification (NCBI taxonomy): domain Eukaryota; kingdom Viridiplantae; phylum Streptophyta; class Magnoliopsida; order Malvales; family Malvaceae; genus Theobroma; species Theobroma cacao. The sequence goes on from NC_142642.1 coordinate 2,413,994, forward strand.
TCTCTGAAAATTCCTTTGATTAATTTCTTCAATTCGTCTCAAATTCCATTAGCACTTGAGAACCTAAAAGAGCTTGAGTTGTTGGACCTTTCACAGAACAAACTCTCAGGGAAAATTCCTCCACAACTTACAAGTCTAACTTTCTTATCAGCACTAGACTTGTCTTACAACAACTTTGAAAGAACCATACCACAAAGTAACCAATTCAATACATTTTCAAATGATTCTCATCGAGGGAACCCAAGATTATGTATGTTGCCTTTGACAAGGAAATGTGATGAAGTTGGTTTTCCACTGCCACTTCTAGGGGAAGATGTAGATTCATTGGTAGATGGTATATCTGATTAGAAAATCGTGTTAATTGGTTATGTATGTGGATTGGTGATTGGGTGATCTATTGGATATACAGCACTGAATGAGATGGGAAACAAATGGCTTGACAGTTGCAAATGGAATGGGAAAAGGAATTGTAGAAGATGTAGGGGACTTTATCAAAATTCATGTTTCCAAGTCAAACAGGTAAAAATTTTCTTTTGAAACTTTGAAATATTTTTGAATGTGAAAGGATATTATTTGAATTTTTTGAACTCATTATGTCTCTCTTTGCAAGGTTCACTATCATATCATAAATTTTCTTCTTGTAGCATTGACATACATTATCAATCATTCTATTACAATTTTACAATGTAGGTATTTAAAACAAGACATGGCATGTAGAATAGTGTCCGGGCCTACCTTTTCAGTTCTAGAACAAGAACAAACATCTACTATGTTGTGAAAATTACGAAATTGTCTTTAAAGAATTGCCCAAGATCTTACCCAATCAATAGAATAAAGAAAGAAGAAATCAAGCACACCTATAAGAACACAAGAATTTACGTGGTTTGGTCTTTTGATGACTACGTCCACGGGCACAACAACAGAGAAAGATTCATTAAGAGAAAAAATTAGGAGATTACAAGAACAATCTCAAACTTACAACCCTTATCCCACGTACACCCAAACCACTCTCTTTAAATCTAGGTAATGATTATTCTTTAACCCCATAAGGTCCTTTTATGGTGGCAAATACAATAGCCTTATCCTAATATAATTAGAAATTGTTATTCTAGTCTAACTAGATTTAAAGACTATTTTAATAAGGTATACTAATTTAATTAGAATTAAACAATCCTAATTAAATCACAATTCAAGACTATCCTAACAAATCTCCATCTTAAGTTTGAATTCACCAAACTCCACTTTACGAACCAATCTTTGTCGACATCGCCACTACCCCAAAGGGTCTCAAGCACTACGAACACCGATCAAGTCCAAGCAATGCTTGAACTTTATCCTAAAAATCGACTTAGTTAGCATATCTGCCAAATTTTCATCTGTAGCTATTTTCTTTACTACAATGTCACCTCTAGAAACAATCTCTCGAATGAAGTTACACTTGACTTGGATGTGTTTGGTTTTCTCATGAAACATCTGATTTTTAGTCAAATGTATAGCACTTTGACTATCACAAAACAAAACTGTATGTGCTTGTCCAAAACCAAAATCACTAACCAAGCCTTTAAGCCACAAAGCCTCCTTCATTGCCTCGGTCACAGCCATATATTCAGCTTCAGTTGTAGACAAAGCAACGGTTGATTGAAGAACTACTTTCCAACTGATTGCAGACCTTGAGAGAGTGAACACATACCCCATTTGAGATCTTACTATTTAGATCACCAGCAAAATCTGAATCGGATAAGCCAACTACATTACAGCTAGTGCTTGCACCTCCTTCATACACTAAGCCAACATCTATAGTGCCTTTTAAATATTGAAGGATCCACTTAACAGCTTGCCAATGTCTTTTTCCTAGTTTATCCATGAATCTACTAACCATACTGACAACATGTGAAATATCAAGCCTAGTGCATACCATAACGTACATAATGCTACCCATTGCATTGGCATAAGGAACACGAGTCATGTACTCCTCCTCATCCTCCATTTGTGGTGATAAACCAGTTGAAAGTTTTAGGTGTAGTCCCAATGGAGTAGTCACAGACTTAGCATCTTGCATTCCAAAATGTTCTAGTACATTTTGAATGTATTTCTTTTGTGACAAACATAATCTCGACGCTCGTCTATCTTTGACAATTCCCATGCCCAATATTTTCTTTGCACCACCTAAGTCTTTCATCTCAAGCTCACCATTAAGTTGCTCCTTCAAAACATCAATATCTGACATACTTTTAGCAGCAATAAGCATGTCATCCACATACAATAACAAATAGATAAATGAATAATCTAGAAGCCTTTTATAGTAGACATAACCATCATATACACTTTTAGTATACGCATGTGCCTTCATGAACATCTCAAACCTTTGATACCATTGCTTAGGAGATTGTTTTAAGCCATATAATGACTTTTTAAGTAGACACACATAATTTTCCATACTGAGAACAACGAATCCCTCAGGTTGTTGCATTATATCCGCTTTTCAAGCTCATTATGTAAGAACGCTATCTTGACATTAAGTTACTCCAACTCAAAGTTAAAATATGTCATTATAGAAAGCAACACGCGGATTGAACGATGCTTCACAACAGGAAAGAATACCTCATTGTAGTCAATTCCCTCTTTTTGTGCATACCTTTTTGCCACAAGTCGTGCTTTGAATCTAGCACTTTCAACCCCTAAGATCCCTTCCTTTTTCTTGAAGCCCATTTGCATCCCACAACATTTTGGCCTTTAAGTGGTTTCACAAGCTCCCATGTTTGATTTCGGTGTAAAGACTCAATCTCCTCATTCATAGCAGTTAGCCACTGAGAAGACTCAATACAAGTAATTGCCTCACGATAAGAGTAAGGCTCATTAGTCTCTACTTCTTCAGCGACGGATAAAACATAAGAATCAAAATCACGCTCCACACAAGTAACAAAGTCATCAAACTTCTGAGGTGCTTTTGAAATCCTTCTAGGTCTGTCTGTAGCGATGCTTTGTTGTCGTATATGAGATACTGATTCTTGTACTTCTTGCGATTCATTTTGGATTTCACTGTCATCTTGCACTATCCCAAGAGCATTGAGTTCAAGCTCCACCTGCTTGTCCACTTCTTAGTCTGATGAGATTGCAATTCTAGACTTTATCCCATGAAGTAATGCAAACTCGTCAAAGGTAACATCCCGACTTACCATCAACTTGGGGGGACTTTGGATTAGTACAACATAGCTGATAACCCTTCACCCCATATGCATAGCCTAGGAATATGCACTTTTTTGCCCTCGGCTCAAGTTTACCATCACTTACATGAGCATAAGCAGGACAACAAAATACTCTCAATATAGAGTAATCGGTGGGTTTATCTGACCAAATTTCCTCGGGAGTCTTTAATTCAACTGCAATTGATGGAGACCAATTTACCAAGTAGCAAGCCATGTTGATAGCTTCTGTCCAGAATACTTTAAATAAACCAGCATTAGAAAGCATGCATCTTGCTCTTTCAACAAGTGTTCGATTCATCCGTTCTGCAACATCGTTTTGTTGTGGTGTTTTGATGACAGTGCGATGTCTAATGATTCCCTTATTCTTGCAAAATAGATCAAACTAACCTTTGCAAAATTCCAAACCATTATCTGTTCCAAAGCGCTTGATCCTTTTCCCTGTCTGCTTCTCGATCAGTGCCTTCCATAGCAAAAAAATGGTAAACACTTCATTTTTAGCCTTTAGAAAATACGTCCACACCTTTCTTGAAAAATCATCAATAAAGGTTAACATGTATAATGATCCACCTTTTAATGCCACTAGAGAAGGACCCCATAAATCTGAGTGGATGTAGTCTACTATATTCTTGGTTCGATGTGTAGCAGTGCTAAATTTCACTCGGTGTTGTTTGCCATAGATGTAATGTTCATAGAAATCTAACTTTCTTGTCTTTTGACCACACAGTAAACCAGACTTACTCAATTCTGTCATTCATTTCTCACTCATATGACCCAATCTCATATGCCATAAACGTGTAACATCATCATCAGGATCATGGGATGAGACTATAGAAGTAGTTTCAATAATCGTGCTTCCCACTAAACGATAAAAGCCCCCAGTTAACGTACCTTTCATGATAGTTAAGACTCCTTTAGATACCTTTAAGATACCATCTTGGCCATTATATTTGTAACTCTTCTTATCCAACAAACTCAAGGATATCAAATTCTTTTTCATGTCAGGTACATGTTTCACCTCAAGTGCCCTTACTATACCATCAAACATTTTGATTCGAATTGTGCTAATCCCAACAACTGAAAGAGAGAAATCATCTCCTAATTGTATAATGCTCATATCAACAGATTGATAAGTTGTAAACCAATCACGCCTAGGACATATATGGAATCAACAAGCCGAATCTAAGATCCATGTATCCTTAAAGTTACCATTAGTAACTGCAGGAACATTATCAGCTTCCTCAAAAGTATCAAAATCATTTTCAACTATGTTTGCAGTATTTTCAGACTTGTTGATCTTTTCATCACCCTTGAATTTAATACAGTCTTGACGAAAGTGACATTTCTTACCACAGTTCTAGCAAATCTTCCCTCTTGATCTAGATTTGGATCTAGATTTACCTTTTCTATCTGAGCTTTTCTCTTCACTTCTACCTCTATTCACAATCAACCCTTCTGCTTGATTTTCATTTCGAATACCACCAACTTTCTTCTTTAATTTCTTGAAATTTAAAGATGCCCTTACATCCTCAAAAGTGAGAGTGTATCGGCCGTATAACATAGTATCCATGAAGTTTTCATACGATGGAGGCAAAGAACATAAAAGAATTAAGGCTAAGTTTTCATCCTCAATTTTAACATCGATATTCTTTAAATCAAGAATAACTCTATTAAATTCATCAATGTGGGTATTAACGGATATACCTTCACTCATCTTGAGAGTATACAATCGTTGATTCATATAAAACCGATTTGTCCAGGATTTAGTCATATAAATACTCTCGAGTTTAAACCACACTGCAGCAGTAGATTCTTCATTCGTGACTTCTCTTAGCACCTTATTAGACAAAGCTAGGAGAATAGCACTATGTGCTTTCTCCATATGGTCATTTTTCTCACCATTAGATAAATTCGAAGGAAGATACTCTTTTTCCTTCAGTGCTTTCAACAGTCCTTGTTGCACTAGCAATGCGCGCATCTTAACACGCCATAGGCTGAAATTATTTCTTCCATTAAACTTTTCAATCTCATACTTGGTCGACAAAGTTGCCATAGCGAGATTCAAATTGACTTAAGACCTTGAAGCTCTGATACCAGTTTGTTGTGAAAATTGTAAAATTGTCTCTAAAAATTACCCAAGATCTTACCCAATAAATAGAATAAAGAAAGAAAGAAAGAAATCAAGCACACCCATAAGAACACAAAAATTTACGTGGTTCAGTCTTTTGATGACCTGCGTCCATGGTCACATCAACAGAGAAAGATTCACTAAGAGAAAAAAATCAGGAGATTACAAGAACAATCTCAAACTCACAACCCTTATCCCACATACACCCAAACCACTTTCTCTAAATCTAGGTGATGATTATTCTTTAATCCCATAGAGTCCTTTTATAGTGGCAAATACAATAATCTTATCCTAATATAATTAAGAATTGTTATTCTAGTCTAACTAGATTTAAAGACTATTTTATTAAGGTATATTAATTTAATTAGAATTAAACAATCTTAATTAAATCACAATTGAAGACTATCCTAACATACTAAGAACAGAATAATCTTAACAAATCAAGATCAAGTAAATATCTGTTGTCGTTGTGTTGGAAGAGAACAATTTATATCAAGGTATGTGTTTCTATTTCCTAGATGATAAGTTTTCCCAAACCTCTCATAGCTAATTCCTTATAAAATTTTCTTTATATTAATCCAATATCATCATCCTCTGTTTCTCTGTTTCTACACTCACAAACAACTGTTTTGTTGTACGATCTTGAGCTACAAAATTTCAATCCTAAGTTGATATCCATTTAGAATAGTTGACTGCACAAACAAATGAAGTAGTGCAGTGCAACTTTTAACAACTCGAAGGGTATGAATGATGCAAAAACTTTCTAATGGTCTAAAATTGAAAGAAGTACATATTAATATGTTATGTTGACTTTTTTAATTGATTCAGTTTTAGCTTTCAAAAAAGAAAGTGGTTAAAGCTTGTTATGAAATGCGCATCTCTTAGTAAAACGAAGTAACTTCATCCTTGTAATTTTCAGGCCAATGATTTAAGATGATACATATTGCATGGAAAAGAAGGCGTACATAGCTGCAATTCCATTCCGATTAAAGGCTTCCACTTATCTGTTACTTTATGAAATTGCTGCTTCAACTCCATTCTTTTATGCCCAATCACAAGCAAAAGACCTTCTTTCCCTTAGTTTCAACTCATGCTAGATATTGTGGACCCTTTGAAGAAATGCCAGGTCATTTCGCTCTCAAGTAGTCAACTTGATGATCTAATAAACCAGGAAGGTTGTTAAGCCTTCAGCAATCTGCAATTCAACCTATTATGAATTTTGGCTCAGCATTTATGTTTGCAAGTTTTGTGCAGGTTAAAAAGATATTTGATGACTTGAGGTTGATGAAAGTCTCATTGGACGGAGTGATTATACATGTACAAAGATATTGTAGCGAGAGGCTTCTACTACAGCTATGTTTTCCATGTAGCCTTAGTTCTTGTTTCTCAGAGCTGATGCTTAATTAAAAAATGTGCTTATCAAAGCAAATTACTTTATTCTCATCAAAACGGTGATTATAAAATTTTAGAGGAAAGAAGAAAACAAAAGAGACAATAACGTTAAAGTTCACGCTAAACATGTAACATATCAATAAAACTGCTTTTAAGGGCCAAAGATTACTGATCTTGATGGAAAAAACCCATTGAGTTTAAGTTTAGGTTGGCTATGTGATTTCACTAACATTGTTTTTCTTTTATGCAGAAAGTAGTGTTCTCTCCATTGAGCAAACTGTTCATTCCCCTGCTTCCTCCAAAGAATGCTTTCTCTGCTTTGGATATTCTTTCCAAATTGGAATGCTCCTTAAATACTATCACCGCCTTCCTTAGATGTTCCCACCCCACTGAAACTCTCAGGGGTTGTAATAGGTCAAGAATATTTTACGAGTAGGTGTCATGGACTCTAATTTGATCAACCTAAATCTTGGCCATTGTGGAGGTTGTAAGTTGTAGCTGGTTCTTGCAAGATTAATATTGCACTGCTACCAAGAGATGGAAACGCTACTTCACGTGCAAAAGATAGTGATACAGTTGGTTGGTATCTTAGGAAAGCCGTGGATATTCTTGAGTGCTATAAAAAGAATAAAGTTTGTTGATCCAAGGGGTCTGTGGGTTTGTTTTGCTGATGACACTGTATGCATAGGTGTTTGGTTTTATTTAGTTTTGCTGGGCTATATTCTTGTGAGCAGCTCCTTTTGGGGTTGCTTGTTTGTAGCATTGCTGTTGTGTAATTCCTTTTTTATTAACAAATTGAGATGTTTTTCAAAAAACAAAAAGGGTGTGACTCTCCCTTTTTTTGGCATTTAAACTCTGAAAAAAGTTAAAGAGAAGCATGATACTAACAAAAATGTTTAGAATCACCTTGAAGGAGCTCATGATTGAATAATTGAATGCAAAGTGATTTAGTAGGAAAAGAGATTATAGGTCGATGGATAACCTCCTACAGGACATTTAAGGATCGATAATTTCTAATAACTTCTTCATTTCATCTAGTTCAGTATTTGGAATTCAGATGTCAATGGTAATTGAATTGATAAAAAATCCTTTTAAGACAGCAGATGTTTTGATCCTTTCATGCCCATAAGAGCTTAGATGAAGCCATAAATAGATAGCATATTGATTGAAAATAAATAAAAAGAATACATTAATTGTCTAATTACCTAGACTCATTTGATGGACAGGTGAATTGCAGATTTAGTTTCACTCATTGCCAGCATCTTTCTTTGTTAACTGGACAAGAACATATGTAGTTATGTCTTTCTGTAATCTGCAATTAATCTGTGTTTAGTTTGAGCTCAGAAGTTATGTTTGGAAGTTTTGGACAGAGTGTCTTTACAACTATCCTTCTCAAGTAATTTTAGTTCTTGCTCCCTTCAGTGAATGCTTTCTATGAGGTTGGACAACTCCAACTGTCATGGAGACATGGACTCTGATCTAATCAAGTTGAATTCTTGGCCATTGTTGAAGGTTGTCAAGTGTGTTAATTCTAGGAGAGTTGACAATGCACTGCTAGCTGCAGGTGGAAATCCTACTTCATGGGCGAAAGATGATAACAAGGTTCATTGGGATCTTAGGAACGCCATGAATAATCTTGAGTTCTATCAAAAGAATAAAATTTATGCCATTCAACAGCTTGTGGAAAAATTTTGTATGTACATTGCAATTTTCAGCTGATTCTTTATATATCACTGTCTACTCATTTATGCCTATTCATCTATCTGTTTAAATTTTTAGTTTTAGTTTCTTATTCAGGTTCGGACCCTGCCTGGTGTTCTGTGTTCGGGTGGGAGTTTGCTGATTTTTGTTTGTAAGGCTGATGTGATTCAATTATGGTGTCTTTGTTCTTTTCCGTTCTTAGGAGAGTTCATGGTTTGTATCATGGTCTTGGCGTGAGGTGTTTTCCTGGGCAGCTTCTGTTTGTGCGACTTGTTCCCACAATTTTAAAGGTCTGGCAGTTTTGCCTTTGACCATTCTCTGATACTCAATACAAATTACTTATTGAGAAAACAAATTCAACCACTTAAATGTTGAATTGCCAAGTCAGTTCATATTAATTGGTTGGTTTAACCAATGTATTAAATTAGGAACAATTAAGTAATAATCATAAGATCGTTGTAACCTTTGTTTCACATTACAATGCATAAAATCAAAAACCAAGTCTTAACGAATCTCCGATTTCTAATGCAATTGACAAAGCATATACATTTGTAAAAATCAAAGGTTTCACTCCATTTCTCTACTAATTAACAAGAACATTAATTTCTTTTAGATTAACGTCCTGTCAACATTAAAATTAATTTTTACTCTATTTTGAGAAAAAAATATAATTTTTAAAATTATTCAAGGGTTTATAGTACGTAATCAAATATTTCACAATGCAATTACTTTCAAAGGGTGTCTTTCACTATTTTAACCAAATTGTTTTTTAAAAGTACAAAAAGGGGTGAGAATCATCTCATTGCTTTAGAATTAATCAAGACGTGCTTTACATTTTATTCTATATATTTTATATGATTTTTTTTAAAAAAATTGAATTTCTCTCTTCCATTTTTAATTGTGTACCATAATATGAAAATTTTGATTATTAAACCGATTTGATTTTGAGAATATAAGTGAATATGAATCTGAAGTAATTAGATTTGTCAATGTATTTACAAAATATAAAAAATAAAACTATGCATTTAGTTATTCATAGATTCAAAGATGAAGAAGTTTTAATGATAAAGTTAGTTATAGTCCCAAGCTTTGCCATGGAATTGCTATACCAATCAAGAACTGGTAGAACTTGTACATATTCCCTAACTGATGTATACACAAAAATATCTTTGCGTATGGGTGGAAATTATGGTAATAAATTGTATTGTTTCATTTTTTGATGCATAAAATCGAACGTCATGCCTTAACGAAGATCTACAAAGGTTCAAGAATCTCAAATTTTTTCCTTTAAAAAAAAAAATCTCAAATTTTTAATACCATCAAGAAAGCATATTTTTAAAAATCAAAGGTCTCATTTTATTTCTCTACTAATAAGAACATTATTTTAGACTAAAATCGTGTCAACATTCAATTAATTTTTTCCAACTCTATCTATATAAAGAGAGACATAATTTTCCAAAACAATACAAGGGTTTATATGATATAACCAAATATTTCACAATGCAATTACTTTCGAAGGGTGTCTTTCACTCATTTGGTTCACACATTTCTTAAACTATTGTATGATTACAGATGAACAGTCTATGCATTATTAATTGTCTATGTCGACATACCTAATTTTTAGTGTCAACACAACTTACAAAACGGGGTAAGGATCATTCTATTGCTTTTTTTTTTTTTTAAAAAGATCATTCTATTGCTTTTGAGTAGTCAAGATGTGCATTATATTTTATAATATGTATTTAATGTGATTCTTTTTAATTGAATTTCTCTCTTCCATTTCTTAATTGTTTGCTAATATATGAAAATTTTGATTACAATTAAGTAAACCGATTTGGTTATGAGAATATACTTAAATATGAATATGAAGTGATTATATTTATCTATGAATTTGGAAAATATTAAAATAAACTTATGTATTAAATTATTCATAGATCGAAGAAAGATGAAAAAATTTAATGATAAAATTAGTTACAGTCCCTGATGCAAAATTGCTAAACCGGTTGATCTTATTCTTGTACCTTAGCAGTTGTATGCACAATAATATACAGTCTTACCAAACAAACAAAGTTGAAATGATGGCAAAGAGTAAATGCTGGTATTATAATCTTTGAACTAAATGTGCATGAAATATAATGCATAGAAAACCATTAATTGTTTAAATCCCAAGTTTTTCTTTCATCATATTATTTTCAAAATGTTGAAAAGTCATTTATAATAACTTTATCAACAAGTTAATTAATTGCTATCCTTCAATATCTACATTTACATCTACGCTATTTCAGTGAATTTTCTCAAGTTTCATAAATAAAGACTTCATGAAGTGATTTGTGCAAAGAATTGGAAAAGTCTTCATTATAAGACATGACATCTCGGTTAATCCATCAGCATGTCTCCGCCTCATTCATCTTGATTTCATGGAGTAACAATCATGTAATAGGAAAGTCTTTCACCTAATTTGATTCAACTGCTAAACAAAAGCTCAAACTCATTTGTCAAACCCGTTTTTGGAAAAATGCTTCAGCTTCATGGAGGCAAATATAACTTCTCTCCACCATTCTTGGTCTTGTGGGGTAGAATTTTTGGAACCCATCTGCCTCATTCACTTGAGAAGAGAGACGATCCAAAGCAGTGTTAATTCTGAGTGTGTTTTAGTCTTCTCAATGATTTGACTAAGTTAAGTCCTTGCTGGTTTAATGCATGTGCAACAAGACTTTTCTTTGTTTCTTTCTCTGCCTAGTGGATGTGCAACTGCTAAGAAGATCACTTTTATTGAGTAACAATCGGGCAAAAAGACAGAAATTAATTTGCATGATGCGAAGACTTGGTATAAAACAAAGACTAAGACTACAAGAAGACCAAGACAATCTCATATCATTTTCCTTTTGGGTCCACAAAAAATAGTTTCTAAACTGTAAAAGTTTGAGGAGAGAAAATGAAAGTTAACCATTCTTTCTTTTTCCTTTTTCTATCATTTTCTTTCTATGTTGAATCAACGTCATGAGATAAAGGCAGATAGAATGATAATGTAATGTGAAGAGGAAATAATTTTGTTATTTGTTTGCAAACTTATGTTTATATCCAGGTGTGATATGAATATCTTAGTTTTTTTTTTTTTTTGGAAAATTATATCTTATTCAGTTTTCAGTTTTCAATTGTATGGGTGTAAATTATGGTGGTGAATTGTATTGTTTCACTTTTTGATGCATAAAATCAAAAGTCATGCCTTAACGAAGATTTATATATAGAGGTTCAACAATTTTTTCCTTTAAAAGAAAAAGAAGTCTCAAATTTTTGATACCATCAAGAAAGTATATTTTTAAAAATCAAAGGTTTCATTTCATCTCTCTACTAATAAGAACATTATTTTAGACTAAGATCATGTCAACATTCAATTAACTTTTTCCAACTCTATCTATACAAAGAGAGAGAGAGAGAGAGAGAGACATAATTTTCCAAAACCATTCAATGTTTTACATGATATAACCAAATATTCCACAATGCAATTATTTTCAAAGGGTGTCTTTCACTCCTTTGGTCCATGCATTTCTTTAACCGTTGTGTGATTATAGATGAACACTGTCGACGTCCTACTTAACTTTTAGTGTCAACACAACGTGTCATACTTAATCAACACAACGTACAAAATGGGATAAGGATCATTCTATTGCTTTTGAGTAGTCAAGATGTGTATTACATTTTATAATATGTATTTCCTGTGATGGTTTTTTTAATTGAATTTCTCTCTTCCATTTTTTAATTGTTTGTTAATATATGAAAATTTTGATTACTATTAGGTAAACCGATTTGGTTATGAGAATATACTTAAATATAAGTATGAAGTGATTAGATTTGTCTATGTATTTATAAAATATTAAATTATTCATATATCGAAAGCTGAAAAAATTTAATGATAAAATTAGTTACAGTCCCATGCTTTGTCGTAAAATTGCCAAACTAGTTGAATTTATTCTTGTACCCTTAAAATTGTATGCACAAGAATATACATAGACTTACCAAACAAACGAAATTGAAATGATGGCGAAGAGTAAGTGCAGGAATTATAATCTTTGAACTAAATGTGCATGAAATCTAATACATAGAACAAAAGCATGAGAAACAAGTTATGAAAAGGTCTTAATTGGTTCAATGATGAAAGAAAACCATTAATTGTTCAAATCCCAAGTTTTTCTTTCATCATATTATTTTCAAAAAGTTGAAAAGTCACTTATGATAACTTTATTAACAAGTTAATTAATTACTATCCATCAATATCTACATTTCCATCTACAATATTTCAGTGAACTTTCTCAAGTTTCATAGATAAAGACTTGACGAAGTGATTTGTGCAAAGAATTGAAAAAACTTCATTATAAGACATGACATCTCGACTGATCCATTAACATGTCTACGCCTCATTCATCTTTATTTCATGAAGTAACAATAATACAATAAAAAAGTCTTCCACCTAATTTGACTCAATTGCTAGACAATAGCTCAAACTCATTTGTCAAACACGTTTTTAGAAAAATGCATCAGCTTTATGGAGGTAAATACAACTTCTCTCAACCATTCTTGGTCTTGTGGGATATAATTTTTGGAACCCATATGCCTTATTCACTTGAGAAGAGAGCCGAAACAAAGCAGTGTTTGTTCTGAGTGTGTTTTAGTCTTCTCAATGATTTGACTAAGTTAAGTCCTCGTTCGTTTAGTGCACGTGCAACAAGACTTTTCTTTGTTCCTTTCTCCGCCTAGTGGTAGTGCAACTGCTAAGAAGATCACTTTCATGGAGTAACAATTGGGCAAAACGACGGACGTTAATTTGCATGATGCGAAGACTTGTACAAAGCAAAGACTAAGACTATAAGAAGACTAAGACAATCTCATATCATTTTTCTTTTGGGTCCACGAAAAATAGTTTCTAAATTCTAAAAGTTTGAGAAGAGGAAATGAAAGTTAGCCATTCTTTCTTTTAGGTAAACCGATTGTTAGGAGAACATAGGTAAATATGAATACGAAGTAATTAGATTTGTCAACGTATTTGCAAAACATTAAAATAAAATTATGCATTCAATTATTCATAGATCAAGAGATGAGGAAGTTTTAAGTTAAAATTTTTTTTTTAGTCCTCAAGTATAGGGTGTTTTTGAAAATAGCCCTCTTCCTAATTTTAATTGTTTTTAGTTAAATTGGACAAAATTACCTTTAATAATGTTACACTCCATTACATGATGTTACATGCCATGTTGAAAAAATATTTTTGTTACACGCCATGTATAAAAATATGTTACACGCCATAGTTAAAAAAGGTTGTTACACATCATGTTGAAAAAAAATATTATTGTTACACGTCATGTACAAAAACATGTTATACATCATGTTAAAAAAAGAGTGTTTTTCATAAATGGGCTTGAGGCATAAGGCGTTTTTAAAAATAGTCCTCCTTATAATTTTATCTGTTTTTAGCCAAGAGAAAAAAAATTAAACAAAATTATCTTTAATGAAATCGACCCATTCGTTAAGCTCTGCGCCTCAACCCGAAACCTATTAACGGGTCAAGTATGTTTAGGTTTGCGCCTCAAACTGACTCATATTTTTTGAGCTTACCTCACCAGACTATTCATCTCTGAAGTATTCCTTACCAAAAAGAAAAAAGTTTAAGCATTTTGAGCATTTTAGAGTAGTTTTTGATATACGAAGAAAACTTGTGAGAGTTTTGAGCATTTTTAAACATTTTAGAATGATTTTTGATATATGAAGAAAAACTTTCGAACATTTTGAGCATTCATATTTGTTAATTATGTTATTAAATGAAATATGGTGTATCATTTGAAGTTGTTGATCTTGTTAAATGGAATTTAGTAGTTTTGGTGATTTTCGAGAATTATGTTACTACTTTTTAAATATTGCGTGATTGACTTTGGGCATTACGTGATTGATTTTTTATAAGACATTACGTGACAGTTTCTGATAAGACATTACGTGACTAGTTAATAGGCATTGCGTGACTAGTTTTTTATAAGGTATTGTGTGACTAACTTTAGGCATTGCGTGATTAGTTTTTGATAAGATATTGCGTGACTAGTTTTTGATAAGACATTGCATGACCAGTTGATAGGCATTGCGTGACTTGTTAGTAAGGCATTGCATGACTTGTTAGTTAGGCATTGCGTGATTTGTTAGTAAGGTATTGTGTGACTAATTCGTAAGGCATTACTTAAAAATCAATCATGCAATGTATAAAAACTAGTCACGTAATGCCTAAAACCAATCACGTAATGACTAAAAACTAATTGTACGGTGATTAAGTCACGCAATACCTAAAAATCAGTAAACTCAATTTTGAGGTTTTATGAATAAACCAACAAATTCAAGAACCTAAAACACCTTTTTTTTTTTGCTAAGCCATGAAATTGTGCATTTCATAAAAGATAGGTTACAAAACTCCATAACCCTCCAAAGAAAGAGAAAATATATCCCTATCAGGAGGTCTTGCTCACTCCCCTTATACAAAAACAAAATATACTTTATTTACAAAATATTCCCCGAACAATTTCAATTTAAAATTTCATAAAAAAAATCAAAATCCCTAGCAAACATGCTTAATAATCATCTCAATCCCAGATACAACAAAACCATGAACCACCATAAAACCCATCAAAGATGCTTTAGTTGTTCTTTCTCCTTGAGCAAAATCGTTGTTCATCACCCTTAAGAACCCCAAGATCCACCATCCAAAAAATTAAAACAAAATAAGAAAGAGCTTGATGTCATATCTGCGAATTGGATGACGAAATAGACATATTTGAGCAGAGAGAGAAATCGAGATTTAATTTTGAAATTTTTATCTAGATGGCGGGAGAGAGAAAACTAAAACCGTTTTAATTTGTCTGAAATTTTTTAAAGGGTATTATTGTCAAGTCATACCAAAAACTGGCTAAAAACAGTTAAAATTATAGAGACGGTCATTTTTGAAGTCACCTTTCTATGAAAGTCATTTCACACAATTTTCTCCTTAAAAAACTGTAGTTGTTACACGCCATGTTGAAAAAATATTGTTGTTACACGCTATGTTAAAAATATTTTTATTACACTTTAATACCTAAAATGTTATGGTTACTTACGAACCAAAACTTCAAATCCTCTGAACTCTCTTAATTTTTTTTTTATAATTTGGCACCAATTAAAGTGTTTTTAACATGTTTTCATAAATCAAAACACAGATTTTCTTATTTAAAATACCTATTTCAACCAAAAATTAAAAAAATTCCCTTTGAAACCCTAGATTTATAAATTTCAAATTCTTGAGTTTATTGCTGTTTAGATCCTGAATTGATCCAATTAAAAACTATTTCAAACGTCTATGATCATTTTAGTTCATCCTAAATACATATAAATCAAATTCTCCAAATAACCACTCACCCTAAGCACTTCAAACCCATCGCTTGGCTTCTGGAAAGCGTAGGAGAGAGAAATTTGAAGCATAGCAAACGAATGTCGAAGAGAGAAATCGATAAAATTAGAAAGAGATTAGAGAGATGGATGGTATGAGAGAGAAATTGGAAGCATAAATGAGGAGAAATTGTGATGAATGATTGAATTTATTTGAAATAATTTCAAGGGTATTTTTGTCAAGTCATGGCTAAATATGACTAAAAATAGTTAAATTTATTTTGATGGTTATTTTTGAAATGCCATTATCAAGAAGATTATTCTTCACAATTTTCTTAAGTTTTAATGATAAAGTTAGTTATAGTCTCACACTTTGCCACAGAATTATACCAATGAAGAACTGGTAAAACTTGTACATGTTTTCTAACTGGTGTATGCACAACATCTTTTTTTTTTGTATGGGTATAAATTATGGTACTGAATTGTATTGTTTCACTTTTTGATGCATAAAATCAAAGTTCAACCCTTAACGAAGATCTGGGGAGGTTCAAGAATCTTGAGTTTCTACCTTTCACGAAAAAAGAATCTCGGATTTCTAATTCCATCAAGAAAGCATATTTTTAAAATTCAAAGGTTTCATTTTATCTCTTTGCTAATAAGAACATAATTTTAGATTAAGGTCATTTCAACATTCTATTAACTTTATTTCAAATCTTTATATTATAACATATGAGCCATGAAACTCAACCATTCGACGTAAAAGATGAGTCGCCATTGACTTTTATTGCTTAGGTGTGATGAATCATCTAGGTGAATATATTTTCCTAATGAGGTTCTAGGTTTGACTTTGGTTCACTAAAAAAAAAAAAGTTCTGATCTACAAAATAGATTTCGTCATCAATTAACTTTTTCCAACGCGATCTACATAGAGAGACATAATTTTCCAAGGGTTCTTTTCAAAAATACTCCTCATACATAAGGTGTTTTTGAAAATAATATTTTCTATAATTTTAACTATTTTTAACTAAGAGAAATTAATTTTGGATAAAATTATCCCTAATGAAACTGACTCATATGTTTAGGTCAACACCATAAACCAACTCATATCCTATGAGCTTTCCTTGCTAAACCATTCATCTTCAGAGTATTCATCGCTAGAAAGAAAAACCTTTAAGTGTTTTGAGCATTTTGGAGTGATTTTTAATACATGAAGAAAAACTTTAAGTGTTTTGAGCATTTTAAACATTTTTGAGTCGTTTTTGATACATGAAGAAAAACCTTTGAGCATTTTAAACATTTTTCACTAAGTAGGTATATTTGTTGATTATGTTGTTAAATGAAATATGATGTGTTGTTTGAAGTTGTTGATTTTGTTAAATAGAATTTCGTAGTTTTGGTGATTTTTAGGCATTGTGTAACTGATTTTTAGGTATTACGTGACTAGTTTTTAGGTATTGCGTTACTAATTTTTAAGTATTGTGTAGCAGGTTAATAACGTATTACGTGACTGATTTTTAGATATCGCGTTACTGGTTGATAGGGCATCGTGTCATTGGTTATTAGACATTACGTGACTTAGGCATTCTGTAATTGATTTTTAGTCATTGCGTGACTGGTTAGTAGGGCATTGTGTGACTGATTTTTAAGCATTATGTGACTTAGGCATTGCCTAAAAATCAATCACGCAATGCCTACAACTCAGTCACGTAATGTTTAAAACCAGTCACGCAATGTTTAAAACCAGTCACGCAATGTTTAAGTCACGTAATGCCTAAAATCCAAAAATACAATAATTAAGTTATGCAATGCCTAAAAATCAGTCTCGTAATACATAAAAACTAGTGAGATAATGCTAAAAAAACTAGTAATGCAATGCTTAATAACTAATTGATTTGCTTGCTTGTAGCCAGGTTTAAGTTGCCGAAGTCATACAGCGTTTTAATTTACAAATATGTCTAATCAATTTTAACCCCTTAATTTTGGAGTTCTATGAATATAAACCAATGAATCCAAGAACCTAAAACACATACCTTAATGTCATCTCTGCTTTTTGGGATGGTGAGAGAGAGCTAAATGGCGAGATAGACAGTATTTGATAAGAGAGAAAAATCGAGATTTAATTTTGAAATTTTTATTTAGATGGCGGGATAGAGAAAACTGAAACCATTTTAATTTTTTTGAAATTGTTTAAAGAATATTGTTGTCAAGTCATGCTAAAAATTATCTAAAAATAATTAAAATTATAATGAAAAATATTTTTGAATTAAGTTTATGAGAAAAATTATTTCTCACAATTTTCTCATTTAGGTCTTTCAAAACCATTAGAGGGTTTATATGATATAACCAAATATTCCACAATGCAATTACTTTCAAAGGGTGTCTTTCGCTCGTTCGGTCCACACGTTTACTAAAGTGTGTATGATTATAGTTGAACCGTCTTTGCATTATTTGTTACCTACAACGTACTTAATTTTAGTGTTAATAACGTACAAAAGGAGTAAGTATCATTCTGTTGCTTTTGACTAGTCAAGATGTTCATTACATTTTATAATATATAAAGTTTTTTTTTGTTAATTGGATTTCTCTCTTCCATATTTTTAATTGTTTGCCTAAATATGAAAAGTCTCCATTATAGGACATGACATTTAGACTGATCCATCAGTATGTGTTTGCCTTATTCATCTTGATTTCAGTTGATTGAAGATGTTTGGAAATCTAAATTTAAAGATGTTTTTTATTCATGATGTCGTTTCAAATTGTATAATTAAAGGTAAAGAATTTCATAACATACTATCAAAATTTCCACAGCTTGTGCCAACTTTTTCATGTATTATTCTTTCCTCATGTCCATCAATATTCCGTTTCTAAAGGTTGAAGTTGATAACTTTGTATATATTAGACCGTTCATCGAAAATTAAATTAATTTCTCCTGTCAAGGTTGCCATCCCTATTGTCCCAACAATTCGAGTCCTCATCACTTTTACGAAAGTTGAGGAGCTTCAGCCCATAGAGGAGTTCTCAACACCTCTTTCCAGTCCAGCTCATTTCCAGGATGCCTAGTCAAAGGAATCAGATGGTTCAACATCATGGATAAGAGGGAATCGTGGTCGCTAGTCAAGTGATAGTAATAGTCACCGGTGTAAGGATGAGGTTGATCCTTTCCACATACCATCCGACTATACATAGGACAAAAGCGTGAGAAACAAGCTATGAAAAGTCTTAATTGGTTTAATGATGAAAGAAAATCATTAATTGTTCAAATCTCAAAATTTTCTTTTACCATATTATTTTCAAAGAATTGAAAAGTCATTTATGATAACTTTGTTAACAAGGTAATTAATTGGGACTGTTTATCAATATCTACACCTGCATTTAGGCTATTTTAATGAACTTTCTCGAGTACTCTTAGAGATAAAGACTTCGTAAAGTGATTTGTGCTAATCACTTTGATTGGAAAAGTCTTCATTGTAAGACATAACATATCATCAGCATGTCTCTGCTTCATTCATTTTTTTTTTCATGGAGTAACAATCATGCTATAAAAAAGTCTTCCACTTAATTTGATTCAACTGCTATACCACAGCTCAAACTCATTTGTACAAACACGTTTTTTGAAAAATGCATCAGCTTTACAGGGGCAAATACAACTTCTCTCAACCATTCTTGCTCTTGTGGGATAGAATTTTGGAACCTACATCCCTTATTCACTTGACAAGGGAGCCGAAAGCGGGTTTCGAAGCACGGCCTGATAAAGAGGATGTTTAGTTTAATTTAGTAGATTGGGGCGCATTTTGTCTGTTAGAAAAAGTACCATGCACTCTATACACTTACATACTTAATATGTTAAGGGAATAAATGTTGATATCGTGTACATATTTGAAAGCGTATGTATAGATAAAATTAAAATTCACTATCTAGTAAAAGATTTAACAAGTATCTTACTGACTACGAAACAATTTGCAAGTCGTTTTATGCTTCTTTTTCCTGATTTACAGTGCTTGTAGCCACGATTTAAACTATATGTTTTGCCCTGCTATGTTTTCCTTTGACAGTGAGGCATCAGTTTTGTCATCAGAGCAGATTCAAGAGATTGTTCGAAGGAGGGTATCTCCTTTATTCAGACCAAGGTAAGTCTACACTTGATTTACTATTGTCTAGCTTCATTGTTAGCCTGTTATATATAAGAATCCATGGTATATTTCAACGGTATGGTTAGCTTTCAGACTATCAACTATGTCTAACCAAGTCTTTGTTCCCTTTTTCTCAATTGATGCCTTGGTCAATTGGGTTGACAAAGTGATGAACTGAGAATCCAACCGTGAATTGCTTCTTGCTTCGGTCTGCTCCATTGTTGAAGTGATACCTTGATATGTGAATCTTCTACTTCGTAGTCCATTGCCATTGCCAGAAAGCTCTGTTTAACATAATATACATGAGTCCCATCTGTTGTCATCCTGAAAACAGTAGTCAATGCTTACATTACATTTTATAACATATATGGCATGTAAAGTTTTTTTTTTTTATTAATTGAAGTTCTTTCTTCCATTTTTTACTTGTTTGCCTAAATATGAAAGTTTCCCTTATATATGACATGACATCTCAATTAATCCACTGCATTTACCTTCTCAAATTGTATAATTAAAAGTGAAGAATTTTATAATATACCATGAAAATTTCCACTGCTTTTTCTTTCACATGTCTTGTTCTTTCCTTGTGTCCATCAGTATTCCGTTTCTAAGGGTTGAAGCTGATAACTTGGTATATATTAGACCGTTGATTGAAAATTAAATGATTTTCTCCATAAGATGCAAACATCCATAATTGGAAAAAGACTTGCAACACTCTTACTTTTTCAAAATAGCTACTGCTTCACAATAGGACACTTTTAATGTGGAAGAATTGCTAGGAAATTTCATTTTATTTTTTTACATTAAAATTTTTTAGTTTTTTGTATTGTTGATGTTTTATAATTTTTAATATATATATTTTTTAAAATTCACAAGACATTGGCATGGGCCATGGATTATGAACACAAGTACCAATTGATTAAAATTATATCTTGGATTGGAAATGCTAATAATTAAAATTATATCTTGGATTAGAACGGCTAATAATCAAGAAACCTAGCTACTCGATAGAAATTCAAAAATAAAATTAAAAAGGAAAAAGCAAAATGGTTTACTTTGTATCTTTCTCTGCTTAGTGGTAGTGCGACTGCTAAGAAGATCACTTTGACGGAGTAACAATCACGCAATAAGAAAGTACTCCCGCCTAATTTGATTCTACGGCCATACAAAGCTCAGGCTTTTTGTACAAACACGTTTTTGGAAAATTGTATTTGAGCCTATCTATGTTAAAACAACTAGCATTAATGATAGTGTAACAATGTGAAGTTGTCTATAAATATCCTGTATGGGATATCTGAAACTCCACAATCCACCTATCTTCCTTCATTTTGTAGTGTGCAAACTAACATGAAGAATCTTCATATCCTTTCACTCTCTTTGGCTACCTTCTTTCTCTTGTCATGCTCCTTCACTATTGTGCTATCATTTAGCCCATCTCGGACTCTCCAGAGCCAATGCCTTGATGACCAGAGATCTGCTCTGTTGCAACTGCAACAAGGTCTTTACTATTCTCATAATTTTACTTTTTCTTCCAAAGCTGAGCTTTGGAATGTCAACATTGATTGTTGCTCTTGGAAAGGAGTTACATGTGATACTCTTGGTCATGTGATTGGGCTTGATCTCAACTACAAAAACCTTTCTGGTAGCTTTCACTCCATTTTTAATCTCCAATATCTCCAATAGCTTAATCTTGCCGGAAACAATTTTAATACTACTCTGTTTCCATCTCAATTTGACAAACTTTCAAATTTGACTTATCTCAACCTTTCAGAATCCTGTTTCAATGGCCAAATTCCAATGGGGATCTCATACCTAACAAGGTTAGTCTCTCTTGATCTATCTTATCAAGATTCTTGCTATCGGAGAAACGATCAAAGTGTTGAATTATACGGTGATTATTTTCCTACTCTAAAACTAGAGAAACCAAATTTCAAGACTTTAATCAAGCATATGAAGTCTCTCACGGAACTTTATTTGGATAGGGTGAACATTTCAACTCAAAGTACTAAATGGTGTGAAATCACATCGTTAGCACTTCCTAAGCTACGTGTGTTAAGCTTGTCAAGTTGTGGTTTGACAGGTCCATTGTGTTCGTCTCTCTCAAGACTTCATTTTCTTTCTAAACTTAACCTCGACTATAACCCAATCTCTTATTTGCCTCACAATTTCTTGGAAATTTCCTCTCGATTGGTTTCTCTAAGCCTAGTCAATTGCAGTTTGAGTGGGCGTTTTCCAACCAAAGTTTTCTTATTGCCCAAAATGAAAAGCATTGATATTTCTAGGAATCGAAATCTTACGGGTCAGTTGCCAGAATTTCCACTAATTAGTATCTTACAGGTTCTATCACTTTATGGAACAAACTTTAGTGGAAAACTACCCGAATCCCTGGATAATCTTAAGTTCTTGACGCATTTAGGTCTCTTTAGATGCAATTTCTTTGGACAGGTTCCCTCAGCAATTGCAAATCTCACAAACCTTGTCTATTTGGATCTAAGGCATAATTACTTAAGAGGATCAATCCCAAAGTCAATTTTTAAACTCCCAAGGCTCGAAAAACTTTATATTGGTTACAATAACTTTGACTCTTTGAAGCTTGACATGTTTTCTCAACTCAAGAACTTAAGGGGTCTTGACCTTTCCAATATGAGCTTGTCTTTCAATGCGATTGATTTTCCGAAGAAGTTTCCACGTGGTGATGCAAACTCCTCCATTCCAATGCTGCGGTGGTTGTTATTACAATCGTGTAATATAAGTACATTTCCAGAGATTTTAAAAAGTCAAGAGAATTTAGAATATCTTGACCTTTCAAATAACAAAATAAGTGGTGCAGTGCCAAACTGGGTGTGGAAAAAAAGTTTGCAGTATCTATCTCTTTCCAACAATCACCTTTCATCTTTGGACCAATTTTTATCCAACCAGTCTCTAACTTCTTCACAAGGCTCTTCCCCAAGACCTATTTGCGATTTGAGTCAACTTTGGTATTTCAATGCCTCTTATAACAATTTGAGCGGCTCAATTCCAAATTGCTTGGGCAATATCAGCACTCTCTATTACTTGGACTTACAAGGAAATAACTTCACCGGATTCTTACCAAATTTTGTAAAAGCAGCCAATTTACGGATACTCAAAGTTAATGAGAATAGATTAGAAGGGAAGTTACCAAGATCTTTAGCCAAATGCACTTACCTCGAAGTCTTGGACGTGGGAAACAACATGATGCATGACACATTCCCTTTTTGGTTGGAGAAATTGCCTGCTTTGGAGGTTCTCGTATTGCGAGAAAATAAATTCTACGGTCAAATTAAACGTTTCAAACGTAAACTGTTTTTTCCAACTTTAGATGTATTGGATATTGCTTCTAATGAATTCTCTGGTGAACTATCCATTGATTCTCTTCAAGCTACTCAATTAAGGTCACTCCAAATCGGTGGGAATAAATTGGAAGGGAAGTTGCCAAGGTCATTAGCCAATTGCACAAAGCTTGAAGTATTGGACCTTGGAAAAAATATAATACATGACACATTTCCTTTTTGGTTGGGAAAATTACCTTTTTTGAAGGTTCTCATTCTTCGAGCGAATAAATTTTATGGCACTATTCAAGTTTCTGTGGCTGAAAATGCTTTTCCAATGCTACGGATATTGGACCTTGCTTCCAACAACTTTTCAGGTGAGTTATCCGTCGAATTTTTGCAAAGTTTGAGAGCAATGATGGTATGGACTGATGGCAACAAAGCAAAGCTAGATTATATTGGAGAGGACAACTATCAAGACTCCGTGACAATTGTCAACAAAGGATTGGAAATGGTTTTAGAGAAGATCTTAACCATTTTTACTTGTCTTGACCTTTCCAATAATAGTTTCCATGGCAGAATACCAAAAGAAATACAAAATCTCGGATCCCTCATAGTGCTAAACTTATCCCACAATAGCTTCTCTGGCCAAATTCCACTAGCACTTGAGAACCTAAAAGAGCTTGAGTCTTTGGACCTTTCACAGAACAAACTCTCAGGGAAGATTCCTCCGCAACTTACAAGTCTAACTTTCCTATCAGCACTAGACTTGTCTTACAACAACCTTGAAGGGAGCATACCACAAAGTAACCAATTCAATACATTTTCAAATGATTCTTACCGAGGGAACCCAAGATTATGTGGGCCGCCTTTGACAAGGAAATGCAATGAAGTTGGTGTTCCACCTTCAATTCCAGGGGAAGATGTAGATTCATTGGTAGATGGTATATCTGATTGGAAAATCGTGTTGATCGGTTATGGGTGTGGAATGGTGATTGGGTTATGTATTGGATATACAGTGCTGAATGAGATGGGAAACAAATGGCGTGACAATTGCAAAAGGAATGGGAAAAGGAATGGTAGAAGATCTAGGTGACTTCATCAAAATCCATGTTTCAAAGTCAGCAGGTAAAAATTTTCTTTTGAAACTTGGCAATATTTTTAAAATTGAAAGGATAGTTGCTGCAAACAAGGATATTCTTTGAATTTCCTAAACTCATCTTATCTCTCTTTATAAGGTTCACTATCATATCATAAATTTGTTCTAGTAGCATTGGCATTTATTATCGATGATTCTATTACAATTTTGTAGTGTAGGAATTTGAAACAAGTCTTGGCATGTAGAATAGTGACCGGGCCTACCTCTGCAGTTGTAAAACAAGAACAAACATCTACTAACAACAGAATAATCTTAACAGACCAAGCTAAAGCAAATATTCGTTGCTGCTGTATTAGAAGCAAATAGATTGTATCTAGGTATGTGTATCTTATGATATGTTGTCCGTAAACCTTTTATAGCTAATATCCTTCATAAAATTTTCTTCATATTAATCCAATATCATCATTCTCTGTTTCTCTACTTCTGCACTCACATATAGACAAACACAATTATTTTGTTATAAGCTCAAGAGCTATAAACTTCCAATACTAGATTGATATAATTTAGAATAGACCTTGACTACAAAATAAATAAATAAATAAATAAAGGCGATGCAATGCAACTTTTAACAACCTGAAGGGTATGAATGGCATAAAAACTTTATGATGGTCTAAAGCTGAAAGAACTACATCTTAACATAGTATGTGGACTTGTTTAATTGATTCAGTTTAGGTTTTAAAAAGGTAAAAGGTGAAAGCTTCTTATGAAAGACGCATCCTTCAGTAAAAAGGAGTAACTCCTTCTTTGTCATTTTTTAGGAAAATGATTTGGGATGATACTTGGTCCTACAGTTCGTTACATATTGCATAAAAAAGAAAGCATAGATAGCTGCAATACCTTTTAGAAAAGGATATGAATTTTGAGTGAAGGCTTTCACTCATCTGTTACTTGATGAAATTGCTACTTCAATTGCATTTTCTTTTGTCCAATCACAAGAAAAAGGACTTCTTTCCCTCAACTTCAAGTCATTGCATGTGAATGGTGATCATGATTTTTTGAAACTGATAACCACCCAACGCAGGACATAGACGATTTATATCAGGTATCTCATGTGGTCACTCACCATGGGGCATCAACAAATGACTACTTTGAGCAGTGAAATGCAAGAGATGCCAAAAGACCTTGGTTGTTTGTGATTCAAGTAAATCATTTTCATAATTTTTTGTCTATTTAGTTTAAAAAAAAGGGCTCAATGTTACATTGCCAAATATGCACATTCATTTCTCAAGCATTACTCTTTGCAAGGTTTATGGTATCAGAATTCTTATAACATAATCTTTTTTTTTTGGACACAGTGAAATTATCTATGTAAAACTTTCCCTTCTCCTCGGACATCTAGTCATAGTTTAGTTGCAAGGAGCAAATTTCACGGCATCTTGGCAGTCAATCTTATTCTTTGAACGAATTACATTTGAGGTAAGCATTAGTATGCAGTTTATGATACCTGAATGGGAACCTTGCCAACTAAATATTAGAACACAAACTTTCAGACAACAGGAAAATAATATCATTTTGGAACTAAAGTTCTGTGTTCTTGTAGGGAATGGATATGCTTGTTAATTGAGGAAATTTTGAAGTTGTAAAGAGTATAGACAATCAATTCATGCAAGCTATTATGGACCATTTGAAGAAATGCCGGATCATTTTCGGGGTAGTCATTCTTGAGTAGTCTACTTGATGATATATTGAACCAAGAAGGTTGTTAAGCCTTCTGCAATATGCAATTTAACCAATTTTGAGATTTGACTCAGCATTTATGTTTGGAAGTTTTGTGCAGGTTAAAATGATATTTGATGACTCGGGGTTGAAGGCATCATTGGATGGAGTGATTATGAATGTATAAAGACATTGCTGCGAGAGGCTTCTTTTAAAACTATCTTTTTCATGTGGCCTTAGTTCTTGCTTGTCTGAATTAGTGCCTAACTAAGAAAATGTAAGTATCAAAGAAAGGTAGTTTATTCTCAACAGAATGGTAATTATAAAATTTTAAAGGAAAGAAGAAAACAAAATAGACAATTTTATCATAGGTCATGCTAAAATGTAACATATGTATAAAACTGCTTTTATGGGCCAAAGATTATTGATCTTGATGGAAATAACCCCATTGAGTTTAAGTTTAGGTTGGCTATGAGATTTCAATAACATTTTTTTTTCTTATATGCAGGAAGTAGTGTTCTTTCCATTGAGAAAACTATTCATTCCCCTGCTTCCATCAGGGAAGGCTTTCTATGCTTTGGATGTTCTTTCCAATTTCGGATGCTCCTTAAATGCTATCACAATCTTCCCTAGCAGTGCCCACCCAACTAAAACTCTCTGGGGTCATAATAGGTCAAGAGTACTCTACGCATAGGTGTCATGGACTCTAATTTGATGAACTGGATTCTTGGCCATTGTGGAGGTTGTGAGTTTTATGTTGATTCTTGCAAGATTAATATTGCAAAGCCACCTAAAGGTGGAAATGCTAATTCTTGTGCAAAAGACAGTGACAGAGTTGGTTAGCTTCTTCGGAAAGCCATGAATGTTCTCAAGTACTACAAAAAGAATAAAATTTGTAGATCCCAGGGGTGTGTGGGTTTGTTTTATTGATGACACTGGATGTGTAGGTGTTTTGTTTGATTTAGTATTGTTGAGTTATTTTTTTGTGATCAGCTCTTCTCGGGGTTGGTTGCAGTTGGATTGCTTTATGTAATTCCCATTTTTATTAACAAATTGAGGGTGTTATTCAAAAAACAAAAAGGGTGCACCTATCTCCTTTTTTGGGGATGTTGACTTTTTTTAAAAAATTAAGTGGAAACATGATACTAACAAAATATTTGGAATCATCTAGATACTAAGCAACATGCCTGCAAAGACCAGAGCTCATGGCTGAACAATTGAATGCAAAGTTTTTTTTTTTTTGAAAATTAAAGAATTCAGTGATAAAACAAGGAATAAAGAGTTTCTTGGCAAATAAAAAAATAAAAGGCATGATTTTAAGATGCTATTCCCAGTCGCGTATCATCATCCTTGATAAACCCAAAAAAAATCATAAACCCAAAAAAAAAAAAAAAAGAAACATACCCTTGTATGCTTTCAATATACAGCCAGATGAGAAACAAAACAACTTTGACACTGCAACAGACCTATACATCATCCATCATTCCTACCACATTTATCAACAAAAGAAAGACCCAATATACACAAAAGCAAATCTATCAGCAGGCCTTCATCTCATAGATCAAAAAATTCAGGAAGTGTAAAAGATCAAACTTGATCCTTGGTGTTAAAGCTTTTGAGACAGACCATAAACCTGGTATTTGTGCATTTCATTCCACCGTACTCGTCCTACTAAAAAACACAAGAAAGCTCATCTTGTCGTTGAGTCCTTTCTTTTGCCTGCCTATCAGCAAGTTGATTTCTCTCTCTAAAGATTTGGTTTATCTCCCATTCTCTAACACCTTTCTTCAAACGTTCAATGTGCAAAATCCATTTCCGCATCCTCACGGAGCCTCAGCAAGTTTTTGACCTATTTCACAGAATTTTTCGATTTGACCCATTTCATAGAATTTTTCGAATCGGATTAGCAGGACAAGAGAGGAAAGGTGGATGGATAACCACATATAGGACATTTAAGGATCCATAATTTCTAATGACTTTCATGTCATCTAAATTAGTATTTGGATCTCACATGTAATGATAATTGGAGATTATCAGTGCGCTATGTACAATTAATAAAAATCCTTAGGACATCGGATGGCTTAATCTTTCCATTGTCATAAGAGTTTAGATGAACGCATAAATAAAATATACGAATGAGAGACATCACAAAATAAAAGGTAATAGTAAATAAATATTATAACTATGCAAAAATAATTAGTTTTAAAATTTTGAAATATTATGCAAAAATAATTTTTTTTTAAAAATTAATTATTAGATTTAATAACTTATTCATATTCATCATGTATATAAAGTTTGGAGTTCGTTCAATTTCTAAATAAAATGGATCGAGAATACTATCTTTTGAGTATATATTCATTAGTTGAAAATTTTATTATATTAAATAATTAATTAGATATTTTTAATTAATTTAAAATTTGACATAAAATGATTTAAAACTAATATAGTATATGATGTTTTTCATATTTTTATTTTTTTATATTTGGAGAAACTTTAATTTTTTTAAAAGAGAGATCGTGCACTAATTAATAAGTCAAATACTCGAGTGTCATAATTTTAATTTTTTTTTAATAACAAACTTTATTAAAATCTAATTAAACGAGAGAAATTAATCCCTAACATATAGTTAATGAGAAGGGATCTGACCTCTGCAGGGGGGACATCATAAAATCTATACTCCTTGTCTAAATCAAAACCTTTGTTTGCTAAATAGTTCGCTACAGTATTCCCTTCTTTAAAAATATGTCATATTTTGACTTCTCATTGACGATGAAGTAGACTTTGAATAGTTTCAATCAAATCTGAGTTTGAACATGGATGGCTTCTGGGAGAAGTGATGGCTTGCACTACTAGTTTACTATCCACTTAGAGTTCTATTTTCCGGTAACTCAACTGCCACGCTAAGTTTAATCCTTTATAGGTACCCCACAACTCAGCTCGGTATGCAGTGCACCTACCAAGGGTTGCAGAAAAACCACCCAACCAGTTGCCACAGGAATCTCGAAGTACTCCACCAGCTGCTGCCTTGTCTAGTGATCTTTTAAAAGCACCATCTGGGTATTTTTACTTTTAATCATGAAAAATGAAGCATTTCATATATATTTATAAATAAAATAATGGAAACCCAAAGATTTTAAAAAGAAAATTCTTTTATAGCTCACAAGCCTCTGATATAGAAACCCAAAAAAAAAAACATTTTGAAGTGTGACTCAACTTCATTTTGACTCAACCCAAAAAATAATGTGAACATTTAATCTGAAAATGTATCTATAAATAATTTACTACATAATTTTATTTTAATATTTTAATATTTTATTTTCAATACGATTCATTTTTTGAAACAATTTCTCGTCTTGCGAGAAAATAAATTCTATGGTCAAATTTAATGTTTCAAACGTAAACTGTTTTCCCCAACTTTGGATGTATTGGACATTGCTTCTAATGAATTCTCTGGTGAACTATCCATCGACTCCTTTCAAGCTACTCAGCTAAGGTCCCTCAAAATCAGTATGAATAAATTGGAAGGGAAGTTGCCCAGGTCATTAGCCAATTGCGCAAAGCTTGAAGTATTAGGCCTTGGAAAAAATACGATACATGACACATTTCCTTTTTGACTGGGAAAATTACCTTTTTTGAAGGTTCTTGTCCTTCAAGCAAATAGATTTTACGGTACGTTCAAGTTTGTGAGTCGGAGAATGCTTTTCCCATGCTACGCATATTGGACCTTGCTTCCAACAACTTTTCAGGTGAGTTATCCGCCAATTTTTTACAATGTTTGAGGGCAATGATGATGATTACAAACGAGAACATGGCTACTCCAAAATATATTGGAGAGCTTTATTATCAAGATTCAGTGACAATTGTCAATAAAGGATTGGTAATGGTGTTAAAGAATATCTTCATCGGTTTTACTTGTCTTGACCTTTCGAATAATAGTTTCCATGGCAGAATACCAGAAGAAATACAAAATCTCACATCACTCATAGTGCTAAACTTATCCCAAAATAGCTTCTTTGGCCAAATTCCACTAGCACTTAAGAACCTAAATGAGGTAGAGTCTTTGGACCTTTCACAGAACAAACTCTCAGGGAAGATTCCTTCGCAACTATCAAGGTGTATTAGAAGCAAATATCTGTTGTCGCTGTATTAGAAGCAAACAAGTTGTATCAAGGTATGTGTCTCTATTTCCCAGGTTTTCGCTATACCTTTCACAGCTAATTTCCTTATAAAATTTTCCTTTTTATTAATCCAATTAAGATCATCATCCTCTGTTTCTCTTCTTTTGCATTCACATATGGACAAACGCAATTGTTTTGTTATAAGATCTAGAGCTATAAAATTGCAATCTTAAGTGAAATGAAGGCAATGTAGTGCAACTTTTGATAACTGAAACGGTATGAATGGCACTGAAACTTTTTGATGGTCTAAAACTGCAAGAACTATGTCATAACATATTATGTGGACTTGTTTAATTGATTCAATTTAACCTTTAAAAAAGAAAGTGGTAAAAGCTTGTTATGAAATGGGTATCCTTTAGTAAAAAGAAGAAACTTCATCCTTGTAAGTTTCAGGCCATTGATTTGAGATGATACATATTGCACGGAAAAGAAAGCGTAGATAGCTGCAATACCGTTTAGAAAGGATATGAATTTTGAGTAAAGGCTTCCACTCATCTTTTACTTTACGAAATTGCTGCTTTAGCTATTTGAAACTAAAAACCACCTAAAGCAAGACGTAGACCATTTGTATCAAGTATCACAGGTGGCCGTTCACCTTAAAGCATCAACAAATGACCACTTTAAGCAGTAAAATGCAAGAAGCGCCAAAGAACCTTGGTTGTTTGTGATTCAAGTAAATCATTGTCATAATTTACTCTATTTGGTAGAAAAAAGGGGCTCAATGTTAGATAGTTAAATATGCATAATGATCTGTCAAGCATTGCTCTTTGCAAGGTTAATGATATCAAACTTCAAATAACATAACCTTTTTAAATTTTTTGGATCTAGAGAACTTATTCGTGGTATCTAATCAGATTTTGGTTGCAAGGATCAAAATTCATGGCATCTTGGTAGTTAATCTTATTCTTTGAACGAATTACATTTGAGGTAAACATTAGTATGGAGTTTATGATACATGACTAGGAGCCCTGCCAACTGAATTTATAACACAAACTTTTGGGCAGTAGGAAAATAATATCATTTTGATTGTACTTTCTTCTTGTAGGGAATGGATATGTTTGTTAGTTGAGGAATTTTTGAAGATGCAAAGAGTACAGACACTCATTTCATGCCAGATATTATGGGCCCTTTGAAGAAATTCCAAGTCATTTTTGGGTAGTCATTCTCAAGTAGTCAACTTGATGATCTAATAAACCAGGAAGGTTGTCAAGCCTTCTATAATCTGCAATTTAACCTATTCTGAGTTTTGGCTCGGCATTTATGTTTGGAAGTTTTGTGCAGGTTAAAATGATATTTGATGACTTGGGGTTGATGAAAGCCTCATTGGACGGAGTGATTATACATGTATAAAGACATTGTTGCAGGAGGCTTCTCCTACAATTATCTTTTCGATGTAGCCTTAGTCTTTGCTTCTCTGAATTGATGCTTAATTAGAAAATGTAAGTATCAAAGCAAATTACTTTATTCTCATCAAAACGGTGATTATAAAATTTTAGAGGAAAGAAGAAAACAAAAGGGACAATAATGTTAGAGTTCACGCTAAACATGTAACATATCGATAAAACTGCTTTTAAGGGCCAAAGATTACCGATTTTGATGGAAAAAACCCATTGAGTTTAAGTTTAGGTTGGCTATGTGATTTCACTAACATTGTTTTTCTTTGATGCAGAAATTAGTGTTCTCTCCATTGAGCAAATTGTTCATTCCCCTGCTTCCTCCGAAGAATGCCTTCCTTAGATGTGCCCACCCAACTGAAAGTCTCAGGGGTTGTAATGGGTCAAGAATACTGTACGAGTAGGTGTCATGGACTCTGATTTGATCAACCTGAATCTTGGCTATTGTGGAGGCTGTGAGTTGTAGCTGATTCTTGCAAGATTATTATTGCACTGCCACCTGGAGATGGAAATGCTACTTCATGTGCAAAAGATAGTGATGGAGTTGGTTGGCATCTCAGGAAAGCCGTGAATATTCTTTAGTGTTATAAAAAGAATACAATTTGTAGATCCCAGGGGTGTGTGGGTTTGTTTTGCTGATGACACTGAATGTGTAAGTGTTTGGTTTTATTTAGTTTTGCTGGGCTATATTCTGTGATCATCTCCTCTTCGGGTTGCTTGTTTGTAGCATTGCTTTTGTGTAATTCCCTTTTTTATTAACAGATTGAGATGTTTTTGAGAAAACAAAAAGGGTGTGACTCTCTCCTTTTTTGGGATTTAAACTCAGAAAAAAAAGTCAAGTAGAAGCATGATACTAACAAAAATGTTTAGAATCATCTTGAAGGAGCTCATCATTGAATAATTGAATTCAAAGTGATTTAGTAGGAAAAGAGAATTATGGGTCGATGGATAACCTCCTACAGGACATTTAAGGATCCATAATTTCTAATAACTTTTTCATTTCATCTAATTCAGTATTTGGAATTCAGATAACATATTGATGGTTATTGAATTGATAAAAAAATCCTTTAAGACAGCGGATGGCTTGATCCTTTCATACCCATAATAGCTTAGATGAAGCCATAAATAGATAACATATTGATTGAAAATAAATAAAAAGAATACATTAATTGTCTAATTACCTATACTCATTTGATGGACAGGTGAATTGCAGATTTAGTTTCACTCATTGCGAGCATCTTTCTTTGTTAACTGGACAAGAACATATGTAGTTATGGCTTTCTGTAATCTGTAATTAATCTATGTTTAGTTTAAGCTCAGAATTTATGTTTGGAAGTTTTGGACAGAGTGTCTATACAACTATCCTTCTCAAGTAATCATAGTTCTTGCTCCTTTCAGTGAATGCTTTTTATGAGGTTGGACAACACCAAATGTCATGGAGACACGGACTCTGATCTGATCAAGTTGAATTCTTGGCCATTGTTGAAAGTTGTCAAGTGTGTTAATTCTAGCAGAGTTGACAATGCACTGCTAGCTGCAGGTGGAAATTCTATTTCATGGGCGAAAGATGATAACAAGGTTCATTGGCATCTTAGGAACGCCATGAATAATCTTGGGTTCTATCAAAAGAATAAAATTTATACCATTCAACAGCTTGTGGAAAAATTTTGTATGTACGTTACAATTTTCAGCTGATTCTTTATATATCACTGTCTACTGATTTATGCCTATTCATCTATCTGTTTAAATTTTTGGTTTTAGTTTCTTATTTAGGTTCGGACCCTGCCTGGTGTTCTGTGTTCGGGTGGGAGTTGCTGATTTTTGTTTGTAAGGCTGATGTGATTCAATTATGGTGTCTTCGTTCTTTTCCGTTCTGAGGAGAGTTCATGGTTTGTATCATGATCCTGGCGTAAGGTGTTTTTTCTGGGCAGCTTCTGTTTGTGGGACTTGTTCCCACAATTTTAAAGGTCTGGCAGTTTTGCCTTTGACCATTCTCTGATACTCAATTCAAATTACTTATTGAGGAAAAAAAATTCAACGACTTAAATGGTGAACTGCCAAGTCAGTTCATACTAATTGGTTGGTTTAACCAATGTATTAAATTAAGAACAGTAAGTCAGAAATAATCATAAGATCATTATAACCTTTGTTTCACTTTTCAAGGTATAAAATCAAAAGCCAAGTCTTAACAAATCTCGGATTTCTAATGCAATCGACAAAGCATATATATTTGTAAAGATCAAAGGTTTCACTCCATTTCTCTATTAACAAGAACATTATTTTCTTTTAGATTATTGTCATGTCAATATTAAAATTAATTTCACACTGTTTTGAGAAAAAGACATAATTTTCAAAACTATTCGAGGGTTTATATTACGTAATCAAATATTCCGCAATGCAATTACTTTCAAAGAGTGTCTTTAACTACTTTAGTCAACATGTTTCTTAAAAGCACAAGAAGGGGTAAGAATCATCTCATTGCTTTTGAATTAGTCAAGACGAGCTTTATATTTTATAATATATATTTTATATGATTTTTTTAAAAAAAATTGAATTTCTCTCTTCCATTTTTAATTGTGTACCGTAATATGGAAGTTTTATTTACTAAAATGATTTGATTTTGAAAATATAAGTATACATGAACATGAAGGAATTAGATTTGTCAATGTCTTTACAAAACATACATATTAAAATTATGCATTTCAAAGATGAAGAAGTTTTAATGATAAAGTTAGTTATAGTCCCGGGCTTTGCCATGGAATTACTATAACAATCAAGAACTGGTAGAACTTGTACATATTCCCTAACTGATGTATACACAAAAATATCTTTTTGTATGGGTGGAAATTATGGTAGTGAATTGTATTATTTCACTTTTTGATGCATAAAATCAAAGATCACGCCTTAACAAAGATCAATAGAGGTTCAAGAATCTCGAATTTTTTCCTTTCAAGAAAAAAATCTTAAATTTCTAATACCATCAAGAAAGCATACTCTTAAAAATCAAAGGTTTCATTTTATCTCTCTACTAATCAAAACATTATTTTAGACTAAGATCACGTCAACATTCAATTAACTTTTTCCAACTCTATGTATACAGCGAGAGACATAATTTTCCAAAACCATTCAAGGGTTTATATGATATAACCAAATATTCCACAATGCAATTACTTTCAAAGGGTGTCTTTCACTCCTTTGGTTAACGCATTTCTTAAACTATTGTATAATTATAGATGAACTGTCTCTACATTATTAATTGTCTACGTCATGCTTAATTTTTAGTGTCAACACAACGTACAAAACGGGATAAGGATCATGCTATTGCTTTTGAGTAGTCAAGATGTCCATTCCATTTTATAATATGTATTTCACGTGATTTTTTTTAATTGAATTTCTCTTTCATTTTTTAATTGTTTACTAATATATGAAAATTTTGATTACTATTAGGTGAACTGATTTGGTTATGAGAATATACTTAAATATGAATATGAAGTGATTTGATTTGTCTACATATTTGTAAAATATTAAAATAAAATTATGTATTAAATTATTCATAGATTGAAAGATGAAAAAATTTAAGAGGAAATTGTGAGAAATAACCTTCCTCATGAGCCCAATTGAAAAATATCACTTTTATAATTTTAACTATTTTTGGTCAATTTTTGGTATGACTTGACAATAATAACCTTTAAACAATTTCAGACAAATTAAAATGGTTTCAGTTTTCTCTTTCCCGCCATCTAGATAAAAAATTTCAAAATTAAATCTCGATTTCTCTCTTTATTCAAATATGTCTATCTCGCTATTCAATTCGTAGATATGACATCAAGCTCGTTTTTATTTTGTTTTATTTTTTTAGATGGTGGATCTTGGGGTTCTTAAGGGCAATGAACAGCGATTTTGCTCTTTGCAGGTAACGATTTTGCTCAGGGAGAAAAAACAGCTAAAGCATGTTAGATGGATTTTATGATGGTTTACGATTTTGTTGTGTCTGAGATTGGGATGATTGTTAAGTATGTTTGTTAGGGATTTTGATTTTTTTTATGAGATTTTGAGTTGAAATTATTGAGGGAATATTTTGTAAAGAGGGTATATTTTGTTTTTGTATAAGGGGAGTGAGCAAGACCTCTCGATAGGGATATATTTTCTCTTGCTTTGGAGGGTTACGGAGTTTTGTAACCTATCTTTTATGAAATACACAATTTTATGGCTTAGAAAAAAAAATATGTGTTATAGGTTTTTGAGTTTATTGGTTTATTCATATAACCCAAAATTGAGTTTACTGGTTTTTAGGTATTGCGTGACTTAATCACCGTGTGACTAGTTTTTAGTTATTACGTGATTGGTTTTAGGCATTACGTGACTAAGTTTTATACATTGCGTGACTGATTTTTAAGCAATGCTTAAGTCACGCAATGCCTTACTAACTAGTGACACAATACCTTACTAATAAGTCACGCAATGCCTATCAACTAGTCATGCAATACCTTATCAGAAACTAGTCACGCAATGCCCAAAGTTAGTCACGCAATGCCTATCACCTAGTCACGCAATGCCTATCACCTAGTCACGCAATGTCTTATTAGAAACTAGTCACGCAATGCCTTATCAAAAACTAGTCACGCAATGCCTTATCAAAAACTAGTCACGTAATGCCCAAAGTCAGTCACGTAATGTCTATTAACTAGTCACGCAATGTCTTATCAAAAACTAGACACGTAATGCCTTATCAAAAATCAGTCACGTAATGCCCAAAGTCAGTCACGCAATATCCAAAGTCAGTCACGCAATACCTAAAAACTAGTAATATAATTTTCAAAAATCACCAAAGCTACTGAATTCCATTTAACAAGATCAATAATTTCAAACGATACATCATATTCCATTTAACAACATAATTAACAAATATGAATGTTCAAAATGTTCGAAAGTTTTTTTCATTTATCAAAAATCACTCTAAAATGTTTAAAAATGCTCAAAACGCTTATAGGTTTTCTTCACGTATCAAAAACTATTCCAAAATGCTCAAAATGTTTAAACGTTTTTCTTTCTGATAATGAATACTCCAGAGATGAATAGTCTGGTGAGGAAAGCTCAAAAAATATGAGTCAGTTTGAGGTGCAAACCTAAACATACTGGACCCGTTAATAGGTTTTGGGTTGAGGCGCGAAGCCTAGCGAATGGGGCGATTTCATTAAGAATGATTTTGTCAATTTTTTTTCTCTTGGCTAAAAACAGATAAAATTATAAGGAGGATTATTCTTAAAAACCCTTTATGCCTCAAGCCCACTTATAAAAAGCACTCTTTTTAATACCATCAAGAAAACATATTTTTAAAAATCAAAGGTTTCATTTTATTTCTCGACTAATAAAAACATTATTTTAAACTAAGATCATGTGAACATTCAATTAATTTTTTCCAACTCTATCTATATAGAGAGAGACATAGTTTTCCAAAACAATACAAGGGTTTATATGATATAACCAAATATTTCACAATGCAATTACCTTCAAAGGGTGTCTTTCACTCCTTTGGTCCACACATTTCTTCAACTTTTGTATGATTATAGATGAACAGTCTATGCATTATATTAATTGTCTATGTTGACATACCTAATTTTTAGTGTCAACACAACTTACAAAACGGGGTAAGGATCATTCTATTGCATTTTTTTTTAAAGATCATTCTATTGCTTTTGAGTAGTCAAGATGTGGATTATATTTTAGACTATGTATTTAATGTGATTTTTTTAATTGAATTTCTCTCTTCCATTTTTTAATTGTTTACTAATATATGAAAATTTTGATTACTATTAGGTAAACCAATTTGGTTATGAGAATACACTTAAATATGAATGTGAAGTGATTATATTTATCTATGAATTTGGAAAATGTTAAAATAAAATTATGTATTAAATTATTCATAGATCGAAGAAAGATAAAAAAATTTAATGATAAAATTAGTTACAGTCCCACGCTTTGATGCAAAATTGCCAAACTGGTTGAGCTTATTCTTGTACCCTAGCAGTTGTATGCACAACAATATATAGTCTTACCAAACAAACAAAATTGAAATGATGGCACAAGAGTAAATGCTGGTATTATAATCTTTGAACTAAATGTGCATGAAATATAATACATAGAACAAAAGCATGAGAAACAAGTTGCGAATTAAGGTCTTAATTGGTTAAATGATGAAAAAAAATCATTAATTGTTTAAATCCCAAGTTTTTCTTTCATCATATTATTTTCAAAATGTTGAAAAGTCAATTATAATAACTTTATCAACAAGTTAATTAATTGCTATCCATCAATATCTACATTTACATCTACGCTATTGCAGTGAATTTTCTCAAGTTTCATAAATAAAGACTTCATGAAAGTGACTTGTGCAAAGAACTGGAAAAGTTTTCATTATAAGACATGACATCTCGGTTAATCCATCAGCATGTCTCCGCCTCATTCATATTGATTTAATGGAGTAACAATCATGTAATAGGAAAGTCTTTCACCTTATTTGATTCAACTACCAAACAAAAGCTCAAACTCATTTGTCAAACACGTTTTTGGAAAAATGCTCAGCTTTATGGAGGCAAATATAACTTGTCTCCAACATTCTTGGTCTTGTGGGATAGAATTTTTGGAACCCATCTGCCTTATTCACTTGAGAAGAGAGCCGAACCAAAGCAATGTTTATTCTGAGTGTGTTTTATTCTTCTCAATGATTTGACTAAGTTAAGTCCTTGCTGGTTTAATGCATGCGCAACAAGACTTTTCTTTGTTTCTTTCTCTGCCTAGTGGTAGTGCAACTGCCAAGAAGATCACTTTTATTGAGTAACAATCGGGCAAAAAGACAGACATTAATTTACATGATGCGAAGACTTGGTATAAAGCAAAGACCAATGCTAGAAGAAGACCAAGACATTCTCATATCATTTTCCTTTTGGGTCCGCAAAAAATAGTTTCTAAATTGTAAAAGTTTGAGAAGAGAAAATGAAAGTTAACCATTCTTTCTTTTTCCTTTTTCTATCATTTTCTTTCTATGTTGAATCAACGTCATGAGATAAAGGCAGATAGAATGATTGTGTAATGTGAAGAGAAAATAATTTTTTTATTTGTTTGCATACTTATGTTTTTTATCCAGGTGTCATATGAATGTCTTAGTTTTTTTTTTTTTTTTAAATTATATCTTATTCAGTTTTCAATTTTGAAAATTTTGAATCTATCAATCATACATTACAATTAGCTTCTATATATATATATATCATAGAATCAAATTATATTGGTGAAAAACTAATTACTTTTACATTTTCTACAATGTCATGTACGATTAAATTTTAGAAAACTGATTTATAGATTTAATAAATTATTTTTATACACATGTAAGTTTCGAGTTAATCCAATATCTTTATCATATCGATCGAGAATAATATATTTTTCAATATACATTTAACAATTGAAATTTTATTGTATCAAATTGTTAAATATTTTTAATTAACTTAAAATTTTGTCATGTATAATTTACGTGAGTAGTGCATGCAGATTAACGGTTGAATTAAGCAAATATATGTCGTACAAAAAGATATGAAATTGTGTTTTACACCGAAATAACCTACAATAAAAAGGTAGTAGGCCAAGCTATTGAAAAAGGTATACTAATTCAAGTGGTTGTTGGCTGTTCTTGATGTTTTCTTCTACTGCTGATGGCTTTAATGGCAGCTTGTTTGAACCCTGCCTGGTTTTTTGTTCTTTTCGGGTTTGGACCCTGCCTGGTGTTCTGTGTTTGGGTGGGAGTTTGCTGATTTTTGTTTGTAAGGATGGAAGATATACTATTTAGATGTAAAGTCAGCTTTTCTAAATGGTTATCTGATAGGGGACATTTTTGTTAAACAACCTAAATGGTGTGAAGAACAAGGGTCAAAGCATAAGGTCTGCAAATTAGTTAAGGCATTGTATGGTCTTCAACAAGCACCTAGGACCTGGTATGACAGGGTAGATGCTTATTTCACAGGTCAAGATTTTCAAAAAAGTGTGAATGAATCAACTTTATATGTGAAATTGTTTGGTAATACTGCTGCATTGATTATTGCTTTGTTTGTTGATGATCTGTTAATAACTAGACCGGATGAAAATGTGTTGCAAGAATTCAAAAAGTCAGATGATGAATGTGTTTGAGATGACAGACTTGGGATTAATGACTTATTTTTTTGGAATGGAAGTTCTTCAAACCATTGAGGGAGTTTGTTTGCATCAGGCTAAGTATGGAAAGTATATATTAAAGAAATTTAGTATGTTTTC
The DNA here is from genome assembly GCF_053813885.1 of Theobroma cacao. NCBI lineage: Eukaryota > Viridiplantae > Streptophyta > Magnoliopsida > Malvales > Malvaceae > Theobroma > Theobroma cacao. The sequence continues at coordinate 2,453,912 of NC_142642.1, forward strand.
TTGCATAACAATGAGTACTCCACTGGCATCAAGAGACAAGTTTAGTAGAGAATGTTGGAGTTCTTAAGAAAGAGAAAGAACATGAAAACGGAGGCAAACTTCACTGCATTTCTTCATTAATAGCTTATACATATTTATATTACATAGAAACCCACTTAAGTTAAAGTAAATAGTTAAACTAAATCTAGTTACAACTTAACTAGCCATTATCACTAGAAACCATGGTGACCATTATGATTTTATTTACAAAAGGACAAGAAACAACAGACATATTTTGACACATAGCAACTGTGACAACCTAAAGCCTGGTCACGTCTTTCATACTTAAAAGTCTACTTTCTATTTGTGTTGTCAAAAAAATATCTTCAACCTTGACTGTTAAAGTATCTTCAATATGATCTCAATAGTCTAACACACCTCCTTGAGATCATTTTTGAAGACTCCCAATAGTGACCTTAGAGTTTGAAACCTATTTGTTGGCAGCCCTTTAGTCATGATATCTGCAACTTGATCTTGAGAGCTGCAATACTGCACATCAATCTCTTTGTTTTTGACAGCATAACGTATCATATGAAACCTCACCCAAATGTGTCTTGTTCTTCCATGTTGCATCGAGTTTCTGGACATAACTATAGCTGATTGGTTATCCATCCAAAGAACAGTAAGATCATTTTGAGAAAACCCCAGGTCAAACAAGATTTTTCTCAACCAAAGGCTGTGATTGGTTACAGCTGCAGCTGAGATACACTCAGCTTCTGCCTATGACTGTGCCACCACCTCCTGCTTCTTGGAGGCCCATGAGAAAACACCATTGCCAAAGGAGAAAATGAATCCAGTGGTACTCTTAGAGTCATTGAGACTTCCAACCCAATCACTATCCGAGAATCCTTGAAGATGCTAGCTTTGTTCTCGACCAAATCTGATGCCAAAATCAATGCTGCCCTTAATGTATCTTAAGTTCCTTTTTGCAGCAGATAGATGAGTCATTGTTGGCTGATGCATAAACCTGGAGAGCAAGCTTGTTCTAAACATGATGTCAGGTCTTGAAGAGGATAAATACAAGAGACTCCCTATTAATCTTCTGTAAATAGTGGCATCTGCTAACTCTTCATTATTGGACAAAGAAATCTTAACATTTGCAGCAATAGGAGTAGGAGTGGCCTTGCAGTTTTGCATCTTAAATTTTTTGAGAAGCTCAGCTGCGTACTTTTGTTGATGCAATATTATAGACTTCTTGGCTTGGACAAATTCAAGTCCAAGGATATAAGTCATTAAGCCGAGATCCGTCATCTCAAATTCTTCCATCATCTCCTTTTTGAACTTCAATAACAGCTCAGTATTAAGACTAGTAACAGGAATATCATCAACATAAATCGAAACAATGACTTGTTCACCTGCAGAAGAACAACAGACATAGAGAGTTAGCTCACTCTCACTCCTATAAAATCCTTTATTGCAGAGATAGCTATCAACTCTTGCATACCATGTCATGACCCGGAACTCCCATCAAGCCCATGACAACCGCCGCGATGTCTCGATAGACATTCATTACCCGAAATGCCTACTGAAACTTCACAAGGCTTTAACATTAGTTTTTCACTCCCCCTGTGAGTAACAGTTACTAAATATCCTGTTTAAAAGTGTATAAATTACTTTTAAATCAAAACAATCAAAAGGAAATTTTCTACGACACAGGGGTATTTTGGTCATTTTACTTAAAAATTTCGAAACCTAATAAAAATACGATATACAAGTAATAACCATTCATTTCATGTCTAAAATGAAGTTTAATGGTCTAAATCATAAATTAAAAATGAACTTATAGCCATTCAAACTAAATAAAAATATTAAATAAAATATTCTATTTTCTTATAAAACAATCTTATAGAACTACGCGTAAATAATTTTTGTAACGTAAAAGCAAAATCAATTCATACATACAATGGCAGAGTGAACCAGGTATACAAAATATTCTACAATGACATGTGGGCCCCATAATAAACCAATATGTACAAAAAGGTAGACCTTCGACTTCTGAGTTTGTAAGTCCAAAGGTATCCCTCGACGAAATCTACTATCTACCAACTATCTTGAGATTGAAATGGGTAAAAAAAAGAAAATGTGAGTTTTTATAAACTCGGTGAGTAAACAAACATCATCTAAAATATCTAAAGTCGAGTAAAGGAAGACAACTTAAAATAGTGCATCGTACTAGGATTCATAACGTTTCAAACTCATTTCAACTAAATAAAATAATTTCATTTTACTCAAATAATCAACATGGCTTATGAATTTCCTAAAAATTTGGCTCATGCCAAAAAGTAGTACTCGATGATGCCTTGCGCCGGGGCATCCAACCGAGTCCGTCAAGGCTGTTAAAGAAAAGTTCATATACGCATAAAATACATTTTACGTTTAAAAGCATAGCCGTTTCTTGGCATTGGCTGAGTTCACCCTTACATGGTGGTTTAGCGTGTAGTGAACTCTAAAACTTTACCTTAAGAGATACCCTCCCCGCCTCTAGTACCAAGGTAAAATATAACTGGGTTTACTGTGCCCCTCTCTAATAGGTTGGTCCACGGAAACCCGCCACTGCCGTGACTAATCATTACCCCACCAAATCAATAAAAGTTTCGACAGCATGACATGGCAATTATATTACTACCCAGCTTGTTAAGGCAAAACAAACAGTTCATACAATTTCCACACAATTTCCAATTCAGCCATTCATGCCAATATCACCATAAGCCATTCAATTCAAACCATAAATTTACAACACAAACAAACAGTCTCCAATTACTCAATTTCTAAAATCATCATTCAATTTCAAAATGATTTATAAAACTCATTTCATTTAATCGCATTTTACTTATAAAACATAAGGATTTACCATTTAAACTCATTTTTCTATAAAATCACAAAAACGAATAAAAACTACTTTAGATAATTAAGATGATAATAAAGTTACTCACAATATCGGGAGTCGAAGTACTCTTATTCTCGATCTTCGGGTATAATCTCCTTGCCCTTATCGGAAGTTTCACCACTTAAACATAATGCACAATAAGCAATTTACTATATTTGTACTAAACCGTTCTAAAACTAATTTAGGCTCTATATGAATGCATGAAATGGGATGCAAAATGTTCGAATTATTATCTAAATATGGTGTTCTACGTAGCTTCAATTATGTATTGAAATAAAATGGTATTGACCTAATTCGATCTATACACCGATTAATTGGCCAATACATCCAATTCAACTCCAATTAACTTGATTCCACTTCCAACACTCCAAGTCATCAATTACAAGTTAAATAATATGTAATGTCACAAAAATCCATCATCAATATCTTCCTTGTAAAATTCGGCCATTGAAGGTTTAGTGTAGAACATGTAATTTTCATGCTTGATTTTACACCTTAGATCATTAAACAACTAAAAACACCTAAATAGCATGAAATTCATCAAAGTCCATTATCCAATTTCTCTCTTGAAGATTTCAGCCAAGGAGTGTGGGTGAAGGGCATGAAATTTCTTGCTTGTGTTTCAAACTAAACATCATCAAACAACTAAAAACACTAAGATACCTTGAAATCTAACCAAATAAATCATCAAATCTTCTCTCCCTAAATTCGGTCAGACATGAATCCTTCATGAGATCTTGAATTTTAACCATGATAATTGAAAAAGAATGCATAGGAAAGGTAGATCACAAGCTAGAATTAAGAAATTTTACCTTTGCTTCCTTAATTCCTTGAAATCCCATGAATTTTCTCTTGATTTTCTTCTCTAGGGTTTGTTCTATGCTTTTTCCGTTTTGTTCTTGCCTTGGCCGGCCAAGAGAAATGAGATGGGAGAGTTTTAGTTGTGTTTATAAAGGAAACTATAATAATATTAAAGCTTGACAATTGTCATCATGTGATTAGTCCATGCATAAAACTTAATAATTAAGCATTTCTTCTCCACCACATAAAATCCCTTAATTATCCAAAGTATAAAGTGAATTTCATGGGTTCGACAAGTGTCAAGGTGGTGTAAAATTCCAAAAATTCTAATTGCGTCATTGTGGACACGTGAAATGACCTTTTTACCCTTATGTTCAAAAAATTATCGAAATTAAAATTTTTCACTTCTCAAGCTCAAATTATGTTCCAAATAGTCAAACTTGATCAAAAATTTCATCAAACATTCCAATTTTACCCTCAGGTGGCAAAATGACCATTTTGCTCCTATGTTATAAAATTTCCAATTGAACTCCAAATTTATTCTCGAACTCCGAATCACCACTTTAAAACATTCTAAGGTTCGATAATGCTCAAATACATCTTAAAATCTCTATTTGGACTAGTTTGAGACTTAATCGACTTAATTGTATCACTAGGTACGATACCGACTTTTTAACGATTTTTCGAGGCATCCAAGCATGTGGACATGCTATCAAGCACATGAATGATATGGCAAGTGTATAATAGACCTGAGCTTGACATACCAGGCACGTGGGGCTTGTTTAAGCCCATATAGTGCCTTTTTCAACTTGTATACTATGTTTTCCATACCTGGTTTAATGAACCCTTCTGGTTGCTCAATGAATATGTCCTCTTCAAGTAACCCATTGAGGAAAGCTGATTTAACGTCAAGGTGCCAGAGCTTCCATCCTTCTTTGGCAACAAGTGCAATGAGCAGTCGAATTGTGTCGAGTCTAGCAACAGGGGCAAATGTTTCTAAATAATCAATCCCCTGTATCTGAGCATATCCTTTGACAACAATATGAGCTTTCAACTTGTTTACAGAACCATCACTATTCAATTTGGTTCTATAAACCCATCGAACACCAATGACTTTTTGGTTTGTTGGTCGAGGAACTAAATCCCATGTATTGTTCTTTTTTATCATATTTATTTCACTCTCCATAGCTTTCTGCCAACCATCAACTTGTACAGCTTCACTGAATGATGTGGGCTCCATCAAGGTAACAAAACACCTGTCATAGATATCAACCAGACTTCTAGTTCCTCTCATTGCGACATCATCCACATCTTCATTATTTTCATTATGCTCTGCCTCTAGTTGGTCGTTGAAGATTGACAAATTTTCTGAGAACTCGACTTCAAGCTTGGACCAATTCCATCTTTTTCCTTCATCAAATTGGACATCATGATTGAGAAAAACTTTGTTTGCTGAGACATCATAGAGCCTGTATCCTTTGCTGGTATCACTGAAACCGAGATGAATTGCTAATCTCGATTTTTCATCAAGCTTCCCTATTTTGTCTTCTGGAACTTGAGCATAAGCTATACATCCAAAAATTTTCAAGTGTGCAACTGATGGTTTTGTGCCATACCAAACTTCATGAGGAGTCCCTTTTGTAAGAGCTTTAGTTGGTGCAATATTTAGCAAATAGTTGGCTGTGTTAACAGCCTCAGCCCAAAAACTCTTTGGCAACTTCTTTTCAAATAACAAGCACCGCACCATTTTCATCAAAGTCTTATTTTTTCTTTCTGACACCCCATTTCGCTATGGATTGTAAGGCACCATGAGTTGCTGTTGAATACCAAATTGAGTGAGATACCTATGAAAATCAAGAGAAATATATTCTTTCCCATTATAGCTTCTAAGCATCTTGATAGTCAAGCTTGTCTGATTTTCAACAAGAGCCTTGAATTTTAAAAGTTGCTAAGAGCCTCTGCTTTATGGTTCAAAAAATAAACCCAGCAATATCTTGAAAAATCATCAATGAATAAGAGATAAAATTTGTTCTCACTCAATGATACAATCCTCATTGGCCCTTCTATATCTGTATGTACCAGTTGCAGCTTCTGTGTGGCTCTCCATTTGGCTTGCTTAGGGAACGGTTTCTTTGACTATTTACCATATTGGCAAGTATCACAGATGTAATTTAAAGAACCAATAACTGGTATACTTTCAACCAAATGCTCATCATGCATAAGCTTCAAGGAATGAAAGTTTAAATGACCTAACCTTTTGTGCCATGAAATTATATCAGATGAAGTGTAGGTATAAGCATGATGTTTAAATTCTTTCCAATTAACAGGAAAACAATTACTCTTCATTTTGACAGTCATAAGCTCTTCACCAGATGGCTTAAACACTTTGCATGCTAAATCCTTAAACGATAATGCATAACCACACGCAACCAGTTGTCCCACACTTAAAAGATTCTGGTTTATAGTAGAAACAAATAAAACATCTTTGATTTGTTTCATTCCTGATGCAGTTTCCACCTCCACAGTGCTTATACCATCAGCTTTTAAATATTCCCCATTGCCTATTTCCACATTAGATTTATGCCTGTCATCAAACATCACAAAGAAACTTTTGTCGCATGTCATATGCCATGAGCATGCACTATCTAACAGCCACATCTCATTTTTTCTCACTTTTGGATTACAGTTGGCTACAAAGAGCACTTCCTCCTTCTGATCTACTTGTTCAGCTACTGCAGCTATCTGTTCACTTGTCTGGCCTTTGTTTTTGTATACTTTTTCAATGTGCCCAAGTTGATTGCAAGCTCGGCATTTAATATTGGGTATGAACCAACAATATATTTCCAAATGATTTTTCTTTTTGCAGTATTGACATGCAGGAAATTTTCCTTTTTGTCTCCGACCATCACCTTGCTTCTTGTCTTTCTCTTTCTTGTCTGGTTCAACTTTCTTTTGATTGAGTGAAGCTTCTCTTTTCTGCCTAGCTAACAGAGCACTCTCACTGTGATCTACCACTCCGATTGCTCTCCTTTGTTCTGATGCGTGCAAGGCATTTACCAATTCCACAACCGTGAAGCTTGAGAGGTCCTTAGAGTCTTTTAAGGATGAAATCTTGGCTTCGAATTTTTTTGGTAAGCTAACCAGAATTTTGTTGACCACCCTTTTTTCTGGTACATCTTCTCCCAAGAGCTTAAGTTGGTTAACCACTTTAATGACTTTATCAGTATAATCCTTTACGCTTTCTTCCTCCTTCATCCTCAGTATCTCAAATTCTCTCCAGAGATTTAGAGCTTGGATTTGCCTGGTTCGAACATTGCCTTGAAACTCTTCTTTTAATTTATCTCAAGCTTCTTTAGCAGACTTACACGTCATAATACATGTAAAAATGATATCGGATACTGCCAAATGGATGCAAGAGAGGGCCTTAAACCTCCTTGCAACTTCCTCACTGTACTGCTTCATTTGCGCTATGGTGGGGTTTTGTCTTTGTTCAGGTGGGTCTCCACCAACTTCCACCACTTCCCACAAGTCAAATGCTCGCAGGTAAGCTTCCATTTTCACTGACCATATTGCATAATTTTCTCTTGAGAAGACAGGAGGTGCTGGTGCATTGTAATTAGTTGAGGCCATTCGGTTTTGATCTCTGATGAGTGTTTTTTTTTTAGAGGGAGGTAAGCTTGTGTTCATTTTTTTTTCTTTTTATCATTGGCTAGAAGAAAGTTTGCAGGTCCTTAAGAACTCTTAGAAAGCTCTGATACCATGTTGGAGTTCTTAAGAAAGAGAAAGAACATGAAAACAGAGACAAACTTCACTGCATTTCTTCATTAATAGTTGATACATATTTATATTACATAGAAACCCACTTAAGTTAAAGTAAATAGTTAAACTAAATCTAGTTACAACTTAACTAGCCATTATCACTAGAAACCATGGTGACCATTATGATTTTGTTTACAAAAGGACAAGAAACAACAGACATATTTTGACAGATAGCAGCTGTGACAACCCAAAGCCTGGTCACGTCTTTCATACTCAAAAGTCTACCTTCTATTTGTGTTGTCAAAAAAATATCTTCAACCTTGACTGTCAAAGTATCTTCAATATGATCTCAACAATCTAACAGAGAAGATGGTTCTACTGAAGCAGATGGTCTCACTTACAGAAGCATGATAGGTTCATTGCTTTATCTAACAGCTATAAGACCTGATTTGATGCATGCTACATGTCTATTGTCCAAATTCATGCAAGCACCCTCTATGTTGCACTTCACAACAGCAAAAAAAATCCTCAATTATGCTAAAGGTACTACTGATTTTGGCTTAAAATACATAAAGCATGATAGTGGAAAACTTGTTGGATATGGTGATAGTTACTAGGCTTGGTCACTTGATGATTCAAAAAGTACTGTTGGTTTCCGTTTTTCATTCAATAGTGTCGTGTTTTCATGGAATTCAAAAAAGCAAGGTGTTGTGGCTTAATTAGTTTACTGTAGAAGCTGAGTATATTGCAACCGCAGCCAATCAGGTGAAGTGATTAAAGAAGGTACTAGCTGATCTTGGATTCAAACAAGAAAAAGGTACTGTGATCTTTGTTGACAATCAATCAGCTATTGGAATAGCCAAAAATCCAATTAATCATGGGCGAACTAAGCATATTAAGATGAAAAACCATGCTCTAAGAGAGGCTGTCAATGAGCAAGAAATCGAACTTAGATACTATAACACTGAAGTTCAACTAGCTGACGTATTAACAAAAGGCTTGTCTTGGTGTTTGCCAGATCACAGGTTATGGAGGAGTGTGGAAAGAGTGACCTTCAATCTAGAAATTCAGCCTCAGACGAATGGCGGGAAGCAATAGAAAGTTAAATAAGTTGAAGAAGGGTTCAGGGCTGTGTAAAAGAGTGCTGCATAGGCCTTTACTGATTTGAGTTGGTGAAACGGGACTCATCTATGTCGTTTTATGCTTTGTTTGTTGAAGTTACTTAAACAGCATCTTGGTTGTCATTTCATGTCTGTTTTAGATACAGGAGCATATGACCACTTGTGGTGCCATTAGTTCAGTGTTTATTTCTTTTTTCAAACACTCAACTTGAGCGTCGTTTTGATCCTTTGTCTGTATAGGCCAACGACCTTTTTTCTCTTTCATTTTGAGTAGTCGTTATTCCACAAAAAACCATGTATCATTTTCTGTGCTTTGCTATTCGATTTTGTTTCTTTTATTTTCCCTAAGCTAAATCTTTGGAATATTGTTGAGGATGAGTATATAACCTTTCTTCTGTAACCATTGTGTGTGTGAAATTTTTTGATCAATATAGAGAATTGCTTTTTCTCCAAAAGTTCTGTTTTTTTTTTCATCATTTTTGCTCTGTTATTTTCCAAAAATTTATACAGTTTTCTTTAAGAAATCTTTCATTCATGGTTTGTTTCATGATCTTGGCGTAAGGTGTTTTTCTGTGCAGCTTTCGTTTGTGGGACTTGTTCCCAGATTTTTAAAGGTCTGGCGGGTTTGCCTGTGACCATTCTATGTATCATTCTCCGATACTCAATACAAATGACTTATTGAGAAAGAAAAATTCAACAACTTTAATGATGAACTACCAAGTCAAATTCATATTGGTTGGTTTACCAATGTATTAAATTAGGAACAATTAAGTAAGAAATAATCATATGGTCGTCATAACCTTTGTTTCACTTTTCAATGCATAAAATCCAAAGCCAAATCTTAAGGAATCTCAGATTTCTAATGCCATCGACGATCCATATATATTTGTAAAAATAATGGGTTTCATTGTGTCTCTTTACTAATAAGAACATTATTTTAGATTAAGGTCATGTCAACATTAAAATTAATTCTTACTCTAATTTTTAAAAAGAGACATAATTTTTCAAAACCATTTGAGGGTTTATATTACATAACCAAATATTCCACAATGCCATTTCAAAATACAAATTTCATAATGCAATTACTTTCAAAGGGTGCCTTTCACTACTTTGGTCCATATGTTTCTTAATCGTACCAGAAGGGGTAAGAATCATCCCATTGCATTTGAATTGATCAAGACATGCATTGCATTTTATAATATATATTTCATGTGAAGTTTTTAAAAAAAATTGAATTTCTCTCTTCTAATTTTTATTTGTTTACCATAATATGAAAATTTTGATTACTTTTAAGTAAACCGATTTGATTTCTAGAATATAGATAAATATGAATATGAAGTAATTAGATTTGTTAACGTGTTTGCAAAATTGTAAAATAAAATTATGCATTCAGTTTCATAGATCGAGAGATGAAGAAGTTTCAATGATAAAGTTAGTTATAGTCCCACACTTAGCAAGGGCGGCCCAATAAGTTTAAAGGCCTAAAGCAAAATATTCAAATGAGGCTTTTTTTATTAAAATTAAAAAAATTATTAAAATTTTATTCTTCTAGCATTTTGAGATGCAAAATTTTTAATTAAACTTTTATAATCAAGTTATTCAAATATTTCTTTTTCAATTGATAATATAGCCAATCCATTTAATTTTTCTTGAGACATTGTTGATCTTCAATAAAATTTTATTAATTTTAATTTTAAAAAACTTCCTTCTCCTGAAGCAACACTTACTGGAAATGTTAACATTATTCTAAAAGCAATATACGCATTTGGAAAAGAATCGAATCTTCTTATATGATTAAGCATGCCAATTGGACTGTTTTCTTCCTATATAATTTCTTTTAAAATTTTTAACTCTGAAAATAAATCTAAACCATCAATATCAAAATAGTTGTTATATTTTAAGAAACATTCAATATTAAGACAATATTCTTTCAAAATATTATCATCTAATGACTTCAACGTTTTACCACTAAATAAATAACTAAAAATATTTTCATATATCTTAAATTGTTCAAATCTACTTTGAAGTGAAAAAATTGCTGGATCTACTATATACAAGAAGTAATCAATTCTAAATGATTCTTCAAGAGATCTAGTTATTTCATTATCAACATTCTCATCAAATTGTTTTTTCATACAAATAATACGTGTATCATGAAATTTAGGTTCTATGTTTATTTCAAATGCAATTTTTTTAGAAGAAATCATAGTAGATGCAAATCCATTTTCTCTATATTTTTCACAAATAAAGAAAGAAGACCTTTTAATTGTTCTATAGCAACCGCAAATGAGGCTCATAGCTTTATAAAGATAATAAAAGAATAGACTTTTTGTGTATTCTTTGGAGCAAAATTAAAGTTAAAGGAAAAAAGAGCAAATAAGAAAGGAATATTTCAAAAGTAGATATTATACATTGAAAAAAAATCGGTTTTATATATAAGAAAAAAATAGCTACTAGAAATCATTAAATGGGTTGATTGGAAATAAGAGAAATAAGTGAGAAAAAAAATAGTTGTTGGAGATGATTAAATACATATGACTGTTAGTTTATTGGAAATAAGAAAATATAGTTGAGAATTAATAGAATTCTAGAAATAAAAAAGTAATAAAAAATTAAGATTTATTAGACACATAATTAAAAAAGTGAAAGAATAAATAATTTTATTAATTATTTTTTACTTTTATATTTTTTTAATTTTTATACATTTTTAATATAATTAATTATATTATAATTATTATAAAATTATAAACCTTCTCTAAAATTGGGGCTTCCCCAAGTTGGGGGCCTAAAGCCCTTGCTTGGGTGGCTTCACCCAAGGGTCGGCCCTGACACTTAGCCACATATTCTTGAGTTTCTGTCTTTCACGAAAAAAGAATCTCAAATTTCTAATACCATCAAGCAAGCATATTTTTAAAAATCAAAGATTTCATTTTATCTCTTTGCTAATAAGAACATTATTTTAGATTAAGGTCATGTCAACATCCAATTAACTTTTTAAAAAATATATGTTGTAACATATGAGTCATAAAACTCAATTGTTTGATGTAAAAGAAGAGTCATCATCAATTTTTTTTTGTTAGGGTGTGCTTAATCTTCTAGGTGAATTTATTTTTCCTAATGAGATCTTAGACTTGATTTAAGTTCATTAAAAAGAATAAGTTTCGGTCTATGAAATAGATTCTATCATCAATTAACTTTTTCCAACTCTACTTTTCAAAAAAAAAAACTTTTTCCAACTCTAGACATAATTTGCCACAACCCTAAAAGGGTTTATATGATATATATAAATATTCCACAATGAAATTGCTTTCAAAAGGTGTCTTTCACTCCTTTGGTCCACACGTTGACTAAACTAGGTATGATTATAGATGAATTGTCTTTGCATTATTTGTTATCTACATCGTGCTTAATTTTAGTGTCAACAATGTACAAAAAGGGTAAGGGTCATCCTATTGCTTTTGACTAGGCAAGATGTGCATTACATTTTATAATATATAAAGTTTTTCTTTTTTGTTAATTGGATATATCTCTTCCATTTATTTAATTATTTGCCTAAATATGAAAAGTCTCCATTACAAGGCATGACATCTGGACTGATCCATCAGTATGTGTTTGCCTTATTCATCTTGATTTCAGTAGTTTGAAGATGTTTGGAAATCTAAATATGAAGATGTTTTAATCTTACATGGGTTTGCATGAAAAATGAAGTATTTCATATATATCCATAAAATAAATAATGAAAATCCAAAAAATATTTTTAAAAAATTCTTTTATAGCATGCAAGCCCATAATATAAAAATCCCAAAAAAATAAAAACCATTTTGGAGTGTGACTCAACTGCTGACGTGGCAGCTTCATTTTTGTGAGTTAACGATAAGCCCCCGCCCTTCCTTCTTTTCCAGCCGCCCTTTTTCTTCTTCCTCGGAACACAACCGTAAGTCCGAAAATGAACCCTAAACAAAATCTAAAAGAGTAAATTAAAATTCCATATGCTAACTTCAATTTTCTGTTAAATTTTTTAAAGGAAATGGCGACTGCAACAATGAGCTTCAATTTGGTGGGTGCGTTTAGGGGACTTTCTCTATCATCCAGCTCGACGTCGTCGTTTTTGAAAGGCGAACTCGGCTCCATTCCCAAAACTGCGACCGCTTCGTTCCCAAGGAAGTCTCCGTTTCCTTTGACGATCGAATCGGCGCACAAGAAAGGAGCCGGGAGTACTAAAAACGGTCGCGATTCCAGAGGTCAACGACTCGGCGTCAAAATCTTCGGCGACCAGGCAGCGAAGCCGGGCGCTATTATCGTCAGGCAACGAGGAACCAAGGTGTGAAAACCTCGAAAATTTTCTCGAATATTTTCATTTTTTTAGTCTGTTTGTTCAATTTTATGCTTGGAATTGTTAAGTTTATTTAATTTTATTTTGGGTTTTCTTTTTTTGGATTAGAATGATAAAGCTTTTTAGCTTTGACAGCTTACTTCGACTGAGATTTGGATTTCTTGTTCAGTTTCATCCAGGGAAAAATGTGGGTCTTGGCAAGGATCATACCATCTTTTCCTTAATTGATGGGCTTGTGAAATTTGAGAAGTTTGGACCTGACAGGAAGAAGGTCGAATTTTTTTAAAACACTCTCAGACACAAATTCATGCTTTCAGAAGTTGATAATGTACCTCAAGCTGACATGGATTATGGGTTTATTGTGATTGACAGGTGAGCGTTTATCCACGAGTAGTTCAGCCTGAGAATCCCAACAGCTACAGAGCAAGGAAGAGAGAGTACTTCAGGATGCGCCGCGAACGCAGGAAGGCAAGGAAGGAAGGAAGTCTTGCTGAGCCAGAACTCGTGCTTGCTTCTGCTGCTGATGCCACAGATAGCAACCCGGTTTGCTGATTGAAACTGCCAACCTAAACCCATTCTTTACTTTTGTATTGCACTCATAATTTATAGGTAGGTCTACATATTCGCCCATCTGAAAGTGTACAAACTTGCTGTATCCAATTTGCAAATTTATTGTCTAGTTTCATTTTATGATCTTGTGAAAGTAGGAGATAACCTTTTGTGTATGTCTGGCATTTGATTTTTAAGTTTACTGACTTTCCTGATGTGATATTGTTAGAGCAACTTAGCCTATGCAGGCTACAACTTTCATAACGTGGAGTAAAATGGGAAGATGTCTCGCCATTCTTACAATGCATTAACCTATGGTAGACTCAGAAAATGCAGCTTCATTCGTCTAACCACTGCCCATTGCTAAATGATACTGACATTATCCATTGTGGGAGTGCAGCTCCATTCATCTGACACCTTCCTAATGCTCAATGATATTGATATCATAGTTATCAGAATAGAACTGGATCATAGTTATCAAAATAGGGTTGACTCGATGATCCGAGACTCAACCCGACCTGATTTTGATATTATATTGTTTCTAAAAATTCATCCAATAAAAACTGGATTGGCAAGTTTTGTTTAAATGGCATTTAAGGCTATAACTGACATAGCCTTTTTTTAGATTACCTATTTTGGTGGTTGTCATTTCCAAGGTGAACACTATGTGAACAAAAGAGTAAAACATACCACAGGGATGCATTTCAAAGGACAATGCCCAAAACTAGACATCAGTTTTGATTCTTACGATAAGCATTCTGAGGGTAACATCTTAAGTACATAACATCGAGATAGAAAAATCGATACAGAAAAGTGTGCACCCTTTAATCGTTCAAAAAAGAGATTAAATGCAAGTAAAACCTAAGGATACCCTTGTATTATAAAAAAATTACGGATTGGAATTGGATTGGCAGGGCAGCAAGAAGTGCATGAAACATATAATTCATTGGACCAAAAGTCTTAAGATTGTACTAGTTTCAACAAGATTCTATTACATCATTAACATTTAAACCATTTTCAACAAAAACGAATATAAAGAAAACTCAAGTCCAAAATGAAATTAGTCCATGCACTCAGATGATGTATCTCTCGATCTAAAGCATGCAGATCTTTCTTTTCTCCCCGTGCTAAAAAATTGTACCAATTCCCATCCTTCCTGTGAGTAACATGGTTCCCTTCTGCAATTTGAACAAAAGATAAAGAGTAAGCATATGATCCCCCAAAACTATCAAACACAAGTACAAATAAAACATAGCAAATTATATATCAAAACACAATAATTAATAGATGAAGATGTTTGTGATGTATATTCTCATAGAGTTTTATTCAAAGCAGAGAAACTAATGTCTGTATCGGTTTGTTAAGCTGCCATTATTTGGTTTATCTTGAGATGGATGCCACCCAGCTAAAGGATTCGAAAACGACATCCCCTAACATATTCAATACCTAACCCCGCATAATCCATCCATTTGACATGGAATAGATCATTAATCCTTTATGTCTATGACCAAGAACAACTTGACCAAAGATGATCTAACTTCCCCATCTTCTAAGCTTGCTCCCCCTTTCTCATTCTTTTACCTAAAATGCGAGTTTTGACCACTCTATTGAAAATTTGTGAAAGCAAAATTAGTGCTTGATGACCATTTATGGTGCAAACTGTGGGCAAAAAGAAGTTGAGCTCAATATCCTCTAGGACTGTAGGATTTGGAAAACAACTTCACCTAACATATTCAATAGCTAACCCCACAAAATCCATCCATTCGACATGTAATAGATCCTTAATCCTTTATGTCTATGACCTTGATAAGCTTGACCTTTTTTTTTTTTTCTCTTTCTTATTCTTTTACCATGAAACAATTGTTTACTCATTCTTTCAACATAATACTGACCCCTAAGATGCAAAACAAAAATTCATCAATAAAAAATAGCTCTGATTACTTAAACTAATTCATCTTCCTGGTTTTCCAAACCGTTCAAGACCTAAATTCACACAAGTTTCAGTTTCATAGCGTTCAGACTTTCAAAATCCAGAAATTTCGTTGTACAATGCTTTAATTTTTTTAAATAATTCACATAAATTTAGATTAATATCGCATCAGTGATAGACCCATAATAATTACGACAGTACACCTCAAAACAACATGAAATATAAATTAGAAATTGAAGGAACCGAACCGCACCTAACCGGATCCAACAATAATGTTGTTAATAGGAATAAAAATGAGCTTGACGAAAAACCCTACGAATCCCATAACCACGAATCCGATCGCCGTACGGAACGCCACCTTTGTAAATTCTGAAACCAAAAACAAAAAAGGAATCCTTCAATCAGAATTTTAATCGATCCACAAAATCTAATAATCTAAAAGAAAAGAAAAAGAGAGAAAATCGGAACAATGAGTAACCTTTACGATCGGGCTTGTGGCATCTCTTCACGAGACGAACGCTATCCTTAGCGAACTCCCTTAGCGGATCGAAAACTGAGTCAATTGCATCCATTTTTCTTTTCTTCTTTTTTTTTTTGCTTTTCAGATTTTGCTTTGCTCTTTGAGGGAAAGTTATTGACTTTCTTCTAGCTCTGTGATTCTTATATAGGATTGAGCTATTACTGTTGTACTCAAATACCCCTACTTGTTCATATGAAATGACAGCTTTGCCCTTATTTGCTTCATAAGATTAATCTTCAATTTCTTGTTTATTATGCCAAGAGTATTAGAAAAATTAAATTTTTTGTTACATTTTTTTTTCCATTTTAATGAAAACTAAAAGCATATTTTTAATTCTAGTAGTATTAAAGCAATTTGTTTTATCAGTATCACTTAAATAAAGAAAGTCATCTTATAGATAAGCAAAAATAAAAGTTAAAAAATCTTTCAAAATAAACATTTTTAAAGTTATGAGTATTAATTTTTTAAATTTTAAATTTATTTTATTAAGGAAATGATAAATTTTGATTTGTTAATAATATACAAAATTTATATACTAACAATGTATCAAATATAAATTTAAAAAAAAAATTACTGCTCATGTTGCAAAGGATTCCTCAATATTCAACAAGGCATAAGTTTGTATGAAATCTATTACAAGAGATCCTAGATGCTGCATTTATAGCAATGCACTACAAATGAATGATCTTGAGGATCAACATCAAAAGGGACGGCAAAATTTTATGATCAATTAGCAAACTTTTGACCTTTCGAAATGCAAATCAGATGAATCATCCATTGCATTTGCAGATCCTTCATTCCTTCTAGAAACTTGACTGTAAGCAATTTCAATATCGGTTGCAGAAGTCGTTGACAGGAAAATGTGGAAAGAACATGAGCTGTCTATCTCTTTGCCCCAGCTAGTCTGAAGTCGGCTCTTTTCTCGTGCTGGACAGATCGAGGAACAAATGTAAGACCACGAGTATGACGGCGACCAAAGCTAACGGTTGAAGGAGAGGAGTCTGAAGTGCTTAATTTAGAGACTGCTGAAACAAGGCCATCCATCGTTTCATTTTCTACTTCCATCTTACTTGAAGCTTCTTCATCCTTCTTATGCATTGCTTGTTTCCGGTGGTTTTTCTGCCTCTGTTTCTTGGATGGAAGTGCCTTCTTGAAGAACTCAAATGAAGTTGGGAATTTATGCTTGTCGACCAGATGCTGTTGCCTTCCTTTGTAGCTCTTGAACTTCAAACCACAACCTTCAACAAGGCATTCATACTGTTACACACAAAGATAGGAGGATAACTGTGTTAAACCAAATTATACTGAAGACTGATTAAAGTACATCAACATTGCGATTAACAAAAAACTACTAAACATTTCAAGTATTGAAAGTTAACATCATACAGATCTAAAAGAAAACACATACTAAGTCATGCTCTAATAAACAAATTAATAGTCTCTTCATCCTTCACAATTCTAAGTGTGACTAGCCCCCTTATCAGAAAACCAGATTGTTGTCAAGCTAATGTGATAAAGTTAAAAAAAAAAAACATGAAACTACTTGAATTGTCTTGTCTGGAGCCTTATAGCCCTATTCTCATTGCACTTACACAATTGTGATCAAATTGATTCTTTAATAGAACAAAAAGAAAGGGAGAAATCCATAAAAAATTTCCCAAACACCAATATACAAGTTGAATAGAGAAAGATACCACAGCATAACCACGAGCAACTTTTGCTTGAAAGAAGGAATCATGGGCTTCAGACACATGTATACTTAGCAAGTGAGATGTCGGGTAAACTCTAGAGCACACAGAACAAGAAGCAGTATGTCGAGCATTATAATGATCTTCAAAGTCCTCCAAAGAAATCAGTCGTGCACCACAACCAACAATCGGACAAAAGACACCCCTGCTCAAACATTAGTTGCAAAAATTAACACACAAACCGAACATTTAATTCCATAAACAGCATTCAACTTTAGAAGCTTTGTCATCTTTCCCATATAACAAAACCTCCATTTCCATAAGCATTATGCCCCTATCACTACATTGAACCCGAAACAACAGCTATTCTATTATACATAATACCAGATGGAAGTCCAACCAAATCACAAAAACTTGACAAAGTCGCAGCTTCATGACATATAACATTTTTTAGGCCCTTTCAATCTATGTAAAGACTCTGCGTAAACTAGCTCTTTTCATGATCACTAACAACTAGTAATTATTAAATTGATCATCAAATAATATAGTAAATTAGAACTTGCATATAGCAATAAAAGATAAAACCTGGCATCTTTAGCTACCATCTTCTCAAGTTGATTTCTTTCATCTTCAGTTAAATCCAATGCCACCTGATTTTCACCCAAAAAAAATTTTTAAGTGCTGTCTTAAAAATTGAACCTTCACTTCACTTAAATAAACTGACCAACCATAAACAGAAGAAGCAAATAACAAAATAATGAAAACCCAATCAAATTTATAACTTCATAACGCATAATTATTCAAATTAGATCCTTAATTAGAACAGACAGTGGATGAAAATTGAAAAGGAAAACGAAATGACCTGTTTGGCGAGAAGTTCTCTCTCGATGTTACCAGAAGAGAAGAAGGGAGAGTCGGGATCAAAACGACGACGAGTCGAGGTCCAGTAGGGAAACGACAAGTCGTGTTGGTAGTCCACAACCATCGCCATGGCCACTCGCTAGCTTCTGCAGGTGATTTTTTTTTTTTCTCCTGACCAATTTTGAGCGTTTTGATTTTGAACTTTGTTTCGGGAACCTTTGAGCAGAAAAGGCTTCGTTCGGGTTGAAAGAAAGTTCTATTGGGCCCAGAAAAGCCCGATGAGAGTTATTATGCTGGACCAAGAAGCAGCCCATCTAAATAATCATGGATCAGTGTCACTTCGAAGCCCATCTATTTTTTAAGAATCTATTGTCATGTGCAAAGCTTTGTTTTTTTATTTTTTAAAATAATAAGTATATAAAACATAAATATTATTAAATTGTAAAATAATTGTAATTGAAAGATAACTATATATAAAAAACAATTAACGTTCCAATTATATATTAATTAAACTTTTTAATATGAATTTATAAATTTTTAAATACTATTAGAATTAAGAAATATATATTTTTATGAAAATCATTTAATACAATTATAGCTATTATTTACAAAGTGGATAAATCTTATTAATATTAATAATGTAATATTTGGAATGATGATTAGAAATATAAGGAAAAAAATATAACCATTCTTATTAATATTAATAATGTACTTGTATTTATTTTAAATAAAGATATAGACTAAAAGAAGAATAAAAAATAAAACAAAACTTTATAATGATTTAAAATTTTGAAAAAGGGAAAAAAGTGCAACAACTAAATATACAGGATTTTAGATTGGAATAAAAGTAGGCAAAAGTTGACTTAAGAATATGAACTCCAACCCTACTTTCAAAAAATAGTAAATTATTGTTATGACCTTATTAATACATCCTTTTTATTTTAATAATTATTTCTTTCTGAATTTTTTTGCTAAATTAATATCACTTAACTCAGGACACCAAACTCAATTACGGACTTTATTAAAACCCAAATAGGCTTTTAATGTCTTTTAAATGTTTTATTATCAATAATATTATAACTATGCTCAATTTTTTATTTTGCGAAATAATGTCAACTCTATTTTTTTTCCTTTTATATATATATTCCTTTTACATATACACTTTCCCCTTTTCTTTTTCCCTACAGAATGAATATCATATAAGAAAATATGTACAAATCTTAAAACATCTATGTATTAAGATTTAGAAAAAAAAGATTTAAAAAATTAATTAAAAATGTTCTTATTACATGGGTCTAACATTTTTCCACTACACTCATGATCTAAACTGTGGTCAAAGAATATGAACCAAGCAAGCACAAAGTTTGCTTGAATTCAATGTTAATTAGAAGATAAGGTTCAAAACGAAAGGGGAGAATATTTTTTAGTGCAAATTGCTAAATTAGTAAACTGATTCTTAAACGTTAAATGAGCAAAGCATATATAGTCTACGGCTTACATGCTTCTTCTTTTTTATAATTGAGGGAGGAGGAATTCAAACTCTCTTTTTTAGACAAAAAACTCATACATCAATTAATGAATCAAATGCTCATATATTTGTATGCGTAAGCAGAAGAGAGAAGACCTTTTCATCATTACGAAACCAAAGATAACAAATTGCTTTGCAGTTTTCTAGGTCAATGCATTTTATTTTAAGGCCAATTAGGCATCTTTGGTTGCATGTTCTAAATTACAAGATTATATATATTAATTAGAAGATTAGACCTTGGAAAGATTATTACTTCTAACTCATATAAAATATGTGAAGTATCCAATTAGTTATAGGCTAAGAAATTCAATTTCACGTGTAAACTCTATACTAACAATAAAAAAGAAAAGCTTTTCATATAAACAAACTCATAAAAGACGACAAAAACACAATAAATTCAAACTCTAATACTTTATAAAATATTCAATTAAAAATTAATTAATAATAAGTGAAGAGAATCGAGACTCAACTTGAATATAAAATTAAACGAAACCTAAATCTTAATTGATATCAGATAACACCACTTTACCATACTAATTTTTGTGATATTAAAAACACTAACTAGGATCATCATAGGTCGGTGAATGACAATTTTCTAAATACAAAAAGCTAGAGAAAGTTTGGGGTTGAGATTTAACAAACCCAAGATTGCTTATCTAAGCCAATGATAAGTGTATGGTCAATAAAAAAAATGAAAATTAATGGCATTCATCATTCTCTTCAGACAGACGTAAGCTAGAGGACAATGAATGTCTAGCAGATACCTGTTCAAAATCTTTAAAAAGTCAATTAAATACTAGAAAAAAATTTGGTAAGAATTGTTCACCGAAATGAATAATTAGAAGGAGTCCTAACAGTACAGTTGCTTGAGAAGGGAAATTAGTCAAAAGACGAAACAGTCTTAAAGTCAATGACTTATAGTTCTTACTGTTCTCAAAAGTAATACTCCTTTGAGACGGAACTCATCCAGCGGTAGGTTTCGACCATCTTAGGAATGCTTATGATTGAGTAAGCAATCCAAAGTTTGCAATTTGCTTTTCAGTTTTTGAGAATTAATTAGGTCTTGAATTGATGTATTAATTAGTTCATCTTTCTTAAGTTTTTGGTGAATCAATTACATCTTAATGTAGTCATTAAGATTTATAATTTCGAATATTATAAATATATATTTTGAGTTTTAATAGATAAGAGAGTGCTATAATCTTCTTTTTTTAATTTACTTGTAATATTCATGATTTTTGTGTAATATTTCATTTTCATTTGGAAATTTTTAAATTCAATTTTTACATGATTGGTTTTTTAAAATTTTTTTAAATTTATCATCTTCGTCAATCATCATTAAAATTCAATTAAATTTATCACTTCAATGCTTTTTGGATGTTCACATGGCCAAATAGTTAGACCAAAACACTTGAATGCAGTCTACCTGATTAAAAAAAAAATAAGTGCATTTAATCATTTCTATTGAGATTTATGTCATATGGATATTCAAGTGATACTGAAATGACATTTTTTTTTAAATTTTAATAATAATTGATGAAAAAAATGAATTTAAAATATGAGTAAAAGACTGAATCTAAAAATTTACTGATGAAAATGAAATATTAGACAACTATACTAATTGATTAATGCATAATTTTGCTCCAAAATCATGAACAAGTCATTGATACAGATGCATTTGACCTTAACAACATGAACCCTGATCATTAAGTATAAATAACTGCCACTATATCCCATGTGAAACCTTCCACATTCGTCATCATCAGGTATCAATATTTTGTTGCTAAGTCCCTTTCATCACTAACTTGTAAGAAAAATCCAGGTCCATTTCCAAAAGTCTCAGCTCATCTAGAAAAAGGATAAGCACCACCAATTCCACAAAGCCAACTATGACAATATATTTTTTCCATGGCTTAGGTGAAAGGGAACCTGCATGGCAACAGTTTGTGTTTGACTAGCTCCCCGGTTTTAACACTACAACTCCATATAATTATTTCTGTCGCTTTCTTTTCCCAGTTTTGCAGAAGGATTTAATCTTCACATTTTTCTTTTCTAGAATAAAAATTTAGTAGTTGCTATTTGCTATTGGTTAGACATTCTAACAAGAAAAGAACTGGAAGCATATTTTGGTTTTTATATTATTGGAAATTAAGATGCTTAGAGCGAGTATTAATAATTACTATATCTGCATGCTTAACAGTACTTGATTTAATATCACAAGTCTGTCTGCTTCGTTTCTTCCATATATATAGAGTTTCACACTTTCACTTATGGCCTGTGGAGAGACTGAAAGGCAAAATAAAAGTTTGTAAAAGTTCTAGAGGAAGAAAATGGAGGCAATAAGGAGAGGGTTGGTATGGTTACTGGTTTTCATGATTCTGCAGAGGGGAGAGGCGCAATTATCTGAAAATTTCTACAGCAATACGTGTCCGAATTTGGAATCCATAGTGAAACAGGAAGTGTCAACCAAGTTCAGCCAGACCTTCGTTACAATCCCTGCAACTCTGCGCCTGTTTTTCCATGACTGCTTTGTTGAGGTAGGGACTAGGGAGAGTAGCATGATCTATCCTGTTTTTTTTCTTTTGTTTCTTTTTATCAAATCTTTGCTGCCATAGTTGTTTGATACTCTTATCATAGTTTCATCCCTGGATGCTTTTCATGTCAGTGTCTTTCTTCCACTTCTGTTTTTCTCTATTCGAGTACTAGTTAGAAATTCGTTTTTCCATTACCCTGTAATTTCTTACAAATCGTTGGAGAAAGAAATGGTTGGTCTTTTCTTCTCTCTCTCTTTCTGGTTTTTTTAAGTCATGGTCACAATTGGAGGCTGTAAATTCAAGCTGACCAGGACATGGTGAAAGCACATGCTAGGGAAGGTCTAGCAACACATGAAATCACCTGTTTTTGTTATAACATGACAGCATTGAACGTGTCAATCTTCACTACTGACATGCTTGACATAAGAAACCACACATTTAAAGAAAGAATGTCTTGGACCTACAGAAGAAAAAAAAAAACCAATTTTGCTTTCCCCAGAAATCTCTTTTTAAATTCTTGAACTGATTCTTCTGCTTTCCTTTTGTAGGGATGTGACGCATCAGTCATGATTTCATCGCCAAATGGGGATGCGGAAAAGGATGCTCAGGATAATCTCTCCCTTGCAGGAGATGGATTTGACACTGTAATCAAGGCGAAGCAGGCAGTGGAAAGACAATGCCCTGGAATAGTCTCTTGTGCTGACATTTTGGCTCTTGCTGCTAGAGATGTTGTAGTCCTGGTAAGGATGCTCCACGATTTCCATGAAAGATACATAGTCCTCGGAATACATACCAATATGAATTAAGCAAACTCATAATCATTCTAATTTGTTTGTTATGTGAATCAAATCTTAGGCTGGAGGTCCATCATGGGAAGTAGAATTGGGACGTCGAGATGGCCTCGTATCGAAAGCATCCAACGTAGCAGGAAATCTACCTGAGCCTGACTTCAACCGTGTTCAACTTAACACCATGTTTGCCAGACACAACCTTACCCAACTTGATATGATTGCACTCTCAGGAGCTCACACTGTAGGCTTCTCTCACTGCAACCGCTTTGCAAATCGGTTATACTCATTCTCTTCATCTTCTCCTGTGGATCCTACTCTGGACCCTAACTACGCACAAGAGCTGATGCAAGCCTGC
This sequence comes from Theobroma cacao, assembly GCF_053813885.1. Taxonomy (NCBI): domain Eukaryota; kingdom Viridiplantae; phylum Streptophyta; class Magnoliopsida; order Malvales; family Malvaceae; genus Theobroma; species Theobroma cacao. Next base: position 2,477,608 of record NC_142642.1, read on the forward strand.
CCTCGAAACGTAGACCCCAGCATTGCCATCAACATGGATCCTGAAACCCCACAAACTTTTGACAATGTGTACTACCAGAATCTAGTTGCTGGGAAAGGCTTGTTCACTTCGGATGAGGTGCTTTTCACTGATCCTGCATCTGAGCCTACTGTAAATGATTTCGCTACCAACCCTGGTAACTTTAATGGAGCCTTTATCACAGCAATGAGGAAGCTTGGAAGGGTGGGAGTTAAGACTGGTAAAAATGGAGAGATAAGAATAGACTGCACTGCCTTTAATTCATGAAAGGAGAATGAAGTACGGGCCTAAAAAGGAGCAATCAGTCACGAAATAAATGTGACCTGAATTCTTTTCTGCTTTGTTTTTGTATCTTCTGGTTTGGCAAAGGGAATTTGAAGAAGAGGCCAGAAGGAGTTTCTCTCGTCATCAAAGAAATAAGTATATAATCTTCGAAAAAGGATTGCCCTGTAATTAATGTTTTTTTTTTTTGTTTCTGGTGCTCATTAGTGCTTATTCAGATGCCATTGTTTTGTAAATCATACAATAAATGGCATTTTTGTGCCATGCTATCCTTCAAGGCTTTAACTTGTTTACTTGTTCTCTCAACATAAATAAACATTAATTTGTTCTCCGACAAGGTTTTTCACAACAATGGTAACAGCCCAGAATGGTTTCCCATGTGAGGAAGCCAGGTTCAATGCTTCAGTTCAAGTCATTCAGGGGATTTGTTTGAGGGAGTTTGAAAGCCATAAGAGTATGCGAGGGAGGTTGATTTCATTTATTGATTTATAGTGAGTACTAACCCTGAAAAAGTCATTCATACACACGCATTTGACCATAACAAGAGCACTGAAATCCGAGATAAATTATTCAACATCATAAATTAAGTAGCAGCTCTGTTTCCAATGTGAATATTCTACTATATTCTTTGGACTTAGGATTTTTTATTGTGTCACTTTCATCTCTAACTACAGCCAAGGCAGGTTGACTTTTAAAAGTCTGAACTCTGAACTCATCTAGAAATTCCCCTACTGGAAAAGGATGCGAACATCTAGCCAGTAAAGCAATGAGAATTTTTTCCATCACTGGTACTGCAATATTGCTAACAGGCTTATGCTTGAGAATCAGGACTTGAAAGTAGCTTGAAATTACTGTTCTATTGGTTTTGTTTTCTCTCTGATAATTTTAGATGTTGTAAAACAGTTGCAGTAACTAATTAGGAATGACTTACCACTTCATGAATAGCACTACAACATACACAACATTTTTCAACAGAAATTCATGGAAAATCTATAAAAAAAACTAATTTTAATGAAAAAACATCTTTTTCCTACAGAATATTTCTTCAAGAAAAACTGTTTTTTTAGTGTAGTTAGAAATGACAACTAAGGTAATAGAGAAAAGACACCCTACTTGTAGTTGGATACACGAACCAGAGAAAGGACTAATCCTGATCAAAGGACCAAAATAATATAGTTGCTAGCTGAAATAAATGATATTTATATGATTTGGTCAGCTGATTTGTGAATCAAGCACATCTTGTGCAACAAATCAGAAGGCTCTTCACTTCCTTGTTTCTTCTTTATATATATGACCCGCTCTTGGGTATACATGACCTGTGGAGGGACTGAAACTCGAAGAGAAGTTGCATAACTAAACAAGGCAAGGAAATGGAGGTGAAGACAGGGTTGATATTATTCCTAGTTTTTATGATACTGCAGAGGGGAGAGGGACAATTATCTGAGACTTTCTACCAAACTACTTGCCCGAAATTGGAATCCATCGTAAGAAAGGTGGTGACCCAAAAGATTAACCAGACGTTCGTCACCGTTCCCGCGACCCTGCGCCTGTTTTTCCATGACTGCTTTGTTGAGGTAAGGAAGCATAACCAAGCTTCCACTTTTTTTGTTGTTTCCCTCCTTAAAATCAAAAGAGTTTTTTTGTTCCTATAGCTTATAGGTGAACTTTTCTTCTCTTTTGAAGTTCTGCTTTAGAGATTGGATTGTTCATTTCCCTTCAATTGCTTGCATATCCAATGCAATGTATTTGTTGTGCATATCTTGCAACAGATGAATTTCTGAATGTACTGTCCAAATAATTTTCTTACAAGTGGTAACCGACTTTTTATTTTTTTTCTCTCTTAAAGAAAACAAAATGGGTTAATTAATTCCTTATGGTCACGGTCACGTCTGGGGGCCTGTTATATCGTATTTGTAGCTGATCTGGACAGAACCAAACCGTTGACTATGAGGGCAGGAAAACATGAAATCACCTGATCAGTTACTAGATAAAAAGTTGAAAGACCATTGATGTATGGGAAGTCTCTTCAAACAGTAAATCATTTTTACAAATAATTTTCCCTTGTATATGGTTTCTTTTGTAGGGTTGTGATGCTTCAATCTTGATTGCATCGCCAAATGGGGATGCAGAGAGGGATGCTCCGGACAATCTCTCCCTTGCAGGAGACGGATTTGACACAGTGATAAAGGCCAAGCAGGCAGTGGAAAAAAGGTGCCCAGGAGTAGTCTCCTGTGCTGACATTTTGGCTATTGCTACTAGGGATGTCATAGACCTGGTAAGGAATGCCCACTTATTTACCTGGAAAGCCAAAATCAGTCCATTTGATACGTTACACACACTACAAAAGATTGCATTTTTTCCGATGAAATATTTCCCAAGAATTTCAACAGATTTCCTAATCTTGTTATTTTTCTACAAATTTTCGACAAGGAACAAAATGTGATTGTAAAATAGTCAGAAAATCTTTTGGGCATAAAAAGATTTTCATGCCACCAAATTTTTCGATCAAATATTATATATTGAAAAATGTCAAATTTTTTGTAATGGCATGAGAAAACTCTTAAGTTTTCTAACTGTTCTATAATTTGATTAAAATCCCAGGCTGGAGGTCCTTCATTCAAAGTAGAATTGGGACGTCGTGATGGCCTTATCTCACAGGCATCCAGGGTAGCTGGAAATCTGCCAGAACCTGATTTCAATCTCACTCAACTTGACACCATCTTTGCCAAAAACAATCTTACACAAATTGATATGATTGCTCTCTCAGGATGTCACACTGTAGGCTTCTCTCACTGCAATCGCTTTGCAAACCGCTTGTACTCATTTTCTCCGTCGTCCCCTGTTGATCCTGATCTGGATCCTACCTACGCACAGGAGTTAAAGCAAGCCTGCCCTCAGGATGTAGACCCCAGAATTGCCGTCAACATGGATCCCATAACCCCGCAAACTTTTGACAATATGTACTTCCAGAATCTAGTTGCTAAGAAGGGCTTGTTCACTTCAGATGAAGTGCTCTTCACCAATCCAGCATCTCAACCGACTGTAATTGATTTTGCTAAGAACCCTGGTGACTTTAACGCAGCCTTCATCACAGCAATGAGGAAGCTTGGAAGGGTGGGAGTTAAGACTGGTCAAGCTGGACAGATAAGGGTAGACTGCACAGCCTTTAATTCTTGAAAGGAAGAACTTGGCATGAAGCCATGGAAATATAATCGTCAATAAGGAGGATTTGTCTTTATGTCTGGAGATCACCTGCAAGGAATTTCTCGTAATCAAAGAATAAACTATAGTGTTCGAACCCTGTCGTTCATCTCTGAGTTTTTTGTGCTTGTCTAGTGCAGTAAACCGATGCCATTAATGTTTTGTAAATCATACAATAAAAATGCAGTAATCGCCATATTATTCTTGAAGGCTTAAACTACATGTATATTTCCAAAATGACCTTAACATTAAACAACAAGAATTCAAGGGAGCAAGGACATGAAACGAGAGAGGCTGCCCCCACTGATGGAGGTGAGATCGTTGCTTGACTTGGGGAATGCTGAAATTTCAAGCCAATTTCCAACTCCTTAAGTAAACTCTTTCCGAGACTTAAGGTAGTAATTGTATATTTACTAAATCAAAACAAGTACAGTGTATGGAAATTTCGTATTGACAATTATATAACATATATGGAAAAAGATGATTGTTTTAAAATTTAAACTTTCAATATACTCTTTAATAATATATATTTTTAAATAAAATATATAATTTTATATTAATTTATTAAATTAAAAATTAAAAAAATATTTAATATGTTAAAATCAAAGAGTGAATTTGATTTTATTTTTAATATATTTTTGTTAAATCTAATCTTAAAGATTGAAAATAGTAGTTTTTCATGTTTCAATTCAAAAGATAAATAAATAAAAAATAAATTTTTTTACTTACAAAAGAAAAAATTCATAAAAAGTGTATCATATCATATAATACAATACATTTTCAATATATGATCAAATATTATCTAATATATCGATCCGTATCATTTTTTATTAATGTCGTAACATATCCTATTATACATATTGTATAATATTGATAATTATGATAAATTATTACTCGGAAAAAGATTGTATTTGACCAATACGGTAGAAAATGATCATAGTTTTGGCTGGAATTATTATTCTATTTGTTTTGTTCTCTCTGACCATTTGAGAGGTTCTAAAACAAAGTTGTACTGACCGATTAGGGAATGACCTCCTACTTCCTATAACGGGATGCTTAAGAAATGAAAACTAAGGAAATATAAAAAAAGACATGCGAACTATCTGTTCCCAGATACACATTGGCGGAAGAAAAGGACTAATTCTGAAGAAAGGGCTAAAATAATATAGTAGCTTGCTGAACTAATAAATATTTATATACTTTGGCCAAGTAATAAGCAAATCAAGCAACTTGTAACAGAACTAGAAGACCTTGACGTCTCTTCCCATGTTTCCTCTTTATATATGATCATTCGTACACGGACATGGCCTGTGAACTGGCTGGAAGTCAGAGAAATTTTATAGCTAAGGAAGAAAATGGAGAAGAAGAGAGGATTGACATTGTTCATAGTTTTCATAATTCTGCAGAGTGGGGAGGGAAGATTATCTCAAAGTTTCTACAACACTACCTGTCCGATATTGGAGTCTATAGTAAGAAAGGTGGTGGAAGAAAAGGTTAACCAAACCTTCGTCACAGTCCCCGCGACCCTACGTTTGTTTTTCCATGACTGCTTTGTTGAGGTACGTTAGCAAGATCAATCTTTCATCATTTTTCATTTTATATATAATATGTCTACCGTCATGAATAAGATGTTTTTTTTTAATTGCCCTTTAGTTGCCTGCATGTCAACTTACTGCAACGTATTTGTTCTATATAGCTTGCACCAGATGAAGTTCTGAATGTCATGCAGAAAGGATTTTCTTATATGCAAATTGTGGATCTGTTATTGTCTTTTTCTTAAAAGAAACAAAATGGGTTAAGTTTAATTAGTCATGGTCATGTTTGGTTGCTGTTACATTGTAGCTGACTTAAATATAACCAAGCCCATTGAGTAGAACAGCATCAAATCATCCTTTTCTGTTATCGGATAGTTACATTGCTCTCCCAATCCTTACAACAACTGGTATGTTTGACATCACTAGCCACACGCAAACGAGACATTAGGAAGAACAGTACCGTGGAATCTGTGAAAAAAGAAAGAAACAAACAAACAGGAGATCATCAGAAAGAATAAACTAGTTTATAATTTGCCATTGTATGTGGTTTGCTTTGGTTTGGTTTGTAGGGTTGTGATGCATCAATCATGATTGCATCTCCAAATGGGGATGCAGAGAAGGATGCTCCAGACAATCTCTCCCTTGCCGGCGATGGATTTGACACCGTAATAAAGGCCAAGCAAGCGGTGGAAGCAAAATGCCCTGGAGTAGTCTCCTGTGCAGACATTTTGGTTATTGCTGCTAGAGATGTTGTACGCCTGGTAAGGAATGCCCGACAATCTAGCTGAAAGTTATTACCTGTCTTGAAATACATATCACTATGAAGCAAATCTAATGTTCCCAAGTTGTTTTTCATGTGATTGTAATCTTAGGCTGGAGGTCCTTCATTTAAAATACAATTGGGACGTCGCGACGGCCTGGTATCACAAGCATCAAGAGTAGCAGGAAATCTGCCAGAGCCTAACTTCGATCTCACTCAACTCAACACCCTTTTTGCCAAAAACAACCTTACACAAACTGATATGATTGCACTCTCAGGAGCTCATACTCTAGGCTTCTCTCATTGCAGTCGCTTTGCAAATCGCTTGTACTCATTTTCTCCATCCTCTCCCGTGGATCCTGATCTGGATCCTACCTACGTACAGCAGTTAAAGGAAGACTGCCCTCAAGATGTTGACCCTAGAATTGCCATCGACATGGATCCTGTAACCCCTCAAATTTTTGACAATATGTACTTTAAGAATCTAATTGCTAAGAAGGGCTTGTTTACATCAGATGATGTGCTCTTTACCAATCCAGCATCTAAACCAACTGTGATGAATTTTGCTGGAAACCAAAGAAACTTTAAAGCAGCCTTCATCATAGCAATGAGGAGGCTTGGAAGGGTGGGAGTTAAGGCTGGTAAAGCAGGGGAGATAAGGCTAGACTGCACAACCTTCAACGCTTGAGGGAAGATATTGGCATGGATTAGGAGCCTCAATATGTGCATTGGATCACAGAATAAATTTAACCTAGATTCTTGCTTTGTCTTCTTTTTCTGTTTTGTTTTACTGCTGCTACATTGAGATCACCTTGCAAGGAGATTCTCTCTTCAGCAGACAATAAGTACTCTTTGAAAATAATTAATTCTTTATCATGTCTTTCTCTTCTGGTGCTTGTCATTGCAGTACTAGCAGACCTCATTTAACTCGCTTACTTCCTGCCTTTATTTTCCAATAAAGTATTTCATTAGTTGGCAAAGGGTAAATGCCATTTTAGCCATGGAAATGGAGAAGAGAAAAAAAAAAAAAAACATGTGACTTAGAACGGAAATGTTGCTTTAAACACATGGCTGATGGTTGTATCTATGATTTCTTTTCACACTTATTTGACTTTTCTAATTCCTGCTAATGCAATATTTTCGAGGAATTTATGTTTAACAAGCAGGTCATTTAGACCTTTATATCTTGTAAATCAAGATTCGAAATATCATTTAAGCACCAAATCATCATGTCAACTTCAATGGCGTTGCGTCTTAACAGGAAAATTATTAGCAAATTAACAAATGATATACCAGTCCAATTGCAACCGACTTGTCAAACTTTAGGACAGTTCATTTTTCATTTTTTAGGTTTACAGGTAATGCAGTTGAAAGCTAATGCCTATTTTCTTCAAAAATTTTGCAATCGGATGAAATAATAATATGGTTTCTATAAAGATGAGGCAAGCTCATAATTTTTCAATGTCTTTAGAGATGTTAATGGGTAAGGTATTAATTGTTTTTGAGTATCCTACATTGAGTACCCAATTATTTAATGGGGATCCAAACCCTATAAGTACTCAATTAAATTTTAAAATTGTTATATGAAAACTCATATAAAAATATCCTTAGTACTACCCGTTCAATAACTAAACTCGATAAATATTCGATTAAAATAAACTTAAAATCAACTTTTATGTATATTATTATTAAAAATTAAATTAATAAATTAAAATTAATTCATAAAAAATATTCAAGTTTAGAATTAGAACAATTAATGAATTGTAGTAAGCATTATATTAATCATTAAAAATTTATAAACAAAAATAATATATGCATAACTAAAACTTAATATTTAAAATTATTGTTTATAATCGGGTTTGGGCAGTGATCACCTTAACGCAACTACCCAAACCCATGACTGGTAGTAGCTTAAATATTAAAATTTAAAATCATATTTAAAATAATTAATGAATTTTAATAAGCATTTCATTAATCATAAAAAATTTATAATTAAAAAATAATATTTAAAATTATTATTTATAATTGAGTTCGAGTGCCGAACACTTTAAGTTCACTCTCAAACCCTTGACTGGTAGCAACTTTATTACCCTAACTTTACCCAAACTCAATTATAAAATTTCTTACTTATATTTAATTGGCGGCTTAGATAACATAAGATACTCAGATATATTAACTCTCCAAACGGTATAAGAAGTTCCAAAAAATTCCATGAACAAACCTTATCCAACAATCTCAAAGCGTGAAATGAACACTACACAAAGCAATCCAGTCGCTAAGCAGCACTTGTTTACATCAGATGAGGTGCTCTTTACCAATCCAGCATCGAAACCAACTGTGACTAATTTTGCTAAAAACCAAAGTAACGTTAGAGCAGCCTTCATCACAGCAATGAGGAGGCTTGGAAGGGTGGGAGTTAAGACTGGAAAAGCGGGGGAGATGAAGGTAGACTGCACAACATTCAATTCTTGAAGGGAAGATATTGGCATGGAATAGGAGCCTCAATATGTGCATTTGATCACAAAATACATACAACCTGGGTTCTTTCTTTGTCTTGTTTAAACTTCTGTTTTGTTTTACTGCTGCTAGATTGAGATCACCCTGCTGGGATATTCTCTCTTCAGCAGACAATAAATATTAATTGAAAAGGATTAATTCTTTAACATGTGTTTTTTCTTCTGGTTCTTGTCACTGCAGTCGTCATTTTCCAATAAAGTATTTCAATAGCTGGCAAGGGTAAAGGCTAGAAATAGAAGAGAGAAAAAATTCATGTGACTTACAACGGAAATGTTGCTTTCAACACATGGTTGATGGTTGTATCTATTATTTCTTTTCACACTTTTTTTTGTCTTTCCTACTTCCTGCAAATGCCATGTTTTCGAGGAATTCATCCTCATCAGACAGATCATTTAGACCTTTTTATAACCCTGTAAATCAAGATTCAAAGTATCATTAAAGCACCAAAGCATCATATCAACGTCAATGGCCTTTTTTTAAAAGGTAAAATTTAATATTTCATTGAGAAGAAAGAGTACAGAAAATTACCCTTCTAACCCGGTAGTGATACAGAATCAAGCAAAGAAGGCAAAAAAGACCACCTTTAACCTTGATCTGCGTGTAACTCAGATGATACATAGCAACTCTGGTTGCACTTGGGATCAAAACAGGTGCTTTTTCACGGGACATCTCGCCTGTACGAGAGAAGTCCAAACCCTGCAGCCGACAGACATGATTCCAACCAAGCTACAATCAGCACCATCAGGTTCAGCTTCCCCACCCCAGAAAAGATCCTCCGTACAAAACGTAGTTGACAAATTCCACCTCCTTCATCAGAAACCGAAATCAGACCTATGCCTTTTGCCAAAAACCTATGATGTTCCTCCCTTAAGCAACATTTCAAGAATATTCAAGTGTCTTTATAATGACCGATAACTTGATCCACACCTCTCGAGTGGGTGATATGGATGTCATGAACGAACTAATTTGGGAGGATGATGATGTTTTGGGGCAGATTGATGAGAAAATGTTCATAGATTCTCCATTACACATAACAGCTTGTTCTTGGAAAACTCGTTTTGAAATGGAGATTAAGTTGATGCATTCCTTTGTCAAAAAGTTAAACAAGTTTGGGCTTAACTCCATGCACCTGGTCCTGATAAAGGGATATTTCGAGTTAATGTTTTTATTTCTACATGCTGGTTCTGATTTTGTTTGTGTCAAAGGAAGTGGGGCTTACTCCTTTACATTATGCTATCAAGCATATAAACATTCATGTCATGGTTAAATTCCTAGTCGTTTGTCCAAAGTCTATTAAAGATATGACGGTTGATGGGAGATTGTTTTGCACATTGTTGTTCAAATAACATGATAGAGGCTTTTGAAGTTCTGATTGGATGGTTTCAGAGAATCTGCCACAAAGGTGCCTGAAAAAGCCTCTAATATACTTGTTTGAGCAGCAATGTGCAAAACAGTCTCATATCGAACAGTCACAGTTTCAACAGACTTTGGCAAGCCATGGGTGTCATGATAACATAATGTAAAGGAGTAAGGCACTTTATTTTTTTATTTTTTTATAATTGGAGGGGAGGATTCAAATCCTACTCTTTAGGTAAGAGGATTATGCACCAACTAATAAAATAAATGTTTGGGTGCAGCCGCTCTATTCCTTTGACACGAACAAGATCAGAATCAGCGTATACAAATAAAGACACCAACTGCATGTGATTAGGCCAAACTTGTTTAACATTTTTGCAGAGGAAGGCATCAAAGGTAATCATCTCCATTGCAAAACGAGTTTGCCCAAAAAAAACTGCTATATGTAGAGTAGAATCTACGAATATTTTCTCATCAATCCACCTCATAACATCATTATCCTCCCAAATGAATTTATACTGATTGATGAGATTTTTTTATGGGTTTCTCTCGTTCTTTTTGCTGATGAAAGTTCTGATTTTTATCATCTACCGGTTGATGTGAATTTCCTGGATGTTCTTTCGGTTTTTTGCTGTATAGGCAAGTTCTGCTCTCCTGCCTTGTGTTTTAGTTTTGAGGCCATCTTGTGCAGATCTTGTGTGGTCCTTTCTGCTTCTTTTGTACAAGGAATTTTTTGCACTTAGGTTGTTGTGGGATGATTGTTGGTCCTTTAATGTTTTGTAGTTGGGATTTCTTTTGATCTCATCACAACCTGAGTCTTGAGTCTTGCTGTGTATCATTGGTCTCTTGATGCCTTTTGGCTTGATCCTTGCCTCCCTGTGGGCAACTTTAGTAGAGCTGTTTATTTATGGAAATCATATTGCTAATTTTCAAAAAAAAAAAATTCATATTTACATCACGCACTCAATAGACCTAAATCAAATGAAACCCGAAACTACCACATGCTCATTTGATTGGTAACTCTAAAAGGAATGAGAAAGAAACATTGAGCCAGACAAAAGGATGAGAAAATATGTCAGGTTGCCAGGCTGGGCACAAGAAATAATAACGTCAATTTCTGAAGGTAGATGTTCTTCAGTTGGTAGCTTGGTGCTTCTCTCTTGCAATGCTGGGATTTTCTTGTTGATTCTTTTACTGAATCCATGGACGGATGGAACTTCTGAAACACTGAGAGTTCTCTGTCTTCATTCCAGATTTTGAGAATAACCAAGCTGGCTCTTATAAAAAGCCACACAGGAAATGAGGACTCCATACAAAATACCCAAAAATGAGAAAAGAAAACGAAAAGAAAGTGTCACTTGCATCCCTTTGAATTAAAGATAGTTTTCTCAAGCAATCACATCTCTTAATGTGCTAAGGTTGGCCATACATACAGGATAGACTACCATTAAAGCCACAGTACTTTACCTGTGATCAAAACAAGCACAATCACCATGATCAAAAGATGCAAGTTTAATCTAGATCACCTCTCGTTGAAAATGTCAAAAAAGTTTCATCAACAAAATCAAACTCAGTTCATATAAGAAGTGAGAAATTGTACAGCACTTGAACACTCAAAGCAGAATCTTTCACAATTAAAAATGGTATCACTAAACTAGATTACGAAGCAAAGAATATAATCTAAACTTGTTTTAGTATCGGAACATGCTCCTCACCAACATCTTAATGGCAATACTATTATCACAAATTTAAGGCAAACACGTACAATCTCAGTTTTTGTGCAAAAACGCTTGCGTTAAATGGATAAAATACTCATGAAAGTTCCTCCTAGTTCTCACCCTAGAAGTCAAGTGCGAGATTTTCCATAAAGGTGGGCATAAACAGTCTTAGTACGATACACAAGTATCATACTTAAAACAGCTGCAATGACGCAAAATCCTGACATAATCATGGAAGTCAGAAAGAAGCATACAGAGCCTTCGCACTTAAGTGGTTCATCCTGGGCAAACATCCCAGAGAAAATTGAGCCTGAAACTGGCGGCTGGATATGATGTTGCTGAGCTTGCTTCTCTGCTTCACGGTCATAAATACTGCTAGCAATTACACCTGAGAAGACAAGTGAACCTGCAGGATTTGCCAGCGTGAGGAAATTGTACAGGGCCCCAAACTTTTTCAAGCCAAACAACTCCGAGGCAGCAGCTGGCACAATTGCCCAGTGGGCACCATAGCCAAGCCCAATCAACAGAGTACCAATGTAGATTGCCCCAGGCCATCCCATAGCAAAGAAGACATGACCAACAGACATAACAAGCTGGGCCACAGCAATAGCTACTGGCCTTGGATAAGCATAATCCCTATACAGTGATGTCACAGTAGAAAGGTGAGAAAAATGAGTCAAAATCATTATTAAAGTAAAGTCTATGAGCATCCAGGTGCAAATGATATCAGTCTGTACCTCACAATAATCTCTGAGAAGTAACCTCCACCAACACGACCAAGAAAGTTCCAAATGCTAATCATGGATACAAATATATGAGTATTATTATACCCTAGAGATTGGCTCATCTGACCAAGATTATCTATCACTGTCAACCCTGATCCTGAACCTAATAGAAGAGAGAAAAAGATAAGCCAAAAGTCTGCTTTGATCAAAGCTTGCATCAAGGTAAAGTCTTCCCCTCTATGAGGACCTCTCCTTCTCTTCACCCTTACTGCTCCTTCAGCAGCTGCTTGAAACAGTTTTACTTGCAACTGAGCAATTCGCTTTTGCCTTTCTGATGCTGGAAGCAAGTCTACTTCCTTTGGTTTCTCGTCTTCAACCTCACTGAATATTATTTCATTAGCATCATGTTCAGATTTTCCTGCTTCTTGTTGCTCTGGCCTTGGTAGAAGAACCTCCTCTGCTGGATCTCTAGACTCTTCGCAGAAACTCAGTATAATGGGAATAGCTATGGGAATGAAAAGAAGAACGAACAAAATCACTGTAAAAATTGTGACCAAAATGTGGCTCACATCAACAAGATCTTCCAGAAGCAGGACCCCCATCAGGTAAGCGGCCAATAGGAGGCACACACCATAAATAAATGTAGAACTTAAACCATCAGATGGCCGCACTTGTCTGTGACCTCCAACAGGTCTGATAATGAACATTAGAGCAATAACTACCATTGCTGGCCCAACCGCAACCATGAATATTAAAGACGCGTGATCTGGGAAATTAATCATTGTGTATATCTGAGTCAAAATAGCACCACTCAAACCAGCAAAGCCCTTGAGTATTCCTACCACAGGACCCCTGCTTTTGGGAAAGTTTTGCACACAAGAAACCAGAGCGGCTGTATTGAAGTAGGTTTCACCATTGTTTCCCACAAATATTAAGATGCACATCTGCAAACTGAGATGTGTTAACAATCTAACCGATGTGAGATGCTATATAATATTAAAAATTTCTAAAGATACACAAATTTTTGGACCAAGTTAAAAGGAACAGCATGAAATGATCTTAGTAACATGTGAAATAAATCAATCACCTTCATTTACCACCTCAAATCCACATTTGATCTTCCAGATAAAAGAACTAAATAGATTGGTATCCATCTAATAAATTTTCTCGAATAATTCAGGATCAGATCACCTCAAGTCCTTTCTTCAACAGAACATGGCAATCTTAAACTTTTATCCTAATTTATGCTTCTTACTTTGACATTTTTTGAGATTTTAAAACATTTTTTATGAAACCGCATGTTTATAAAAACAATATATAAAAAAAATGATAATGAACCAGAAAGTGGTGAATCTGAATTCTGAAAGGATTTGATATTAGCACAATCAAATATCATAGATGATGTTGATTGCAAGCTAGCCAGCCTGGACCTGTGATGACAGCCCATTATTGTCATAGCTTATATTTGAGGATGCTTACTTAAACCACCAGAAAAACGGAAGCCCCTATTCTCCCTCAAGAGCTTTAAAAGACGGAAATACCGTGCAACTCAGCCATATCTCTTATTCTCCATTATCAACTACAATAACTGACTACTTATTTCGGCATCTGTCAATTATTTTAGCCTAAGCAGAAGAATGACATGGCAAGAAGTTTGCATACTGTATTTTTTTCTTTCTAATATAGTTTTTGTTTCAAAAGTTCAACCTACATGTTGTGATACAGTGAGACATTAGGTATAATTAAGAACAATTATTATATGGATAAGAGGCAACAAACCACAGAAGTTAGATGGGGGATTAGAGGTTCGTTGCAACCTAGAGGTTCATGAGACAGTCAATAACCAAGAATAGTTAAGTAACCAGCTCATATACAACTGCATCACTAACCAGAATGACTTATCAAACTTTTTGAATCGACAATGACAAGTCTAAGAGTCTTAAAACATCACAACTGCCAGAAATGCAAGGCTGCTGAACCAAATAATATGTTTTGAAAGGGAAGAAACAGCAGGGGAGAAGGGAATAGGGGGAAAGAACTGCACAACAATAAAACAAAATAAAGAAACTAGTTAATTTGCCAATGTTGTCAGAATAGGCAAACTTAAAACCATTTCACAATCAATACAGCATTGATTTTAATTTTGTAAAATTACAAGCAAAATCTGTTATCAGATGGATATTGGATATTCCTTTTAATGAATTCCTCCAATCATATAACTCAAATGAAACAGAAAAGGAAAAAAGAATCAATCATCAAAATCTTAAAATGATCAAATTATGACTCAACAAAAATGGCTACAGTTCATATGGGATTAAAAAGACAAAATTTATAAGCAGAAAATATTACCATATGGACCAAAATGCTCAAAAAGAAGAAGAAACAGAGGATCATAGCATTTCCAAGCAAACAGAAGAGAAACAGAAGAACTGAAAAAGACTTACGAAGTGACTGAATTAAATCAAGTATTCAACATTATCAACTACCAACCAAGATCAATCAACACAAGAACAAAGACTTTCAGATTTCAGCCGTCTCATTCATGTTAATATTACTGATAAAAGAACTTATAAATTGATACTCACAGCCCACAAAGGCAAAACTGGAACTCTCCCAGTAACAATCAGCCAAACCCAACCATAACCAACAAGGTTCTGCACAGCACCAACGAGCAAAGCACCCCATAGAGGCAAAATCTCAGACAAGCTCCCAGCTAAGAACCCAACACTATCACCAAGATCTTTAGCCACACCTAACTTTGCAAGCTGCCTTTGATTATAATTCAAAGAACTCTTTATCACAGGTGATATGCTACCAAACAAATACCCAATCCCAGCACAAGATTGTATCCACATTGCGGCCACAAAAACCAGCCATCTGTTATTCACAAAAGCCTGAAACCTTTCTTTCAATCTTCCCATTCTGCAATTCTTCAAAAAACCACAAGAAAACAGAAGGAAGGTGTTCTTGATTGAGGTATTGGCTTCTGTTCTCAATCCAAGTTGAAAAATTATGGATTTTTAACAAAGACAGATCTTTTTTTAAAGAAGAAAACTTTGTGGGCTCAATACATTTATGTGCAAATGAACAAAAGAGAAGGGTGAAGGATAATGATTTCAATGTGGGTGTTTCTTCGGTATATAATTCAACATGGCTGCTGGCCGGTGCTGGCATATTGCATAATTTTATTCTAAATTCCCGTGAATTTCGGTCTATTGTTCCAGATATTTACAGGAAATGCCACTGTGGTAAAGTGGAGGATGATGAGAAAAATTTGACATTGATTTGATGCCTCATTAGTACCATAATATCTTTGAGAGACACGTTGGGAACTGTTTGTTTGATTCTTTCTATGGCAGTTCCCGTTTGATTTTTCTGTTCTTCCATTTGAGGGCCTGGGGTGTGACACGTGGTATATTTGGAAAATAGATGGTTGAGATTAGCTCCTGTGAAACCATTTTTCATTTTCTCCTAAAATTTTCACTGTCACAACAGGAAAAGCACAAAAATAGTATAACAAGGCAACCTTTTTGGCTTAAATAATAATAAAATTTAAAGTATATGTGTTTTATAATTAAAGTTTTATATTTTTATCATATTTAATTAAGTGTTTGTTTATATTATATCCAACTGTCTATTATGAGAAAAGAGCTTTTATAGCATATAATTGCTCTATACCTCCTATTATATACGGGATTGGAGTCTTGCTTTTTCCTTCCGTGAACAACATACTAAGAAAGTATTGCATAAAGTAATCTCGTGTCTTTGGCAAAATGATGCTTTCCCAACATTCCTTATTTGGGTGGGATTACGCAATTCTCTTTTATCATTCCATTAGAGAATTATAGAATCCAATTGTTGTGCACTTTATTCTAATTGAGTTATCTTTATTTTTAGGATATATATTATATGCTATGATGCAATTTGTTATTCAGATTATTAGTTATAAATATGCTTTTCATTTTTTATTTCTTCTTTTTTTTTTAATATAATGATATTGTTGAATTTTTATAACCAACATTCAACTTAAAATCAATTGATTATAAGTGAATAAAGCTTTTGTTATATCTAAGTTCTCAAAATATCTGTAATTAAGTTACATGAGATTTTTTTACCATTGTTTCAATATTTTTTTTTATGCGTAGGATAATAGATTTATCAAGTGAAAGAAATCATGAAGAGATATAAAGAGAGTCAATGAACGAGGGAGTTAATGAACGAGGACGACATTTACTGTAAATATCAGATTTAGGACGTGTATTCAACATAAAATTAATTGCTAATAAATGAATAGAACCTTGATAGGTATATCGTCCAAACAAATGGTGCCAACCGAATTAAGGAACAAACAAAAGGAAAAAGAAGAATCTTTTCCCCTTTCTTGTATCTTCTTTCTTATTAGAAAGCTGAAAGGCCCTGCAACCAAATGGCCATAGCTTTTCATTAGGATGTCCTTTGTAAACCCCAGCAATTCTGAGAGGGATATGACAGAAGATGCTATGTATCTGCTGCTTAGAGAGGGTATTTTCCATTGTCTGTGGGCCATGAATTCATCTTTTACTGTCGGTTTCAATCGTCAATGAAACTTTTTCTAATCAAGCTTTCACCATTTATCACCTAACTTGCTAATAAGATTCTCCCCAAAAAAAACCTAAGCAGATTCAAGTATATATTTTTATTTTTTTTTTGTTTTGTCTGTCACCTCAAAATGGTGAAAGTAGAAAATGAACATCTTAGTGTATAGGACAAGCAAAAATAATGTTTTGTATTGATTCCATGAATCACATGGCAATGGTGATTCTCTTTTCTTTTTTTTTTTTTGTTTTTGCTTCGGTACTTCTCTTTGTCTAGGTTTGAATAAAGTTAGAACCTTGAACCTTGACTAATTAAAAATCCCATGTGATTTTAAAGTCCATAAATTCAATAACTTTGCCCTAAGTGTGACCCCAGCACGTTTCATGGCAGGAACTTTTTCAATTAAGGTAGGTATTCTAGATATTTAGATGTTAAGATTATGGGGTCCTTCAATCAGCATGATCATATATTTAAGAAAAGTTCTTAGTCATTGCTATGATAAGTTTGACTTTTGATTGTATTTTTCCCAATATTACTGTTAAAAGTCTTTTTAATTGCACCCTTTTTATTTTTTTAATAGTGTATTTATGAATTTAATTGTACCTTATAAATTTTTAACAGTTTTCTAAGTAAAAATGCAGTTGTAAAAATTGCATATACACCAAAAAAGAATAATTAAAATTCAAATTAATTGTAATGCAATCAGAGAAATGAATTTCTAATAAAAGCAAAGATGCCAATATCCAAGCTTTGCTAAACTTTTGTGCATAGTCTAACGATCTTTTTAGATTTTTAATATATTTGAGCAACATCCCTAGATATTTATTTGGATCATATATATTATAAAATAAAGCTGTTTCAAGCTTTGTAATAATCGTCCTGTTGTCCATAAATACAATAAAATATCCCCGTGGGAAACACTTTGAGGTAGCAAGCATTGACAGGTGACATATAAGGACCCCAGGAGTTTCCATTGTTTTGTAGATTCTGTCAAAGGCATGGGGGCCAAGGCCAAATAGATCGCTACCAAAATCAATGTCCTGGATGGAAAGGCCGTAAGTTCTTCTATTGCGTCAACTTGGCTTTCTCTTGTAGATAACTCTTGCAACCGAGGGTTTGTGTTTGAAAAATACACGTGTTGCGGTTTGAGACACTGTCGAGAAATGGCTTTTCTAGCAGCAAACAGCCGGATGCCTCCAAAGGTAGGCCATCTACCTTCTTATCCATCCAGACTAAGCTAAGGGGTTTCCTTCTTATCCATCCTGACATTGAATTTGCAATTTTAAGGTACTCTGGACTGATCCTGTTATTGAATATTGACACGAATGCTAAAAATATGTATACATATATATATATGCTTCCCAATACAATTTTAGAAAACTAGCTCAAATCCAAGTCATATCTACTTCCCTTATCACTAAGCATAAAACATTTCAGTTCTATCAACACAAAACTTTGCTAAAGATATTTGCAAAAGAGTTGGATTCTCTAAGAGTATGAACAAAATCAACCTTTCCTACAATCATCTTTAACCTGTTTATTTTACTGAAAATTCTCCATTTATCGCATGATTTTAAGCTCGTGCATGTTACGCATCCAGGATAAAGCTACTAATTCTATTTGACTGATGAGTTTTTTCACTTGGGCGTTAGCTTGTCAGAACTTTGTATTTGTAGAACTAGTTAGTTGTGAGGTTTGTTGACACTTTTTTTTTTTTGTTCAAACCATTATTTTCATAGTTTGGTAATTTTGTCTGTCAAAAGCACTTGTATTTCTGCTATAATCTGGCAATAAGTAGCATCAATCAGTGGTTTGAGTCGGTATTCTTCAACGAGTTTGGGAGGTGATATCGATATCAGTTTTGAACAAAAAGGAAATTGATTTCCTCATAATTTTGTCTTTGAATGTTAATTTTCTAGAAACAAAAACATCGTCGTGATCATGTCCAACTTGTTTCAGCACGTTCCTCCATGCTCACCACACATATTTGATGCTTGAAATTTATTTAATTTCTTGCTACGTACTTCAATCCCGTGAACAGTTTAAAGACAAATCTTGATCAGGTAATGTAGCTAATAAAATATATATTTTTTTGGAGCAAATTGCTAGTAATATATATATATATTCCCACCAACCCACTACAAAATCTAACACCGATATTCTGCAAATCAAAAGCAAAAAAAATAAAGAAATGGACCATCATTGATTCAATATTTGAACTTGTAATATGGACAATCAGGGAGGAATATGCTCTTTTGCAAAACTAAGATATAAGATTTGGATATTTTTTGAATGATTGAGTTTTTGGATTCTTTTTTTTTTAATAAAAAAGATATAATGTTAACACTCGAATATTTGATTTATTATTTTTATAGTTATAAAAAAGGATTCAAATCCACTTCCCTAAGTCTAAAAAATAACGATATAATATTAGAAATATTCTTTATCAAGCTTACATTAGTAAATTTCATTTATACTTGTTATGATTTTAATTTTTCTTACATGATATCTTGTGATTTTTTTTTAATTAGCATTTTGTAAATATCTTTTTTCTAATTAGTAACTTGTAAATAATTTTTATTCTCATAAGAAATTAGACTACTAAATTTGCCCAATAAAATTACTAAAATATTTATATATTTTTCACAAAATTAATAATCTAATTCTTTATGAAAATAGAAATTATTCACATAATGTTAATTGATTAAAAAATCACAAAATGTCATCTAAGAAAAATTAAAAAAAAAAAAAAAAAACCATGTCTAGCTTTTTAATTTTGATCAGTGTTGATTTTGACCCACCAGGCTGAGGGAGGTTGGGATCTCCCTTTCAAGACTTGCTTTTGGTTTTGTGGTACCACTTGAGAGATAGGAATAGCTGAAAAACTAGTCATATTAGCACAAAACTCCAAAACGGTAGAAACTAAAACGATTTTGAGAACTGATCACATTAGGATGAATGTAGAGCATGGGAGTTAATCAAATGAAACATCATGGCTAGCTTTTGTTCTTAGCCAAAAGGAAGAGTTCAAGCTAACCTAACTTTATTTTACATCGTAAAATATTTTGATTAGAGATATTTTATACGTGGTGATAACACGAAGTTGTCATGAATGATGTATGATCTTCTATCTTAATGTAATTATTTTATCGAAAAATGTATTGTGTGTAGGCATGTTTTGGATGGTCATTCATATTTGAAACGTTTTTTTAATTTTTGTTTTTTATGTTTGTGTGTAGACATAATTTTTTATCTTCCTAACGAAATTTATAATCATCTGTTATTTTATGATTTTCAATTAAACTTCTTTGATTGAGAAAATAAATGAATAAATTATCTTGTTTATTGATTTTAAAGCACTAAAATTTAGAGAGGACACAAGTAATTGATCAATAATTACTAGGGATGAAGTCGGGGAAAATGGAAATTGACATTTTGTACATTTAGCCAAACATTTTCTTGTCGAATGTTGATGATCTTAATGACTGAAGGTTTACAACTCTTTAATAATTTCAAGCTGTAGCACTTCTAGGATTGGTGTGGCTGAAATTGCTTGCTGATATATGATGGTACTTTGGTGCAATGATAGGTAACAATTCAGGTCTTTGTCTCTTCAACAAGATGTTAAAATAAATGACCTGACATATGGGTCTTGGGCAAAGAAAATGACATTTGGTAATTTGTTCTTTGAATGTTTATTCATAGTAGTGTTGAAACTTATAAACATGCTCCTCCAACTTGTAGCAAGGCTACAAATTAAATAGAAAACATAAAGAAAGAGGGAAATATTTTGCAAGCTCAAATGCTAGTTATCCCTTCACTATGCCTAAAGCATTAAATAGAAAAAAATGATTCATGAGAGAGTTGTTATGAAGCTTATTAAAGGAATATATCTCAGTAGTGTATATGTTATCTACTTTAAGTAAGAAACTCATATATCAACTAATGAACTAAATACTTGAGTGTATATTCAATTATCATATAAGATTTTGACAACGTTTGAAAAAAACACAATCATAAAAGTTGTATATATTAGTAATAGTTACATTTCATTTATTATTGTTAAAAGTAAGAAAAGTACAACTAAAAATTTAAATAACAACACTTTTACAGTTCTAGTCACGCAAAAAATATATGTTAAACCAAATAAATATAGTTAAAGCCCAAATTCATTATAATAGGTCAAATCTTAAATTAGAAATAACTTTGAGAGTAAATAAGTAAAAATAATAGTATGCTTACATATGGTAAAGACAAGAGTATCAATCACAAGACATCACAAACCACCAATATTAAATAAAGCATGGGGATTGAATTTTGTAAACCGAAGAGGAAACAAATGGGAAAAAAACAAAAGATAAATAAAGTTTGATATGAACACTCCACAAAGGGTTGAGCTATTGGATTTATTTAGTCTTTTGTATCAAACATATATGTGCTATTATAGCATCCTTTTGTTTGAAGAGCGCAAATCTATGTCTATCCATGTTGGTAAGACAAGATCTTCACCCAACCTTGTCTGTTTCTTTTATATTTTAGTATTATTGCTATTAAGTTGACCAAGGGGGTGCAATCAAAGTCCATAATTAACCGGTTTATATCCGGTGCCAGTAGCCGCTCATCGACATGATCGTCGATATGTCCGAGTGGTTAAGGAGACAGACTTGAAATCTGTTGGGCATGCCCGCGCAGGTTCGAACCCTGCTGTCGACGTTCCAGTTTTTAGGGCCCAGAGTTCAGCCCAGCCACGACACTTATGGGCTGTGCCCAGTCCAGTATTTCACATATGGACAATGTGGATGGTCCTTGTTTACACTGACTTGCCTTTTCTTTGTTAGCTGTTGGGGTGCAGATGCACATTGGGTCATATTCAGCCAGCAAACATCCCTATCCGTTTAAGATAGAAATGGACAGTTTCTTATGTTTGTGAGTTGGTGTATCTTTTTTCTGAAGCAAAGTTGTGAATATTACCTGCAGAATTTGGTGGTTTATCATATGATTTTATAGCCTATTGATGTTTGTTTAATTTGTTGATTAAGGTTATGCAATGAGAGGCAGTCTTGTCTCCATTTTCTTACTGAACTCATACATCCACATGCTGACATTCAAATTGGGAAATCCTCAACCTTTTGACATATCAAATATCAGCAGGCTTCTGGCTAGTGGCACTCCTCTGGTCATCCTGGAAATTTACCTTTTGCTTCCTTCTCTAGGTTACTTGATCTGCAATTCGGGAAGTATAGTTATCCTGGTTTGCTTTATTCCATTTTGCTTTATATACATACGGTTAAGTAACTTACTTTGTTCTCTATTCCCTTTTGCCTTACTAAACGACTGCATCTTGTTGCTAACATAAGCCCACAATACCAGTTGCAGTCCAAATAAAACGGCACAAATAATAAAATTGTGAAAATTATATGCTACTGATTGTGGTCCCTCATCTCACATCATATGTAAATATGATACCAGTATTAGCAACTTAAATTTAAGCAAGCTTTAGAAAATCACATGACTTAAGCTTGAAAAAAATAAAGAATTCGGGTAACACCATCGGGTATCTTGCCTCCCAGAATCCATCTCTTGCAAATAGTCACTAAGCAAATTGGATTTGCAACCAAAGCATCCTTAATTATACCATCGAAGCTTAAATTATTGATCAATTGGATAAAAGTAATCCTAGGATGTCAAGAAGGCTAACCATATATACTTTATCCTCGCCGTGGCGTGATCATGGGGATATACCCATAAGGGCTCTGCCCCAGAATACTGATCTTATAAGTAATCAAAAGGGGATTCTTGAACACCACTATTCCAGGAAGCTTCTTGCAACAAATCTAAAGCCTCTGAAGATTCTCACTCCAATGGATAAATTTTGATTCCAGACATAAAAATCAACTGAATTAATCCATTGCGGAGCTTCTTGTAAAATCCGCTCATGGACAGAAAACGTACTTGAGAGTGCTAAGGGAAGTTCAAATATGAAAACAGATTTGCCTGTTGGGATTGGTTATTGGGTTACATCATATTTGCTCAGAAAAGAACAAGCAATGCACAATTGTCGTACCACATTGAGTGTTGAAGGCGAAGTTTCCTTTCCTCCAAAGTGCCTGTCATAATTGTAAGTGGAGAAAAGTGTGAATCCGAATAGCTTGATTCGCTAATCTTCACTTTTCCTAGTCATCAAACCCGTTGTCTCTTCTTCCTAAAGCAAAACACCTCCTTTATAATCATCTTTTTCTTATTTTTCCATCTCCATCTCCACTCCTTATATTCATTATAGATCAGATTACCACCAAATAATTTACGTTAAGGGTTCTGGTGCTGCTGAGAGCAAGAGAAAGGGAGAGGAGGAAAGATGTCTGATTGGGGGCCGGTATTCGTGGCAGTGGTGTTGTTCATACTGCTAACACCAGGGCTGCTGATTCAGGTTCCAGGAAAATCCCGGTTCATAGAGTTTGGCAACTTTCAGACCAGTGGTTTATCCATCCTGGTGCATTCCATAATTTACTTTGCGCTCATCTGTATCTTCCTCTTAGCTGTCGGTGTGCACATGTATGTTGGTTCATAGCTGACAAAGCAAGAACCCATCATTTTTAGACACTAAGTTTGTGGACTGGTATGTAATTCAATTTCTGTCGCTTTCATCTGTGCCTTTTTTGAACCGAAGTTCCTATACAGTTATATTTCTTGGTCATTTGGCTTTTCACTTCACATTTACCGTCCAAATTTGAGAATAAATGGTTTGATTCTGGTTTGTGGATCCACTTCTTTCTTGCTCATGGTTACCTGATTCCTTTTAGCTTTATCTTATTCTATGGCTACTAAACTAATCTACAGCTAACTTAGTAACCAGATGACCATGGTTACCTGATTCCTTTTAGCTTTATCTTATTCTATGGCTACTAAACTAATCTACAGCTAACTTAGTAACCAGATGACCATTCAACAATCATTGGCTAATGGCTTGAGAAGTGGGGCCGGAGCATTTAGACTTCATTTTTTTCCCTTTCCATGAATTATTGGGCTGATTTGACATGAGAGAGGCCGATGAAAATGGTAGGTTTATATAGCTTTCCTCTTTCCTTGTTCAAATGATTACTGTGCTCAAAACAGGGCATATCCCTGTAATTGCTTAGGTTCTTTAAGATTAAGCAAACAATTCTGAAGCTCATGCTCAACTTGACAGGTTTCTATGTTATCAAAATTTTTGCATACCCTTACTAGTTATGATTTCTTTATGGTGGAAGCTAGCAAATGGTGATACCGATATGTATTTCTATCAGTAATTTCATGTATAAGCTCCAAATTTGGCCTTCAGGTGGATCATCAGTTATGTTGACAATGTCACCTTTTGATGCTTAATCAGCAGTTCATGGAATATCAGAATCAGAAACTAGGCTTTGATGCATTTATAGAAAAATAAAATGATTGTAGAGTAAAAACATCCATAAATGGCTGTTTGTCAGTTTAACATGCAATACTGGAAGCTGTATGGTGCCAGAGAAATGAACTGAAGCTGTTAATTTTATCACCGGCTCCTGGTTATCTCCTGTCATTCTTAGCAAGTTCAGAATGAAAGAAATATTGTTTACAGAGAACATCTGCTCAGATAACTGCACTATTCATAGCAAAGTGTTTCATTTCTTCTTAAAATTCACTACTTCCAACAAAACTACAAGAGCTTACAAGCCGTACCGATTTCTTTAGTTTCATCGGTGACTGCAAGATTTTCATGGGATCATACAGCAAATTAGAACTAAGAAATAAAACAGTACAAAATGAAAATCTGATCCTGTCAAGTAGAGAGAGTGCCTGGCACAGCTTCTTAAGCCACCCTTTTGTTCTTAGACATAGAGGTGGACATGAAGAACGACAAGAAACAGGATCAGGAACAAAGCATAGAGAACTGCATGCACAAATATGGCTGCCACACTGGTCTTCATGTTCATAAAATCAATGGGTTGATTCTTCCCAGGGATTTGCAGGACTAACCCTGGTGACAGAAATGCAAACAACGCTGCAGCTATGAGGGGAGCAGCCCAATCATTCATCCTATATGGCTTTCAAAAATGTCCCCAACCTTCTGTTTATGCAGCTCCTTGGGACTCAAACCTCCAAGAGTTAATAGAAAAAGGAGGAATCAAACGGGCCTTGGATGCTTATTTTATGGAGAGAATAAGAATTCCATAAAGCTAAAAATAAGAACTCTCAAATATTCCACTTTATGCTTTTAATCTTTTAAAATCTCTTGCTTTTGTTGGATAAGGCAAGGCATAATTGTCCTGTTGATGTCAATCCCACAGGCCCTCTACAACCAACTGCAGTACACCATGTATCTGTTGGTGCTTCATGCTCCAGGATCACCGTCCATATCAGGATTAGTGTTTGAGAACACCACAAGCTTTTATAAAAGAAGGTAAGAGGTACAGAACTAGCCAATCAATTCAGAAAAATGGCCCGAGAGAGGCTAAGATGCACACTACTTTTTTCCATTGCTTCTTTTTATCTTCCCCCTTTTCATGCCTTTGATTATAAAAATTTGAGGCTTTGACAAGAAACTACCTACTCCCATCCCCTCCCCACTGCCTGCAGAAAAGTGAGAAACAATTTATAAATATTTTCCAAGCATATCACTCTGTTGCTCCTATTGATTTCAATGGTCGAAATCTTTTGATTTTTTTTTGTTATCATAACATGGAAAACATTTTTCAAAAAATTAGTTAACTATCTACATATTTTTTTAAGTTATATGCTTCTTCATTTTAAAATATTCATATTTTAATCACCTTTAAAAAAAATATTCATATTTTAGTCATCATCAAGATAGTCAAAATTAATAAAATGAAATGGTTCTCAAAAACCAAAAACAAATAATAATTCATATTTTAATTTGGGGTTTGAATTGACTTAGATAGATCTATGATTTGAGTCTCGGCTTAGTTAACTTATTTTATTAATAAATATTATATTTTAATTTTAAAATATTTATAAAAAATATTTTTTTCCATTTTAATAATAAAATAATAGTTAAATCTATGGATCGAACCAAGCTTTACTTTGAAAAAGAGACTTGGTAGACTCAGCTCAACCCATAAACACCTAACAATGCAAAGTGCATAAAAACCCTTCTTTCATAGAGGTGGCAATCGGATTCGGATGGGAACAAGTCATCTCGGGTTCGATAATTTCAAGTTCGAATGTTCTGAGTTCGGATTAAATAAAATTAATAATTAAATTTTTTATTTTTAATTTTATTTTCAAATTACTATAATTTTGAATTAAATCGATCGTCGAATTTAAATCATTCCAAGATTTAATTTTTTCAAGTTTAAATTAGGTATCTCATGTTCAAATCATTTTGAATTAAGATTTTTTTTGTCTGATTTATTTTACCGCGTCATTAATTATCACCCCTAATCCTAATCTCATTTGCACTAATCAAACTTGGACAAATTTAATCTAAAGGTCAGAGATTCACACGGAGCAAGGAGCAAGGAGCAAGGAGCAAGGAGCAAGCACTTATCCCGGACCCAAACAAAGCCCCGGCCCCAATACCCATACGCAACTCTCTTGTCTTTCTTGTGCTCACAAATGGCTCCACTTCCCAGCTGTCCCTTTCAACCTTAAAAGTCTCCTTAACTGAACCCATCTTCTTCACTTCCATCCCATCTTCCTCTTCCACACTTTAACCTTACCCAGAACAATCTAGTAGTATTAATTTCACTTTTCTCTGGGAAGAAAAAAGGAACTTTTTGAACGCAGGTGTAGTTAAGTTCAGCTAAGTCAAGGAAATTTCTTGTAATGGCGGATTGGGCTCCTGTACTTGTTGGGGTGGTGCTATTTGTGTTGCTATCGCCAGGACTTCTGTTTTCGTTTCCAGGGAACAGCAAGCAGCTGGAGTTTGGAAGCATGAAAACTAATGGCAAGGCCATTACTATCCACACTCTTCTTTTCTTTGCCATCTATGCTGTTTTGATCCTGGCTGTCCATCTCCATATCTACACCGGCTGAGCCTGGTGGCACATCCCTGTCGGTGAGAGTCTTGCTATTGGTGTCGCTATTCAAGATCTATGTTGGGTTCTATATGGTTAGTCTTTGTATTACCCTGTTTTTTTTTTCTTGGACCAATGAAATGTGTGGCACAGATCTTTATCTGGCAAAGTTTACCTTTTTTTGTCAGAAAAATGCTATCTTTTTTCCTCACTTTCAAGAGAAGGGCTTTAAGTTCTTTGTCCAATTTCGTAACCTTGACCATCTGAATTAATTAAACCCTGGCGATTTGTCGCTGATGCTACTGCCTTCGAAAGTATTTGCTGGTTTATCTGGGATGCTGGAATATAGAGTTCTTCTGTTATTGGGAAAAGCTATTTTTTTTTTTTATTTAGCTTGGACGCTGGAATACAGAGCTCTGGAAATCTATCAGTAATCATAAGAAAAAACCTGGCGAATTTTAAGGTAATAGGGAAAATCTGGCTTCTGGGTCTTTTCTTGGTTTTGCAAGTGATGTCTTTGTCGACACTGTCAAAGGCAATCTCATAAAACTAACTAATATAGCATTTTCATTTGGCTAGAATCAGTAAAGAAACTCATAGAAATGGAGTAGATGCTGAAAGTTTTAAGGGATTAGAGGGCAGAGTGGAAGATCTAGTTCATATGACCATCATCCATCAGTAAATCTTCTTTAAAATGGTCTTTCATAGTGACTTAAAGTGTAAGATTAGCTCAAGTGATTAAATTTCATAAAAAATCAGACCATCTTGTCAAGAAATAGCTTCATTATTACACAATTCAAGATTTATCTTGCAAACAACAATGAACAAAGTAGTTAAAAAAGAAAACAAATAAAGGAAAATGGAAATTAGATTGACAATAGGAAAGAAGGTATATGAAACATGAGCTCCATCTAAGGAAAACGAATGGAGAGCCAAAGGAAAGGAAAAAAGGAGCTACCCTTTTTTGGGGAGTTTGGATCAGTTAACATGTATGTGAATGCCAATTGCAATGATCAAGATGGTGACTATGCAGAAGTATATTACAGCATGAACCAGGATGGCTATCCCACTTGTGCACATGTTACCAAACTCGATCACTCTAGTCCTCGATGGCAGCTGGAACAGCAACCCTGGTGACAAAAGGATGAACAAAACCACTGCAACAATGACCGGTCCCCAATCTGCACTCATTTCTCTCTTTCGTTCTTTACCCCTTTCTTTCTTTAATTCACTCTTGAAGCCAAGGTTTTGAATGTTTGAGAACTTCTCTTCCAGCACAAATTGGAAAGTGAAGAGGTGTACATTCTATTATGTAGGGGAAATGGAACTAATTTTCTTGGTGGCGAAGCTGGGGGGTGATGCTAAACTTAGTGAGAAAGATGAGAATTGAGTTTAAAGGGGAGGTAAGGTATGTACATGTTAGTGGGTTTGCTTTATGGAGAACGAAACAAACTCCTTTTCTTCCATTAGCGTCTAATAATTGTTTCATTTTGAGACTTCTTTTAGCTTGCTTTATTGCTTTATTAAAGATAAAATAAAAGAAATGAATGGAAAAGCAGCAGTATGTGTAAAGTTGAGCTCTTTGCTTGGAAATCTTGTTTGCTTGTGACTTAATGTAGCATCCAGAAGGTGTGTAGAGTGTGCGAGGTTAATGCGTGTTAAGCAATTTCAAGGCTAAGAAAACTGATACAGGGAGACAATTTGGTAGAGGAGAATTTCCAAGGACAAACTGCTAAGGGCATCATTCTTGACTCTTTACTCTCAGTTATTTGTGTTGTTTTTCATCTAACTGATGAAATTGAATGATTCTGACACACATGATTCTTTCTGGTACTTCTCTTAAAGAAACACAGCTAGACGCTGAATTACTCGGAATTGTTGTATCTAAACTCACAAATGAAAATGATAGTTAATATCTATCAGTAAGCCCAAACTTACGGATAGATGTTAAACATAACCAGCACCTGGTGATTGAGGACACCCTCCACATCTAACAATTTGTTTTTGAAAAGTCCCTCCACATTTATTTAAAGGGGTACAAGTATTGATTGAGGATCTTGCCATAGATGATATAGCCGGACAGGATTACCAATGATTGAGAAGAACATTACCAAATTTGAAAAGGCAAGTGGTATGCCCTGCACGATAAAGTGAAACTTTGAAAATGAGAAAGAGAAAATACTGTAAAGACCAAGAATCCTGTATCAGAAAAACACTTCTAGCCAGTATGACCCAGAGAGGCTACGACTGTCTCTAAACAAAGCTTGTACAATGTTATTTGTAGACTTACATAGGCAGGGCAAGAAGCATGAAAAACCAGAAGTTTCAAACCAATTGCTTTAGATATAATTCCAGTCCTGCTTCTTATCTGTGTTAAAGTTGCAGATAGGGCCTAGCAGCCTTGGCCCTCAGCCAGAGGAGAAATGTTTTTTATATTTTGCAAAAAACAAAAAGAAAAAAGGCTTTTGTGCATTTGGACTAGGCCATGGCCCATGGGAAACAACTAGACCAAGCTTAAGCAAGTTTTTCTTCACTAATATTTGATTTGACACCTTCATAGTGAATCTGATGTAATGTTCCATTGAAATTTTTCTTTCTGTTGTAAATTGTAATTGTGTAATTCTCCAAAACATATCTTTAAATTGTTACTTTTATTAGATAAACTATTTCACTATGTTTCCTTATATTTTTGTGATAAGGGTAGCTTATCCTTTCACTATGATAATGTAATAACATTTGGTAATTATAAACACTTTTTTGCCTCAACCAAAAAGGAAAAGAACCAAGGAGTCAACAGAGAAATTCAAGTTATGGTATGTAGATACTCGATTTTAGTTAATACCTATTCTCTAAAGAATTATGTTACAATATAATATTGTATAAAGAATAAGTAAAACAAGTGAAGTATTACTTCACGCAAAACAACTAGAACAAGTGAAGTGTTACTTTACGCAGAATAATTAAAACAAGTGAAGTACTACTTAAAACAGAACAACTAGAATAAGTAAAGCACTACTTCATATAGAACAATGTTGCTTGTAAAAAAAATAAAAAAAATAAAAATAATTCTCTTGCTTATGGAATATGGGATATGCTCAATTTGAATGCAACATACAAGCAAATATTACGTGCAAGTGGACACGATCGCAACAAGTAGTAAAGTGATAAGTTGATGTGTCGATCCTCAAGGAGTTGATCTAAAAATTGTGCTAACTACTAAAATTACAACAAGCTAATTTTATCTAAGTAACAAATTGTGAACTATGAAAAAAAAAATGTAATATAATTATCTAAGTCTAATCTAAGTGGTGCAAATGATCAATTGAAGTCAAATCAATGGTCTAATATTCTAGGATTATGGTATCCTCTAAAATTTGATTTGGAATTGGGTTTGGTTAGTTACTTAATCTCAATGAAAGATGATATTAGTCTAAAATCTTGAGGTATGTGTACTTCTCCATCGAGATATTACACACTTACTTAATCTAATTGAATCACTATATGTCTATAAGAGACAACTAAACTAAGCTTTTTAAGCCAAGGATTTCCAAATAGACTATGTGCGGCAATTAAATGTATTTCTACCCTAATTGCACATCAAAGCACTAAAATTCCTTTTGAAGTGTTTTGAACACACATTACTCAAATCTAAGTTTAATTTAGATTAACTCTTTTAAATGTCATCTAAATACTTAAACACATTTAATTGGTGATCAATCCAATAAATGGGCAAATCAGTTTAAATTTGAGTAAGCATCAATGTTTCCAATGAGACTAAGCAACCACCTAAATCAATA
The DNA here is from genome assembly GCF_053813885.1 of Theobroma cacao. Classification (NCBI taxonomy): domain Eukaryota; kingdom Viridiplantae; phylum Streptophyta; class Magnoliopsida; order Malvales; family Malvaceae; genus Theobroma; species Theobroma cacao. The sequence continues at coordinate 2,508,084 of NC_142642.1, forward strand.
TCCAAACTACATAGTAAAGTCAACCATAATCATAGATTAATAAGTTTAGCTCAACATTTCAAAAAGGAAAGTACACAACACATAAAAAAAAAAAAGCATTGTTTTACAAAATGAGATAGAGAGAGAAAGAGAGGAAGATGTTCTGTTACAACTTTACAAGCTCCAACTCTTGATTCTTCTCTTCTTTCCTATTTTGCTTCAACCTCTTCTTGCCCAAAGCGTCTCCCCTGAATCTACCTCTTTTTCTGTGCAAAAGTTCTTATTTATGCTCCCCTCTTTATTCAGCCTTGACCTAGAATCTTGTGTCAAGCATATTCCATTTTTTCTAACATGTTCTCGCTGTAGCGAGCTAGAAGCTGACTTGGCGTTGCAATGCTCTTCATTTTCGCTGCAGCGAGATTGGATTCTCACTGTAGCGAAAATCCTACTACCTCTTCTTGCCCTGTTTCTTGCTGTAGCGAGAAACTTTCTGCTTGGACATTTTTACTGCTGCAGCTTTAAGCTCTCTGCTACCATGTTCTCCTCCTTCAAGCTACCTCATGCAGAGTTGTTGTGATCCTCACAATCAGCTTCTCTTTCGGCTCCATGATTCCTTCAACATCAAAAGGTTCAATAGTTAGAGGTTGATTTAAGAAATTTTGAAAAGAAATGAAGCTAAAATGGTCTAAATGACACTAGACACCCTAAGAGTTAACTTATACTAAAAAGCATACTAAAAAGCATGAAAATTTGCTAAGGACTAAGAAGGGAACTAAAAAAACAAGCAAAGTTTATGCTCCAAAAAATACCCTATGATAACTCTATATCATAGAGTTATCACACCCCTAAACTTACTCTTTTGGTAGTTATCGAGCAAAACTTAAAGTAATCAAAGACACTTAAGACTGAAAACATTAACTGACAAATTCATTGCACCAACTCAAAGATTACCCTTAAACTCCTCATATGTTGCCTAATTTTCCAAGCTCACAGCAAATCACAAATATTGTTCAAGTACATGCATCAACAAAATTGCAAGCTCATTTTCAATTGGTTTCCCTTTAGTGTGTGAGAAATTCCTTGCAATACATACCATGTCACTCAGATTAGTTTATGCTCATGCAAGAATTTAAATTAGTCAAGAGTTTCATAAGTCCGTTCTTTGTTTCTATCTCCACTAATGTAGGCTAACACTCAATCGAGGATCCTTAGGACTTTATCTAGCTTGTAATGAGTGGCTAGGGTTAAGGTATGATAAAGGATAAAATGTGGCTCAAATCACCCTAAGCACATGATTATTCTAAGATCTCTAGCAAGCTTTGCTTTTCACTTCTTCTAGTCACTACCCTTTTTCTCTAATTCATCATCCTCTAAATTCATCAAACACTTTATTCTCTCTTTTTTTTTTTTTTGAATTTGAATTGACACCCCCAAACTTATGTCATTTCATGGTAAGTAATGGGGTTTTTTTTTTTTTAATTTGAATGAGTTCCACTTCTTTACCCTTTTTCACCATGTCTACACTCACAACATCTCCTAAAAATAATCTATGTGCTTAAGAGTGTTGGGTGTTAAAGTGGAAATTTTATTTACAAGTTAAGGCTTTTTACTGAGTGTGTGATAAAAGAAAGGAGAAAATTTGGCTCAAACAAGGGTGACTAGGAATATAATTATGTATGGTAGGCTTGAAAAGCTCAATCGATCCACAAATGGCCCAAGTCATCTCCCTAACTAAGTGTAGCCTAAGATTTCGCCTCGAGAGAAACTAAAACAAATTCTAAAACTCATGATTTTATTCAAACATTCACACTTGCATAAACTTTCTCTAAGTGATCACAATTAGTTAAAGCAAAAAATAAGTGCACAATATAGTGGAAAAAAACAATCTACAGTGATGCTTAGCAATGAGGTTCAACAAAATACTCAAACCATATTCATGTTCACTATGAGCATAAGACTAAAAGACAACTATTTTTCTTTATTGGATGAGTAAATCTAATTTATTGGTGGAATGAATCATTAAATCCAACATTTTCAAAGATTAGAAAAACTAACTTCCTAACTTGAAATTGAAAAGCAACAACTATTACTAACACCTAAAAACAAACAATATAAAAGCAAAGTTTTAAAACTCTAAAAGCAAAGACCTATAAGACAAAGTTTTAAAAATTTTAAAACTCCCCATCAATTTAAATCTAACATTGTCCTCAATGTTAATAAAAGCATAGGAAAGAGTACTCTTATTCAAAAAGAGTCACTGTCCTCCTCTCGTTCTCATCATCAGTCGTGTCCTCTGTTGGTTGTGGGAAATTTTCCATCTCCATTCCCATGTGCTCTACCATAGCATGTAACATCTGCTCCATGTTTCCCATTCTTCGCTCCAAACGGTTAATTTGTTGAGGCAGATTCACTGGTCTACTACGAGATGGAGGCCTTGGTGGAGCGGATGAACTAGCACCAGTAGCTTGAGATTGCGGAAGTTGCATCCTCTGCACGATCCCACTGTCTATTGGGGCTTTCGATTGCATAATCTCCTCGTTTGGGCTCCATAGGACTCTCGCTTGTTTGCATAAAGCGGTGATGAGTGACGGGTACCATAGGCCATCCCTAGTAGAACCAGCAGTGCGAAGAATTTTAGAGTAAATTAATTCACCAATGTTTAAGGACTTACTTGAGACGATGGCATAGATTAAGACTACTTAGTCCTTGGTCACCTCACTTGTATGTTTCTTTGGTAGCATCTTGGTTGAGACAAAGTGGTGCCAAACCTTGTATTCATTTTTGAGCGCGCTTGCCTTGAATGTTGTCAGAACCCCCTAACCAATCTCCATGTTGTCCCGAGGTTACCCAACAAACTAATGACCTCATCCAAGTCCACCTTCCCATTAATATATTGAGTGTACTCATCATTTTCTATGTCTGGGGTGTTGTATAACCTATTGATGGTGTGGTTGTCGAATGAAACTCTCTTTCCCCTACAAAATGCCACTCCATTTTCATGTTCTACCACATTGGCGTAAAACTCCCTAACGAAGGGAATGACTACCGCTTTGGGTTGTGCACAAAAAGTGCCTCATATAATTATATCTGATTTGAGGCAGGTCAATCCCTCTCTCTAGCACTGGAGATTTGTGTAGCAGGGACTGATTGTGTCAGTGTAAAGACTCTACTGACACAAATTTTGATCTATCGAATCCAGCACTGCCCATCCTAACTCTCTTGGGTGCCATGATTTTTTCCAAATTCTCTACTTCACAATTCCTAATTTGAGACTATCACTACCCAATACCCACTAATCACCAAATGTTTATCGCAATTGACCTCAATCAAAAACCCTTTCAAAATCCCCTTCCCAACAGCCGTAGAATCTCACCAATGCAAATAATTATCTAGCAACCTAAAATGTGCATCACATTGACAAAATTCCCAATCAACAAACATCAAAATTCTATAATTCCATCACATAAAATTCATCAAATTTCAACTAGCTTACCACTACTCATAGAGATAAGCAAAACCTAGTACAAATTGTCACCAAAATCTTCAACACAAACACTTTCTTCCAATTTGAAAATTGAGGCAAAAACTAAAGAGTATCTTACCCAAACCTTTGTTTTTGATGAAGAACCTTTGCTTAAAAACCTCAAAACTTGAATTTGATGATTTGTGATGATTTGGACAATGGTTGAGAGAGAGATTTGAAGTTGTGAGAGAGGATTTTGGGAAGAGAGTGGGGTTAGGGTTTAAAATTTTGAGAGAAGGGAAGATAGGGGAAAAGATGAGCCTTTTATAGTGGGGAGGGGTCTGACATCTCGCTGCAGTGAGAATGGGTTCTCGCTGCAGCTAGAACCACAAGTGTTAAAGGGAAACATCTCGCTATAGCGAGCAACTTTCTATTTCTAGGGGTTCATCACACAGCAAATCTCTATGCAGCGAGCTTGAGTTCTAGCTGCAGCGAGCTAGAAGTCTCACTGCAGCGAAAAACTTTCTGGAAATTGAGTCCAAATCTCGCTGCAGCGAGAAACTTTCTGTTTCTCGCCTTTTATTGCCATTTTTCCCACTACAACGAGAAACTTTTTGTTTCTCTGCCTCAATTTCGCTGTAGCGAGCTTAAGATTTCGTTATAGCGAGATATTTTCTATGATGCTCCCCTTCTATCTGTCAAACAAAATTAAAAAAAAAAACACAATTAAAACTATAGAGCTATGTATGAAAATGATAAGTAAATGAAACTAAAAATGGTAGTATCAAAGTATAAATGGAAGAAAGAAAGATTAAAAATGTAAAGCATTCTATAACCTAATGATTAAATTTTAAAACAAGAGACTTAGGGGTAAAGAACTTGGGTTGCCTCCCAAGAAGCGCTTGTTTAAAGTCTTCAGCCAGACTTTTCGAGCGCTTAGTGAGGGTCGACTAAGTGGATAGATGAGCGTTGATG